>NC_056039.1:34032032-34700264 GCF_004379255.2 Salvia splendens
ACCCTCTCTGCCCTGCATTCTCTAAGAGGAGCATTTAAAAGTGGGACACTGAAAAGAAAAATGTGTTGAAACAAAAGAATGGTACCTATGTGAATCAAGTCTTTAGCCACCGAATTTTGAATTAATTGGTGATTACACAAGAATTTTTTAAACTAGTTACTGTATATAAAAAAAACTAGATAGTCAATATTTTGGAGTCCACGATCTCTAGTGTGTTGCTGCCTTTATGGACCTCTGCAAAACAGCTATACATGAGCTTCTACCCCACCTCATGGATAAAGGACAAACTTCAGCAAGACAAGATGGGTAAATGATTAAATCAATACCCTTCGACTCCGAGTGAGCTCCATTTTTATGAGGTGTGATTTAAGAAGGGGTTGAGAGGCCATCTGTAAAAGCAGTGGTCGTGAAAGAGCCGCTTTCAATATGCCTAAACCATGCACAACGCCACGTACGTGTATGTATGGGCGGATACCATTATTCTTGAAAGCAAATAATACAAGACAGGTATGTGTTCGAATATACGTGATGTACATTTGTGAAGAACTACAATGCAAGTATGATTATATCGAAAACTGCTTTATCCAAACATGACCAATCTGACCTCTTCCAACCCAACTTGCACCTCTATTTCTTTTATATCAGACAAAGAGATCTTCAACTCGTTGAAAAACAGAAAGACCTAAGGTTACCCCCAACGGTTGCAACAGTCAAGTCATCACGTACCATATACATTCTCGGTCCGTGGACATAAGATTGATTTCCAATGTGTTCGAAATTCATAAGACAGAGTCTGTTTCCATTGAACAAATAGCAATTAGGATGCTTAGGCTTGATTAGCAAGTCTATGGTGTCTGAATCTTTCAGATGCATATTATTAAAATTATCAGCGACACTTCTATGCAAATTATCCATACTCTTGAGACCAGTGCTACTTCCCAAAAACCACTCAACTCTTCCTAAGGAAATGATCAGCATGACAAAAGAAAATTTACGAAATCACAATCTGCCTGAGCAACAGAAACTTGTTGTAGATTTCTGAAGCATGACTTTCAACATCGTATTTTCTGGGATCACCAAGAGTCGGCCCTCGGGTCAATCTGATGTAACAAAAACACGCCCCTCTGTTGCTCTAATCATCTTTCTACAGGGAAAATGAGGGCAGTGAGTGGATTCGAGGAAATCAATGATTCCTTCAGCAAAGCAATAATCTAAACAAACAAAAAAGGTATCCATACTTGAGAGGTTTTTATTCAAAGAAAGATCAATGTATAATGAATCACCTCATTCAATCCAAATGTCACATTTCTTATATCCATGCCATCCATATCTTTCACAGAAACGCCGATAGTGCTGAGAGTTTCAATGATAGAACCTGTCCCATTAGGCAGCACACAGAGATCGTCGGTTGATTATGAAAGAAGCTGCACCATCAGTGAAAACTCCTTCATATGATTCCGAAGAAGTGGAACTTGTGGGCTGAGTACCACGGATGTTGAGCCTCAGTTTACACAATTCACTCTCAAAATGCGTTGAATTGATCACGTACTTCTTAAAAGCCTCTCCATGAAATGGATGATATCAAGATTTGAAGCACCTTTGTAGAGAGTGGATTAAGCTTCCAACAACAGGCGCCTTGTCTCCGTAGTGCTTCTCAAGGACTTCCATAATCGTTCCCAATGGAAGAAGTAGGAAGCATAACAACACGTCTATGAAATCGCTGCCAGCTTCTGCAAATAGTACCTTCGTCTTCTCCCTCTGCCTCAGACATTCTGTTTTTGTAACAGTGAGGAAATTTCAGTATGGTTATATCAAGATAGTCATTGAAGTGAATACACAAGTTTTTGAAGTATTATTCCAGAAAACGCAAACAATTGAAATATAAAAATTTTGCTTTTGAAATCCTCCATGCTCTAACTTCTCATTTTCCAATTATTCATACCTCAACTTTTTCAAGTAAAGCAAATTCGAGATTGTACCATGATAATATATCAAAAAATATCTGGTTTGTAAGAAATGCAACTCATTGACTTCCATTTAATTAGATCAACCACAAGTAAGCTGTTTTCCTAAGAAATTGCAATTAACTATGCAAGAAATTAGTAAAAAGGAAGATGCACTTAATATATCTTCCATTTAATTTAATTTCAGTCCACAATCCAGCAGAAGCACTGCCGATATTGTTGAAGTCAGGGCACAACCTCCCCCAACAAACATAATTACTACTGGTAACCAGCTAATTAATAACGATTAAACATAAATAGAAATTATAGAATAAACAAGAGTGAATTGATCAAGAAGTACCTGCTATCCAATTAGTAAAAAATAAAAATAAAAATGTCGAGAGAGGAGGGTGGCTGAGCGCGGCGGAGGGAGGGTTGCTCAGACTGTGGTTTTGAGCTGCTAAAAGTGAGCTGCTAAAAGTGAGTGAGAGAGTTGCATTATTGCATTATTCTCTGAATAATCAAGTTAAAGCAAACAGTTGAGTTTTGTGAGAGAATTAATAAAATATTTGCCACTATGCTTATTTGCCAATACTGTATGAATGTCATCATTGGTGAATCTTTCGCTTTTTCACTTTTTTTTAAACTGTTCTTTTTACTATGTACAAGAAAAAAATACTTTTCACGAACATTTGGTGTGCATTTCAATTACTTCTTGATTCTGATCGTGACATAATGCTCTTTTTGCATGTATAGAAAATAATTAATAAAAAAGTGAAGTATAGTTTCTGATATGAACTTTAATGCTAGTTTGATATGTATATAACTTAGATTTTAAAAAAATCCGCAGTATAGATAGATATAGCACAAAATATTGCCCAAATATGAAATATAATAAAATCCTCCTAGGATTGTGCAATGTAACAAAATGCCACTACAAACCTAAGCATCAAAATAGGTAATCGAGATTATAGTATAAAGACCAATCGATTAGATTTTCTTGCTTTGGTTGATTCTTGTTCTTCAACGTTGCTTGATGAGGCCATCTGTCAAAGCCCCGATCGATGTGAGAGTCGCGTCGGTATGCTTAAGCCCTACATCGAGAAAACCGAAGTAATTTGGGTTCATTTGCATTTTTCATGTTTCATTTTCACCAATACATGACATGAAGACAATTCTAATTATTGTTATTTATCAATTAATTTCTCAGTCCAAACTTAGTATAATCATTTAATCAGTAAGTAAGGTGACTTTTAACTTGGGACATACCAAAAATAGCAAATTAAGACTTTTAAGGTAGGATAAGTCGAGCTAAGTTATGGCTAAAAATCAACATAACCTAGGGATGCGCGGTTCATATACTCCCTCCGTTTTTTAAAAATAGCAACTATTTCTATTTTGATCGTTCCTTAAATATAGAAACTTTAGAATCATTCTAGTTTAGGATATGGACCCCACAATCAACTAACTCTACTTTCATTACTTTTTCACTTTATTCATTTTTCCTTTCTTCATTTTTTCCTTTCTTCTCTCTTACTTTACCAATTTTCTCACTTACTTTACCAATCGTGCATTAAAACTCGTGTCGTTTCAAATGTTCTATTTTTTGAATACCGAAGGAGTAATATAGTAGAAATAGATTTTATTTTTAAGTTGGAACGACCCAAAATGGTAAATTTGTGACTTTAGTTAGGACAAGTGGACGGACAGGCGTCAATTAAGCCAGGTACCCTAACCCTGCCAGACAATTAGACACTCTACCTTAAAAATAATGAGTTAGGTCAATTTTGGTCCTAAACATATTGCCAAAACACAAATTTGGTCCAAAACATTCACGTTTTGATAAACGAGTTATAAAAAATGAAATTCTTGTCGATTCTGTCTTTTTTTTACGGTTCCGTCAATTTCTGACGATCGATTAGCGAATTTTTTACCCAATTAGGCTTAATCTAAGATAATTAGTTACCTAATTATTTTCTAATAGTCTTGCTAATTAAATTGTTTTCTATTTCTTTTCTAATTCTTTTTCCATTCCTAACAAAATCAAAATTGGAGCGATCATTCCACACTCCAAAATCAAAAACCAATCGCTTCCCAACTCTCTCTTCTTGTCATTCTCCACACCATCCCCACAAACCCTAAATTCCGATTCCGACGGAGAGCGCCGCCAATTATCTCTTGTAGGAACCAGATGACAGGGGATCTTTCCTATGTGTGTAAATGTTTAGGACTAAGCTGGTTTATTTAGCAAATATATTGGACCTATTTAGCGAAATTATAAAATTAGCTACAGTAATCATAATCAGCTAATTGGGTCAAAAATACGGTTGATCGTCAGAAAATTGACGGCACCGTAAAAAAAAGGACTGAATCGACATGGATTTCATTTGTTATGAGCCCGTTTTTCAAAAAATGAATGTTTTGGATTGGATTCATATTTTGATCATATATTTATGACCAAAATTGACCTTTACTCAAAAATAATTAAAAAACACAACCACAAATCTCACCTCTTCCAACCCGACTTGGAGCTCCACTTCTTCCACATCCGACAAGGCGACCCTTCATCTCGTTAATTACGGAAACACCGGAGCTCACACTCAACGGTGTAACCCTTAGATTATCACTAACCATATACATTCCTGATCCCCTAACATGACACCTGGTCTTGCTCCGGTCAAAACTGAGAGCAAGATAGTCATTACAACAGCCAAACTGAGCATCCATCTCATTACAAGAAGCATCATCAAACGAGGGAGGTTTGAATAGCAAATCCTTGGCCTCAGTAGTCATCAACTCGTAGCCGTACAAAACTATCCACTATGCTCCAGTGTAGATTATCCGTAGCTGTAACACAGTGTTGCTCTGCAAATACCACTCCACTCTCCCTAGAGGAATGGAGAGCAAGCCAAATAGGAAACTTACGAAATTCCCATGTGCTTGAGCAAAGAGTAACTTGTTTGTAGATTTTTGCATCATGACTTTCAAATTAATCTTCTTGGGGTTCATCAAAAAGGGCTCTCTTGCCAATCTTGTTCACCGCCGCGTTAGCCTGTCTAGCTGTTCGGGTGCACTGGTGCCCACAGAGCAGAGCGGTCAGTGGTTTCCGGGAAACAAACATCATCCTCAGTAAAGCCATCATCTGATCAATACGAAGATGAGTGAAATTTAGGAGTGGGCATGGAAAAAAATCCCTAGCATGCTTCTAGATTACGAAAGTTTTCCTACTATATTTGATTAGGTGATGCCGTGATAGAGGCGATTGTATAATAATTTACATTGAAATACTAATAATAGGAGTGTATGGACAATCTATATTTCACCTCTACAAATTCTCTAACATCTTTGTATCCGAACTTTAGATTCCAAGTCTCGGCCCCAATCATCTCCGTCATTGCAACGCCAAGACTGTTGAAAGTAGACATGATAGAGCCTTCCACACTACTCATCACCTTCAGATTATCACCGACGATGAAGGAAGCTCTAGTTTTAGTGAAGGCCCGATCAAATCGAGGATGCTCGGCTGCATCAAGGCCTTTTGGATTAAGCAGCAAGTTCTTAGATCCTCAGTTGAGAAATGGAAGGTGTCGAGATTAGCTAAGCCGTTGTACAAAGTGCTCAAGCTTCCTATAATGGGCGCCTTCCTGTCTCCATGGTGCTTCTTCAAGATCTTCACGATCGTCCCCAATGGCAAAACTAGGAAGCATAATAAAGCGTATGTGAATCGTGGCCGGCTTCTGCAAATAGTACCTTGGTTTTGTCTTTGTTCATTATAAACTTGACAGGTAATATCATTTCTTCCTTCTCTTCATTCATTGGAAATCCTAATTAATCATAAAGATAAATATACTCAATCAGTATATATTATCAATCATTGTTGGGATTTACGCACACACAAGGCTTTCACACACTCAATAAGATCACACACACACTCACTGTTGTATGAGATCACACAATGCAGAAACACACACACTCACACTTTGAGTATTGAAGATGATAATCTTGGAGAGAAACTGGAAAACTCTTTATTGATTAAAACTCTACTCTAAACTACATACACGGTGAGCTATTTAAAGCTCTACAATCAAGTAGCAACTGCTACTAACTAACTACAAGAAGTATCAAGAAAGCAAGAAGAATAACCGCTACATCTCAGCTAACTAACTGCTGCTCCAACGGCTAGTTCGGCTAGGTTGCTTCTTCCTTCTCGGTTCAAGACCGAACTCCTTCCTCGGCTCAAGACCGAACTCCTTCCTCGGTTCAAGACCGAACTCCTTCTCGGCTCACAACCGAACTCTTCCTTCTCGGCTCACAACCGAACTCTTCCTTCTCGGCTAGTTCCAGCTCAAAGCCGAGCTTCCTTCTTCTGCCTTCTTCTTCTCGGCTAGTTCCAGGCTAGTTCCAGCTCGGTAAGCCGAGCTTACCGAACTCCTTTCTAGCCGAGCTTCTTCCAACTGAAATGAGCACTCCATTATTACAATTCTCCACCTGAGGGCTCATCTCAGTTCTTGCACAAACATTGATCAACTTCTTGCAATGATCAAACTTGTCTCTACCTAGAGACTTTGTTAGCATGTCAGCCGGATTGTGCAAGGTGTTAATCTTAATTACCTTCATCTCATCAGCCTCTTGCTTAGTTTTAGGGGCTTGTTCCTTTGATAGCTTAAAACTCTGGGACAGAGGAGTTGATGCAGCTTTTGCATTTTCCATTTTGAATCTCTGCAAAACTTTCTCAATATAGTCAGTTTGCAGCATCCACAGCTTCTTGCAGCCTCTATCTCTCTGAATATGTATGCCTAGGATCTTCCTTGACTCTCCTATATCCTTCATTTCAAAGCTTGACTTCAGATCTTGTTTAACTTTCTGAATTTCTGTCATAGAAGGCCCTGCAAGTAGCATATCATCCACATAGAGTAATAGGTAGGCAATGGGGGTCTTGCCTGCCTTCTTGATGTAAATGCAATCATCATATTCTGACTTGGAGAAGCCAATCTTCTTCATCTGTGCATCAAACTTCTTATTCCACTGTCTAGGACTTTGCTTAAGTCCATAAAGACTTTTCTGTAACAGGCACACCTTGCCTTCTTCTCCAATCTTCACATAGCCCTCTGGCTGTTCCATGAAGATAGTTTCCTCCAGATCTCCATTTAGGAAGGCTGTCTTCACATCAAGCTGTTGTAGCTCCCAGTCAAGCTGATTCACCACAGCCAATAGGATCCTAATTGAAGTGTGCTTCACAACAGGTGCAAACACTTCATTGAAATCGATTCCCTCCTGCTGTGTAAAGCCTCTAGCCACCAGCCTTGCCTTGAACCTGACTCTATCCTTATCAGTGGTCTCAATCTTTCTTTTTAAACAACCACTTACAGCTTACCAGCCTCCTTTCCTTACCATCTGTACTCAGCTTGGATTTGTCCACCAAAATCCATGTTTTGTTCTTGAGTAAAGACTCTATTTCCTCATTCATGGCTTCAATCCATCTTTCTCTATCTTTACTCTGCATAGCTTCTTTATATGTGAGTGGATCTGCGCCATCAATACTTTCAGCTGCACACAGAGCATAATACACAACATCAGAGAACCTTGTTGGTGGCCTTGTTTCTCTTCTAACTCTGTCCCTTGCAAGCTGATAGTCTCTGATAGAGTCTGATATAGACTCACCAGCCTGGTTGCCCTGAGTTGGAGCCTCTTCTTTATCTGAATCAGACTCACTCCCTGAGTCAATAACTCCACCTGCTCCTAGGCCAACCCCCACAGGCTCCACCTTGAAGAAATCACCCTCATCTTCATTGGAGTCCAGCTTATCTTTCAGGAATGGCATCTGATCCTCCAAGAACACCACATCCCTACTCACCAAGACCTTCTGCTTACCGGACTCAATACACCAGAGCCTATACCCCTTAACCCCCCTCTGATATCCCAGCAAGATACATTTCAGAGCCCTAGCTTCAAGCTTACTTTGCCTAGCATGAGCATAGGCTGCACACCCAAACACCTTGTATTTTGAGTAGTCACTATGAGCTCCATACCACATGTAATCAGGAGTTTCAGATTTCAGGGCAGTAGATGGGCATTTATTGATGAGATAGGCTGCTGTATACACAGCCTCACCCCAGAATCTGCTGCTCAAACCAGAACCAAGAAGTAGGCACCTCACCCTCTCTAGGATTGTCCTATTCATCCTCTCCACAACACCATTTTGTTGAGGATTACCAGGAACAGTTCTATGCCTCTTCATACCCTTCTCTTTACAAAACAGATCAAACTCAGCAGACAAGAACTCTAGGCCATTGTCTGTCCTTAAGCATTTAACACTTCTACCCTTCTCTAGCTCAACCTCCTTACACCATATCTTGAACTTTGTGAGTGTTTCAGATTTTTCTTTAAGAATATATACCCACAACTTCCTTGTATAGTCATCAATGATAGCTAGATAATACTTTCCTCCACCAATTGAACACACCGGTGAAGGCCCCCAAAGATCACTATGTATGTAGTCTAAAGGGGCTGTAGAAGAGTGAATACCTGTAGGATAGGGTGCCTTCTTAGCCTTTCCAAGTATACACTGCTCACAGGGGTCCATCTTGTTGAAATCTCCAGAGATCAGGCCCTTCTTGATGAGTTCTTTCAAGCTTCCTTCTGCTGGATGGCCCAATCTCTTGTGCCATAGCATTATGGAATCATCTGACACTGCATTGCTTTCTCCATCAACAGCCTTAGCCTTCAGATAATAGAGAATATGCTCTCTGTCAGCCTCCATCATCACTGCATCTCCAGATTTAACAAACAATTTTCCTTGACTCATCAATATGGTGAACCCTTTCTGCTCCAGCATTCCCAATGAGATGAGATTCCTCTTCACTTCTGGAATATACCTCACCCCAGTTAGGATCTTTATAGAGCCATCTTGTAGGCTTAGCTTTACCTTCCCTATTCCTCTGATCTGACAAATATGATTGTTTCCAAGAACAACCGTACCCGATGCTTCTTGAAGATCATGAAACCAGCTTCTATTGGGGCACATATGGAAGCTGCACCCCGAGTCCATTATCCACCTGTGACTGACCCCACTGTCACTAATATTCATAAGTTGAGCCGGGGGATCAGCACTCTCCACACAATCAGATTGGTTGTGTCCCTCAGAGGCCATCTTTCTCTTCCATGCATGACAATCTTTCTTCAAATGTCCAGGTTTCTTGCACCAATAGCAAGCTCTGGTTTCCTTCTGAGCATCAGAACTTGAGGGTTTAGAGCCCTCAAACTTCTTCTTGAAGTTCTGCTTCTTGAACTTCTTCACATTCAAGGCCTCTGCAGCTTGAACATTGGAGCTTGCAGAGCCTCTGTTGGCTGTCTTCTGGAGTTCTTTGGCCATCAAGGCTGAATAGACTTCTGCATAGGTGATAGGTTTATCTCTTCCATAGATAATTGCATCACTTAGCTGGTCATACGAGCTAGGCAAGGCATTCAATGTGAGAATGGCCTTATCCTCATCTGAAATCTTGACATCAACAGATCCCAGGTCATCAATGATCTTGTTGAACTCCTCTAGCTGCTCAATGATGGACCTATCTCCAGAAAAACTATAGGCATACAGCCTCTTCTTGAGATACAGCCGGTTAGCCAAGGATTTGGCCAAGTAAACTTCATCCAACTTGTCCAAGATCTCCACCGCAGTCTTGGCTTCTTGAACATCCCTCAAGACCTTATCTCCAAGGCACAGAATCACTGCAGAATGTGCCTTGAGCTGCATCTCCTCCATCTTTGCCTGAGCTTTATCATCAAGCACTGGAGCCTTTCCTTTCTCCTCTGGTTTTGCAAGAACTGCGGCCAAGCCTTGTTGAATCAAAACCGCCTTCATCTTCATCTTCCACGGGCTATAATCATTCTTGCCTGTGAACTTTTCTGCATCAAGCCTTGCTGCCATCTCTGAAACCGTTTGATCCTCTGCAAATCAGCTTCAATATCCCTTCCCACAGACGGCACCACTTGTTGGGATTTACGCACACACAAGGCTTTCACACACTCAATAAGATCACACACACACTCACTGTTGTATGAGATCACACAATGCAGAAACACACACACTCACACTTTGAGTATTGAAGATGATAATCTTGGAGAGAAACTGGAAAACTCTTTATTGATTAAAACTCTACTCTAAACTACATACACGGTGAGCTATTTAAAGCTCTACAATCAAGTAGCAACTGCTACTAACTAACTACAAGAAGTATCAAGAAAGCAAGAAGAATAACCGCTACATCTCAGCTAACTAACTGCTGCTCCAACGGCTAGTTCGGCTAGGTTGCTTCTTCCTTCTCGGTTCAAGACCGAACTCCTTCCTCGGCTCAAGACCGAACTCCTTCCTCGGCTCAAGACCGAACTCCTTCCTCGGTTCAAGACCGAACTCCTTCTCGGCTCACAACCGAACTCTTCCTTCTCGGCTCACAACCGAACTCTTCCTTCTCGGCTAGTTCCAGCTCAAAGCCGAGCTTCCTTCTTCTGCCTTCTTCTTCTCGGCTAGTTCCAGGCTAGTTCCAGCTCGGTAAGCCGAGCTTACCGAACTCCTTTCTAGCCGAGCTTCTTCCAACTGAAATGAGCACTCCATTATTACAATCATGGAAAGAAAAGAGCTGCTGCACTGCTGGTTGATGTTTCTGCTCCCACAATTAGGTTTCTGATAGTGAAATTCGAATTCTGGGAATAATCGAAAGGAGCAGACCGTTTTTTTATCCCAATTGATGCCCCGACAACATAAATCCAATAGAAAAATGATTATCGAAATAAAAACTGAATCTTGAACTAAATTTAAGTTTGCAAGAATTACCTGAGGAAGACGACGACAGATAATTTGATCAAAACAAAATAGGAATGTGAGCTGAGAGTCAACGCTTGAGAGTTTTAAGCAATAAGTTTTTAATTATATTTACTTAAGTAGTAGTACTATACTTGTTAAATTAGCCACTTTTATGCAATTCCTCAGTCTAAAAAAAAGTAATTTTTCTACCTAGTGGTTTGTCGAGTGGCTTATAGACAAGTAAATATTGCGCATGTTAATGGTAAGAGTTATTCTTAAAATATGTTCAAAGTTTTTAGAGTGTAAATAAAATTTTGTTCTTATTTGCATAGGTTCTTAAATATATTCATTTGAACACAAAAGATAGAAATACCAAATGCACTAGAAGAAAAATTAAAATACTTTAGAAATTTATTAAGATATGATAAAAATAAATAAATAAAAACAAAAAGATATTTTACAAGAAAAATTGAATGCATTAGAAATTATATAAATTAAGAAAGTTAATATATTTTATAAGATAAATCAGATAAAAGATAGAAACAAAATTAAATATATTAGTAGAAAATGAAATGTTTTATAAGAAAACATTGAAAGAATTATGCTTTTGAAATGTAGAAGTAATAGATACGTAAAATAAAGAATAGTGGTATTAAAGAGAACAGAAAATTATAACAGTAAGAAAAATTACCATTAAAGAGGACATAATATTGAAATGATAAAAAAAGGTGTATTTAGGAGCATAAAAAATAAATTTAAAATGCTCTCCATGAGTCTCGAACCCGTGTCTTTAAGAAGAGAGAAAAGTCTAATGTTGAGCGTTTTACCTTTGGGACACGAACTTGAATTAGTTGATATGTGGGAAGTATATAGTATTATTTCAATATTTTGGGGGTACACTAGTACCCCCTTGTCCTGGTGTAGATCCGCCAGTGCAGTTATGGTATATCTTTTCAGTGTGTATTTTGATGTTGAGACATAAATTGTTGCAGGGTTTGCGCATTCTCTGACGTCAACATGTGCTCTCACCGATGCTCTCTGCTCACTCCAATATTGAAAAGAAGGTTAAAGAAAGAAAAAAGTGTGAGACCTGCTGTTTCTGCTGTGTGACAATGTTGGGATATCTTACTAGTTAAACCTAACGTGAGACCTGCTGTTTGCATTGATAGAATCACCAAAAAAATTCGAGTTTTATACTTGTTAAACCTTAAATTTGCTACAAGTCATCAGTGTTTCACATGCTCCATTACTCCATAATGAGAGAATAAAATGATACTTCCTTCCTTTGTCTTGCCACAAATGATGCGTTTTTTACCACGTGAGAATTAAGGTGTTGGAGTAAGAAAGAGTTCGTTTGGAAAAGATAAAAAAAATTACGGCCAAACAATTGGTTTAGTAAAAATGGAAACGAAATGTCAAAGATTACATAAACACATTTACGAGAGTGTTGTTTCTCAAGTAATGAATGAGATAAAAAAAATAGTAGTATGTCGTGGTTCATGATAATACTAATGAATGAAAGAATGACTTTTCGGATGTATCTATATGCATTTAATTCTCTTATATTTTGTATTTATACTTTTAAAAAATGAAATTAAGCGAAAAATAGACATAAACCAACAATTCAAATTAGTACTCCCTCCGTCTCATAATAGATATTACACTTTCCTTTTTAGTTTGTCCACAAAAGATGTCACATTTCTTTTTTTTGGAAAAAGTTCTCTCTCACATTAATATAAATATACAATTTTTTCTGTCTCCACATAACACACTAAACAACATCTCCTATAATCTCGTGACATTCTCCACCGTTGGAATATTTCCGTTGTCCCAAGAAATGCCACCCTTTTGATAGATTTCAAAGCATAAGTATGTATTATGACAATCCTAAATGCTGCAGAGATTGCTATGCTATTCCAATGAAAAGAGAAGTGGTTACAAATGAAACTCAAACTCATGTTCTTTGTGATGATAGAGTTTTCATGAAGAAGACATTGTCTTTCCTGGTCTCCGAAGATCTGCATAATGCTGGGCTCTCACAAATTGCCAGTGTTCTTGGTGATATCGACATTGATGAGGCTGAGACGATGAACGTTACCTTTGGATTACGTGAGGTGAGTCTTGATCCTATTTTGTTTGTTTTCTTTTATTCATGTTTTCACTTTTCTATGTTTATCCTCTAACTAAATTAGGTCATTAAGTTGTCGTTCATGTCCATGAACCCGTTGTCCGTTCTCATATTTGACGCATGTACATCTGTGAAAATTGAAATCACTCCCAGCTTCTGCAAATAGTACCTCGTTTCCTCCTTATTTATCACAACCTTGATATGGAACTGAACTTCCTCAGCCTTAGACATTCTGTTTTTTGTAACATTGGGGAAATTTCAGATTTGTTGGAATGTGGTGCGGAATTGGGGTTGCCGGAGCTGAGAACGGCGACCGGAATCACACCAATACAGATAGAACTCGTCGGAGGTGAAGAGGGAATGGGAGAAGAGTATTGCATTAATTTCTGAATGAATTACAAATTGAAGAAGCTACAGATTATAAAGCTATGAGCTAGTTAACTACTTGAATTGGCAGTTATAACTAACTCGTTCCTAACTAATCTTCATGCCACGTGTCAATCTTCTCTCAGCTTCCCTCGAGTGTACACGTGTCATTTCAGCTTGTCTTCGGCAGCTCGTCTTCGGCAGCTCGTCTTCGTCTTTTACGTGTTATTTCAGCTCGTCTTCGGCAGCTCGTCTTCGGCAGCTCGTCTTTGGCAGCTCGTCTTCGGCTTTTATTCTACTAATCTCATTTCCATGCATCAAATCTCCCCCCCTTCAATTAACCTTGTCCTCAAGGTTGAAAATGAGGGAATTTCTCCTGAATATCATGCAAAAACTCCCAAGTTGCGTCTTCGGGAAAGGAATTGGCCCAATGAATTAGCACTTGCGTAGCTGGATGATTTCCCCTCTTAACCAAGCGACGATCCAAGATTCTGACAGGTTCCAAAAAAGTCGAGTTTCCAATGACCGGTAAGGTGCCATGTAGTTGAGAAAGTGGTCCAGCCTTCTTCTTTAACTGAGAGACATGAAATACCGGGTGAATTCGAGCATCCGGTGGTAGAGCAAGTTTATATGCCACCTCGCCGAACTTGTCTATCACCTTGAAAGGACCAAAGTAGCGTGGACTAAGTTTGTGAAATTGTCTATCACGGAGAGTATTTTGTCTGTAAGGTTGGAGTTTCAAATAAACCCAATCACCAAGAACAAACTTGCGGTCCGAACGATGCTTGTCATGTTGTTGCTTCATCCTGTGTTGCGCTCGACCCAAATGAAATTTTAAAACATCCATCATAGCTTCTCTAGCGACCAGGCTTTCATCTACATCATGCACAGTCGAATCCCCCTTAAAGTAAGGAATATGCAACGGGGGAGGGTATCCATAAAGAGCTTCAAAAGGTGTTGTACCAATAGCCGTGTGGAAGGAAGTGTTGTACCAAAATTCTGCAAGACTAAGCCATTTGCTCCAAGTCGTAGGCTGATCTCCACACATACAACGAAGGTAAGTCTCCAAGCAACGGTTGACAACTTCGGTCTGACCATCAGATTGAGGATGGTAGGCAGTCGACATGTGAAGTTCCACGCCTTGTAACTTGAAGAAATCGGACCAGAATTTGCTCAGAAAAATCTTGTCTCGATCACTGATTAGTATAACTGGGAGACCATGGAGTTTGAACACATAATCCAAGAAAGCTTGAGCAACTGTGAGGGCTGAATAAGGATGAGTAAGCGGCATGAAGTGTGCATATTTAGTTAACCGATCCACCACTACTAATATAGTAGATTTCCCCTGTGACAGTGGGAGTCCCTCAATAAAATCAAGACTTACTTGCGACCAAGCTGCTTCGGGAATGGGTATGGGTTGAAGTAACCCTGGTGATGCACTATTGTCATACTTAAAGCGTTGACAAATATCACATTCTCTGATAAAATTCCGGATCTGCTTCTCCATGTTAGCCCAATAGAATAAAGAGGATAATCGTTTATAGGTGGCAAGAACACCTGAGTGACCTCCAGAGCTTGAGTTATGAAATAACTGAATGATTTTCAAGCGCAAAGCTTCATCTTTTCCCACTACTAAACGGCCTTTTCTTCTTAATTGATTTCCCAGCCATGAAAATTTAGAAGTGGACTTGGGATTCTGTTTGAGCTCAGTGATGACTGATTGTAGATCTGGATCAGACTCCCAAGAAGCTTGAATTAAGGGATAGATATCAGTAGCCACAGTGGTGATAGCCATACAAAAAATTTCAGATGAGTGTACTCTAGATAAGGCATCAGCAACCTTATTCTCTACCCCCTTCTTGTAAGTGATTTCAAAATCGAAAGCCATCAATTTAGAGAGCCAATTTAGTTGCCCCGGAGTGGAGAGTTTCTGTTTTAACAAATGACTCAGTGTCTTATGATCCGTTCTAACTTCAAAAGGCATGTGGCTCAAATAATGGCTCCAATGTGTCACAGCAAAAACAATCGCCAATAGTTCTTTATCATATACTGAAAGTCCTCTGTTTTTGGGAGATAAAGCCTTGCTAATGAAAGCAATAGGATGGTTATTCTGCATTAGAACAGCTCCAATGCCGTAGCTGCAAGCATCAGTCTCCACTACAAAAGGTGAAGAAAAGTCAGGTAATGCCAAAACAGGTGGAGAAATCATAGCCTTTTTTAGATTCAAGAAAGCCTCCTCAGCTGTAGAATCCCAATGGAAAGCATCCTTTCGGAGTAGATCAGTAAGTGGTTTACAAATAACTCCATAATTTTTAACAAATTTTCTGTAATATCCTGTTAGACCAAGGAAGCCTCGCAATTGTGAAATATCAGAGGGACTAGGCCAAGTTTGCATCGCCTGCACTTTCTTAGGGTCTGTAGAAACCCCAGCTTCTGATATGATGTGTCCCAGATATTCAATCTGCCTCTTAGCAAATTCACATTTGCTAGCTTTAGCAAAGAGAGAATTTTCATGGAGCTTCTGAAAGACCTTCTCAAGATGGATCAAATGGGAGTCAATATCCTTGCTATACACCAATATATCATCAAAGAAAACGAGCACAAATTTCCTTAAGAACGGCCTGAAAATGTCATTCATTAGACTTTGAAATGTAGCAGGAGCATTTGTGAGTCCAAAAGGCATAACAGCAAATTCATAGTGTCCATCATGAGTTTTAAAAGCTGTTTTAGGTATATCTTGTGCTTCCATTCTAATTTGGTGATAGCCCGCCCGCAGATCTATCTTAGAAAAGAGTGTTGCACCCCTCAGTTCCTCTAAAAGTTCATCAATAAGAGGGATGGGGTATTTGTCCTTGATAGTAAGTTTATTCAATCGCCTATAATCCACACACATTCTCCAAGTTCCATCTTTCTTTTTAACAAGCACCACTGGTGAAGAAAAGGGACTTGAACTTGGTTGGATGAAGCCTTGATGCAGTAAGTCAGTCACCTGCTTCTCAATTATATTTTTCTGTAAGGCTGAATGTCTGTAAGGTCTGGAATGGACTGGTGTAGCTCCAGGTATTAGAGAGATTCGATGGTTATGCGATCTCAGAGGAGGTAAGGTGGTAGGTTCAGCAAATACTGACTGATGAGTCTCCAGAAATTGCTGAATAGAGTCAGAATGGTTAAGTTGGTCTTCCATATTCCCTTGCACCGTAAACAACTCAGGGGAATCTGCACCATTTATCTGAATACAGTAAAGCTTGACCCCTTCATTGTAGCTAAGAATTTTGTTCATTTCTTTCTCAGATGCAGCCTGGACCACCTGCTCATTATTACCTCCCCTCAGTACATGTCTTCTGCCGTTAAGTGTGAAGTCCATAGTCAGATTTTTGAAATTCCATTGGATATCACCAAGAGTTTCCAACCATTGAACACCCAAAACCATGTCACAGCTACCCAAAGGTAAGAGGAGCACATCCGTGATAAAGGTAGTGCTTCTCAATGACCATTTTAAACTTTTACACATTGCCTTACATTCCAATTTATTTCCATCGGCAACATCCACAAACACCGGGTTCACTGCAGTGAGGGATAAGCCGAGCTTCTTAGCCGTTTGTAAATCAAGAAAATTATGAGTACTCCCCGAATCAATTAGAATATGGAGAGGTCTTCTACCAATTCTGCCCGTGACACGCATAGTTCTGAAACCTCTAGCAGATGAACCATTAATAGCATGAATAGAGATCAAAGGATTCTCCTCATCTCCTAAATCTTCATTAATTTCATCAGATTCACGTTCACCCGACAGCATGCCATCGTCTATCTCAAGCAAGTAGAGTTGCTTCCTAGCACACCTATGACCTCTTTCAAATTTCTCATCACAACCATAACACAAGCCTCTAGCTCTCTTATCTGCCATTTCTTCTTCAGTTAAGAGTCGTCTAGATTTAAAAGCAGGTGTAATAGGAGTAGATAATAACGGAGCAGAGTTATATGCTTGTGAAGTTCTAGCATCAAGAGTGTTAAACCGTTTACTAGGCTGATTACTACCATCTTTAAACGGTGTAGCCATATCTTGTAACCGAGCCAAAGCATAAGCATGCACAAGTGTTTGAGGCATGAACATTCTAACCGCTTTTTGCACATAAGGTTTCAAGCCATTGATGAAGTGACTCACAGCATAGGTTTCAGAAATAGACACACGACCTAAGAGTAATTCAAAGCGGTCATGATAGTCAGAGAAAGAACCTGTTTGCTTCAGAGCAAGCAGCTCAGTCATAGGATCGCCGAGGAGTTGATCACCAAATCGTCCTTCCATTGCTTGTAGAAACATAGGCCACGGGGTAGCCATGGCGTGATCCTGATATCGTGACCAATTTTGAAACCATTGCAGTGCTCGGCCTTCAAAATTGATGACAGCTAAGCGAACTTTCGCTTCTTCCGGAGTAAGATCTACGGTGAAGAAGTGGTCGCACCTCATGATCCAGCCGGCCAGATCATCACCCGAGAAAATAGGGAAACCGACCTTCGATTGTCGAGTAGCGAAGTAAGGTTGGCGTTGAGGTCCAATTCCTCCAAATTGATTGTGAGGAATACCTCCAGTAGGTTGATTTCCATGCGGATTCGGTATGAATCGGTTGAGAACCTCCGTATGTTGAAGTTGCAGAGCGAGAATAGCCTCGCGTAGTTCCCTCACATCTGAATCACGAGCTTTATCCGCATTATCGCGGATTGAATCTTTCTCCTCACGTCGGCGGTCAGATTCGGAGACTTTCGCCGAGAAGTCGGCCAGCGCAGTCGCGATAATATCCTCTACGCGACGCATGTCGCCGGAGCGCGTTTCCACCATGACAGGCGAAGGATCGTTACCACTGATACCACTTGGTGCGGAATTGGGGTTGCCGGAGCTGAGAACGGCGACCGGAATCACACCAATACAGATAGAACTCGTCGGAGGTGAAGAGGGAATGGGAGAAGAGTATTGCATTAATTTCTGAATGAATTACAAATTGAAGAAGCTACAGATTATAAAGCTATGAGCTAGTTAACTACTTGAATTGGCAGTTATAACTAACTCGTTCCTAACTAATCTTCATGCCACGTGTCAATCTTCTCTCAGCTTCCCTCGAGTGTACACGTGTCATTTCAGCTTGTCTTCGGCAGCTCGTCTTCGGCAGCTCGTCTTCGTCTTTTACGTGTTATTTCAGCTCGTCTTCGGCAGCTCGTCTTCGGCAGCTCGTCTTTGGCAGCTCGTCTTCGGCTTTTATTCTACTAATCTCATTTCCATGCATCAGAATGCCACAAATTAAAGATAAACAGAATCACCTTATTCTCCAATTAGTTTTCTAATGTTTAGCCATATTAATTGGAAACCAGAACCAAGATATCCATAATCACGTACAAAAAAAATAGTAGAACACATCTTCCGGAATATCTGTTAAGGATATTTGAAACTTATGTTTTCCGTTCTAAAAATAATATCTGAAAAATACTTCCTTCTACCTTATATTATTCCATGGAACGATTTGATCAGTTCAAAAGTCCACGAACAAGCTATTGTATGCTGAAGCTGAGGAAGATTTCATAGACTTTCTGTTTAGTCTCCTCGTAATTCCACTAGGTGGAGTCGAGTCCCTTTTGTCGCTTAACTCTCATGTTCTTGTGTATACGAGTGCTGGTTGTATCCACAACAAGTATTTCAAGTACCCCGATAACAAAAATAGGTTAATGTAGCCCAATATACCTCATGTTATATATCCAAAAATCACACTTTCCCCCTCGATGAACACAAATTGGCTTGCTCCTTCAACAAAGTTTCCGAAAGGGCAAGGGAGTTATCTTGTAGGACCAAGGACTTATAAGGTGACTGATGATTTAACTGTCACACTGATCCTCAACACTGATGTTGAAGAAGTGGGGCTGAATATCGGAGTAAATGAGGTAAGACACATTGGGTTTGAGCATTCTCAAAGCTTCTCTTACATCAAAATGTGTTCTCACCGACGCTCTGCTCACTAAAGTGGAAAAGAAGACCAAACAGAGAAGAAGTGCGAGAGTCTGTTTCTGCTGTGAGACAGAAAAACAAGTACTAGCAATAAACTAAAGGCTCATTGTTCTGGCTTTGGTTTATAGGTTGAAATCATAGAATAAAAGTCTCCTTAGAACAAATACAGCAACAAACTAAAGGTACTAATATAAGCCAAAAACGAGTGGAATCAAGATCCACAATTATGTAGCACTAGCAAACAAGTTTACTTATATAGGCAGTAAAACAATGATCAAACTCAGTGCTCTGTCTTTGGTTGTTTGACGGATATGTTATTGAGCAGAGCATCAGACAGCGTGGAAGTGGATGTAATAGAGGCTTTCAATATGCTCAAACCCTGCACCGATAAATTCGTCTCAAAATCTAATCACATGAGAAAACATGTTAACCTACTCAAAGAAACCACAAAGATTTCATACCATACTCCATTACATTACCTCTTTCGACCCGATTTGCATTTCCACTTCTTGGACATCAGATACATGGATTTTCTGCTTATTGAGATTGGAAAGGATTGAGAAAACACAGAGTGGTGTCACAGTTAGATCATCTGTGATCTGATAAGTTCGCGGTCCTTTAAGATAACTCCCCTTGCCATTAGGAAACTTAGCAGATGAATACCTAAAGAATTTCCTATATTCATCCGGTAAGGTTTCTTGAGTGAGGGGAAGAATGTAGTTATCAGAAATACAACCGTGAACAACGTTGGGTTTGATTAGCCTATTTTTCGTATCTGGGCTCCTGAAATACTTGCAGTCTGTAAGATCAGTTGTGCTCTGATACAAGTTGTCTATGGCCTTAATACAAGTCTTTCCGGCTAGAAGATGCTCAATTCCTCCGAATGGGATATGGAGGAAACTAAATAGAAAGTCTAAGAAATCTTCCTTGCCTTGAGCGTACAATAACTTACCGGTAGATTTTTGTATCACGACTTTCAAACTCATCTTTTCAGAGTTGGGACCATGGTTAGTCTCAATCTGGTTTAACGAGGTCTCAGGTTCAAATCCCACAATAACAAAGTTCTTGACCCCTTTTGCTTTACACAGTATGACATCCGAGAATGGAGTTTTGGAAATCAACGATGCCTTCAACAAACTCATAATCTAACAATAATAGAGGTATGATAAGTAATAACAAAAACTGAAAAGAAAAGAAAAAAAACAAAGTTGATTTAGAATAATTATCACCTCATTGAACCCAAAAGTTACTTTGATTGGCTCAACCTTCTCCATGTCTGCAACGCCAACAGCGCTTAAGATTCCTAAGAGTCCTGTCTCATTAGGAAATATCTGCAAATCATCAAAGATTATGAAAGAAGCTATATCCCTGGTGAAAACACCATCTCCAGAAGCACCTTCAGGCAGCATTTCTTCATCTTGCTCTATTATAATAGTTCTCAGGCATTCCTCGCACCACTTCACATTATCATAGCACATGCTTAAACGGCGAAGTCTATAACGACAATAGCTACACTTATAATATTCATTAAGAGGAGAATCAGTGATATCTAGTTTCAGCTGTTTGATTTCAACATCGAACGAGCTTGTAGGATTGAGCAGAGTCTGCTTGGCACCCTCTGTCACGAAATGGGGGCTATCGAGATTTGCTAAGCTATGGTACAGACTGTTTAAGCTTCCAATGGTGGGTGTCTCGTCTCCATAGTGTTTGTGGAGGACTTTGATGATTCTTCCCAACGGCAAAGTCAAGAAGCTTAACAAAATGTCTGTAAAATGGCTGCTAGCTTCTACAAAGAGCACCTTAGTTTTCTCTTTATTTATCATCACTTTCAATGAAAACTCTGCATTTTTTGAGGTCCTAACTATATCTGCTTCTTTAGCATCACACATTTTTGAGGTCCTAACAATGAGGAAAAAATGTGCATGAAATAATGTGTATAATTGTTTATGATGATATAATCTAGTAAATAATATTCCACAAAGAAAATAAACATAAACTTGAGTTTTATACAGATATATCTATTCCACTTCATTTAATTTTATGCACGAATCTAATAATATAGTATTGTTTAACAATAATAATAATAATAATAATAATATCTCCATATAAAAAGAATTTGAATTTATTTGTTTAGTCTTATCTTTATTATTTATTTCATTGATAAACTTTAGGACAACCTAAAAAATTAATTCTCGTCAAATTCTATCTTCATCCCAAACCAAAACCTAGTTTTCTAAGAAATTCCAAACAAATATCTCTGTCATCTCTTTCCGTTTTAGCCACAGGTCCACAAATCCGACTTAATCTAGCCCAGTTTTTTAGTTAGAACATCATCCCCCAAAACACAATAATAATTGAAAATTAGTAGTTATAAAATAAAAAAGAGACGAATAGCTCTAGAATTACCTGGTTTCCAATTTTTGATATTGGGATTTCGGGTTAATTTCAAGTCAACTCCGAGAGAAAACGTTATGAATTCGAATCTCACCAACGGCCTTCTCAGTTAAGTGAAAGTATCAGTTTTGAATGAGTGAGAGTGAGAAAATGTTAATACGATTGAGATTAATAGTAAAATATTGTCCACTACACTAATTGCCAATTCTTTTGCTTTTGCTTTTGCTTTTTCACTTTTTTTTGTAGTGTTGTCTGATGGATTATTGTGGTAAACCATACTAGAATCCAATTTCATATTCAGTCATATATTTAGAATTTTGTTCATATTTGTTTCATTCTTAACATCTCTCATCAATAAAATATAGGAGTAGTCAGTTTTGCTAATAAAGAGAATGTAGCAAAGAGTTGAGTTCTGGCAAGAAATTACTAGTAAAATTCCCGAATTGATGAATCTATTGCTATTTCAATTTTTCTGTTCTTTTCGAATTTTTCTACGTAAGCACCATTTTCCTCTCTTCTTCCTCACATCTTGAATTCTGCAGGAAAAATGGTAGTACCATCTTGATTTAAAATTGAAATCTAATTTCGAAAGTAAATTTCACAAAGAATGCTCAATGCGAGAAGCATTTCATCAAATTGATTTCCTACATTTCACAGCACCTACAACGGTGAGCATGTTACGGACGTTCTCCGTAACGAGGCCGGATGGCTAACTTCTCGGAGAGATAAGGTGATCGAACCTTCGACGTGCTTGAAGGAAAGCTCACGAATTGCTGATTTTCGGACGTTCTCCGATGAACAACAATTTGGAAACGAAATATGATATTCTTGTTACTCAAGACAAGTTTGTGGAAAATAATATATTCATTGAATTGATTAAAATGATAACAAGCTATCCTATTTATAACGCTACTGACTTAATGAACAAGAAACAAATATCTAAACAAATATAGGAAAGATATGGTGAATAAGGGAAAACTAAATAATTAGAAGATCCTAAGAGATATGATAGATATGATCGTATCAACTCCCCCACGGTTGAAATCCACCTTGTCCTCAAGGTGGGAACCACGAAGCAAAAAAAGAGAGTAGAAAGCAGAAGCTTCGGCGAGGCAACTCCTCCTGGATCAAACACAAACCAAATAGGCGAACGTCTCCCATCATCACCTCCATCAACAATCAACAAAGGATACCCAATGTGGTCGGCAAAATTCCATCCCAAAACGAAAAGCTTGTCCACGCTTCCAAGAATGCTCAAACATGACGTGTCATTGCGCGGAAGGATCAACCTTGCGTCCTTGTCGAGCGATGTTGATTGATGATTCATACTTGGAACATCACCGACATTCAAATCCACGCAAACACAACCAATTACGGGCAGGTCGGTGTAAGCACCATCTCCTTTCTTGCCCCAACAATGTCCAACAACATTTTTGGATGGCACTTGAACAACATTGAGTGAGGCGACGACCTTCTTCACTTCATCAGTGGAATCGTCCTCCTCTACATCGTCTAACCATGCCTCTTCCTTCTTGTCTTTACTCATATCGGGGCTGCGCGACAGGTAGATTTCCATAAAAGATGAAACTTGTTGGTCTTCGGGTCTACCATCTCCACTTTCCCTAGATCCCCTATTCTCACTAGGCACGCCTCGACCCATGGCTTCTTTTGCTCCTGTCCCTACTATGGAGTCCTTTGAATCACAAAGCTCCTCTTCGCCCTTACCACTATCATCAACGCAGTCTGAACATGAATATGCAATCTGAACATCTAAACCCGATAAATAAGAATCGACTTCATTTAGGTTCGTCCCTTCATTCACATATCCACTCACATAGCTACCCAAACTCACGTCAAGTGTGGGGGAACGTGTATGAGTAACGACCTCTCCGTAACATCTGTCCTCATCAACATCCCTCCGGTAGCGATGCGGCTGTGGCAAAGGTTGGAATCTGGCACACTCAAGGTCAAGGGGCTCCACAGGCGTTGGTGGTTCATGTGGTGGTGGGTATCCCTGCTGTTCCGGAGGGTCCCAGCATGAGGGCTGGCGCACGGGCGACGGTTGGGGTCGTGGAGGCCAGCCAGTTGGGGCCGGTGGCTCGTGAGCCGACACTCGCTGCTGAACGCGATTTTCAGGCAGATCCCAACGCCTGGTTGGGCGCGCCGGTGGACCATCAGAGACCGGAGACCTCACATACTGTCTCGGGACTGGCAGGTCCCAGCAAGTCTGCTTTTTGAGAGGCAGAAACTTCTGCTGGTGTGATTCTTGCGAAAACCAACCAGGGTTAGGGCTTTTGCGCACGCAATGCGGCTGTCGGGATGGCTGTTCCTGCTCCATGAACTGGTCCCCAGAGGTGGAGGCGTTGGCATTCTGTCGGGCAGTATATCCGCTAGAACTAGAGCGCGCGGGCAGCTGCTGACTGTGGGGCAGATAGCTGCGGCGGGTTCGCTGCGCGTACGACAGGGATGGAGTCGGATGTGGCTGTGGCTCCGGCGGCGGAGGTGCACGAGGGTAGCCAACACAGCGATTGGCTGCCTCCTCCGGATGGCAGCTTAAAAAGCCGTCAGGGATGTTGCGCGGCCCCCCAGATTGGTGTGGGCTAGGGTATTGTTTCCGACGACGATTTTCCACGCGCCGATCTACTGCGTCCATACGGGATTCCATCATGTCCAATAGGCGATTAAATTTTGCAAACATTGAGTGTATCTGGTGCGGGGGCTGATATTGGTGGTAAATAGCCATAACTAATAATAGGAAAAAAGAATGAAGTTGGAGTGCCTTCTTCGCGAATAAGTGGTTCGCTGTTATTGTGTTGGTGAAGAAGGTCTATTTCTTGTGCTGATTGGTGAAAAGTGGATATGGTTTAAATAAGGTGAAAGGAATAAAATAGGGACTTGGTAGCTTCTCTTCGTTGGATTGTTTTGTATGGGGAAATATGGAGGATTAGGTGTGGCTGTGATAATGGTACTGCGGCTGATATTTTTTTTTGATATTGGTGGATAGTTTGGGGGATATGGATGAACGAAGACGGAGGATGAGCTCTCAATGAAAGCACCAGTTGTTACGGACGTTCTCCGTAACGAGGCCGGATGGCTAACTTCTCGGAGAGATAAGGTGATCGAACCTTCGACGTGCTTGAAGGAAAGCTCACGAATTGCTGATTTTCGGACGTTCTCCGATGAACAACAATTTGGAAACGAAATATGATATTCTTGTTACTCAAGACAAGTTTGTGGAAAATAATATATTCATTGAATTGATTAAAATGATAACAAGCTATCCTATTTATAACGCTACTGACTTAATGAACAAGAAACAAATATCTAAACAAATATAGGAAAGATATGGTGAATAAGGGAAAACTAAATAATTAGAAGATCCTAAGAGATATGATAGATATGATCGTATCAGAGCACAAGCTCACTGTCAGTCCTCGCTGGCAAGGACACGCTTGTCCGCCGCTGCGCCTTACCGTTGGCACGGACGTGCTCTATGCATAGAGCACGTCCGTACCAGCGAGCAGGGTGACGTGACGTGTTTCTATTGGCCGTTGGCATTTTCTTTTTTTCTTTTTTAAAAAAATTATATCAAAAAATTTAAAAATATATTTTCGGATTCCCAAAAATATAGTCGTTTTATTACCGTTTTTTTGAAAAAATTTTAAAAAAATTTAATCCCAAAATCATCTATAAATACACACATTCATCATCCATTTGGACGAAATTCGGTCACTTATGAATTTAATTATGTAATTTATAATTTTTAGGATTTTAATTATGTAATTTTTAATTTTTAGGATTTTAATTATGTAAATTTTATTTTTTAGGATTTTAATTATGTAATTTTTATTTTATTTGTAATTTGTAATATTATTTCAGTTTTTTTTAATGAATTTTAATATTATGGAAATGTTTTTATTTAAATTGAATAATAGAATGGTGGGACCCTTGTGCTCGTCCTTGCGGAAGAGCACGATTGTGGGTGTTATGCTCTTGCCTAAGAGCAGGCAGAAAAAGTGGGGCCGGACCCACAACCGTGCTCCTTGGCTAGAGCACGGTTGTGGATGCTCTCATACAGCACCGTAACAGTTGCATCATGCCCTACAACAGTTTGAAAAAGAGTAAAGGTCATTTGTGGTCTTAAACATATGATGATTTTATGATTTTGGTTCAGAACATTATCTTTTGAATTATTGCATCATGAACAAATAAAAATGGTCCGGATTTAGTCCATTTTGGATGGGGCAGTCAAAATTGGCGGTCAACGTTAATTAAACCTATTTTGACTGAATTAACAAGTTATAATTAATTTATTTAATTTACCAAAAAATAAAATATACTATTATTCAAAAAAAAATATTATTATCGTTGTTTTTCTTCCTCTCAAACTGAAATTAATGAAGCATCCCTCCTCCCTCAAGTCAGCACTCCTCCTCTATCTACCCCTTTCTGTCAATTTTGCCGACCACCGTTCGCTGCCCTAATACTGACTCCAACGGGGCACGTCTGTAAAATCGCTGCCAGCTTCTGCAAATAGTACCTTAGTCTTCTCCTTATTTATCACAACCTTGATATGCAATTTCACTTCCTCAGCCTTAGACATTCTGTTTTTAACAGTTATAAATTTTTAGATTGGTTATATCAACATATTCTACGGTACCTTTTTATTAGATCAAATAGTCTTTGAAATCTTCATACTAACTTCTAATTTTTCCAATTAGTCAAATAGTCTTTGAAGTCTTATTCCAGAACAAAAACAATTGAAACCACAAATTTGGTCTTTGAATCCTACATACAACTTATAATTTTCCAATTATTCATTTAAGCATCTTTTGCTTATAGTGTATCCTAACCTTTTCTAGTAAGGCAAACTCGAGATGTAGCTTGATATGTAACAAAAAAAGTCTGGTTTTTGTACAATATTCCAATTAATTATACACTTAAATATCTCATCCATTCAATTTAATTTTAGTTTGCAAAAGCGACAAGTCTAACAAAAGCAAAGCCTAATTTTTTAAGTTGGACCATATCAGAAATTAATTTGCCTATACTTTAAATTAATTTAGGAATTCCACCATTGGCATATCTTCTGCTTTTCACTTTCATTATAGTAATTGATCATCCACAACCTCAGTCATAAAAATATTCATTCCTTTCACTATTCATGCAACCACAGTTTTTGTATATGCAGTATGCTTTACCAAAGAAACAATCTTTATAACTCATCATCTCGTCGTACTATTCATGGTCCTACATTTTATTTCAATTTATTTATCATGTATTCTAATTAAATTACACAATTAATAAAACTTCACATAATGAAAATATGTAATTACTAAAATAGTACTTCCTCCGTCCCAAAAAATTGACTGACTTTGACACGAGTTTTAATGTGCAATTGATAAAGTAAGAAAGATGAGAAAAAGTAAGAGAGAAAGGAAAAAGGTAGTGGAATGAGTATTAGTGGATTGTGTAATCCATATTATAAAATGATGTGTATCATTATTATTTGTTGAAAAACTTTTCATATTTAGACTTTGTCTAATTTTGGGAGACGGCCCAAAATGGTAAAATTACTCTACTTTTTGGGGACGAAGAGAGTATTACATTATAAAATTCATAATTAAATAAAAAACATAATCAATAGTCTAGAAAAAAAATTGCATAATTAAAATCCTAGAAAAGTAGACAAATTATATACCCTTGCCCTTGCCCCATTCTAAGAGGAGCATTTAAAAGTGGGACATCCTGAAAAGAAAAATGTGAAACAAAGAATGTAACTATGTGATCAAGTCTTTAGCACCTAAATTTTGATTAATTTGGTGATTTACACAAGAATTTTAAAACTAGTTACTGTATATAATAAAACTAGATACTCAAATATTTTTGGAGTCCCACGATCCTCTAGTGTGCTTGCTGCCTTTATGGCTCTCTGCAAAAGGCTATACATGAGCTTCTACCCACCTCATGGATAAATGGAACAAACATCAGCTCAAGACAAGATGGGTAAATTGATTAAATCAATACCTCTTCAACGCTCCATTTCTTATTGAGGTTGTTTATTTAAGAAGGGGTTGACGAGGCCATCTGTCAAAGCAGTGGTCGATGTAAGAGCCGCTTTCAATATGCTTAAACCCTGCACCAACGACAACGTACGTGTATGTTTGGGTACCATATTCTTGAAAGCAAATAATACAAGACATGTGTATACGACTATACGTGATGTACATTTGTGAAGAACTACAATGCAAGTATGATGATATTAAAAACAGCTTTATCCAAACATGACCAATCTTACCTCTTCCAACCCAACTTGCACCTCTATTTCTTTTATATCAGACAAAGAGATCTTCAACTCGTTGAAAACAGAAAGACCTAAGGTTACCCCCAACGGTGCAACAGTCAAGTCATCACGTACCATATACATTCTCGGTCCGTGGACATAAGATTGATTTCCAATGTGTTCGAAATTCATAAGACAGAGTCTGTTTCCATTGAACAAATAGCAATTAGGATGCTTAGGCTTGATTAGCAAGTCTATGGTGTCTGAATCTTTCAGATGCATATTATTAAAATTATCAGCGACACTTCTATGCAAATTATCCATACTCTTGAGACCAGTGCTACTTCCCAAAAACCACTCAACTCTTCCTAAGGAAATGATCAGCATGACAAAAAGAAAATTTACGAAATCACAATCTGCCTGAGCAAACAGAAACTTGTTTGTAGATTTCTGAAGCATGACTTTCAACATCGTATTTTCTGGGATCACAAGAGTCGGCCTCGGGTCAATCTGATGTAACAAAACACGCCCCTCTGTTGCTCTAATCATCTTTCTACCAGGGAAAATGAGGGCAGTGAGTGGATTCGAGGAAATCAATGATTCCTTCAGCAAAGCAATAATCTAAACAAAACAAAAAAAGGTATCCATACTTGAGAGGTTTTTATTTCAAAGAAAGATCAAATGTATAATGAATCACCTCATTCAGTCCAAATGTCACATTTCTTATATCCATGCCATCCATATCTTTCACAGAAACGCCGATAGTGCTGAGAGTTTCAATGATAGAACCTGTCCCATTAGGCAGCACACAGAGATCGTCGGTGATTATGAAAGAAGCTGCACCATCAGTGAAAACTCCTTCATATGATTCCGAAGAAGTGGAACTTGTGGGCTGAGTACCACGGATGTTGAGCCTCAGTTTACACAATTCACTCTCAAAATGCGTTGAATTGATCACGTACTTCTTAAAAGCCTCTCCATGGAAATGGATGATATCAAGATTTGAAGCACCTTTGTAGAGAGTGGTTAAGCTTCCAACAACAGGCGCCTTGTCTCCGTAGTGCTTCTCAAGGACTTCCATAATCGTTCCCAATGGAAGAAGTAGGAAGCATAACAACACGTCTATGAAATCGCTGCCAGCTTCTGCAAATAGTACCTTCGTCTTCTCCCTATTTATCACAACCTTGATATGGAACTTAACTTCCTCTGCCTCAGACATTCTGTTTTTGTAACAGTGAGGAAATTTCAGATTGGTTATATCAAGATAGTCATTGAAGTGAATACACAAGTTTTTGAAGTATTATTCCAGAAACACAACAATTGAAATATAAAAATTTTTGCTTTTGAAATCCTCCATGCTCTAACTTCTCATTTTCCAATTATTCATACCTCAACTTTTTCAAGTAAAGCAAATTCGAGATGTACCATGATAATATATCAAAAAATAGCTGGTTTTGTAAGAAATGCAACTCATTGACTTCCATTTAATTAGATCAACCACAAGTAAGCTGTTTCCTAAGAAATTGCAATTAACTATGCAAGAAATTAGTAAAAAAGGAAGATGCACTTAAATATATCTTCCATTTAATTTAATTTCAGTCCACAATCCAGCAGAAGCACTGCCGAATTGTTGAAGTCAGGGCACAACCTCCCCAACAAACATAATACTACTGGTAACCAGCTAATTAATAAACGATTAAACATAAATAGAAATTATAGAATAAACAAGAGTGAATTGATCAAGAAGTACCTGCTATCCAATTCGTAAAAATTAAAAATAAAAAATGTCGAGAGAGGAGGGTGGCTGAGCGCGGCGGAGGGAGGGTTGCTCAGACTGTGGTTTTGAGCTGCTAAAAGTGAGTGAGAGAGTTGCATTATTCTCTGAATAAATCAATTCAAGGATACAAGGTTCACATTAAAAAGAACATTGGTATGAAAAGATGCCGAAGGACCCTAAACTAAATCTCCACCACATATTTTTAAAATATGTGGTCTAGATTTAATCTAACAAAATTATCATTTTATCAAATTAAACTATCATATTTCGGTTATGTAAGGGCAAAATTGTCATTTCGGATATATCAAAATTTGACCTATCAAATCGCTCTGCCTCTCTTCCTCTCCCGCCCCCTCCACTATCTTCACGAAATCCTCCAAACCCAACAACCCGTCCCCGTCCGAGTCCATCAGCGCCACCGCCGTCTCAGCCTCTTCAGCCGCCATGTCGCCACCGTATATTAATGTATGTGTAGAGATAGAGAGTGTATGCTTATACGAGTGAGTAATCTGCTTGGATTTGTGAATGAATCGAGATCACGATGCACCGTTGTTCTGTAAATATAGCATAAGCTGGTTTGCCTTTACTCACTCTCACTGTGTGATGTGAATATATACTTGTGTGTGGGTTTGTGTGTGAGAAATATTATTGTTTTTTGGGGGGAGGGGGGTGGTGTAGGGTGGGGGAAGCAATTCCGCGTTGTATAGAATGCTGCGGAATAATATACAGTGCATATGGATAATTTTGATATGATTAATATACATAAATATTTTTATCTAAAATCCCAAAATTTGGAGAGTACTAAACTTTGCTTGTTGTATTGTGACTATTGTCCACATTATTAATTAGAGGTAATGAGTTGTGGAAAACTTTTTCGACAAATGAAAATAACAGTACTTTTAAGAAATGAAAGGAATAATACTGATCTTCAATTTTTGATTTGGAGATTTTAGCTTGTTAATAAAATCGCAACAAATTGAAAGTTGTATTGAAAGCTAATATCTATACATATATAAAAGGTGAGTTTTGGCCTTAATTTGAATATTTACAAATTCTGGGCATAAATTTGAATATTTACAAGTTTAGAGTTATATTTTGAATATTTAAAAGTTTTGGAAAGAATTTTAAATACTAATGAGTTTTGGATTGTAACTACAAAACATTACAAAATCTTCCCACTATTTTTCTTTTGTAACTGCTTATTAATTTATAGATTTTTATCAATTCATGGCGGTTACCAATTAATTTGTGATTGACCCTTCTTATTAGTTTGACAACGCGTTATAAGTTAGAATGTGCATTAGATGACTCCATAGAATTTTGCCAGAAAGGGTTGCAGTGCAAATAATTCAACGTTGCTTGCTAACGGCTCCTATTTAAAGATTAGCGCATTATACATAAAGTGTATGTAACTGCCACCATTTATCATTAGCGCATTTACACATAGAGAATTAAGGTATCCATTTAAAGTATTGTAAGACGGTTAAATGTAGCCACCTCGCAATAATTCAATGCAAATTTATAGTTGGTAATTGTGGGTTTATCACACACTAATACTTTTTGTTTATAAATATGTACCATTTGTTAACTTATAACCCACTTTTTCATCCTTTTCTCTCCCATTGCATGAACGATTTTTTTACAAAAAAGAAAATTTGTTTTCAGTATGGTTCTTATTCTTTACCAACAGTAGTATATTTGAATTCATCTATTTTATGATTCTTTTTGTGTGTATGTTGCTAACATTGTAATCTTACAAGCAGAAGAAAATTAAACTATGGAATTCGCCTTCCTCAATGACCTGCAATATACCATAACTTCATCAGTCATCAAAGTTCGGTGTGTGAGTTTATGAAATGACCAACCTTGGACAACAAATCAAATGTTATCAGCATGGAATGTATTTTCCATGACTCTATGGTATGTGTCTTATCATTTTATCTTATTATATATGGATTATATTTTAATTATTTAACTAAAATCATTAATTGTTAGCTTTTTTTTATCATGCAGAGCAGAGCCTTAGGATTCAAGGAATATTTCCCAAAATCTTCCTAAATTAGTTTCGTGATCTAATTAGGGAAGGAACATTTCTTTCTATTTGCTATTTTGACCGTTGAGATTTGGTGTTGGGGGTTTTGGGGGTGGTTTTCTTTTTCTTATGTTGTTGTCCTTTTCTTTTTGTTTTAAAAGATAGTGGAAATTGGAGAGAAGATCAATAGGAAAAGAATTTTTATTTTTATCTTAAATTTAGAATGAACTTTTTTACCTTGTGGTAACGATAAAAGATGACTTGGAATATCATAGGCTTATATGGCATTCTTAAAATATCAAAATGGGCAAATTATTGATTTCATAACATCGTTTTTAAGTTTTATTTGAAAATTACTCATCCATATATAATCGTCAAAAATGTTTTACTCAATCTTTTATGGATTAAAAATGTTACAATCTTGGTCATTTTTTCAAATAAAAATAAAAAATGACGGGGTATAATTGCATGGAGTGAGATAATATTTAACCAAAATATAATAAAAGCGAGACATTTTTTACTATTACAACATGATATGATGATTTTGAATAACTGTTGAAGACATACTAAAGTGAGTATGGATCAAAGAATACCAAAAGATATAAAGAGTTTTTATAAATTCCAATATAATTGTGAGAATTACCATTTTCACAAGGCCGAGGAGGTCAACACATACACCAAGCTTTGTTTATTTGAGTGCTACAAAAGCAGTGTGACGGAAGCATAGATGAAGGAGGAGAGAGAAAAGCGGGGAGAATGTAGGGGCGCTGATTTCTTATTATTATAACCCTAGAGATTGTATTTATATCATTAGGTTGTTGATAGTTGGAGGAGAAATGAACAAATAAGATTCTTGGAGCTTAAATATTTTTGTTTTCAAGTCCAACATCATAATGAATTTTATCTTATACTGAATGTGTTGATGATAGTTTTTTATATTACGTATATTAGGTACAAAATTGTAGGAGTATATTATAGATGTATTAGTGATTAACATAAAAGTAAAGACATATTTAGTTATCAAATAATTAAAAGCAAAATAATATATTTTGATGTGTTTACAATTTGTGTTAGGTATCCAAAATATTTTAATTAATATTCATGAGTTTATTTAATACGTGATTTTTTCTGGTGCATAATTATTTTTGATGTCATATGGAGTACCACATTTTGGAATACATACTATGTGTCATGTATAGCATTGTTTTTTTATTTTATTTAATTAATTTATAATTTTAATTATTGTTTTGAAAATATTTTAGTCCGTGAATAGCACGGGAGTGTATAAATAAATAAAATATTACCTGATAATTATATCTATATCTATAACTTCAATAGTGTAGTGTATAATTGTAAATTACACGACAAGTGGCTTCTGAAAAATTAGTTACCGGCTAAATGGTATTAAGTTACCGAGGGAAGTCAATTACTTATTATTGTATTTCATTCCACCTTTGTATATTTATGGAAATGCCATTTTAGTTAAAAATTAATACGATTAGAGATAAAATGGCGGATTAAACACATGATTAAATGTAAAACGTGTGATTAGGGGAATTCTAATAGTAACTAATAACGTATTTCGTTAATAAATGGAAGACAATGACCATTGGAATTAAATTTAATTCAATAAAACCTAATAATATGAGTAGTGGTTGAACTTCTACATACATTTGGTTCAGATTCAAAAAAAATCCATTGAGAACGGTTAAAAATTTATATGCCATTTTATTACTACTTTAATTTATAATAAATTAAATCGGAATCACTAAAAGTCAATAGAGAATAATATAAAAGGAATCAGAATGCCAAAAGCTACTAAATTTTCTATAAATACCAATTCTGTTAATTAAAATTGTAATGACCGTGGTGGAAAAAAAGTGCGGTGATTCTCATGTGTTGCTGCCTCAGACGTGCTATCGTCGTCATGAACTGAAGGTTTCACAGAGACAGTCCAGCAAATGCATATTATTATGCATATTTCAATAAAATTAGAAATTGGAAATATTTTTTTGTTTCTATGATAATTAGGCGAACAAGAAGTGAAACAGTTTATGAAAATTAATACTAATACATATCTCCATATAATTGAGATGAAGGTAACGGTTTAGATCTAGGGTTCAATGTTTGCGTTTAGGGTTTATGATTATTGGTTTAGGGTTCAAGTGTATCGAGCCATTCTAATTGATCTCAAATCTAGAAGCTAATAGGGTTCAGGGTTTAGTATTTATGGTTTAGAGTTCAAAATTTAGTGTTTATGGTTAGGAATCAAATGTGTCGATCGAGCCACTCTTATTGATCCAAAACTCTATTTTACATGTATATAGATTTGCACAATTTTTTTTTTTAAAAACAGAATGTCGTCATTTTTTTAAATTAAAATTGCACTTTTTGATATGAGCATATAATCATATTTATAGCCAAAATTCAGGTAAAAAAACCTCTACTATTAGTAAGGATTATCAAGTAGGCCGACCCAATGTAAGATATTGAATACAGATCTAAAACCCCCAAAATAGAATAAGTGATCAACAAAGTAAAATTGATCTGGGACGGAGGGAGAATTTTATTGATATTTGGCTCATTTGTTGGTCATGATGAGTATATTTTAAAGTTAAGGGTTTAGGATTTAGGTTTCAAGGTTTGGGTTTTTAGTGTATAGGGTCACTATATTGCAATGAAATTAAGCTCGACTAGGAAGTGTCCCACCAGTGCAATCTTAAATTATTGCAACGTAAACTTACTCCTGCAGTTATAACTCAATGGTTAATTCATATTTTCACATAATTAAAAGTGTTTTAATTTTAAGTCTGATATTGAAATGTCAAGACAGTTTATTAAAATGTCAACACAAATATGTGTTGGAATTTTAATGTGCTCGTATTGACATTTTTAAGAAAAGTTAGCATTTAAACGCACTCTTGTGGCCATGTGGGTTAATGTGATTGAAAAAGTATAATCCAAAGTAAGATGATGTCGAATATTCTTTTGTTTATCATTTCACAAATTTTATTTCGCATAATGAAATAAATATGAAGAAATTAAAATGACTCGTGCATCGCACGGGCGTGATACTAGTTATCATATAAAATGATAGCTTCAGAAGGTAAAATGATAGTTGCACTTGATAAAATGATAGTTTCAGGGGATAAAATGATAGTTTCAGAAGGTAAATGATAGTTGCACTCAATAAAATGATGGTTTCAGAGGATAAAATGATAGTTTCAGTGGATAAAATGATAGTTTCAAATGATAAAATGATACTTTTGCATAAAATGATAGTTTCAAATGATAGTTTCAAATGATAGTTTCAGTGGATAAAATGATAGTTTGAAATGATAAAATCATAGTTTCAATTACAAATCGTGTTTTGTCGTGTCCTCTGCTGTGTCCTTTGCAATCGTGTTTCAATCACGCATCTTAGACCTTATTTCAGCTGCAGCAGCTTCATGGATATGAGAAAAAAAATCAAAGACACATCACTCTTGTTCAGAAAACACTTCACTCTTGTTCACAAAACACATCACTCTTATTCTGATTTTACTTCACTCTTATTCACAAAACACATCACTCTTGTTCAGAAAACACATCACTCTTATTCTGATTTTACTTCACTCTTGTTCACAAAACACATCACTCTTGTTCAGAAAACACTTCACTCTTGTCCACAATACACATCACTCTTATTCAGAAAACACTTCACTCTTGTTCACAAAACACATCACTCTTGTTCAGAAAACACATCACTCTTATTCTGATTTTACTTCACTCTTGTTCACAAAACACATCACTCTTGTTCAGAAAACACTTCACTCTTATTCTGATTTTACTTCACTCTTGTTCACAAAACACATCACTCTTGTTCGAAAAACACTTCACTCTTGTTCACAAAACATATCACTCTTGTTCAGAAAACACTTCACTCTTTTTCACAAAACACATCACTCTTGTTAAGAAAACACTTCACTCTTGTTCACAAAACACATCACTCTTATTATGATTTCACTTCACTCTTATTTGCAAAACAACTATAAATCTAACCATGTAAACATAATACAAAGGCCATACGATTTTCATAATCAGTTAACATCAGTGAAACAACTATAAATCTAACCACAGAAACTACGATTTTCATAATCACTTAACATTAGTGAAACAACTATAAATCTAACTCAGAGTATCATTCTATCCGGCAAAACTATCATTTTATCAACTCAGAGTATCATTCTATGATAAACTCGGATTTTAACTGTTTTATTGGACATTAAACATGATCTTTTGTGTGCTTTCATTGCATTATCTTAGAGTTTATGTTCATATTTCACTATAAAGGTGCTTTGATGAGTTTATCTAGTGTTTGAAGTTAAAATAGGTAAAAAAGGGTTAAAATGAGCCAACACGAGGCTGGGGTCCGCTTCAAACGTAATCTGCCTATCAAGATGGGGTCCAAATCCTGTTTTGAGACTACCATTGTCTTCATCATCGAAAGAGCTTCGCGTGGGTACCTCACACGCCCCAATCGGAGTTCGGATGAGAGAGATATGACCGATCTACGAAAGTCGCGCGCGATTGCCGGGAGTGCTACCCGACCGGGTGGAATTTATGTTGAATAATTCCACCCGGCCGGGTCGCCAGTTTTGTTCATGAAGACTCCAGAGAGTTTCACCCGGCCGGGTGAATACTCAGTTCAATAATTCCACCCGGCCGGGTCGCCAGTTATGTACATACCTACAAATCAATCGATCATCTTAATCAATAAAAATATATAATAAATATAAATGAAAACTATATTCATTTTGTCATAATGCCATATACTGGTAATTAATTTAATTTCCCATCCGAATTGGTGTATTATATAGACCAAAGGAATTTTTTTTTACAACAATGCTATATAAAAAACATTACTCTAAATAAGATGTGATTTCAAGAAATTATAATGCACGAAAATAAAAAAATTATCGAAGAAACAACAGTAATTATGAAGAAGCTTGAATCTCATCCCACAATATGCAGTAATAAAACATATAGTAGTTGGAAATCTTAAACGATTACCAAAACAAGGAGTATTAGTGTTGTGTGAGTTGGGCTAGTGGGTGTGGTGTTGAATTGGTTGTTGAGTTGAGAAAGAGGTAGGCCACTGCACAGTCATCAACCTCTGAAGTTGGATACTTATTCATCCATGCAATTCAACTATCATTTCAGGGGATAAAATGATAGTTTCAGGAGATAAAATGATAGTTTCAGGAGATAAAATGATAGTTGCACTTGATAAAATGATGGTTTCAGGGGATAAAATGATAGTTTCAGGGGATAAAATGATAGTTTCAGAAGGTAAAACGATAGTTGCACTTGATAAAATGATGGTTTCAGAGGATAAAATGATAGTTTCTTGGGATAAAATGATAGTTTCAGAAGGTAACATGATAGTTGCACTTGATAAAATGATAGTTTCAGGGGATAAAATGATAGTTTCAGGGGATAAAATGATAGTTTCAGAGATAAAATGATAGTTTCAAAAGGTAAAATGATAGTTGCACTTTATAAAATGATGGTTTCAGGGGCTAAAATGATAGTTTCAGGGGATAAAAGTAAAAGTATCATTTTATCAACTCAGAGTATCATTCTATCCGGCAAAATTATCATTTTATCAACTCAGAGTATCATTCTATCCGGCAAAACTATCATTTTAGCATCACTAAAATGAAGAACATGTAGACAACTATGTATTGGATAGCTCATCAAATATAGAAAAAATGATTTTTTATGTTTAACTACTAGGCAAGATTACGGATAAAAAAGACACTAAAACCTCTTTCAAAATTTTTTTTACTAAACAAATAAAGAAGATCTCACCCATTCGAATAAAATCATCATCAAATTAATTATAAAACTGAGTTGTTGCTTAGTTTAGTTTCAACTGATATTACAAAAGAAAGATATATATAGAGTTTTGAGGTGTACCAATCAAATTGTACATGCACCCTCTTTCTCATTTTTTATGGTACAATTATTTTTGGAACGAAATTAAGACTCTCTAGCTTTGTCTAACGACGGTGGCGAGGAGAGTCAACATTTCTCGGTCGGCCTTCTTCCGGGAAGAGACGGTGCGATTCTGTTCCAGATCCGGCATCGTCTGCCGCTTCAGAAGCTTCATCAACCAGAATTCTTCCCTCAACACCATCAAATCTGGAAACAAAATCGATGAGAAGAGGAATATGGAAACAAAATCGCTGAGAAAGATGAGAGAATCGAACTGAGAGAGAATGAAAGAATGAAGCGAAATTCAGAAATTAAATGAGAGAAATGACATATTTACCCTCTGCGCCTTTTTTTATGAAGTAAATCTAAGTTTGAATCTCAGCCACAAGATTAGAAAATATGTGTGGTCCAAATTTAGTTATAGGGTTATCACACAAATTGGGGTTATCATATGATCACAACTCTCTCTCTATATATATATATATATATATATATATATATAGGGGTGTATTCATTTCCTTTTCCTATATTTCCTCCTTTTTCCTTCTTAATATCAGCCATTAGATTAGAGAAATGGACGGTCAAGATCAACATTAGGTAATTAATCCCGTGTTGCATTATTTGTCCTATTTTGTGCATTATGATGGTACAATAGTAATCTAATAATGGCTGGAAACCGCTACGAATAATGCACCACATGGTCACGAATAATGCATATAATTGCCTATATAATGCACAATATGTGAACTGCAATGCATACGAACAAGATGTGTTGTGTTATGATGTTTGACACACGTTTCTTGTTTCCCCTAAGGGTTTAATAAGCTTAGGGGTTAGGGTATAGTACGTAGACATGTATGTAATCTTCACATGGTAACGAGTAATGGATATATTTGACTATATAATGCACAATTTGTGAACTGCAATGCATACAAACAAGATGTGCTGTGTTATGATGTTTGACACACGTTTCTTGTTTCCCCTAAGGGTTTAATAAGCTTAGGGGCTAGGGTATAGTACGCACGCATTAATAATAAATTATAAAACGATACGAATAATTCACCAAATTGTCACGAGTAATGGATGTTATTAACTATATAATGCACAATATGTGAACTGCAATGCATACGAATAAGATGTACCATGTTATGATGTTTGACACACGTTTCTTGTTTCCCCTAAGGGTTTAATAAGCTTAGGGGCTAGGGTATAGTACGTAGACATTACTAAATGCACGTATGTAATCTTCAATCCGTTGATTAACCCATATACATAATACCTCTAATAATGCATAATATACTGAGATAATGACAATTAATAGCTACATAATGCACTACCTAAACCAAATAATGCACATACGTATATTCCAATAACAACAATTTGTTAGTAATGTCTACGTACTATACCCTAGCCCCTAAGCTTATTAAACCCTTAGGGGAAACAAGAAACGTGTGTCAAACATCATAACATGGTACATCTTATTCGTATGCATTGCAGTTCACATATTGTGCATTATATAGTTAATAACATCCATTACTCGTGACAATTTGGTGAATTATTCGTATCGTTTTATAATTTGTTATTAATGCGTACGTACTATACCCTAGCCCCTAAGCTTATTAAACCCTTAGGGGAAACAAGAAACGTGTGTCAAACATCATAACACAACACATCTTGTTCGTATGCATTGCAGTTCACAAATTGTGCATTATATAGTCAATTATATCCATTACTCGTTACCATGTGAAGATTACATACGTGTCTACGTACTATACCCTAGCCCCTAAGCTTATTAAACCCTTAGTGGAAACAAGAAACGTGTGTCCAAACATCATAACATGGTACATCTTATTCGTATGCATTGCAGTTCACATATTGTGCATTATATAGTCAATTATATGCATTACTCGTGACCATGTGGTGCATTATTCGCAAATACCAAAATGTGGCAGTTACTTTTCCGTCAAATGTCAATAATAACCCTGTAATGCATACAACCACCTTCTATAATGCAACACAGAACCAGTTTTATAGAATCAATCTGATCCGTTGATGCCTTAGTTCTAACGCGTAATATTAAGAAGGAAAAAGGATCTAAGATGTGAAAAGGAGAATAACGCTCCCCTATATATATATATATATATATATATATATATATATATATATATATATATAATTTGTTATTTTTAGTTTCCTATAAATAGTTAATTTGCAGTCCAATGGTAGATAATACTCAATGCTCATATTATCTTTAAATCGATATAAGTACTATTGTACATCTTCTAGATTTTCTTAGATGTGACCATGTGATTTATAATTGATATCTATGAACATTAACTTTATTCACAAAAAATATAAGTAGCCCCTTTGCCTAACAAAATGGAGTATCAATATTAGCAACTACACGAAATTAAAACTTGCCACGCAGAGAATATGTATGAATATTTGATTGATTTCACTTTTTTCTATATATTCTTTTTTGTTATTTCAATGAAGATAAAATAAAGAACACAATATCTAATGTTTTGAATTTTAAACTTAATTTTGTGTGAAAGCACAACAATTTTTTTTTAAAAGAGACTAATCGAGATGGAAATGAGGGTTTTCTCTGGCCGACGATCATAAGTTGGTTCGAAACCCCGAGCGGTTTAGATTATTGTTGCCATCGCCACTGTTATTACTGCTGGTCACATTGCCGACGTTTCCGTTGTTGTTGTTGTCGTTGTTGTTATTGTTATTGATGGCGCTACCGTTACTAGAGCTAGGGCCGCCGGGGCCCATGAGCGAGGAAATCGCCGCGGCTAGAGCCACCGTGAAGTTCGGGTCCGTTGCTATAGCATTTGCGGTTTCACTCAATTGATTCTGCTGATGCATCGATGACGAGGGTAACAAATGGTTATGGGCCCCCCCTTGGCTTAGCTCCGGCGCCGACGATAATTTGGACTGGTTGTACAATGCCTGGCCGAAGATAAGGGCGGCCGCGGCGGATCTGCCGCTGACCGCCATGTTTTGCGGCGAATTGAGGAAGGAGAGGGGAAATTGGTTCGAGGGTTTGGGGATTTGGAGAGGGTTTGGTGATTGTGTTAGGTCTAATGTGATGGTTGGAAATGGGGCTGAGGCGGAGATGGTGGCCATGCTTGAGGAGCATGGGAGGAGGGTTCTAGCTAGGAAATTCGAGTTCATTATGCCGTCCGCGCTCGGCATCGAGCCGGAGAGGAGCATTGTCGCGGCTGAGGAAGTGGTTGACGCCATGGCCATGGCGGCCGGGGGCAACGGATGGTTGTGGTTGCCCTCGTAGGTCGTTATCAGGATGGTCGTGTCGTCAGCACATCGTTGGACCTACGATAAGGGGAGAGATATGTAATGGTGTTAGGGTTGTGATTTGACATCTTGACGATTTTATTTCAGTAGAAAATGAAATACGATGGGTGTATACCTGTTTTCGGACAGGGCAGCCTGTTACCATCGTGCAACGATAGTATGCACGAGGGCAAGGGTTGCCCTTAGCCAATTTTTGCCCATACTTGCGCCATTGGCATCCGTCATTGATCTATATAACACCATTAACAAATTAAACCCTCAAATCATCAAGTGTGTGCTTTGATACAATAAATATATAATTGCGATTTTGTCTAATTTAAATTGAATTTTAATATTTTAATTAAATTCAAAATCATTTATCTAATAAAATTAAGTAATTGATATAAAAGGGGTATTCTAAAAATAGTTGAATTGGGAGCTTATGAAATAGCAGCCTAATTCCAAATTCAAATATTATTGTGGCATCGAGGAATGAATTGAAGACTTCATTTCTAAATTCAGGATCTCAATTTATGGATATTATTAACCTTATTAAGCATACTGGTGATTTAGAAACATTAATCCAAAAATCAATAAATTTTTGAAAATAGAAAAAATAATGGGTCAAAATACAAGGATTAATATGCATAGACATGGAGATTTCATCTCGACTAATATAAATTGAAAGCACATACCATGGCAGCCTCGGACCTAGCACGGACCGAGACACGGGCCTTCCTCATGGTAGCCTCGGCTTGATCAACACTTCTCGGAGAGTGTGCAAGCTTCTGAACCTTGCTCTCGGGACCTTGTTCCTCCCTGCCCACGACATCTTTGTCATGGGCAACAGGCATGTCCCGGTCAATGTGCCCCTCCGGAGGGGACAACGAACTCTCCTCGTTATCCCCGAAACCGGGATCCATGAATTGTCTAGGAGTTACTACCCCATTTTTCTTTTCCTCAGCGTCATGATTATGCATCATCGTCAACGCCTCCATCTGCAAACCGTTATAGTTGTTTTTTATTTCCTCCAACAACCCCTTCAAACGAATATTCTCTGAAATCATTTTCTCCATTTCAGCTTGAAGAAATGCCACCTATCACAAAACAAATTAAATTAATGGATATATAGAACATAAAAAAACTAATGTCAATCAATTAAACGAGAAAAATACCTATAACATTTCTTTATACATATCAAAAAATGTTATACGCATAATATACTAACAACTTTTTCTTTCATTTAATTAAAACTAGATTAAAATTCAGGGTTTTATCACCAAATTAAAGAACTTCTATTTTTATTTACTCAATGTATAATAACATTTCTCTATATATCGCACCTCCATATTTTCTCTTTTTCTCTTCGGAATCGAGGGCATCCCGTCCTCGACTCCAGACTCATCACTCCCCGTGTTTGCTGACGTAAGAAGATGCAAACCGGTCTGCCGGAAATAAAACGAAAAAAGTTAAAAATAAGTAAAATCAAAACCACAAAGAAACCCATTTAAAAGCCATAAGAAAAAAAACACACACATTAACTTTAAAATCCACCCGATGATCACACCCTCCTTTGAAGTGGTCCATCCCATTCTCCTCATCACGGCCGGCCTCGTTGTTGTTGGCGAAGAAGTCCATCTCGTCGAGAACCTTCCTCTTCCCGTGATCCTTGGAGGCGACCGGGAACTGGATGGTGGTGATGGGAGGCGAGTTGACCGGAGAGTCCATGGCCGGCGGGAAAAATCTAGAAATCTGGTGGAGTTTGAGATGGTTTTGGAAGTGGGTTTTTTCTCTGATGATCTTTGGATCAATGGAGAGTCCAACTCCTGTGGCCATATATTCTTGATGGAATAGAGAGAGAAAATATGGTCATGGGAGAGAGAGAACGACTCGGCAAGAAAGTTGGAGGGTTTAGACTAAAGAATAAAGACCAAATATAAGATTGTATATATGAGTATTAGTATATGGCAAATTGCTAAAAAAACATCAAAAGTTTTGTCCAATTCTGATTAATCTCACAACTTTCAAAAATAACCAATTATATCATAATTTTGACATTTTTTAAAGAAAATTTTCAGCATTCTACGAGTCTGAATTTATTAACGTGGCACGTACATATGTAAAAATTAAAGACGTGGTCGACTATGTGTATTAAACGATGTTATTTAAGTAGCCGGAAGTTTTTGATGGGATAACTGAAAAAAAATGTAATCGGTCATTTTTTAAAGTTGTGAATTGACCACAATTTGATCAAACATGGTGGGTTTTTTGGGAATTTTCTCTTATATAGTGTTGATTTTATATAAAAATGATTTGGAATAGAGGATCTCGTGGTTAGGAGTAGGGTTCTAGATTTGTTGGGGAGAGAGAGATTGGGTCTAAATTCGTCTAAAGTCATTTCCATATAGATGCTAAATTGTGGTCTAACTCGATCTAACAATAATGATGAAATAAAGTGAAAAGGTTGGATCTTGCTTGGTCTTCGTGACTTTTTGGTCAAGAGTTAATAAACTTGTGGTAAATCTAATTACACTTGTCTAGTTAGTTAGTGCATGAGTCATGTTTTAGTTGCTTTTTTCTTGTTATTTCTAACCTCCCAAAACAAGAGAGAGATAGAGAGGGAGATCTCATAGATCTAACTTATTATCTAAGAAAAATATTTAGTGCTTTTTCATATACTAAAGAAGAATTTTCATTGTATAGTTTTATATTGTCATTATTGTTATTTGATATTTGATGTATTTGGATAAGTCTACAAGTCATTTTCATATTGAAATAATTGTTTAAGAAATTGACATGTAAGCTACGAAGTCATTTCTGAAGTTTCTATGTGAATAACTCTTTAAAGAAAATGTACTTCAAAATAAATTGTGAAATCAACTATTTTAATACATTAATTGGTAGTTTTGTACTATTTGGGATTTTTTTTTCTGAGGAGATAAGTATTATTTATCAAATGTAAACCCTTTTGGAGTGCAGATAAATGCTAACATCTCATACGCCAAGAAAAGAACAAACAATATATGAGAAAAGAGAGTGAAAATTAATACCAAGAAAAGAACAAAAAGTTTAAGTGAAATAAATGGTCAACAGTCTAGGGAATAGTGTGATTTTAAAAATATGAGAAAATCGACCAAATTTATGGGATCAAATTGCAACTTCACATTAATTGCTTTCATGGAATTTTGTGAAGGCAATGACGGTGAGGCGTTACGAATTAGTAAATCGATTGCGACTTTGGACTTGAGAAATAGTTATGCAAGTAACACTCTCTAATATTTAATTCATTTTATTGCGACTTTGGACTTGAGAAATAGTTATGCAAGTAACACTCTCTAATATTTAATTCATTCCAATAAAATAACTCATTTTTATCATTTTGGTACACTTACACTTCGACACGTGCATGTGCAATGAGCGCAAACTGATTTTGCAATGTTATTTCAAGTGTTTAAGATATTAATTAAGAATTGACTGAATCATCTATGAACTTATAATGATTAATGCATTATCTCTTTTGCCCCGGACAATATGGTGAAGCGCACATGAATATGTTTATAGTAATTTTCTTGTTTCATGCACAATACATTCTTTAATAATTACAAAAACATTAGCGTCTTTTTCTACTCACGATACACTTACCACATTTTATTAAAACTCGTATTGTATTGTACATATATTTTTGGAATTGATACGATATTTCCAAAAGTTCTCTCCTTCCACATAGATTTATCAAAACTAAATAAGCTCAAATAATAATAAAAAGCGATATTAAAATCTTACATCAATTTAGAGGCGTCAAAGCAAGCCCGATGACCCCTGATTCTAGGCCGAATTGGGCCAGAACTGGGCCCAAAGTTATCTGCCCGAATAAGTTTCAGCTTGGCCCAATGAACCAAACCGGCTATTTTGACACCTCTAGTTTTCATCAAGTGTACAATTAAATTCATTTATACTCCTATTACATGTATAGATATTAATTGTTACTAACTACTTTACAAAAAGGGGGGGAAAAGAAAAATACAAGAATTTAATCATAACATATATGATCTCAACATTTTGTGGCACAGAAGTGCTGATTTGCTTCCTTAGCTGCATTTTGCAGCTAAACACTTCTCTTCTAAAATGGAGAAGTTCTTGCAAAGCCCCTCTCTCTATATATATACTAACTCTCAGAACTTAGCCTTCCACACAGCATCTTCACCTTCACCACATCTTCTATGAACCTCTTTTATCCTATCCACTGATCTGCAGATCCCGCTGCAGCTCCAATCGAACGAAGAAACACAGACGTTCCCTGCCTGCGCCTTCCATTCGCAATCTGGAGGCGTCCCACAGCACAATCTCCGGTCATCTATATGTTGCACGTCGAGCCCTATGAACCAAGCTCCGAGAGAGACGTCCTCGTTTGCAAACTTGTGCAGAACATTCCTATCAATAAATAAAACACCATTAGTCCATTTGCAATTTGAACTTTGAAGATGATGCTAAAACTTACTTGTTTACTGAGATGTAAGTGGCTAGATCTTTTGATATGGCGTATAACTGCCCTGTCGCGTGGCGAAAGTACTTGTTCCCGTTGTCTCCGAACTTCCAAAACTCCGGCTCATGGTACCTCACTCCCCTGCAACAAAGAATAAGCTCATATCCTCTGAGGAAAAAAGGTGTTGAAAATTTGGGATATGTACCTCTGAGAGAGGACAGGGCCGGATTTCATGCATCCGATGTAAACCCGAGGCTTCCTCCGGTGCCTTGCCAGTGTCTCACCGAGCGTTGCTGCAACAATTGTAACAAGATTTAAAACATATGACTAATGAAAATCATTCAAGAACTTGATAAAAAAGGACTCAGACAGATGTGTGCTGTTGTGTACCTATATTGACATGGACATCATCATCGACTTTCACGTAGTACTCTGCATCCCACAACGAGACAGCAGTGGCGAAGTAGGCCTTAGTCTTGGCAGACAGCTCGAGATAGCCTTCGACGTGGTCCTACAACACCCAAAGAGAGATCATGTCTCAACAACATGATATAGTAAGGTCTAAAATGGATGTGGTGAGGGAAGAGTTGCACGAGTCGAGCTCACCAGTCTCATGATGTCCCCGTGCTTCTGATCTTCGGCCTCAATGGCTCTATCTAGTATTCCTCCTAAAGTAGCACTGCAAATCAAATGTTAACACACTTGATTTTTTTATTACACCTAATGAATGTGAGATTTTGTTACCTGTGGCCAATGACGAAGCGGACTACAATCCCCTTCTCAGCCTCCAATGCTCGTCGTTTATCTCCTGTTTTTCATTTCTGTTGAGATGCAATCACAACGATAAAAACATTTGGACAGGGACGAGGAGTGAAGAAACAGACCTTGTGGCATCCACGTTGCACGAACTGAATCCCTCCGTTTCCTGCTGCTGAACGCAGTGTTGACTCCAACAACCATGAAGTACTTCCTTCTCTTAGTAGAACCCTTGTCATTTTCAGACACCGGGGCGCCACTCAAGATAGATTCATGTGCTGCCTTGGCTGCAGCAAGCTCCATCTCCAACGAGGAAATGGTCTTGTCAAGCGTTGTCCTATCACACACACGACGAGAAATCATCAAGACATACCTAAAAGTTAAAACCGAAGTGTGTTTTTTATGTTAGTTAACAAACAAAACAAGCTTACTTCATATCAATATTTTGAGTGTTGGAAACTTCTTTGAAGATTTTCTTTGGCACCCTTTTCACACTGCTCTGTTCATGGATGAAACGCGTAAAAAGTGAGCTTCGTCTTTCCTGCTGATAACTATACACAAGGTCAAGGGAGAGAGATAGATACTCACGAATGATGGATCACAGCCTTCTGCTACAAGCTTTAGCCTCTCGGATTCAAACGCTGTCATTCTAGCCACGCCTTTTGCTTCTGGAAGTATCCATATCCTGTCGAAACGCATCCATTTGTAACAAGTATATCCAACTTAGTATCTCAAAATACACATATTTCTTCAAACAATTGAAGACAGATTAAAAGAACAAATAAGTCTGATCCATAATGAGGAAAAAAACTTGATTTTTGGAAGCCACAAATGCACCTTCCACAGTTATTGCTGGGACCATTCTAACATTAAATATTCAATCTACAAATTCAGAATTTTAGAAATTTGCAGTAAAGGAGGCTTAAAGTGGTTAGGGAAATCAAACTAAAGTAGAATTAATTAGAGGAAACTTAATTCAACTTAATCTCATATTTTCCACCTTCAAATGTAAACCCTGTCCTAATTTTAAACTAGATGTCATCAAGAATTGTGATCTAGCTAGAGGTCCCCTCACCATAAATTATCACAAAAGTAGTAGAAGATAAAGAGAAGAATCAAGAACAACAATATATACCAATATAAATCCATGTAAATGCTATTAAATTCAAGAATTGGGATCTCAAAAACGGTGGCAAAACATTGAAATAGTGAATCAAATGAAAAATAAAAAATATGAGATTAAATGAGGAAATATATGCATGGATGATTATACCTGTTGGTGAAGAGCAGTCCAGCACAAAAGCTACCAAGGCAGAGAAAAAGAACCCATTTTCGAGAGATAACACTTCTTGAAACCTGAACTCCTCCACCTCTGTTCTTCATGGTTTTTTACTCAGGCTCAAGTCCCAATATATTTTTCAAGAAAATCCCATAAAAAAAAGTTTGAATTTTTTTAAAGCCCAAATTCCCAGAATTTGATGGGATTTTTTGTATCAAGAAATTGAAGGGAGATCAGAGAGGAAGAGATGAAGAAGAAAAAAAAGGCTGGCATTGTCCGATATTCTTATCAAGTTTTTTGTTGTTGTTGGCTTTACTTTATTCTTTGCCTCTCTCTTTCTCTCTCTGTGTGTTGAGAGTTGAGAGATGAGATGAGCACACTTTGCAGGGAAGGGACTTCAAATACAAGTGAGGGAAGGCTGACTAACTGTCCCAGATTTACCAAACTGTCATTGTCACCACCACTGCCGCCACAGTTTTGAGTAAATACTATCTATGATCATTCTTATTTTTATTTTTTATATGTTACTTACTCCTTTCCCTAAAATTTGATAAAATTATATGTGTGATTAGGTTAACGTAAAAATTACTTTGTACCTTATTTTTCTCGCAAACTCTTTCCTAGCAAAGTTTCTACATTCTTTCCTTCTTCATGTTACCAGTCTTTCTTAATTCTCCAACCTTTAGTGATTTGTTCTTCAATAGCATCAACTTATGGATCAAATATAATGTTATAACAATTTTTATAAATTTGCCAATAGAAAAAAGATTAATAGATTGGTAAATTGTCGTAAATAATGGGATAAAGAGAGTTATTATACTTCTTATGCTAATATATAATAATAGTTTTTTGTCATTTTTTATGTGTCCTCAAAATACCAATCCATCTATATCTATACTAGTAGTACTTTAACATACTATTATAGCCAATGAGACGGATAATACTGCTTTTATATGATGTTGAATGTGAAACTTTTGTTCGTTTACCTATCTTGACATTAAAATTAACATTATGACATCTAGCAAATTAATGAAAATAAACTAAAACAAATATAAACAACTATGCACTAATGCACATATGGTAAATACCAATATTTTCATATTTCGAACGACATAAATCTATTCCACTTTAATATACAACCACGATCTTGAATTGCTTCGAATTTATGATTTCCAAAATCCAATAGTAACTACTCCATAACGATCAACATGCCAATATTAGGGCATTTTTTTCAGTTGTCACGTCAGTTTTTTTTATTTAGCCCAAACACTTGCCATGCAGTTCTCCTCAATTTCAGTTACTATATTATTACCATGATTTTTAGTTATATAAATAGTTGAATTTAATTGAAAGCTATATTAAATGAAATTGAATATAAATTCATATGAAAAATGCACTAATTTAAATATAAAAAAAATTAAATTATTGTACAAAAATAGAGAAATGAGTATATAAGTTTGGGTGTGAAAAATGGATTGGAAAAGTGGCATTTATAGATGGAAATAGGGTGTAAAAAAAAATCTTTTTTCTAGCAAATGGCAAACTGGGTTCGAGTGTCCTGATACCAGCACGTGCCTGCCCCATGAAAGTGGGCCCGAAGTTGGGTGGTCGCACGTGATAGAATCCAATTCCTATGCAGATGGTTTTTAGCAAATTTTATTTTACTCTTTTCTTCCAATATTTTTTGGCAATGTTTAATGATCAATAACTAGTTTCCATTCCCCGGCACGTGGGAAACTGCACGTGGGTAGGTCCATTCCACACACCAGCTTCCTCACACGTGCCATTATTCTTCCCAGGGTCATATTTGTCATTTCAATTCCTTCTAATTTTAATTAGTACTCCACTTATATTCACTACTAGTATTATAGAGAGGTAATTAGTTATGGAGATTAAAAATTGAATATATTTCAGAGTCAAAGAATTGACCAATAATAATCTTCCGATAACTGTGCTAGTTTTAAATGGGTTGACTTTCGAATGCAAATTATTCAATGAATTTGCATAATTTCTTACAAACCTAATTTTCTAAGTACTCCATAAAGTCTAATATTATAGGTGATTAACTTTACATCAAGTGTCTCACAGTTCCTATCAGCATTTATACTGCCAATAAATCAACATAATTGTGATTAATTTGAAATCCCACTCGAACTACAAAAATTAGTAAACTTGGGGATCTAATTTGCTAAATTTATAAACATTAGTATTTTATTTTAGGAAGATACTTAGCAAACGTAGGCGACATTAGTTTTGTTTTAACGGGAAATGGACAGGTGACAATTTTACAATCTTACGATAAAAAAATATAGTATTATTTTCTGCCTGATGGATACATTGAGATTATGAAATTTTAGATCTAATTATTAGAAAATAGTGATGCTTGTAGTGATTAAGACATAGCTTCAAAATATAGCTAATGATGAGCCAAATTTATGTAATATGAAACTAAAAGTGCTCACTAGTCACTACTAATTTATTTAGATAGGAAAAATAGTTAAATTACTAAGTAAGTAAAATAATACTAGTACAATTTTCTCCAATGTCGACCGCGCTGCAAAATAAATGCTCCGACCTTAGGAATATCAATAATACTTGAATATGACAGAAATTAGTTATAACAATATGTATATTATATGGATTGTAATTTTATTTATTTATTGAAGTATATAAATAAGTTTATATACTTCTTAATTATACCAGTCATCGAGTGTTTATCTTATAGTAGTACTCCTATTATAATTTATCTTATAGTATTATTATTAATTTCCAATAATCCATTATTAAATATGAGTATTGTAATTCTATAGTAAATCATAAATACATTAACAACAATTGATTGCTAGAGTACTATTCATGTCAGAATTAATATTATATGTAGAAAAAAATATCCTGGTTGAGACATGCAAAAGAAAAAAACATTAGTATAAAACGACAAACATGCACAAATTAACAGGTAGTCATCTCTGATTAAATCCAGACCATAATATAATTAAGAAAACATGTTTATCTGTAATTTTTGAAATTACATAGGAGTATGGAGTAGTATAATACAGTAATTAATTAACCTTTTTCTCTGAGCTGAATTATTGGTCGGTTTGGATTGTGTCAGAATTATTTCAGAATGAACTCATTTGTTGGATTAGCTAGCTCCTTTTTCGAAATATACTATTACTATATTTATTTCCTCAGATAATTTTAAAATTAATTTATACTAGTATAATTTTATGTACGTATCTGTACTGTACATCTCTAATTTTGAAATGTATGTGATGATAATAAGACAATAATTGTACCTTGATATAGATAACTTAGAAAAAAAACTTCGCACATGGACATATGCCATCGATTTCGCTGGCAATATAGTTAGCAAAAATGTAAGATAATGTACATTATTTAATTTCTCATAAAATGAAATTAATATATATACTACTCATGTAGTAGAATTTATTATCAAATACCATTGATTTTTCGGCCGGGTAACTGGATTTGTCAAATTGACAAATTACATCAAAATCAGAGCTTTTCTTATTTTTATTTCCTTCAATTTCAAATAGATGATTAAAATAAACTAATTTAAACGATCGTTTCAAAATACATACTGACCCTTTGGCTTCATTTAATATTTCATCAATGTTATTGGTACTAGTTTACATCATACAGTAGATATATATACTTATAAATGATCTAATAATAGGTCTTTCACAAAGTGACTCGTTTATACAAGAACAATATGCAATTATAAATTTTATGGTAACTGACCCTCAATTTTCATTCTTGACCAAGCGAGAACTTTATTTTTTTTAATTTCAATAGGATTTTTCCAAATGATATGCAGAGAAATCATAAATTTTCTACGCAATAGAAGAATAGATATGTGCTTGTTTTTGGATAGTGAATGAAGTCCCTTCTTCCATTATATTCTATATTTAGTAAATTTGATGATCCTCATCACAATTAATATGTTATAAGGTAAAAAAAAGTTAATATATGAACTACATGTAGCAGTGAATTTAATTTATTTTTCTAAGAGAAATGTTATATATCGTGTTATTGTAATCATCATTCATATTGCTGAAAATGAAACCCTAGCTATCATCTTCATCATTATCGTAAATAAATAAATTACAATCAAATTGATAGATCAACAACACCAATATTAATTTGGAATATAAGGCACATATTCGCAATAATCTTATCGTATACTATGTTATTCGAGATAAATGGTGCCATATCTAGATTTAGAAAACAAAAATCGTGAAGTTGGCACAAAGAAAAAGTTTTCGTCTGACAAAAAAAAATAGAGGCGATATAGAGATCATCTGAATAATAGACAAAGAATAAAAGTGAATGAGATTGGGGCAAAGCTGTGTATCATATAATTAAAATCAATAGCAACTATGAAGATTGAATTTAATGAATCTTGATTCATGAGTGTTATCATTCCTCTTATAACAAAATTAATTACATGACAATTCAATAGCAATCACATAACAAATTAATATTGGGAAAACCTTCCTTTATTCACAATGAACACCAAAGCTTTTTCAACAATCTTCCAACTTAGTTGAAAAGAAAAAGGGAGTTGAACAAAAGCTCACACTTTATTGAGCCAGAATTTCACATGATTCTTTCCACCTTTATCCAACCTTCAATTTAAGGGTTTCTGAAAAGTGTAAATTGGATTTTTTTTTAAAGATATTTTTGTTCTGGTGGTACAATTTTGGGACCAATTTGTTCCTGCATATATCTAAATTTAATCAAGCCAGTATTAAAACTTGATTGTGTTGTTTAATTATATATTCTGAAATGCTTGTTCATCAACTGTTTTTCAGACACAGTTATTTTTTGCTTATGTTTTAAACGACGCTTATACCTAAGTATTATAGTATTTCCTTTGTACCATAAAAAATCAACTATTTCTTGAGTATTATTTGGCTTGATAAGACATATAACACTCGTTTCGAAAATGATTCACTATTTAAAATCTAAACAAAACATTGATTCATATTCTCACATCTTGTATCACTACTTTAACTTTTTATTAATTGGTTATATTTAAAAGAAATAAATTTTTTCAATATCTTAAAAAAGAAAATCTTGATACAATATTCATTATGTATCATACCTAACATAAAATAGAAAAAACAAAATCAATATGTAACAGTGTACATCAAAATGATCGAGTGCCACAAGAGATGGGCATATAGGGTCATTTATTTACTAGTACTAATACATAATGAATCACAAACTTAGATCTATACCATGAATTCATGTCGGTGCTATCAACAACTATTGATCAAATTATCAAGAATCATGTGATTAAAGTATGGTGGTTTAGATCACCATTTTTTGTGGACCATTGACCTAAGATCATGTGATGCAGCAGCAAAGATGGGTGACACCTACAAGCAAACAAAAATTGATTTAAAACATAATTTCATTTTTGGTATACTTTTTTAGTCAGCCAATCATGTAATTGTTCAAAGAAAAATAATACTAGTGGTTAAATCAAAACTATTCTAAAAGTCAGCTCTTTTATTAAAACTTTTTTTCATTTTAATTTGCTATTCAGAAAGGAATTCCTCATTTCGAATAAAAACACTCAATCACAAAATAAGTACATATTCAATTTATTCGGTTACTTCCCTAATGAAGGAGATAACTTAAAAAATGTCGACAAAGATAACATAAAAGTACAATAACTTACTCTGGTGGGAACTTTCATGGAGATTACAATATCATGGAAACTATATTTGGGATAAATAAAATCAATTTCAATCCTACGACTTGAAATGAGTAAATGGAATAATAAAATTAACAATTTATTTTGTGCTAAAATCTCTTTGCATTTTACCCATTTTTACTTATTTGACTTCAGTGACATTTATAATAATTAGGAAAAATAATTTTTTGATAAATTAAATATTTTACTAAATTATTAACAAATGAATCGAATTACCTTTATATAAAAAACTATGGGAAGTCACGTTGTGGCTCAATGCGCATCACATTATGGCCCATAGTATCACTGTAATAAATATTGCAAATCTATTTTATTTTGTTTTCCCAAAAAATTGAATGCTATGGGGACAAGATAACACCTACTACCAGAGAGTTAGCTAAAATTAAAAATAATATATAATCAAATGCTAAATAATTCACATTCATCGACAAAAAAAAGTTACATATAGGAAGCTGTTGGAAAGAAATCACACCATCAATGTGATTGATTCCAAATTGATTACATTCCTTAACTAGAATAGAATCACCAATGATCTAGTTACCATATGTAGCATTTGTATATTCTATAAACATGTAACCCTAGCACATATTGGATCAATCAATGAGAATTACCTCCTCTAGATTCCCTTAAACGTTTCTTCATGGCATCAAGAGCAGGATGATCCTTTGGCTCAGAAAAAAAATTCATCATAGCCGTGTAATACCCTTCTCGGCCTTTACCTAAAACCAAAACCAAAACCAAAACCAAAACCCAAATCTCATCGAAAATGTCAGACACAGACGAGGAAAAACCAACAATCGAATCCTCAAAATTGAGGACAAGCAAGAGCGTCACAGTGGCGTTCAAATTAAACGGGAAGAACTACCCGTTGTGGTCGCGATTGATGAAGGTCGCGATAGGAAGCAGGAGGGGATATTCGCATATCCAAGACGCACCCCCCGAACCAGGCAGTAAAGGATACCGAGAATGGGAGGAGACTGATCTCGTCGTCTTTTCGTGGATAATAGACAATATCGAGCACGATATTCTCTCCGACTTCGCTCACCATCAAACGTCCAAGGCATTGTGGGACAACCTTGCGATCACTTTCGAAGGAAAAGCCGATCCATACCTGATTTATGACCTGGAAGACAAAATAATGTACATGAAACAGGGAAGTCTCGACCTTGAAACATATTACCGTTGTCTCCACGGATTGTGGGTGAATATCGATCGAACTCAGAAGCAACCGGTCACGTGTTGTGACAAGGGAGTCGGGCAGTACCGACAGCACGCGAGTGACAAGCGGCTTATCAAGTTTCTCACGGGTCTGAACCAGGAGTACGACCACATCCGACGGGAAATCCTTAAAGAACAGCCATACCCCTCAGTCGAAGAAGCCTACGGATGGGTGAAGAAGGAGGCGGCTCGACAGAAGATCATGCCACCGGCATCCTCTCCACCCACCGGAGACTCATCTGGCGTAGGAAGCGCCGATGCATCATCGGGGGAGATAGGCTACGGATTTGGAGCACAGAGGGACAGACTGAACCATCGGGAAAGCCAACAACCCCCGCCACCAGCCAGAAACACATACCAGACCGCCGGAACTGGAGGGAGAACGGACAAAAGCAAGTTGTGGTGCTCCCACTGCGGGAAGAACAAGCATACAAGGGAGACGTGTTTCCTCCGAGTAGGGTTCCCGGAATGGTGGGACGAGAAACAAAAGGCACGAGCGCAGGGAAAGCTCGCCGCGGTCGGAATTGCGAAGAACAATCCGCGACAGAACCCATCGAACCAGAACAGAGACGGGGCAATTGGAGGAGGGAATCACACCAACAACCCTCCCCAGCCAGAAATCAACGGCGGTAGTGGTGGCGGCGGCGGAGGGGGCATCCGAATCGGGAATTTCGTGGAGCGGACTGGAGCGACGACGGAGGGTCAACCATGGAACAGCGTCGCCATTACAGGAGGTAATGGGTTTGGTCGATTTCGATCAAACCCTAACAAACCCTTCACCTTGCATTTTAACCCTCCAACTTTCCCGAAATATCGTAAAATACCCCATGCTATTAAAAAAGGAACCCCAGACTCCTCATATTTTAAAATGCCGCCCATACCTGTTAGAAATTGCAGTTTGACCCCAAAAGTTGACCCAATTGATACTAAAAACCGTTTTGCACCTCTGATAAATATTTCCGCTGCATTAAACGTGCAAAATAGTGATAGAATTGATAAAAGGGGGGGTGGATTTTTTATTGTGGAGCCACAGATACCATGACTCCCGAACGGACAGATTTTAGTGATTTTAGTGAAGTCACCAAAACCTATATTAGAACTGCAAATGGGGAATTAATTAAAGTAGCAGGGGCGGGAACCATAGAAATTTCTCCAACCCTTCGATTATCAAACTGTTTATTTGTACCAAGCCTGTCTCAAAGATTGATGTCAGTTAGCCATGTCACACGAGAACTAAATTGTACTCTCCTGATGCACCAAAATTGTTGTGTTCTACAGGATATTCGGACAAGGAAGATCGTTGGGCGTGGCACTGAGAACCAAGGACTCTACTACGTGGATGGGGTAGCTCAACATAGCAGTGCAATGCTAGCTCATGGATCTGCGAGAGAAGAGGCTTGGCTGTGGCACAGAAGATTAGGGCATCCTTCCTATGGTTATTTTCAACTTTTGTTTCCAAACTTTAAAATTCCTAAAGATTTTTCTTGTGAGACATGCGTTTTGGCCAAGAGCCACAGACAATCTTTTAAACCTTCCAATACCCGTGTGAAATTTATGTTTGAACTTGTGCATGCTGATGTGTGGGGTCCTGCGCCCGTTATTGGGGGAAAGAGATTTAGATATTTTGTTACTTTCATTGATGACTGCACTAGGATGACTTGGGTTTATTTTTTGAAACACAAATCTGAAGTTGCCGATAAATTTGCCCTTTTCTTCCAAATGATTCAAACCCAGTTTCACACCACCATAAAAGTCCTTCGGTCAGATAATGGGAGGGAATTTGTCAATAGTGATATGTCGGTATTTTTTAAGAAAAATGGTCTAATTCACCAAACCTCGTGTGCCTATACACCGGAACAAAATGGGGTCGCTGAGAGAAAGAATAGAACAATCCTAGAAGTAACCCGAGCCATTATGATTGACTCCAAGATCCCAACCTTCCTTTGGCCAGAAGCCGTGGCAACCTCCATCTATCTCATAAACCGATTGCCCACAAAAATCCTCAACAAAAGAACACCCCTTGATATCCTCTCCCAACAAGCCAAAATACCCGAATCTCATAGCATGTTACCTAAAGTGTTCGGATGTACAGTCTATGTCCATATTCCCAAGCATGAAAGAACAAAATTTTCTCCGTGTGCTACTAAATGTGTTTTTGTGGGATATGGGATAAACCAGAAAGGTTACCGATGCTTTGACCCAAGCACCAAAAAGATTATCACCACTATAAACTGTACCTTCTCTGAAAATGAGTTCTTCTACCCTCACCACCTTGGCAGCCATGGGGAGCAAAATCCTAAAACTAATCATGGGGACTGCCTAAGTTGGTTTGTGTCACCTCCAAGTCCTTCAATTGCAGAACCTCCAGAGACTATAGCGGTCGCTGCCGCCGAGCACGCCTCTCCACCAGGGTCTCCTCAACCACCTCAAGATCAACCTCAACCGATATCCCAGGTATCTCCTATACCAATGTCTGAAGGAAAAACTGTAGTTGATACTAACACCGCAGAAGAATAAGAGGAGGAGGAAGAAGATAATACTATTGATAGTGACACTGGGAAGTATGTCCTTCCCAATCGGAGTACTCGTGGCATACCTCCAAAACGATACTCTCCCGAGAAGATCGGTACAAAAAGCAGATATGGAGTTGCAAATTTTGTTCAAGGAAATTTGAGCAAGATGGCACGTGCATTTGAAGCGGCGCTATATGAGGAAGAGGAAATTCTCCAAACTGCCGAAGAGGCAATGAAACACAGGCACTATAGAGAGGCCATGTTGATAGGCTAGTTTTCGTCACTCGAAAACGATCACTTTTCGCACTTATTAGTTGAATATTTGCATGAAAAAAGATGTTTTTTGGCAGGGTATGGATCATTAAGTTCGGAAGCTGCTTAATGAAGGCGTGAAAAGGAAAACATGCAAGAAAGAGGGGAAAATGTGAAAAAATGGAAGAAAGTGTAGGAAGAAGGCAAAGAGACTCAAACTGCCCAAGCTGTTGGACTGGCCAGTTTGAACCTGACGGGAAAATGACTAAAGCCACTTCCACACACTTATGAAGGATGTATCCCACTTGCTACACACGCCCATTTCTTCCCTTGGAAAGTAAAAAAGAAAGGAAATATCTTTTATTGGATATATGTATTAAAAATACTTAACTTTCCAAGGACAAGAAACACTTAACCACTTGACCACTTAGCTTTAGTTTAGATTTAGTTTATTCTCTCTCTAGGAAACTTTCCTCTCTTCCTTAAGAAGAGAGATTTCAACTTCAAGGCTGCCAAGATCTTTGTTCACCATGGGTTGAAGTAGTAGTAATTTAGTTGTAGTGTTTATTTTCTCTAGTTGCTTGTTCTTAACTTTTGGAGTTCTTTTGCATCAATCTCACTCTTAGTTATTGTTGTTGTTCTTGTTTTAAAAGCTCATTTCAAGTAGTAATTTCTTTAAGTGTTTGTGTTTAATGTGCTTTAAGTTTAGCTCTTGTTTGAATTTCGGTTTTAGCTTGTTGTTTAGTTTTAGTGTTGGTTATGCTCTTGTTTAGTTAAAACTTCTTTCAAGCTTTTAAAATCAGTTTCTCAAGCATTTTCTTTTCACCATGTTTAAGTGTTCTTGAAGCTTCTTTCATCATGTTTAAGTGCTTTAGTTTTCAGCTTTTCATTTGATGTTTTCAATGCATGTTTAGGTAGTTTAATTGATGATTTGGTGTTTCTCTTGCTTGGTTAGTTGTGTAGCAGCCATTTAGTCTTTTATTTACTCTTATTTTCGTGCCTTTAGTGTAGGATTAGTAGTTAAAATCAGCTTTTAGAAGTCAAGTGAAAGAACCATTAGTTGTAGGCTTTTATCCAATGGTTTTACACTTTTGGGTAATAGGAGTTAGGAGACAAGATGTACACCTTTTCCATCACTTAGCTTTCACTTTAGAAAGCCTTTTAGCTTAGTTTATCACTGCACTCAACCACCATTTAAATCTAATTTAGTTTAGCTTGCTTTAGACAACATTTTGCATGTCACTATCTTAGTTTCTAGATTTCTTTAGTAGTTAACACTTAGTTTATTTTCCTTAGCCTTTTAACTTAGTTTCTTTTGCTTTCTAATCTTAGGAATGTTCATGCATGTAGCTGCTCTGTTTTTATTTCCGAATGGTCTTATTTTCGCTAAGTGTTGTAATTTTCTAGCTACTGCTTTTATTTTCTCTGCCAAACTGCCCAGTTTATCAACTTGCCCAGTCCGCGTTCCAGTTTAAATGCTTTCTTTTACTTGCATGTTATTTTCACTTTTAGTTCCCAATCTTTGCTTAAGTTTTATTTACATTTCGTAGTTTAGTTCCCACCCCCAATTTAGAGCGTGGCGGCATCGCCAAAACCTTTCTAAGTGTGGAAATACATAATGGATGCTACCGTTCCTCGTGGGTTCGACACCCTAACTTACCATATGCTAATTAATAGTATTTTGGAAAGTGGGAACTTATAAATCTTGTTGAATAGGAAGGGACACGTGCCTACGACACGCGTGCAAAATCCCGTCCTCTCAAATGGCGCCGTTGCCGGGGAACGGTGTTGTTATCTTGTTATGTTTTTCTATACTTATTGTATATAGTTTTTGACATGTTTTCTTTTTGTTTGTTGTTTTTGTTTTCTTTCTTTTTATTTTTAGTTTATGAGTAGGTCCTCTTCACCAAGGCTGCTGTTCGATATTGAGATCGAGAAGAGGGCGAAGAGGCTGCGCAAGGAAACACGTTTGAGAAAACAAGCTGAAGGTAGTCTTTCTGGCCTGGGCAGTCCATGTACTTGCCCAGTTCACCAGACTGTCCAGTTTGAAGAGTCAGAAGGTTCGGAGTGAACCGAAGAGGAAACCAATTCAAGCGGCAATGACAAGAGCGGTGCGCCATTAAAGGGAAATCATGGATCATTTCACAGATCCTTACGATCATGGATGGGATGATTACTCCTATTTTGAATGGACCAACCCGAACCAACAATATCAAGGTCCACCACCACAAGGATATCATCAAGCTCTCCAAGAGTCAAATGAAAATCATGTTTATTGGCCTCCCGATCAAGAAGAATTCCCTCCGTGTTTCCAGCCACAAGAATTCGGCCAATATCAATCAAATCATTCGTCAATGCCGCCCATGTGCTTAGAAGATATGATGGAGGATCTAATCACTTCCCAACAACTCATGCAAAACAATTTGCAAGCCAATTACAATGTGGTGCATGAGATGCATGACGAACAATATGAGCAAATGATTAGTCTTGATCATCTTGCACGCCAAATGACACAATTGGCGACTTGCATCAATGATATGCGTGGGAATGGTGGAGGAATTCCGGCTCAAGTGCAACCACCAAGAGAGGAGAATCTTGGTCAGATTACCCTTAGGTCCGGGAAAGAGTTGAAAGCTTCATTCGACAATAACTCAAACAACGGACAGGGGGAAACATTGGATCATTGGCCTAGACTGCCCAGTGCAACACACTGCCCAAGTCAGGTGATTGCTTGGTTTGAAGATGAAGAGGATAGCGATGAAGAGATTGAAGAGAATGTCATCATTCAACCTGATGGGCCTACACCCATACCTTTGAGACCAGAAGATGTGGCCATCATGAAGGGGTGCAACAAATTGGAGCATGCAAAGTCTGCCAGCAAGCTGCCCAATCTAGGCGAACTGCCCAGTCTGAGGGCAGAGGAGAAATTGGTGCCATCGGAAGTCCAACTACTAAAATTGGAGTTGAAGCCACACGACAACCTCAAGTATGTCTACTTAGGAGAAAATGACACTCTTCCAATCATCATTAATAGTGATATGGAAGATGGCCAAGGTGAAAAGTTGATCAAAGAGTTGAAAGGTCCCGACTTTCTTGATGCCGAGTTTTTGCAAGATATGTATCCATTGCCTTCCATTGAAGAAAAAGTTGAGCTCAAAGAATTTAGTGAATGCAAGTTGTTCAATACTCAAGGGCTTGGTGATGAGGAGATAGAGGCTGAAATAATGACTTGGTGCAAAATGAGGGATCACACAAACCCACCCGAGAGATGTAAACTCTTCGATCCTAAGGAACTGCCTAGTCAGAATGAACTGCCCAGTCCAAGAGTGGAAGAAGAGTTGCTAACGTTGGAGATGCATCCACCTAAATTGGAGCCAAACGTATTTCCTTCCAAACTCACATATTTGGATGAAAATGAAACCATTACCACGATCAGTAGCCTAGACAAGAGTCGAGAAGGCAAGACAATCAAAGCTTTGAAGAGGTATAAGGAGGTGATCGGTTGGACTTCGGCCGACGACATCGTGAGTATAATCCCCGATGTTTGCATGTTTTACATGAGTTCAGAGAAGGGTTCCAAACTCTACAGGGATCCTAAAAGGAAGTTGAATGCTTCTACTTGGAAGGATTGGAAAGCAAGATTTGATGACAATTTTTTGGAAGAACACATGTATCCTGCCCAGTTTGTTGAACAGGGCAGTCTGAATGCCCTAGTGGATAAAGTGGCCAAAACTGGAGGAGCCGTGAAGCCGACACATGAGCTTGGAATCGAAACCCAAGGAGGCAGTTGCGACACCTCCACCACCACCTGCCACATCAGCCCATACCCCCCACTTTGTGCGGGGGAGGTGATTTCTATCCCCTCTCTTTTAGTTGTTGTATATATGTGTGATGTATGTGTTTGCTTTGCAATTTTTGTAATTGTGGCCTTGCCGGCCTTTGTGAATGTTTTGTGTTGTTAGTAATCTCTCTCTAAACACTTGGTCTACTTGCTCTCGAGCAAACAATGCCCAAGTGTGAGGAGGCGGGATTCTTGTGTGTTGTTCTTGGTTTTCTAAGTTTTATGTGATGTTTCCTTTTCCAACATTTTAACCAAACTTGCTTGAGGGCAAGCAAGGTCTAAGTGTGAGGAGGGGGTTTATTTTGTTGTTCGGTCGTGTTGGTGTTGTGTCGTTTTTGTAAAGAGTTGTGTTTTATCTTTTTTCCAAGCCTTGATGCATGATTTGGTAATGATCCCCCTATTGAATCGTAGCAAAAAAAATCATGACTTGCTTTGTTTTGAAAAATCTATTCAAGAACTTGTGGTTTTGATTGAATGAAGTTGAGTACGATGGAAATGTGAAGCACTATCACTTGCATAAAAACCCATAAATGGTAAGGTTCAAAGCCTCAAAGTAGAACACTTTCTACTTGTTTTCGAGCGTGGAATGACATTGCATTGCATGATAGTTGATATCGCTTGGTCACTATGGCATAGATAGAGGGCACTAGGAAAAGCCAATTTGAGCCTTATTCTTTGTGATTACATCAACCAAAAAGAGCTACCCCTAGTTGCCACTTTGAAACTTTGAGCATATATTTCTTTTCAAGTTAGAAAATGGTTTCCCTCTTGTGCAAAATAAATGTGCTTAGTTGCTCCTACATGATCACCACATTTTGGTAAAGAGATGTTGATTGTAAAAATTCAAAAAAAAAATCTACCGCCTCCCACCAAGAAAAAAAAAGAAAAAGATACAGTGGCTACCAAAAAAAAAGAAGAAAAAGGAAAAAAAAGAGAAGAAAAAGAAAAAAAAAAAAAGAACAGAAAACAGAAAAAGAAGGAAAAAGATGAAGGAAGCCAAAACAAAGATAAAATGACAAGGAATGTGTGGGAAGGTAGATGTTGATCGAAGAAGAAAAAGAAAAAATAAGAAAAAGAAGAAGAAGAAGAAGAAGAAGAAGAAAGTGAAGTGCATCTCTAGTTTTGGTTTGATTGTAGGTGATTGTGTTTTGGTGTTTCTAAGTATCCCTTTGGAGAAAAAGCACATGTTTTTTGTTGTACTACACTCACTAGCTTAGGACCCCTAGGATCTAACCGACAATATTTAAATGGTCCCAAGCCCCATTACATCCCGTGCAAGACCCTCTTGAGCTACATGTGATAAAGTGATATCTCCTTGATTGCATCTTCGTCATTATTATTGAGAGAATGGTCCTTACATTTTGAGAGGGATAGGGAGTGAATCTTTTTCTTGTGATATATGCTTAACTATCTTGATGAGACCGACGGTTGGAACCACATTGTTCGATGAAAAAAATTATGTTTTAAAAATCTGTTTTGAGCTTGGTCCTTGGGGGATCATTACGCTTTTCATACAACTTGCTTGTTTTGTCTATCATGTGTTTCTCGAGTCGTAGTGTTTGTTTGTGTTTAGTAAATGTCTTTGTGTTATATTTTGTTTTAGTTAGTGTGTGTGTGTGTTTGTCTAGAAAGTAGAGGGAAGTGACTTAAACTAGCAATTGAGTAAAATGTCCAACTACATACTTGGGACAAGTATGATCCAAGTGTGAGGAGGTTTGATAGGCTAGTTTTCGTCACTCGAAAACGATCACTTTTCGCACTTATTAGTTGAATATTTGCATGAAAAAAGATGTTTTTTGGCAGGGTATGGATCATTAAGTTCGGAAGCTGCTTAATGAAGGCGTGAAAAGGAAAACATGCAAGAAAGAGGGAAAAATGTGAAAAAATGGAAGAAAGTGTAGGAAGAAGGCAAAGAGACTCAAACTGCCCAAGCTGTTGGACTGGCCAGTTTGAACCTGACGGGAAAATGACTAAAGCCACTTCCACACACTTATGAAGGATGTATCCCACTTGCTACACACGCCCATTTCTTCCCTTGGAAAGTAAAAAAGAAAGGAAATATCTTTTATTGGATATATGTATTAAAAATACTTAACTTTCCAAGGACAAGAAACACTTAACCACTTGACCACTTAGCTTTAGTTTAGATTTAGTTTATTCTCTCTCTAGGAAACTTTCCTCTCTTCCTTAAGAAGAGAGATTTCAACTTCAAGGCTGCCAAGATCTTTGTTCACCATGGGTTGAAGTAGTAGTAATTTAGTTGTAGTGTTTATTTTCTCTAGTTGCTTGTTCTTAACTTTTGGAGTTCTTTTGCATCAATCTCACTCTTAGTTATTGTTGTTGTTCTTGTTTTAAAAGCTCATTTCAAGTAGTAATTTCTTTAAGTGTTTGTGTTTAATGTGCTTTAAGTTTAGCTCTTGTTTGAATTTCGGTTTTAGCTTGTTGTTTAGTTTTAGTGTTGGTTATGCTCTTGTTTAGTTAAAACTTCTTTCAAGCTTTTAAAATCAGTTTCTCAAGCATTTTCTTTTCACCATGTTTAAGTGTTCTTGAAGCTTCTTTCATCATGTTTAAGTGCTTTAGTTTTCAGCTTTTCATTTGATGTTTTCAATGCATGTTTAGGTAGTTTAATTGATGATTTGGTGTTTCTCTTGCTTGGTTAGTTGTGTAGCAGCCATTTAGTCTTTTATTTACTCTTATTTTCATGCCTTTAGTGTAGGATTAGTAGTTAAAATCAGCTTTTAGAAGTCAAGTGAAAGAACCATTAGTTGTAGGCTTTTATCCAATGGTTTTACACTTTTGGGTAATAGGAGTTAGGAGACAAGATGTACACCTTTTCCATCACTTAGCTTTCACTTTAGAAAGCCTTTTAGCTTAGTTTATCACTGCACTCAACCACCATTTAAATCTAATTTAGTTTAGCTTGCTTTAGACAACATTTTGCATGTCACTATCTTAGTTTCTAGATTTCTTTAGTAGTTAACACTTAGTTTATTTTCCTTAGCCTTTTAACTTAGTTTCTTTTGCTTTCTAATCTTAGGAATGTTCATGCATGTAGCTGCTCTGTTTTTATTTCCGAATGGTCTTATTTTCGCTAAGTGTTGTAATTTTCTAGCTACTGCTTTTATTTTCTCTGCCAAACTGCCCAGTTTATCAACTTGCCCAGTCCGCGTTCCAGTTTAAATGCTTTCTTTTACTTGCATGTTATTTTCACTTTTAGTTCCCAATCTTTGCTTAAGTTTTATTTACATTTCGTAGTTTAGTTCCCACCCCCAATTTAGAGCGTGGCGGCATCGCCAAAACCTTTCTAAGTGTGGAAATACATAATGGATGCTACCGTTCCTCGTGGGTTCGACACCCTAACTTACCATATGCTAATTAATAGTATTTTGGAAAGTGAGAACTTATAAATCTTGTTGAATAGGAAGGGACACGTGCCTACGACACGCGTGCAAAATCCCATCCTTTCACATGTTTACAAAGATGAAGGCATTGACGAAAAACAACACATGGGTGAAAGGAAAACTGCCAGAAGGAGTCAAGACTGTAGGGTGCAGATGGGTGTTCACTATCAAGCGAAGACCAGATGGTTCAGTCGAGAGGTATAAGGCACGACTGGTAGCAAAGGGATACACTCAAACATACGGAGTTGATTACGCCGAGACTTTCTCCCCAGTAGCAAAGATCAACACAGTCAGGGTACTATTCTCAATCGCGGTAAACAGAGACTGGCCACTCCACCAGTTCGACGTGACGAACGCTTTTCTACATGGTGAACTGCCTAAACCAATCTTCATGATTCCTCCCCCAGGATTCGGAAATGAATTTCAGCCTGGAGAAGTGTGCAAGCTCCAGAAGACGTTGTATGGACTCAAGCAATCTCCAAGGGCTTGGTTTAGTCGATTCACCGAGGTGATGAAGAAATATGACTACAAGCAGAGCAACTCAGATCACACATTATTCATCAAGAAGAAGAACGGGAAAATCACGTGTCTCATCGTATATGTTGACGACATGATCATCACAGGAGACGATGAAGAGGAGATCGGTGAATTGAGGAAGAACTTGTTCAAAGAATTTGAGATGAAGGATTTAGGTCCTCTTAAGTATTTTTTGGGGATTGAAGTTCTGAGGTCAAAAAGGGGGATCTTCATTAATCAGAGAAATTATATCCTCGATCTTTTAGCAGAAATAGGAATGGTAGACTGTAGACCGGCAGACACTCCAATGGTACAGAATCACGGACTACAGATAGTGGAAGGAGCAAAGCTCACAGACATGGGGAGATATCAGAGGCTGGTAGGGAAGCTTATTTACCTGTCTCACACTAGACCTGACATAGCATATGCTGTGGGAGTAGTAAGCCAGTTCATGCACTCACCACAAGAAGATCATTGGGAGTCAGCTATCCGAATTGTGCGATACTTGAAGGGTACTGCGGAGCATGGAGTGTTATTCGAGAAACATGGGCACTTGGAAATCAACGGCTTCACTGATGCAGATTGGGCAGGAAACCCAAATGACAGAAAATCCACGGCAGGGTACTTTACGTTGGTAGGAGGAAATCTGGTCACTTGGAAGAGCAAGAAGCAAAAAGTGGTCGCACTCTCAAGTGCAGAAGCTGAATTCCGTGGAATCAAAAGTGGCCTCACTGAGATACTGTGGCTAAGGAAACTCATGATAGAACTTGACCTATATGTACCAAGACCGTGTAGACTGTTCTGCGACAACAAGGCTACGATTAGCATCTCCGAAAATCCAGTTCAGCACGATAGAACTAAACATGTGAAAGTAGATAGACACTTCATCAAATAGAAGATTGAAGCCCAGATTGTTGAATTTCAATATGTGAAGTCGTAAGATCAGTTGGCCGACATTCTGACCAAGGCAGTAAGTTCCAGATCATTCAAGGAAGTATTAAGCAAGTTGAGTATCGGAAACCCCGTTACTTAACTTGAGGGGGAGTGTTGGAAAGAAATCACACAATCAATGTGATTGATTCCAAATTGATTACATTCCTTAACTAGAATAGAATCACCAATGATCTAGTTACCATATGTAGCATTTGTATATTCTATAAACATGTAACCCTAGCACATATCGGATCAATCAATGAGAATTACCTCCTCTAGATTCCCTTAAACGTTTCTTCAGAAGCAAATTTTTAATCTTATTATAAACATACTCCGTATTCTATCATGTATCATCAAACTTGATCACAAATATTTACCTCTCCTCGGAAGTCAACCTTAGGAGGTGGCGTTGACCAACACAATACTTCCAAAAAATTACTCAGAAATCCTTTATCATATGGATTTTGTGACGACGCATAATACTGATGAAAATTCTCATACGCTGTCTGTATAAAATAATAAAACATATCAGAAATTAAAATCATGTGATTTATAAGAATATCGAAAATTAAAACGTGATTTTAATGAATTGTTAGTACTATTAGTTACCTGATTTAATGCAACAAAGTACAAATTGTAGCAGGTAAGGACACCAAGTAACAAAGCAGCGGCAAACGTGAATGATGCCAACGCCAAAGTCTCGGGGCAATTTCTCAATAAGTCGATCAAAACGACGTTGTTTTGAGACATTCTGTGTCGAATGGTTTGGAAGGAGAATGCAAATATGTACGCAAAGAGAGCTAACGCGACGAAGAGAAAGATGATATAGAGTCTGTAGTTTCTCTACAAAATCAAATTAAAGTCATCAATCAGTTATACATATTAAAATTTCGAAGAAATTATATAGTCCACATATATGTGGTCGATAAATGCAAGTCTAATAGTATAATGCAATCCTTAAATGATTTTAATTGATTTACGTACTAAGAGAAACTATATTGAAAAACAGGTGCAATCAATTCATTTAACTTAATCAAATTTGTACAACTGAGAATCCAAATATATAGGCCTAGCAACATTAGATGCATTCAGTTGAAGAGTCATGAAACATTTAACTTCTAAAGAGTTACGAATTAAATGTTGAACACTTCATTATCCTTTGGAGACTCTTTGGTATCCTCAACTCCTTGAATGCTCAAGCATGGAATGCTAACACGTACCAAACCAATACATTGGCCTATCCAAGGGCAATGGTGATCAAATTTCTCAACACAATTGTCGCAAACATCACAATGCCGACTTCGCGGTGGTCCATATATATTGCAAATCGCACAATACTTAACCCTCGCTTCATCTCCTTCTACTCCTCTTTCGACTAGGAGCGATAATCGCTCCGGGAAAGAATCCCCGGGTCGGTCGTACTAACCATTCCCAAATTGACAATAGCCTATACAAACACTTTCCTTAGAAAAAGTAATTCCATTTTCAACAAATCGTATTTCATATTCTATTTCAATTATGATGTCGAATTAATTTGACCTCGCATAATTTATTTTATAAAAAATTCCAAATAAGTTGTACTTACAATAGAGGTCAAGATTAAAGAACCTATGACCTTAGGAGCATAGGCGAACGAAACAACGTCGTTCGCAGCATAAGCAGCGAAACTCCAACTCGACATAGCAATCGCCATTGTTGTCAGCACCAGTCCTCTCGGTCCGGGCAACAGAGGAGGCGGCGCCGCAGAAAAACACCTGCATTGAGTATAAGTGAATAAACACAATTTAATCTTAAAATTTAACCAAAAATATGATCCATTTTTTAAAAACTAGGGATAGTAAGGGCATGTGCATTATTGAGTTGTACGTTGTTTCCGGGCCAAACATGGTACAATCTTGTGGTCCGATCGCCATGAAAGGACTTGGGCAACCGACGGCTGAGAATCCTTTTAGCAGAAGCTAGTTTTTGTCGTAAAACGATGAGATTTGGTTTCGTTTCTGCGTTTTCAACCGTTGCTTCTGCTTTGGCGGAGGATTCGGATAGGGTTATCTCCGGCTGATCAAAGTGTGCTGATTCTGCTGTCTCCGGCAATGTGTTTGAAACGGTGTCGTTTGGTTTGTTTTTACCGTCTGTTGAAGCCATTTTTTTGTTGATGTATTGGTTTTGAGAGTTCAAAATGCAGATAAAGGCGCCATGAAAATTATTCAACTGACTTGCAGTTATGGATTTAAAATATTACTCCACTATGAATTAATAAGAATCATTTGATTTGTTTTTATTTGAGTTTATTTTATAACACATTATATTGTATTATACTTAAACACGTGTAAGTATATTTTGTAAGTTGATCAAGCTAGTTGGGCTGAGCAAAATATTCCTTTTCATGCATGTTTTTTAGTTTCTCATATATTTTTAATCTGTTTAAGTATTCCAAATTGAAATAGTAACAAAGGATGGCTAAAGTTATAATCATGTGAGCTAAGTTTATTCTATTGCAGTTATTTTTGTAATCATATAGTAATGTTTAGTTTAATGAAATTGTTATTTTTTTTGTTTAATAGTAGATCAATTTAATTGAAATTGATATATAAGTAAGAATTTACAAAGAAATGGGAAAATTAAGTGTACGATATACGAATACCAAGTGAAGTGCTTCTTAGTGATAATGGGTTGTAAATGTTAAGTGAAGTGCTTAAAAATAATTGCCAAATCTATGAATAATATGAGTGAAGTGAGCATGGTTATAGGTTGTTGATGCCCTCATAGATAACAATGATGGCAGCCTCTATCTATTCACGAGCTCGTGGACGACTCAAGCGCCAAAAAATCGCACCTCGGATCTACCAGTAGTCTTCGTCTCTAAGATACTTCTGTAGCTCCAACTGAACCGTCGAATTGAACTCCTCCTCAATCTTGCTTTATCTGCATACCTGAATAAACACGAACAGGCGGAGGGAAACTCAGTAATTCGGAACACGGTGTTGAAGAGCCAGTGACAAATGCATGGGTACAGAGGTACATATATTGAGGTGAAAGGTATTCGAAGTAGCAATAAAGTTTTCAAGCACAAACCTTAAGCTTCCTAGCATTTTTGCAAAAACATTTTATGGCTGCTTTCGAGATGCTTTCTGGATCTAAACCGAGCTTCATCAGTATTTTTCTTGACGAGCTTCTCCATGACAAGAAAATCAGCCTCGGCCTTAGCCTGATAGATCTTCTGCAGGGAGACACACAGATAGATCTTCTGCAGGGAGACACACAACCTACAAGAAAATCAGTATAAAGACTTGTATGGTTGTGTGTGCTGTTTTGCTCGACAAAGCAGTAGTCACTAACTCAGTTGAAGATGTCATATCCGGAATAGCTCCCTCCAGAGGCTCCTCTCCGCCTCCTTCATTAGCTATGAATTCCTGAATAGTGAAGCAAAACATGAAATAATACAAAAGCAGACTTTTTATCTGGAAAAGTATATCTTTCAACAACCATTCAGTTTGTAATATTTGTACTTAAAGCTAAATAGTGGAACATCAAGATGATTTATTCAGATTCATCAATTTCAGTACTACAAAGTGCATTTCAAGACTATACTCGTTTAGGCTGTCGGCTAATAACATACATATCTGTCATGAATCGAAACAAACTAATTCCTTGAGGAGTGGACTTTGAAAGAAGCTTTCATGGCTTCTTTGTAATTGTCTTCATCAGATGCAATCTTCATTGCCTTGATTAAATCCTTTAGCATTGATCGAGAGACCAACCAAGAGCAATTATAACTAAACAACATGCAGCTTACATGAATCACACCTATCCATCTTGCACAAATTACAACAAATACTACTCCGGCTTCAATCTACACAATTACAAGGAGCATCAGATATTTCGCTGCGAAAACATGAATCAGACACATCTAACCATCTCAAAAAAAACTAGTACTATTATTCAAAAGCCACAATAACACCAAAAGGGCAATGAATGAACAATGCACATAGCAAAGTAACATGAAGAGTGATCATGATCCACACCTGTGTGGCAACAACCAAGGTAAATTGTGAAAAGAAGGATGGATTGGATAATCAACTTCTCAGGATACTCTTCAATAAACTTAGCCTTCACTGCACCATTCAACTCCTGCAGAAATGAGCAAACGGTTTTCGCCTTTGACTGCCCAAAATTCATGTGAACAAAGAAGAGACTCACATAAAAGTTATAAAAGCAATGAAAATTAGGGCTAGCAAAGAAAAAGAGTATTAAAATTTGTACCCATTAAGTTATTTCCGAGGTGCCCGGGCTCAACTTTGGAGCCATCAACAACAGTAATGCTTCCAACTCCACCAAGAACTAAATTTTTAAGGTCTCTGAACCGGTGGGCCCACATTTCAGCAAACATATGCTTGATTTCTCGAGGGATTCTTGTCCTTGCTCGCCCCCAAATTCTTTAAACAAAAGAAAAGGAGTTATAAAGAACGAAATTGTGCAGTGGGAAAATAGTGGGAATTGAAGAGAGGGAAATATGTTAAAGCTGACGATCGTATTTGGTTTTGGGTTCCACCATTGATGATCAGCTTGGTTAATGCGCAGAGAGATTTTAGCAGAGGTTTTTCTTAGAGATGGAGTGTCACTGTGAAAGGCCTGTTTGGTTTAGCGCATATAGGAAACAAATGTTAAAAGTTCTCATAGAATTACTATATAAATAATTCTTTTTTCTGAGCAAATTGAATAAGAATATCCTAAATTATAAGAAATTTATTTTAATGCATCCACAAAATTAATATTTTTATATTTATAAAAACTGTCACATTATATACGTTTCTTAATATATAAATTCATTTATATTTTTGATACTGTATTAAATTACCTAATAATTTCTTTACTCACACTATATTTATTAATTATTCTTAAAACTACATAAATACATTTCTTAATTATTATTACACATTAAAATACGTGTTGCACATTATGGTTATTTGGGGAAGAGGGAGTAATACATTTTTTTTAAGCTAGTACTATGATTTAAACTAACTATGATCCAATCATATGGTTTGATTGAATCTTAATTAAATCTATAGGATTTAGTGGTGTCCAAATTTATTTGGTGCCTTTTTTTTAGGTTTTATGTGGTCCAATTGATTGAATCGTAATTAGGTCTATAGGATCTAGGGCAAGTCTATTTTTATTTAGGGGCGTTTTCCTAAGTGGTCCAATCCATTACACAATACTACTACTATGATTTAACCATTAATTTTCCAAAGTTGTTAATTCTTATCATATTCTAATTAAACCAAACTACTTTATTGCTAATTTAGATTTGTATTTTATTAAAACAAAATTATTGTCATAAATGCAATACTTTTCATTAAGTAGCAGGAGTACTCCTTTTCATTAAGCCAAGTGGCATACAATTGAATCAACTCCAAACAAATCATTGCTCTATGTGCCAAATTTCAATTTTAATAACTGTGTGGCTAATTTCTAAATTTGAGGGAATTACATGGAGTAATCTGTAATAAACAGTGCCCACCGAATTGGATTCGATTTATGATGAACTTGAATACACTGATTCACAGTTCACACTCGCACATCACGTAGTGGAGTTAGATTGATTTCGAAGCGCATGTAGCTTTGCTGAATCCCATTTAGAGAGATAAATATATATAGCGAGGAGGAGGAGGAGGAGGAGGAGGAAAAGGAGAAAAAATGGCGGTGAGAACTGGGGTTGTGAAGGCAGTTATCGGTTTAATGGCGATTTGCTTGGCAGCATATATAGTAGGGCCGCCTCTGTATTGGCACTTGATGGAGGGATTGGCATCTGCTTCAGCTACTTGCCCTTCTTGTAACTGCGATTGTGATGATTTGCCCGTTCTCTCAATACCTCAAGGTATGTCTACTTGGTTCGATTTTTGTGCTAGATCTATCGCGATCTCTGTGTTTGAATAGTAAATTGTGAATTAAAGTTGTCTAGGGTCTGATTTCTTAGAATTGGAGCTCGAATTTGGATGCATTGATCTGTGATTGTTTGATTGCTGCTCGAGCTTTTTTTTTTTGTTTAGGTTTGTTGAAATTGGTCGGATTTTTAGGGTTTAGATTATTGTATGTTGGTGTGAGTTTTATAAAGATGAGGACTTGGCTCTGTTAGATAGCTTGTTTCAGCTATCGAGTGTTGGCTTTTGCCCATAAGTGGCTAAAATCTTGATCTGAGATTGGGCCATTTTGTGGGAGTTGTAATTGAAATCATCGTGTGATTTTGATGACTTGATGTTCTTGTGTGTGGAGTGGAGACGGTTCTGTTTGCTACGATATGAGCTGGAAGGTTCTGTTGGATGATCGGATCCTTAAAAGACTATGGCTTCTGTCACCTGACTATGTAGTTGACAGGATGTTGAAATCTAGGGCTGTTGTCATACTGATAGACCATCATTTAGTGGCTTAATCGCTTAGATATTATGGTGCTGATTCAGGGTTATAATGGGTGGTATAGTATGGGAGGATTATACATTTAGGAGATGGCTGAGTTCTTAATTGAATTCCTGTCAGACACTCGAGAAGATTAGAATATACGATAGGTGTCATAAATATTGATATTAGAGCAATGTAGATCTCAGTAAGATGATAGCCACTGATAGTGATCTGGGATTGAGTCATTTTGTGGGTGTTGTAAATAAAATCATTGTTTGATTTGATGAATTGATGTTCATTTGTGTTGAGACGGCCTCTGTTTGCTACGAATTGAGTTTGGAGTATATGTTGGATGATTGGATGCTTGAAAGACTATTGCTGCTGTCACCTGAATATGTAATTGATAGGATATAGGAATCTAGGCCTATTGTTGTGCTGATAGACCATTGTCGTGTAAGAATCTTGGGCTGGCAGTTTCTGTTGGATTATTTAGTGGCTTGATCATGCTGATCCAGATCTATAATGGGTAGTGAGGACTGTACGTTCAGGAGATGACCGAGTTCTTGATTGAACACCAGTCGACACACCAGAACACCGAAAAATACAATAGGTTTTAGAAATGCTGATATTAGAGTAATGCGGCTCTCAGTAAAATGCTAGTCGCTGATATTTTTTTCGTACTTGAGTATGTTGCAACTTGCAAGGCTCGTATGTGTGTTATGTCATTTTGTCATATGGCATAGATAGTGATTTTCTAAGTGTCACTTTCTTTACTTGAATCTGTTGTTATAATTTTCTTGTTTGGATTTTGTGTTATTTTTTGCTCAAAAATAACATTTGCTCATTACTTTGGCTCTTGCAGGACTTCATAATGCTTCCTTTGCAGGTAACCACAGTATTCTTTGTTTTAATTACCTTACAATAACATGTTTACTATTCCTTTGGTTCCGGTATCTTGATTTTTTCATTGGTTGGATTCATAAAGAATCAAGATACAAGCGTCACAGAATAATATCCTTATTTTTCTCGATCCGTCCTTACACGACTTTCTCTTGCTAGAGTATTTTCACCCTTTTACCCTTAGCTCAGTGTATTCACATAGTGCTATTTTTGGACCTTAATTTTTATGTGGATGCAGCTGAAAACATTAAATAACGTGTATTTTCAGCAGCTACCTACTTGTTTTTACTGTCTCTATAGAGTATGTCTATAGATCATCTTTACATCACATTAATTACATTTGGAATTATGATGCCGGTACTCATTGATTTATGTTCTACACTTTGAGGTGGTCCCCAATTCCCTATTAATTAGTATTCAGTTTTCGGGATCATTAATTTATGTTTTACATTGACCATCTTTTGTACGTGGAAGAATATTTTTGCATTTATTCATGTCACATTATTAATGGAAAACTGATAGCAACCTAATTTAGATTTGAAGTGTCCATCTTTTATATTCCTTCTGTGTAATTTAGTTTGTTTTCGAGCACATATGATTGATGCTCTCAAACTATCTGCTGCCTTTACTTTCCCTTCACATCTCGCAGATTGCGCGAAGCACGATCCAGATGTGAGTGAGGACACACAGAAGAATTTTGCAGAGCTACTATCGGAGGAGTTAAAGTTGCGAGAAACAGAAGCTCAGGAGAATCAGCAGCATGCTGACATGGCACTGCTTGAAGCGAAGAAGATGACGTCCCAGTACCAGAAAGAGGCCGACAAGTGCAACTCTGGAATGGAGACGTGCGAGGAGGCAAGGGAAAAGGCTGAAGCAGCTTTATTAGCGCAGAAACAGGTGACAGCAATGTGGGAGCAAAGGGCACGCCAAAAAGGTTGGAAGGAAGGAAACGGCAGGGCTCAGTCCTAGCTGTATTATCTCACGCAGTCTGTAAGAAATACCCAAACATTGTCATATATAGTTTCTTCCAGTCAGTTAAGCGGGCATGGTTCTCTGCTTGAAGGGCATCACAAGCTCCGAATACCTGGTGTTTTTTGCTGAAAGCAAGCATCAGCTCTTTCAAGTCTGAAAAATATTATATCTTCTTCATGTAGAGGTAACATTGTCACCATTATTGTTGTTACTATTATTTATCAAACTTCCTTCTTCGCAATATTTCATAATGTTACATACATAGTTCTGTCGAGGGGAACAGTTTGCTTTAGGTTGAAGCAGATATGGTTCTTATATTGTTTATTGATTGATCTTAGAAATCCAAGAAATGTTTCAGAGCTTAGTGATTGTGTACTGTTAATACTTTATATTGAGTATTGAGAATATTAATCATTGTGTTCTTTTAAGGTTTAGAAGTTCAATTTTTGTGTTATATTCTTGATTTGAACTGGTAAACATATTATTTTGCCGTGTCTCTTTCATACATTGACAAAAGTTGACGTAAATAGACGTCGTACTGTGTGACGATACATCATCATATACAGCGTAGCCGCTGTCACTTTGCCTTTTTGAGAGCAGTGACTGAACCAGAAGAAATGGAGATCTCATCATATCTCTGAAACAGGTAAGCAAGAAACACAGCCGCAGTTTGAGGCACGGCGTCCTTGGCCGCACACTGCTTGTTGGAGGCCGATGGGCCCGGAGTCCCCATCTGCGGCCCGTTCGACCAGAACAGGTATTCAAGTAACTCCTCTCCGCCTCTTTTCTTTGAGAATCTGTTGTACACAAATTCCTCTGGGTTCTCAAATATTTTAGGATCCCTCATCACTAGTGGCTGGAAGCCACACAGCAGCTCGCCTTTCTTGATCTCGTACACTGTGGTGTGCGAGCTGAGGTCGAAGTTCTTTCGAGCTCGGCCGAACTGCTGTGGGACAGGTGGATTCAAACGCAGTGTCTCGTACACGAACGAATTCACCAGGTCCATCTCCCTCACTGTCTCGAAGCTAAGGATGTTGTTCGAGAGCTTCTCCCGCACCTCCTTCCTCAGCTCCTCCTGCACGCCCGGCTTCTGCTCGCTGAGGCTGCTGAGGAGCGAAAGGAAGAAGAGGGAGAACCCTCCGAACGCGTTGAACCCGAGCATGAAGATGAGGTTGTGGATGGCTTCCTCCTTGGTGAGCTTGAACTCGGTTTGCGCCCTCGCCAGTGTTTCCCCGGCTCCGTTTTCGACAAAATTCGCGAGCTTTTGGTAATCGGATTTGACGAGCCAGAAAGGGTAGGAGAATGAGTGGAGGAAGATCTCCTCGAGGGGTTGCACGACATTGATGCTTATTGTGGGGAGGAGCTGCACGGCTAGCCATTTGTCGATCATTATGTGGCCGGATTTCTTGATCTCCGGGAAGGCGGATGTGTCGGCACCGAGGAGGGTGAGGCTGAGGAAGGAGAATAGGAATTCTTGGAGAGGGAAGATGTAGCTGGCGGAGCCTCCGTCTCCGGCAGCGGCGAGTTGGGATTCGAGGGAATCCCACATCGCGTCGAGGGTGGTGGTCATGGACGAAACCCATGTGCTCGCGCTTCGTCTTAAGATGTCTTTGGCAAAATCTTTGATCTGCAATTAATTTAAAAGATGAGATAAAGGAATATACTATTATACTAAGTAGTTCCGAACTATCAATTTTTATTAGTTATGATAACAATTGTTAAAAAATTTATAAGTAATGCAACAAACTAATAATTTATGCTTCCTTGCCTAAGAAATAGTAGTCCATCCAAAACAAATTTCGTGGTTATGAAAGTATGGGTATTGGGTAAGATAAGAAGATAGGATAATTCAGATTATAGAAAAAATATAATTCATTTTTTAAGCATGGACCACAATGAGCTAGATGCACATGCACAAATCAGTCGAGATTATTTGCATCCATTACGTGGAAATGATTAATAAAAATTACGTTAAATTTTAACTCATAAAATACTCAAAGCTTACCAACAAAATTATAGAACATGCTATCTATTACTACTACTATGAATTTAATCTGGATATAAATACTGCAAGGTAAAACAAGCTTAATATTTTTAGATATTAGTATAGAAATAAAGTCATGAGAGAAATATTTAAATTTCTATGTTAAATTATTGAATTATCGGGAATTCCATAAAATAAAGGATATGGGTTGATATCTAACAAATACTCTCTCCATTTCATTATATACGAAACATTATATGACGCGGATATTTAAGAGATCTGAAATTATATGTGTTATAAATAATAGAAACATGAATAGTTGTAAATAAGTGTGGTGTTCGTCTTTTTCAGTGAATGTTTTATGTTCCACTTTACCCACTCTGGTTAAATTAAACAAGTCAAACTATCTAATGCATGTTTCAAATCTGATCTCTTCAACATTCATGTTATTTGTATTTGATATATATACATAATTTAAAATAACAAACTAAGTAGGAGTATAATTCAATGAAAGCACTACACATTTTGATACATGATGCTTGAAAAAGAGTAAAATCGCAGGAACTAAGCAGATGTATCTGGTTTGGACAATAGGGTGATATATCAAGAAAGTACTTATGAGATGCGAACCTATAACACATTATATAAATACTCCATGTATGTAATTGTGGAAATATTAACGGAAATGCATCAGGATTCTATATTATTGTCTCACTTTTTGGAGTCTCGTTATATTTCAATTTCATTTTCCTATAAGTTTGAAATTTATAAGTATTAGTAATTGTGATTTTAATAAATATATCATTTTAAAAAGGGTAATTGTAGAAATATCATAAAACGTGGTCAAATTCTATTTTGTACTGCAATTTTAAAAATTAATCAAAAAAATAATGAAGTTTTGATTTGTTCGTCGTTATCTTATGGCGATTTTTTTTCATAAAATTATATCTAATGTCGTAGCTGAACAATATTATACGGACATCAACACCGATGAGTCCAAGGATGTCATTTATTCTTACAAAATACACATCGTTTAGTTAAAAACGACATCAATATATTATATGCAAACGGCTTTTGCCTAGAAATAATTACGAAAAACATTCAAATTTGAAGATATTTTTAGCTGATTATGAAAATTCAACGAACCATAATTTGACTAAACTCCATGATTTTCCGAAGATGTAACCCTTAAAATAAATACTAGGACTAGGAGTAGTATACAAATTAAACTGGTGACAGATCTGCAAAAAATCTTAAGATTCTCTCTTCTTCATAAAATAAAGTTTTACCTCATTAAATGTCTATCTTCTTAAACAATGGCAATGCTTATCTGTGTGCAGTGTGTGTGAGAGAGAGATGAACGTACTTGTCCATGCTTGGTTTCTGCAGTATCCAGATAAGCACAAACCCTGATTCCGCCGGTGTAATTGACGCTAGGCATGAAATCGCCGACGAGGACGTTCGATTTATCGACGAGCTCCGCGTCGAACAGGTGGCTGAACGACTTCACGTCGAGCAGCGCCACCACGTTCGGATTCACGCCGGCGAAGAACGGGAACGCCGGCGGCACGTTCGTGCGGAACACCGTGCTCTCGTACTTCTCCATCCTCTTCGCGAAGAAATTCTGCGGTCCTTGCAGCCAGAAATACTGCAGCCGGTCCGACAGCGGCCCGATCACCGGCCACCCGTAGCTGCCGGGGATCGCCGCCCTCTGAGGCGCGGCAGACGGCGACAGCGGCGCCACTGAGAGGGATGCATTCAGCATTTCTGCGGGAGAGAGATGGCCCTAATTTGGGGGGGAAATTGAGGGTTTTTAGAATGTGGAATTTGAGTTTGGAGTGAAATTGAACTTCAATTTTGGATGAAGAGATTTTTTTTAGAGGAGAAAAAAGGTTATGCTATAATACAAGTGTTTGAGCTACATTATTGAGGACGCTGTAGATTTTTTTCTTTCTAGCTTGTTGAACACATTATTTAATATATGATGAGTAAATAAATATGTCGTGTATTGAGATAAATAATTAAATAAAATATCTTTTGATGTGGATCGAAAATCAGAATAGGGTTCGGATTCTAATGTAGAAAATATAATGTCGATAAGCTTGGTTCACGTGAAATATATTGCTTGTTCCCATTATTTTTCCTTTTTTGATTACATCTCAATTATTATTGTACTTGGCAAATAAAATCTGTTTGTTCTTACCAATGATAAAAATGGACAAAAATAAACCAATTAGTGACCATATTAATTAGTTTCGTAAACTAAAATTAAAGATATATGCTGCTATTACTCCAATAATAACACTAATATATTAGTCTAGTTGACTGTTTGGGCAGATTAACATTAGTAATTAAGACTACAATAAAATAATGTAATATGCGTAATCATGCTTAAGTAAATAAACATTTGAGTTCAGCAGTTGCTTTCTTAGACAGATCAGTTTATTTCCGAAATCTCGTGATATATTGGGTATCTAATTTTGATTGAACTTACATTATAATCCCATTTTTGGATGTTATAGTTCAATATTAAAATAATAATCAATACTTTGATAACTGCAATGAAGTCCACAAATTGTTAATATCATCATGATTGGAGAGTTACATCTAGAAAAAAAATTCCCAAAAGTTGTCATGAAAATAAGTTAATTTGACGACAGGCCAATAATTGTAGGTGAGTGACGACAGATGTAGCGAAACAGATATATTGTACTCCCCCGTCCTGCACTACTTGCACTTATTTCCTTTCTGGGCGTCCCAAGTTATTTACACCCTTTCCATTTTTAGTAACAATTTATACTTACAGTCGTAATTGTTGACTTTGTCTATCACTCATTCTTTAATCTCCGTGCCCAAAAGGAAATGTGCGAGTATGCGGGACGGAAGGAGTATTGAATTTTGATGCTTGGCTGTCACATTTTTCAGGTTTGGGGACTTGAGCTACAGCATGTATCTTGTCAATATTTGACGTATGCATTAAAATTAAAAATAGGAGTATGCATTTTCCTTGTCCATAAGAATAAGCTACTCAAATTTTAATACTCGGTCAGCTTGTTTGAGGGAACATTGGGCCTCTAAGAATAAGGGGATGGGATCCCCTGCTCAGGAGAGCACAGTAGGGGCTGTTGTCCTCTCACATACAAATTTTTTAATAATAAATTTGAATTATTAAAAATAATTAATATAAAATTTTTGTTGTGAGGGGCAGCAGCCCCTGCTGTGCTCCCACCACAGCAGGGGATCTCATCCCAAGAATAAGCTACTCAAATTTACCATTTTGAGAATTGAAAATCGTCAATGTGTGTGTGTTTTGCAAGCTAAGAATTTGGAACACATTCTCTTCAGTTAGTGGTATTATTATTGCGATCGATGGAATATCTCTATGTTCTTATCCAAGAAAATAATGACATGTTTTTTAGTACACTGGTTGGGCATCCTACACGCCATTCGGCAAGTTTGACATAATGTTGTAGATCTCTTTGTTTTATTTTTATCTCATGATCGATTTGAAATACTTTAAAATAGAATGATCTTTTAGTAATTTGGATTAAATTGGAACTGAAGGAGAAAAAAAATTAATTTCACATGTTTGTTCGTGGATTAGAAGTCAGTGCCCTAATTTTCAACTCTCGGTTACTTCATCGATAGAGGAATTAACTACTACTCTCTCTGTCTCAAGTTACTTGAGTCGTATTCCATTTTGGGCTGTTCCAAGTTACTTGAGTCATTTCTCTTTTTCGCTAAAAACAAAACATCTAATCACATCTACTTTATTCCTTATTTTACTTTACTCTCTCTTCTCTCTCTTACTTTATTATCTCATCTATTTTATTCAACCCACTAAACACAATTTTCTTAAATCTCGTGCTAAAAAGAAGCTCCTCAAGTGACGTGGGGACTGAGGGAGTATTAGAGATGAAATCGACACAATCACCATGAGTTGGGGATCGAACTTCCCCCTCCAACAGATCTGATGATGAATAACTTGACGGAAGGAATGGTAGAGACTAGATTTTTTCTTCTATCTTACTTTTTGTGTTGCTTATTATGTCATTTTTTACTAGATAGTACTTCCTCGGTCCCAACTAAATTGAGTTATATTCTTTTTTGGAATGTCCCAACTAAGTTGAGGCATTTTCTCTTTCGACAAAAAACAAAATATCCAGTCACTCTTACTTTATTCCAATACCTATTTTATTCTCTCTTTATCTTTCTTATTTTATTCTTCTCTTCTACTTTTTAATACTCCCTCCGTCCCACTAAAGATAACTCACTTTCCATTTTTAGTTTGTCCCAACCAAAATGACTCATTACTATAAATGGAAACACTTTATCTCTACTTCATTCCCTCTCTGTTACTTTACTTTCTTCACTTAACACACAAAATAGAACTGCATAAAACTCTGTGCCACCTAAGGAATGGGTCATCTTACTTGGGACGGAGGGAGAACAATTTTTTAATCTTTGTGCCCAAAATTTTTGACTCAACTTAGTTGGGACAGAGAGAGTACTGGGCGAACCTTATGTGCAAGTCTAGCTGTTTTGAAGGTGCTATGTTTTTTTTTGGGCTTATGTAATACTCCATGTTATTAATGTGGTGTTTGGTAGTACTAGCTTTTTGGGCTTAGGCTTTTGTCCAAAGCTTTGGTTCAAGCATTTTATTTATTTCAAATAAATTAATAGTATACTAAGAAAACCATCATATATAACCTGAAATGGTGCTAAATAAGAGCCTCCACAATGGTGGCGAGCGGACCGGCTAGCAGATTTCTGGCGCTGGCCGGTTCGCTCGCCGAACCATTGCAGGCGGCGAGCGGCAATTCGGCGAGAAAATCGGCGAGCGCACGCCGATTTTCGGGCGCTGGCCTATCCGCTCGCCGGTAGGCTGGCCGCCATTGCAGGCTCCCGATCGGCGAGCGATCGGCCAGTCCATTTTTTTATTTAATTTTCGAAACACTATATATACGCGATTTGCACGTCATTTTCATTCGCACCACTTGTTTTAACGAGTTTTCTCTCTATCTTAATTTCTGTACAAGATCAATAACGCAAAATGAGTAACGCGGGTGGTAGTAGTGGTGGGGATGTTGAGGAGTAAGAACGGCAAATGAATGAAGAGTTGGAGGCCTATACGACCAGTGAGATGAACCGACTGATACAAAGGGCCTTGCAGCCGGCGGTACCTCGACCTCGACCCTTTGTCCACCGCCGAGCAGTGATTGAACGGGATCACGTAGCTACACATCAGCGGCTATATGAAGACTACTTCGCACAGGAGCCGCGGTTTAACGCCAACCTTTTCAGGCGGCGTTTTAGGATGAGCAGGACCCTGTTAATGCGTATTGTTGACGCTTTGGAGCATCGATATCTGTGTTTCCGCTTCAGGCACGATGCGGTTGGCAGACCCGACCACACACCTATTCAAAAGTGCACTGCGGCAATCAGGCAGTTGGCCTACGGAGGCGCGGCATACATGTGGGACGAGTACCTCCACACCGGTGAGACGACTGCCCTTGAATGTATGAAGTATTTCTGTCAGGGCGTGGTTGAAATATTCCGTGATCAGTACCTTCGAAGCCCTACCCCCAAAGACTGCCAGGAGCTGATGCAGATGCACGGGGAGAAGCATGGGTTCCCGGGTATGTTAGGCAGCATAGATTGTATGCATTGGGAGTGGAAGAACTGTCCCGCTGCCTGGAAGGGGTTCTACACGACCGGCTACAAGGGAAATAATCCCATGATGATCCTCGAGGCCGTAGCTGATTACCGACTGTGGATTTGGCATGCGTATTTTGGGGTAGCCGGGTCGAACAACGACCTCAACTCGTCGTCCCTTTTCAACGAGCAGTGCCAGGGCGTCGGTCCGACCATCAGTTTTGTCGCCAACGACAACCGGGATGATATGGGTTACTACTTGGCGGGTGAGATATACCCTAGGTCGCTTGTCTTTGTAGAGACGATCAGATGCGCATCAGATGAGATGAAGACCTACTTTGCGGAACGGCAGGAGTCGGCGAGCAAGGACGTGGAACGCGCATTTGGTGTGCTCCAGTCTCGATGGGCGGCATCGCAATTAGGGGTCCAACGCGTTTGTGGCATGTCGACTGCATTGTTGATATAATGTACGCATGTATTATCATGCACAACATGATTGTCTAATATGAAGGTGTACAACTGACTAGTTGGGCCAACGACGATAATGAAGCCGGTCCAAGCCACGGCGTGGCCGCCCCCAACGTACGAAGCGGAGTACCTCACGATAAAGCCGGCCGCCTCCAAGCACATGCCGACATGCGCCAAGTGGATGCTCATATTCGACTCCAAATGGATTTAATCGAAGAGTTGTGGCGCAAAGGACTGCACGGCGTTAGTTTTTTTTAATTATGTAATTTTTTTAATCTACTTTTTTTAATTATGTAATTTTTTTAAATTAATGTAATTTTTTTTAAATTAAATATTATTATTGAATTTTCTCGTATTTGTGTCGTAAATTTAATTCCGTATTTTGTGTGAGTGTTAATTATTTGTTTTTTATAATTTTGTTTATTGTGGCTTATAGCTAGCCTATTGCTTGCCCAGTTGTTTGTCCTGATGATGTGGCAGGAGGAGTTTTTAGTGATAATGAGAGTTTTTAGTGATAATGATATGGCAGAAGGAGTTTGTGGATAGACTATGACTGACCTATTGCTATTGTAGATGCTCTAAATAATTCATTTATTCGAAAGAATCTTGTTCACAGCACGCCACCGGACGCGCCTCGACTGGCACACGCTAATCGCAGCCGTCCGTGTCTAGACGCGCCGCCTAAAAAAAGAACATAAAAATGTTTAAACTTTGTAGTATCCACCAACACTAAAGCAGCTACACAGATACTCCACTGCCGCCGCTCCACGCCTTCACCTCCACCTCCACCTCCACCTCCGGTGAGAATCTATCACTCTCTCACTTCATTTAACTATGAATTTCTTCTCCGTATTCGTTTTTTCTTATGTTTAATCGTAAGCGCTTCTGCTAGAATTGATAGGATTTTATCTGTTAAGCTCGTTTTGTTTAGGCGATAAGGTTCTTTGTAATACCAGGTTTATAATCGTTAGTTAGGAAAGCGCTGATTTGATTTCTGTTGTTCTGGCATGTTGAATTAGTTGTGAAGTCAATTCTTCACTGGATTCTGATTATGTTTTTTGTTTTATTTTTGTCTAGTAAATCTGAGCTTCCTTCAACTGGAATTAGATATTAGTGTAGAGAAAATTTCTGGTTTGGTGATTTTATGGTATTGAGTTGAACTATGGTGATGATGATTTATTGATTTATGTTGATGGATTCGAATTTTAGCATGTAACAAGAGGTGTTCACCTCTTTCCTGACTGTTGAAGATAATTTTGCACTTAGGAACTAGAATGAAATATTCTTTAGGAGTGGAAATGTATAACATGAATCAATCGAGATAGTCCAATCTGTGCGAGGGTATAAGGATTTTTGTGCTGTAATTGTGGTACGGACAGCACGAGGTCTGCTGCCTTTGCAAAATGTATAATTGAAGGCCTTTTTCCGTCTATTCCCTTCATTGTGGATGCACTGGTTTGGTAGAATTTATTGGTAGTGAGCTGAAGAACGTTTGCAGAAGAATGTGAATTTAGATGTTTCGTCGCGAAGGATTGGCTTGATGAAAGGATGTGTATCTTGCTTTTTTACTGTAAAAATTGTTGTCAGTGCTATTTGCTATGATATGTGTGAGGTGATGTTAATAAAAATGTTTTTTGTAGCATATGTGCATCCTGCTGCATTATGATCTTTAATTATTCAATTGATAATTATGTTCAGGTGAATGAAAATATTAGGGGAAGTACTGATGTTTCGATATTTTGTCATTTTCAGTTTTGAGACAGTTGAGAAGATGATTGGAGCAAGTCACCACTGCCAATCCCTTCATTATTTAGCCTTTCTAGTGGCAGGGTTGTTGATATCGTTACCTACTGGGACAATAACTGCGAAAGCTGAAGATTCTTCATCAATCATATCGAGATTTCAGGAATACCTCAGAATTAATACTGCCCAACCCAACCCTAGCTACTATGAAGCGGCTGATTTCATCAGCTCGCAAGCCAAGTCTCTGTCCTTGGATCTCCAAATCTTGGAGTTTGTAAAGGGAAAGCCGCTGTTGCTCCTCAAATGGGCTGGCACGAACCCTGCTCTCTCGTCCATCCTGCTCAATTCCCACACAGATGTGGTACCTGCAGAGCACCACAAGTGGAATCATCCACCCTTTGACGCACACCTTGACCCCTCCACTGGCCACATCTATGCTCGGGGTTCCCAAGATATGAAGTGCGTGGGAATCCAATATTTGGAAGCCATCCGCAAACTCCAGGCGTCAGGCTTCCAGCCACTGCGCACTGTGTACCTCACCTTTGTGCCCGATGAAGAAATTGGTGGGCATGACGGTGTTGAGAAGCTTGCGGATTCTGACACGTTCAAGAAGATGAATGTAGGAATTGTGCTGGATGAGGGGTTGGCATCTCCTACTGAGAGTTACCGGATTTTTTATGGGGAGAGGTCCCCCTGGTGGCTGGTGATTAAGGCTACAGGTGCACCTGGTCATGGGGCTAAACTCTATGATAACACTGCTATGGAGAATTTATTGAAGAGCATAGAGAGCATAAGGAGATTCAGAGCCTCTCAGTTTGATTTGATCAAGTCTGGGCATTTTGCTGAAGGAGAGGTCACTTCTGTCAATATGGTCTTCTTGAAAGCTGGAACGCCGTCTCCTACTGTGAGTATCTTTTTGTTGCAAAAGCTACTTGAGTTATTAGTGATGGCAATTTTCCACCCTTCTATGCTTGGTTCTATTTTCTTGATGAAGCTGCATATAATAGCTGGAAATAAGATCTCAGCCTTACTTCCAAATTTGACAAGTACTATACAAAATAAAGAAACTGAAAAGATAAAAAAGCATTTTATGTTATTCCATTATTCTCTGCTATTTTGTGCATATGAAACAAGCTAAGAACTAAAGCAATATTAAAGTTTGTTGTCTTTAATCTTTTCACAATGACAGGGCTTTGTCATGAATTTGCAACCATCTGAAGCTTCAGCCGGTTTTGATATCCGAGTCCCGCCAACTGCTGATGAAGCAGCCCTGGAGCGGCGAATTCTAGAGGAATGGGCACCTGCTTCGCGTAATATGACGTTTGAGGTCGGAAAAAAAACTTATATTGCTGTCTCATATTATCGGACATGACATGATACAATCCTTTTTGTTGAGTTTCGATGATTAGTCATCGTTCTAACGTATTCTGTAGCTGGGTCAGTTCAAGCAGAGGGCAACTATGCACGACAAGTACGGGAAGCCACTGATCACCTCTTCCGAGAGTTCAAACCCATGGTGGCGACTCTTGGAAAAGGCTGTCAGTGATGCCAACGGGAAACTCGCAAAGCCGGAGATCTTTCCTGCCGCAACAGATTCCCGCTACTTCAGGGAGCTTGGCTTGCCTGCGATTGGCTTCTCTCCCATGGCCAACACACCCATTCTCCTTCACGACCACAATGAGGTTACCTTTTTCCTTCTCATACGTTCTTTTCCTTCGAGTTTGCTTGATAAAACGTGCAACAAATTTGGTCTCTTCCTTTATCTTGTGCAGTTCTTGAACAAGGACGAATATCTGCAAGGAATCTCCATTTACGAATCGATCATCAAAGCATACGCGTCTTATGATGAAGCCTCGAGAGATGAGCTGTAACGATGCATCCAGCCGGTGGTAGCATTCCTCTCCCTCGACGAGCCTGCAGTCTTCTGCACGCCGTCGTGAAGAACTCCCGTCTGTATCGAACAAAGGTAGAGTTTAATAAAATGAATCGACTTTCAGCACTTTGGATATGAATAGTATGGTTGGAACAGATTTGATCAAACTCTCTTTATTATACGGGAAAATATTAAATAAATTTGTCTCATCTTATTTTATTTCAGGCTGGAACTATTCACTCGATGTGTTACGAATAATTAACCTAAAAAACGAGAACGATCAAATATATCCCAAAAAATGGGTAGAAAATAAAATTCATGATTGGAATAATTACTAGTTTATGAAATCATTAGGCGTGATAATTGGGCTCCACACGTTCAATTTACCTAATGTTCAAAACCCTAGACACGTAAGAGCAACAATTATTCAAAATTAGTTAGTTGAACTTTAACCAATAATAAGATGAAGCATGACTCCCTGATAATAATTTTCCTCTTCAATCAACAAGATTCAAGTTTCTTATAAATGAAGAATTATTTATTATTATCTTTATTATTATTGAAATTCATATTTATCCTTATTTTACTGCTGTGCTAATACTTATCATCAAATTATTGGCTTTTATTTTCAACTCGATTAAAACCTATAATTGGCGATTGCATATCTAAATAGGTTTTTTTTGCTGATAGTGGGCTCAATATGTATATAATATATATAATCGATTTTCAAGATCAAAATGAAAATCCCTTAATTAACCATTCATAAATTATGACGCGCGTAAGATATTATAGGAGCTTAAATACAATTATTGGTTAATCATTACGCACTTTATATTTACATACACAAAATACATAGATCTAAAAAGAAGGAATCTTAAATTATTCTAAAAATGTTTACTAAGATGCAATGATAAATCTAGCTGGAAAAATTCCATTAAATTGATTTTTGGGTTATCATCAACATCGTCAATTTAAAGTCTTTTTATTCATGCCAGCTACGTCCCGGCAATTACGACCTTCTTCACTGTTTACTTATGTCCGACAACTACGACCTTCTTCACTGTTTACTTATGTTTCTTGTCTCCACCTTAATGGAAGTATACAAAATTAATTTGAAATGATCCATCTTATCAATTTCCTTTTCCAAAAAATTTCTTTTCTAAAAATTTTAGTAGTATATGCTAAAAAAGGGTATATACACATATAAATACATTTTGTGTGTGAGAGAGAGGGGGGGAGAGAGAAGGGTGGTAACTGTATCAGCGCCTACAAATCATGTAAGTAGTTACTCTTCAAATTTGCTTGCAGAAACAGAGCGTTGACCGCATTGATGGCGGCGCCTACATGCAAATCAATTTGACGGCGATCGACTCTTTGATTCGATTACGATCCTACAGAATCCAACTGAAAGCGGAATTGAACGACCGCGAGGTTGCGGCGAGAGGATCACCACAGCGTGGCGGCGGTGTTCTGTTGGCTGGCATTTTTCCGCTGAATTTCTCCAGCTCGCCTCCAAATATTTGCGGAGAAACCACTTCTATATGATCGATTGCAGAGAATTGAATTGGTCAGATTTTGGCGGGACGGCGGGTTTCCTGTTTGGCAGATTTTCTTCATCATTTTACGAGATTGCAGGTACTGTTAAATTAGGAAATTCAGCTTACTTGATGATATGCGATTGTTTGATTGAAGTAATCCGATGCGAAATCTATGTTGTTATTTCATTAGGATTTTTTTACTTTCTTTCTTTTCGTTGGGAAGCTGAGAGTTGATTACATCTTGATTTTATGTGATCACTGTGTGAGTGTGCTGGTTTTTGGTAGGGTTCTAATTTTAGGCTAATTGACTAAAGCAGATTATATAGAACTAGATGAAGGATTACCAAGAGAGATGGAAATCAGGCTGCAGAAACAGTGTGATTGCTTCGCTAATGGGTTTTGATGAGCACCCTCATCCGCCCTTCCATGAAAACCGGAGAGGTTTATCTGAAAGATATGTCCGAGCCTCTGCTTCCATAGGCCTACGGCCGTGTAGGTTAGTTTCTGTTGGTCGTTTGTGTAGGCAAGATAATGAGAGTGAAAGTGATAATGCTTCTGATAGATTTGTGCACTCGGGAGGTAGCAGTATAAGGAAGGGTATAAGATATTCAGGAAATGCTGGTGCTCCAGTCCCAAGTTCATTAGTTGGAGCTGGTCATGGAAGCAGGAAATCAATCGATGAGCATTGTGCGAAAAATGTCCTGAGATGTGAGCAGAAACTTGAGTTTAGTATTGATTCCACAGGGATCAAACCAATCTCCAAGAATGTAGTGTATGATCTCAAAGATGATGAGTTAGATGTGCATAGCAGTCGAGGCTATAGAAAACAGCGGGAGTCTTTAAAGCCTGTAATTAGAAATCTTCCCAATGAGTTGATACATGAAGAGCTACCTGTGAACAGTAATGTGTCTCCAGGACGTAGGTGCAATGCTTGTTCCCGAGCTATGAACAGAATCTCTCAACAAGAAAGGTTCAGAAGCAGATTTGAAGCAGTACTTAGATATGGAAGTGACAGCCATCATCCACATAGTTTACTTCATCGGCCATCTTTGGTCAATGGATCCAAGAAGCAAAATCTTCGAAGGTGGAAGATGGCAAATAAGTTTCAAGAATTTGGAGATTCTCAGAGGAATGGAACTCTTAATCAAATTCTAGCTTTGGCTGATCGGATATCAAAGACAAGAAATTTGGACGGGGAATGTGGTAAAACTGGTTTGTGCAATCCAACCAGTAGCAGTTCTTCACTTCCTAGCAGCACAGATGTTGGGGATGATGAGACTTTGAAAAGCCTACCAGTTTCTGAATTTGAAGAAGTGAAAGATATCCTTTCAACTGGATGGAGCTCGACAGAAAATGAACTTATTGCAACAGAGAACATGTCTGAGGAGCAAACAACTTCTCGGAATGATGATTTAGAATCTAAAAATGGGAAGGGCAAGGATCAGTTTCAGATTTACCTTGGTGTGGATGAAACCATATCACCGGGTTCTAAAGTCTCAGAGCTGTCTAGCTGCTCCTTTTCTTGCTTTGCCTCAGCATTCAACAACCCAGAAGCATACATCCTAGGTATGCGTGACGAAATGGATAACAATCTGGAAAACAAGTTCGGTAAAGAACTGAGTGCAACTGTTGGGGTTTCTTCTCAAACCAATGGTGACCTTGAGTCAGAATCAAATCTGTGTAGCAAATTGGAGGAATGTGGGAAATCTTCTGCTGTTGAAGAAGTTTTGAGCAGAGAGGTTTGCTCTCTCTCTTTCCTGCACTGCTTACCTACACGAAACTGTTCTAGTTCTGTAATTCTGTTTCCATTAAATGTTATGCATCTGGAGTAAACTGATTTAAGTAATTTGATGGCACTGAAACCTACTCTAAATGGCATAATATATACGAAGTAATGGCACTAGTTGAAAAGCCAATAGGATCTGTCAATTGAAGTTTATGTAATTATTAGCTTGATATATCCGTAAGCAAATGCCTCACTAATGGAATTGGATGACCATATGCACTTATTATTCAATCTCTAATTTTACTTACCATTACTGGAAAGAGTAGTAAATGTGCCTAGAATCTTTAATTAAAGTAATGAGTTTTGGATTTGTTATCATGAGTCTACTTACTCTACTTTTATGCGTAATTTGACAAACTTCTTCAGATAAATAATTAGTAATGTCAAATCTTTCCATCACCACTCCAATTAGTATCTGATTCAGGCTGAACGCATTATTTCATAAACTTTTGTTATTAAAGCAAAGCCCACCAATAGCCATAACTAGCTCATCCTTTACTGTTTGACGGTGCGCTAATACTTCTTCCGCGTTCTTGTTTTAACAATGACATATGAAATGCAGGGATCGTTAAACGAATATTTCAAGGAAGAATCAGCTTATTCAAACTTCTCTGCAATAGTTCCTCTAGAGTCCCTGGAGAACTTGAAGAGAATCAATCAGCATAGTCCTGACTCGGTTTTGGAATCACTTGATGTAAAGAGTTCCTCTTTCGAATGGCTCGACAGTGCAGGTACTGATATCTGATGCAACTTAACTTATACTTCTCCCAGAGATATGTGATTTTTGTATTAGTATTGATTTATTTAAATATTTGCAATTGGTATTTCCAGGACTGCGGTTGCAGCTCGAATCTCTAAACTTTGATTCTGGAGAAACTTACTCTGACGGATCTGTCATGGTTGTCTCTGGTGAAGATGACTTCGAGGAGGAGTTTGGTATTCTCCACCATGATAGCAGAAAGGTTAAGTGGTGGCTTGGAGATGGCGATAGCAGGAACTTCTCTTACATGGTTGACGTTCTGGACGAAGCTGGGTTTTTTGGGAAGAACTCTTTCATGGATTTCAAGATGTGGTATTGCCTTGAATGCCCAATAAACCCCTTGGTGTTTGAGACATTAGAGAAAAAATATGGCAAACAGGCATATTGGAAAAGCTCTGAAAGGCAGCTTCTGTTTGACCGTATAAATTCAGGGGTTTTAGAAATCTTCAATCCCATAATAAACTTTCATTCTGTCACAACATCTATACGGAAAAAACTCTGTGCCTCGCTCAGACTTGATGAGGTTGTAGATGAGTTATGGACAAAGCTCATTAGCCAGGAAAAGGAGGTGAGCAAAGAGTTGTCGGAAAAGGCTATGGCCGAATGGTTGGAGTTGGAGGAAGGTATTGATATTATCTGTAGAGAACTGGAGGGCTCATTATTTGATGAACTGGCCATGGAGTGCACTAGTTTGTGGGATTGATAAACCGAGCTTTTCTCTCTCGCCTCACGTTTCCTTTTCCATGCCTAGTTCTGGATGCTTGTACCTCTTTTGTTTACAGTACGGCGCACTTAGGCAAAATCCATGAGAAACACAGAGATGGCCAGATGGGTGTTTCTATCTTGGACAAAGTTTTGGGTATGATATGTAATGCATTCGTGTTCAGTAGATGCGCTCTCCAACGGAACTTGGACTATTGGGAGTGCGGATTTCTTCTCAATTTGCATGTCGATAGATTGTTCTTCCATTCAACAAAGGATCATCTCCTACAGAGTGTTGAAGGTATATAGCTACAAAGGTTTTGTCATACGATTGTTGTATTTGTTGCATCAATGCATTTGTGTGAAAGTTTTCGGCTTTCGACTGAAGTACTGATGGTCAGAGCAGCTAAGATGCTAAGATGTGCTGCTTTATCAATTTTGTGTCTTCTTTGATTCATTGATTGTATTAGAATTTTTTTGCATATAGTTGAGATCTTTTCTTCTTTTTTTGGTTGGAATTCAATATTTTGTCACACATCAACCCGACCTATAATTCATTTACTGGAATTTATTGATGACTACTCTTATAAAACTTCCAAAATATTTTGCTCAGAGGCTGTTCGTACTTGTAGGTTGTAATATCGAATAGTTGGGTTCTCTTTCGATTTAGAAAATATGTAGTGTTTTGATTTAGAAGATATTGGTGAAATTCGAATGATAACGAAATTAATTTTGTAAATACTTTATATGTACCGGCAACTATTAGATAAGATGTGGGCATTATGGGATTTTAGGTTAATGCCTGTATCACTCACCCTACTAACTATCATTGTTTTTCTCAAATATATGTGGATACAATTATATGTCAAACACAAAAATTCTTATGGGCTAAGAACATCTCCAATGGCGGACGTCCGGTCGGACATCCGCGACGGGCAACCGGGACGTCCGCCATTGTGGCGTTTCAACTCGGATACGGACGTCCCGTAAGGACGTCGGATGTCCTCGGACGTGGGGGCGACGGGCGGGCGGATGCCCGGGTCGGACGCCGGTATTTAATTTTTTTTAAGCTCTATATATACGGCTCGTTGAACTTCATTTCATTCGCAGCGTGCAAGGATGTGGAGCAGGCATTTGGTGTAGGGCTGGCAAATCGTGCGGATTGGGTCGTTATCGGGTCAACCTGATAATGACCCAACCCAATAAGGCCTAACCTGAACCCGACCTGTTAAGGAAACTGTAAATCCGAACACGAACCCGACCTGCTACCTTCAAATCCGAACACGACCCGCACCCGACACGAACCCGTTATCGACACGATATAATATGGGTTGACACGACACGATAACAACCTGAACCTGATATTACACGATTAAAGCTTAATTTTTAACCTAATTTACACAATTAAAATTCATTTTATACTATTTAAACCTAATTTATAAGAAATTAAAAAATTAAAGTAATATTTTTTTTAAATAATAATAAAAATAATAATATTATTTCTTAATGGGTTACCCGTATCCGACCCGCATCCGACCCGAACCCAACCCGAAATTATCGGGTTCTTAATGGGTCAACCCGATAAGGACACAGATCCAATAAGACTTGACCCCAACCCAATAATTTCGTGCGGATTCGTATCAGATTATCATGTCGTGTCGAAAATTGCCAGCCCTAATTTGGTGTGTTCCAGAGTCGATGGGCGGTAGTAAAGGGTCCTGCACAGCAGTGGTATATTCCCAACATCGGCGATGTCATGTACGCATGTATAGGGCTGACAATTTTTGACACGACACGAACCGGCACGAAAATAATGGGTTTGGGTCAGAGCTTATTGGGTTCGTGTCCTTATCGGGTCGACCCGTTAAGGACACGAAAATTTCGTGTCGTGTTCGTGTCGTGTTCGTGTCGGGTTCGTGTTATCCGTTAACAATACGTGTCCGTGTCGTGTTCGTGTCGTGTTCGTGTTATCCGTTAACAAATAATATTTTAATATTATTAATTCTTATTATTTTCATTTTTAATAGGTTTAACCGTTATCAGGTCGTGTTGTTATCGAGTCGTTATCGTGTCATCTCATGTACGTGTTGTTATCGTGTCGTGTTGACCCGAATTGGTTCGTGTCGTTAATGGGTTCGTGTCGTGTTCGTGTCGTGTTCGTGTCTGAGGGTTTCGTGTCGTGTTCGTGTTCGTGTTTGAGGTTTTCTTAACGGGTCGTGTTCGTGTTTGTTGTTATCGTGTTCGTGTCGTTATCGTGTCGACACGATAACGACCCGACACGCACGATTTGCCACCCCTACGCATGTATCATAATGCACAACATGATTGTCGAAAATGAAGCTGCGGAACTGACTCAGTGGACCAATGAAGATGATACGGGTGCAGGTCCAAGTCACGGCGTGGCCACCGCGAATGTGAATATGAGGGTACCTCATGGAGAGGTCGAGCGGATGCGTGCATTTGCCGACATGCGGCAAACAGATGCCCATGTTCGACTTCAGCACGATATTATCGAAGAGGTTTGGACGCGGAGGGGTTGACGTTGATGTTATTACTTTTTTTGTTTTATTACTATGTAATTTTTTTTTTCAAATCATGTATGTTTTTTTTAATGAAGTTGATAATTTTTTCCGTTCGTATTCGTGTTGAAATTTTATTTCCGTAAACGTAAATTGCTTTATTTGTGAATTTGTGATTTTTTTTTATTGCGAGAAGTCCTAGTGGGAAGGGCGATGGGAAGGGCAGATTGTGAAGGGGATGTCCTAGTGACGTGGCAGTGGGATGAGAAGTCCTAGTAACGTGGCAGGAGGTGTTTTTGGGAAGTCCTAGTGGATGTCCGAGTGGGAAATCCGCCCACTGGAGATGCTTCGTCTCAAAATTCATGTTTCAGTTACACATTTAATTTATTTTATTTGATTTGTAACTTGCAAGTACAAATAGTCAAATATGAGCTTGGGTTCAAAATTGGATCTGTATATATAAAATTCTCAGAATATAATTAAATAAAAATGATTAGAGAAGGTAGAATTTTAAAACTGGAAAAAGTAGTGTTACACTTTAGAAAAGTTCAATAGTGGTGGAATACATCATTTAAAATCTACCATATATTGACTTGATAGCATAGCAACATAGTTAAAAATAATCAACCAAGCAATAATTTGTTGCCCATATTTCAACTCTTATTTGCCCACAAAGCCAAGAAAACCAAAGTGGAGTTGTAATAACTCCACAAGCACTTAAACACTGTTCCTAGTATTATGTATGTTCTTTAAATAAATAAAATCTATAATCTCTCTATTATTATTATTATTATTATTATTATTATTATTATTATTTCTATATAAGACTCGTTATATACACACACACATGTAAAGACTACTTATTTCAACGGTCATGAATTTAAACAAATGAACATAATTCCAGAAGAATCGAAAATGTAATGTCTCTAAACTTTAAATTAATATTCGAGAATGAAATGAGTAATGAGTCTTTAAATTATATTTATTTATTTACCACTCAGCCTAAGGCATTTTCCATTATTTAATTGTGTGTGAATGCAATTATAAGGAAATGAATCATGGAACAACATGTATCCATTATGAAAGTGCTTGGTGGTTGTATGAAATATTGCCTATTTACTCTCCACATTAAAATTTTGGGTCCCCATGGTATGATTTTTCTAGTAATATGTCAATTAGTACATTTAATATCTTGTTTAGTTTTTGGACCTAAATTCAATGCAGAATTTCAAAGCAAATATTTTAGTTAGGTAGGTAACTATATATATAAGTTAATCAAGCTTTTTTTTTCGTTTAATTAAACTCCTTTTTGTTCTTGGTACACATATAACTATATACTACTAGAAAATCATGAACTACATCCACATGTAGTATATATTGGTAGACTACCTGAAAATTCATTAAATTTGGTCAAATTTTGGTCCATACTGAGACTGATACGAGTATTAGGATTAGTATTAATTAGTTTAGATATATTAGGATTTGCATATCTTTGTCGAACGATGTTGATCGATGATTCATATTTGGATCATCACCGACATTCAAATCCACATTGACACAAGCAATTACGGGCAAATCGGTATAAGCACTATCTCCTTTCTTGCCCCAACAATTTCCAACGACATTTTTGGATGACACTTGAACAACATTGAGTGAGGCGATTATCTTCTCCACTTCACCAATAGAACCATCATCCTCTTTATCTTCTAGCAATGTCTCCTCCTTTTCACCAATCTTCTCATCATATACCCCAACGAGCACTTGTGGTGGCTCATTGTCGTTCTTGACAATCCCTTTGTTCTTGATGAACTCTCCAGGGGACTCGTTGTTTGGAACATCAGGAGGAGCGCCATCATTGTGAACATCGGTAATGTCATTGGGAACCTCAACACCGAATACTATCGTGGGAGTATTATCAGTTTTCTCTTCGGCTAAATTCTCATCTTGAATGTTCTTCTCAAACGACCCGTTCAAACTGGCGAGCAAAGCGGCTTGCTCTAACCTATAAATACGTAATTTCTCATTGTAATCGTCTAAGGCCGCTTGTTGGACAGGAGTGAGTGATTGAACCATGAGATTGGGAGTATTGGGTAGACCACACTGCTTCCCCGAATCAATAAACTTGCTGGACTGTTGTGGCCGATGCGTGACGCCGGACCGTGGCGGGGCAACGACAGTCAACGGAGCTGTGCCGTGACTCAGAAATCGGTCGGACCGCGGTGACCGGTATGTAGGCTGCTCGGCGCGGCCATTATGAAGATGTTGGTGTCGCCTCGGATACTCCTCAAGATTCTCGAAGCGGTGATCTGTATCGTCGCTCCAAGCCTCGAATTTGTCCAATATGTCCAAAACGCGATCTAGTTTACTGGAAACGGGTTCCTGCCTGTACTTGGGTGGCGGCTGATCATACACCGAGACCTCGTTGAAGGGGCGTTGCCTTGGTGTCTCTCGATAGACAGGTGTGTCCCAACAGGTAGGTCGGCGCTTGGGCGGTGATGGCGAGTACATATCTAGCTCGTAGGATGAAGAATGTTGATATGCAGTGGTCCGACGGGTGCATGGTGGGTCCCAGCAAGTGGGCTGTCTCCGACGGGTGCATGGTGGGTCCCAGCAAGTGGGCTGTCGGGTGTGGCAGGGGTAAAACGGCTGCACGGGTTGAGGGAAATTGTATTTACGATGGCAATAGCCGGCGTAGTCGTATGACATGTCGACGGACTGAATCGTGGTTGTGGTAGAAATGGTGGTGATGATCGTCTGACTTCGACGCGGCACGCGGGAATCCTTCACGTCGGGCGTTGCAGAAGTAGAGTTGTCCGGCGGCTAGAGCTCGGCGGACAGGCGGGACTCGACAACCAAAGCAGTTACTGTCGCGGAATGTTTTCCGTCGGGCAGCGGTGTAGCTTCGGTTCGAGATGGTGGGAGGGTGAGATCACGATGAAAGCACCAGTTGTTAAGGACCGTCCTCCTTAACGTCGATTTCCACACAAAATCAAGAAACGAGATGTCGTCGTTGTCGAGCGCCCAACGTTGGGTCGTGACTTGGACGGCAAAAAGGGGCGGTTGAGCGCGAGATCAGCCTCGTCGGCAACCTTAGGAGATGTTTCTTGTTTGCTACTCAATTGAGCCAAAAGAATGATAATTTCATATATTGATGGAATGAATAAAACGATAACAACCTAGCCATATTTATAATACTAGAATACTAGCTTAGGGAACAAGAAACAAATATAAGAAAAGATATGCAAATCCTAATATATCTAAACTAATTAATACTAATCCTAATACTCGTATCAGAGACTTTAAAATTTAGACACAATTAATAACCATGAAGTGATGATTTGCTCGCAAATGACAATTTTTTTGTGAAATTATATTCGATATAGCAGCCGTAAATTCATACATTGATGTCAGTACCATTGGTTGGTTTAAAAGTATCAACAATATATTGCACATCGACAAAGGTTATTTCACCATGAGATAATTGGGAACAAATAAAAACTTCATTGTTTTTTCAACCGATTCTAAAGTTGTAGGAACAGGACGAAACTGAATTAGACTAAATTTCAATGATTCCGGCAACTCACCCTAATGTTTTTACGAACTCATCATAAAATTTAAAAATAGTCAAGCAAATAAAAATGGCTATTTAACCTATTTTATATCTCAAACCCTACTATTCTTCCTAATTTATTTCATAAAAATAATGCAAGAACAACAATAATAGCTCCAATTAATCTACAAAAAGTTAGCTTTACATGTAGCCATTTCCACACAATGAATATTCTTCATAATTATATACCTCTAACCATCAATTTTGTTTTAACTATTCTAACATAAAATTACAACAAAACATGAAAAACTTGTATTACAAAAATTAAGGTTGAATGAAACACCTTAATATTCGCAAACACTAACTAACCTTTACTTTCTGTAAAACATCGATCATCTGAGAAATGTGAACTAATGTACCTTAGAGCTCAATTAGAAGAAAAAATGGCAGTTGAAGATTTTCAAGCTCTATCGCTTGTTATGAAGAGGGTTAGATCCTGTGGGAACTCGCCTCTTCGACTCGAGTTCCTTGCCTACTGGAGCATGGTTTCTGTGATTTCTAGGGTGGAATTCGAACTCGTGACCTTTGTTTCTCGTGGAAGGGCGGCCGTGGAGGAGGTGGCCGGAGACGGGCGCCACGGTGGCGGAGAGGAGGAGGAGGGTGGTGGAGAGGATCAAGACAAGGTGGAAGAGAATTGACATCATGGGAAGGTTGTATTAAAATGTGGTCACACAAGAATTGGTTTGGTACTATATTTGAGAATGATTATATATATAGGGTGTGTAATGTGTTTGTGTGTGAAAAAGTAGTAGTACTACTACTAGTCTTTCATATGAAAAAGTTTATGTGTTTTGTGGTGTGTGTAGTTGTGTTGGTTGACTTTGTTGCCTCTTTTTGGATCTCATGATGGGGAGTGATATTGAGACCATTTTTGGTCTTTCTATGTTTTATTTTGAGGCATTATGTGAGCTAGTTAATTTATAGTAGTACTAATAATCATCTATTATGATACTGTATATAATATTATTATCCATTAGAACCCTCTTTGAATCTTTCTTTGTTCGGTATGTTGGTTGTGTCTTTTGTTAAAATTTTGTCCAGCTTTGACATTTTACTTTTTGAGGAATTGATCTTTTATTTAGGTTTTATGAATAATCTTTTATTGTGTCATATGCTACTTGGATTTTGCTCATGTTTTGGACTCAACTCACCTCACCTCATGTGGGTTTAACGTTTAAGTTTTTCATTCTAATAAAGAAAATACAGAACAACGAGATTTTTAAGTATGCTAGGTAGGGTGTATTGTTGGAACAAGATAAAACAAAATGTAGAATGATGGTATTTTATTTCATAGTACTTATTTAGTAAAATTATGAAATAAAACTATGCATCACAATATATCATTAATGTATCAACTCTATAGTACTTACAATTCACACAGATATACTTTAAGGGATTATGTACATAGAAGGAAATTTATGTTATCAACTAAGTTACGATATAAGAATATTAACTTTTAATTTGACAAATACCATGATTTAAAATTTGAAATATTGGGGCGTGAAATGAGAACCGCTATTTATAAGTAATTAAATGATGATGGGCTAAATGGGCACACTTTATTCTAACTAGAGCCCATTTCTTTATTGCCGAGACCCAACCCAACATGAAGCTCCAATGACATTCTACAATCTAACATACATCATTTGTATTTAAGGAGTATATTTTGTGTTCTACTTATTACTTATTCCTTTTTATTTTGTTTTAGATAATCCACAACTCACCCTAAAATTTTGGCATGAAATCTATTACTCACCTTTTACGTTCGCATTTAACCTATTTTGTTAATTGTGAATCAACTAATAATTACATTTATTCATCTATTTTTTATTAATCTCCAATTAGATGCATATATTTAAATGATGATATTCTAAATTAATAAATAAATAAAATAATAATAATAAAAAAGGAAAAGCATGGCCGTCGCTCGCCACCTAGGCCTCAACCCAACTGCAACGATGCGACTTAAGCGAGCAGAACGCAGCGTCCCACCCGATCATGCAACGCAGCGGTTTGCAGAGCCTGGAGTGGAGTAGATAATAATAATAATAATAATAATAATAATAATAATAATAATAATAATAATAATAATAATAATAATAATAATATATAGATGTGGTGTACAATAATAGATTAATAGTAGTAGTTGTTTATATCAAAGCATATGAAAATAGAGAGGTTGCATATGTCATTATCCTCTTTGGGGTATTTAGTACGTGGGAAATGAGTAAAATGTGACAATGGCCATAGAATTGTTCTCATCTTAGGTAATCTGTACACCATGCAACATCTTGTGGCTTAGCTAGGATTTTCGATAAAAATTCTTATTTTTACAGTATGGGACTATAGGCTAGCTAGTCCCTATAAAATCTAGCTATGTTGAAATTCACTTTTACAATTTGAGACTATTCAATTAATTTGGTCATTAACTTATGAGTCTTGTCGTGCATTTTGAGTTTAGGTACGGAACTCTCTGAGAGGATTTGCGTGATGGGGATATCGATGAACATAGTGACATCTCTCGACCGCGAAATCAGCAAACATCGTGACGAATTTCATGGGAACTCTCAATCTACTACGCCTTGTTGGTGGCTTCGTCGCTGACGCCAAACTCGGCTTGGTAAGAAAAATCGAACGTCCCAAACTACTATATGTCCTAATTTGTTGCTTACTAGTACAATTTATAACTTCATTAATGTGACATTAAATTGTTTTATTTAAATCATGTATTGTTAGGGAGTGACATTGTTGACACTAGCCACCACCATTCCCAGCATGAGGCCTCCTCCCTGCACGGATCCGAGGAGGCATCCGTGCGTGGAGGCCAACGGGCGGCAGCTGGCCATGCTCTACACGGCCCTCTACACAATCGCGTTGGGGGGAGGAGGCATCAAGTCTAATGTCTCCGGCTTCGGATCGGACCAGTTCGACTCGTCTGATCCGAAGGAGGAGAAGGCGATGATATACTTTTTCAATAGATTCTATTTTTGCATTAGCCTCGGGTCCCTTTTTGCAGTCACGGTTTTGGTCTACATTCAAGACAATGTGGGGAGGGGTTGGGGATACGGGATTTCAGCGGGCACGATGATCATCGCGGTTGGGGTGTTGCTGGCAGGGACGGCTTTGTACCGGTTAAAGCGGCCCCAGGGAAGCCCCCTGACCGTGATATGGCGCGTTGCCTCCTCTGCGTGGAGCCGTCTCCTCCTCAACCTGACATGTTGAATGAGTACTACAATGCCACGGTTCCTCATTCGAATAAACTTAGGTAAATAATTTACTATGTTATTGTTTGATTCCCCTGTTTTACCAAACCCTGACATCACTGAACTGCTTAATAAAAATGTTCAGTGGTGTCAGTACTTAGTAAAACAGGGGTATAGAAATGGAAGTGGAATTCAATTTGTGAAAAGTGTGATTTGTTATGTAAATTGTTGCAATTTTAGGTGCTTGGACAAGGCGTTGAGGGCGACACACCGGCAGACGTGGCCAAAGGCATCGCTACAGCGAAACCGGCCTGTAATTGAGGGCGACACACCGGCAGACGTGGCCAAAGGCGTCGCTATAGCGAAACCGGCAACCGTTACTCAAGTTGAGGAAGTGAAGATGGTGTTAATGCTTCTACCAATATGGTCCACTTGCATACTCTTTTGGACAGTCTACTCCCAAATGAACATATTCACCATTGAGCAAGCCACATTCATGAACCGGAATCTCGGCGGATTCGAGATCCCAGCCGGAAGCTTCTCCTTCTTCCTCTTCATCACGATCCTCCTCTTCAGGGTCCTCGTCCCCCTAGCCCGACGCATGACCCACACAAAACAAGGCCTATCCTCCCTCCAGAGGGTCGGGATAGGCCTTGTCTTCTCCATATTCGGCATGGAGATGAGGAGGAGGGACGCCTTCATCAGCGACGGCACCAGAATCCGTGCCTTCTGGCTCGTGCCCCAGTTCTTCCTAGTGGGGGCTGGCGAGGCCTTCGCCTACGTGGGCCAGCTCGAATTCTTCATTCGAGAGGTCCCAGAGAGGATGAAGTCCATGAGCACGGGGCTAGCTACTTCGTCAGTAGCGTGCTCGTCACGCTGGTTGACAGCGCGACGAACAAGAAGTGGCTGATGAGTGACCTCAATAGAGGGAAGTTGGATAGCTTCTATTGGATGCTCGGGGTCTTGAATTTTATGGTGTTTCTTGTGTTTGCAACGAGGCATAGGTACAAGGTGCAGAACTATGTTGTACCTCAGCAGGAGAGTACAAGCACTGATGCAGGCAATATTGCTGCTGAGGTTGCATCACAAGGAGTTTTGTTTGATCTTTCATTTTGAAGATTGAGTTGGTAAAGATATACACATCATGGAAAATAATTGTTTTTTCTTATGTAATACGCACACTTCTATTTTGGGATGTGTTTGTGTATTGTAGTGCAAATGTTGCATTTGGATCTTGATTTTACTAATAGTATCTGATTTGAGTATGGTTTTTTTAGTTTCTTTTGTTTTTTCGTTTGCCATATCAATCACATTTTTTTTATTTTCACCTATATCCAACTTCACAAAACAATTACGAAAATAATAATGACTAACTCTTTAAATTTGCATTTGTTATAATTTATCAATAGTGCCACAAAATATTTGAGCAAATATTGTTTTACTCAAAAGAGGGTGAAAACTTGAGTACTTGCGTAACGTGGCACCACACCAAGGTCGTAGCTCTTAGCTCTACTCATTTTATTGATGACATTAATTATGAAATTAAGTATGAATTTGATGGATTAAGCATTAGTTATAAGCTTATTTTCGTGCTGCGCGTATTATTGTTGGCGCGCATAAAAAAATGTTTCACTTATTGTGTATGTAATTACCAATGTGCCCTTCTAACTTAGAGCATCCACAATGCGGACCGGCTACTAGCCGATTCCCGGGGCTGGCCGGTCCGCTCGCCGAACCATTGCAGCCGGCGAGCGGCAAATCGGCGTGAAAAATGGCGAGCGCACGCCGATTTTTCGGGCGCTGGCCGATGCCCTCGCCGATTGGCTGGCCGCCATTGCAGGCTCTCGATCGGCCAGCTGATTTTTTTTTTATATTTAAAATTAATGTAATTTTTTTAATTAATGTACTTTTTTTAAAATTTAAATGTTATTATTGAATTTTCTCGTATCTGTGTCGTAAATTTAATTCCGTATTTTGTGTGATTGATAATTATTTATTTTTTATAATTTTGTTTATTGTGGCTAGCCTATTGCTTGTCCAGTTGTTTGTCCTCATGATGTGGCAGGAGGAGTTTTTAAGTATTGATGATGTGGCAGGAAGAGTTGTGGCTAGCTTATGGCTTGTCTAGAACCACCGGAGATGCTCCAAATCCCAAAATTCGAAATTGGAGTTCGGAGGGAAAAAAGAGAATTTCGAAAACCACTTGCAATTGCAAACACTCTATCTCCCAAATCTCTGGGAATTCTGGCAGCCGTCTGCAACCTCAGATGGGGGAAACCTTAAGCCCAATTTCGAAACAAAGAGCTCCATTTTCTCCGATTAAGAGCCCTCTCTTCTCCAACGACGACAAGCTGGAGCGAGCTCAGGCGCGTGCAGCACGCGCCGCCGCCATCCGCCGCAAGCCCACCGTCGTTTCCTCCTCCATCTCTCCTGACAACGACTCCTGCCTCGGGAAAGACCAGATCCTCGACTTGTTCCATAACTGCATCAAACTCGCCAGCGAAAATGTTCGCTCTTTCTATTTTTTATTTTTCTTCCCTTTTTAGACCATTTTATCATTTATGTGTCCGTGGCGTGCAGAAAATCAATCAGAAGAATACGTGGGAGCTTAAATTGATAGATCATCTCTGCGAGATTATTACGGTCGAAGACGATGATGGTGATACTGAAACCAATTTTCAGAAGGTATTTCGTATCCCCCTTTCTGCCCTAGGTAGTAATCTAGTTAGAAGTTTGTATTTTGTCTTAAATTTGAATTAATCACTTTTTTGAGCTGATTATGTAGGAATATATCTTGATAGTGCATTTCATTTTGGGTAATTCATTACACAAGCCTTCAATAACCGGCAGAAGTGAAACGTTTTTTGAACATTTTGAGAGCTGAAATTTTGTTTAACCAGGTGTTCTGGATTAAAACTTCACCTAATTAACTTTGTAAACAGGAATAAAAGAGGCATTATTAAGAAAAAGCAAGTCTTTGTCTTGATGGTAGAATGTGCATCACTTTTCATTGTAACAAGATTATGCTTACTAAATTGAACTGGTGAAAAGCACGGAATATGCATCATTTTGGAATTGATTTGGTATCACCTATGTCATGCATATGACGAATTAGCCTTGGAGTAATTGCATGATTGTTGGTTGCGGGTGGATATTCCTCATCCATATTATTTAGGAAGCGAAAACCACTTTTTCATGAATGTGGGAATGATGGGCGTTTGGATTCTTTTTCTTAAGATTATTTGTAAATTTACATGTAGTAACCCTGCTGTAGGCTAGTTGTACACTTGAAGCTGGGGTTAAGATTTATTCAATGAGAGTAGATTCTGTACATTCTGAGGCATATAAAGTTCTTGGAGGAATTAATCGAGTTGGGCTAGAAGATGAAAAAGGTCAGGTTTCACATACCTTCATGATTGGTTTGTTATTTATCTATGAATTTTTGTCCTCTTTCAGGTTTTACTACAGTTTATGGGTGACATGTAGTAGAAAACAACATTTGATACCAAATTTGCATCATTTGGTATATTCTGATTGTGTATGTTTCCTAATATTTATTCATACAGATGGTGCTGTTGAGGATGGCAATGTCACTGCTGGAAAAGGGGAAGATGATGAGAAGAAAGAGCAAGGGAGAAAGGTTAAGTGTCTGTCTTGTATTTTATACTCCTGCAAAGACAGTCCATTTTCCTTTCCTCACCTATTAAGAAATGTATTTAAAGTATTTTTGAAAGGTTTAAGTGGCAAAAACTTTCCAGACTACACAATTACCTACTAATCGAAAAGAAAATTTTCAACTTCAATTATCATTAAGTAGGGCTATATTTAAAGACTATTTAATGTACCATTAATAAGAAATGGACTATGATTCTGTAATACAGATGAAAAAGGGAATATAAGTATTTAGTACTACCTCCGTCCCGCATTAACTGTCTCATTTACTTTTCTACACTTGTTTTGTAAAAATGATAATAAATAGTTACAGTGAAAAAATAGTAAAGTAAGAGAAAGAATATTGTAAAGAAGACTCTTCCCTACCTTATTCTCTCTCTTATATTACTATTTCTCGATTTTAACTATTTATTATCATTTTTATAAAAAGAGTGCAGAAAAACAAATGTGACAGTTAATGCGGGACGGAGTTAGTATTTGATCAAATATGTTGTAAATTTAGTAACCTGTGTAGTTGATATTTAAATGTCAATGCAGTTGTCACCTTTGTCAACACTGGAGCCATCTTTTGCCTCCATAAATGTAAAGAAATTTGATGGTAAGTTGTATCTCGTGGCATGGTATCTAATAAACTATCAAATATTAATATCTGGTGCTATTACTATCTCTTTTTTGAATGGTATTTGGCGTGTGTTAGTTGCATTTGCGGTGGATCCTCTCTACCACCAAACATCAGCACAATTCGATGAAGGTGGAGCAAAGGGTCTGTTGCTGAACAATCTTGGAGTTTATGGTAACTGCCAGGTCCTTTTTGATTCATTGGAAGTACCTGGAAAGTGTTCATCTCCCGTGGCTCGAGATGCGGGTGCTGAGATAATTGATTTGTCTTTTGCTAGTGGTAGGTAATACTGCAGTCTGGTCATTCCTGCAAGGATATATTTGACCTTTTGTGTTTCTTTGAATGCAAATGATTGGTTTGAACTTGATGCTTGTTGATTATGTTATTTTGAATTTGTTCAGAATGCATTGAGCAGATGGTGTCGGATATGCTCAAGAGTTCTGAAATATCTCCCAGCCTTGGGGCTATAGTAAATCAATTGGAAACAGATGACCCAAGACATTCTCAATCATTTTCTCCTGGGCAAGTTAATGAAAGTCCCGACAGGGATGATGATGTACCTGCCGACACATTTGGGGACTACGGAGCTTGGGATGATGATCATGATGATCAATCAAGTGTGATAGATGAGGAGGCTATTCATAATCACGATACAACGTTCCCAAGCCAGCATGAAGTTCCTTATGTGGTAGATATTTCATTGCTTCAATCTCATCATCGGACTTTTTCATGTTTCAACATGTCAGAATGAAAGTTATGTGACAGCATGAATCACTTTGCAGGGTGACAAACAGTCATATGTTTATGACCCCGATGAGGATGACAGAACTGAGGAAGTTGATAGCTATTTGTTTTTAAGTTTGGGGTTTTCAACCAAGCAAAATGCTTGGGCAGGTCCAAATCATTGGAAATTCCGGAAATCAAAAGGTCAAATTTAGGCTTCACCATGCACATGAACTGGTTTCTCTTTTTGGCTCGTCTCTTTCTTTGAAACGAAATGGTGACTTCTTCTGCAGAACCTGAGGTTCCAGCTGAGGAAAGTGGATCACCAAAGGCGAAGAAAACGAAAACCAAGAAAGCAGATCTGGATATTGATTTTTCAAACAGTATTGACACTGATATTTCGCAATTAATTGCTCCTCCAAAGAATCCAAAATCCCTATTACTTCCAGCAAATAGAGCACCTTGCAACACCAGACTTCCTGAAGACTGTCACTACCAACCAGAGGATCTCGTGAAGCTGTTTTTGCTACCCCATGTTTTGGTAAACTTACAACATCTCTCATAGTGCGCTTACCTTTTCCATTAGTAGGGAAGATACAGTAATATCTGTTTTGTTGTATTTGGCTGCAGTGCCTTGGAAAGAATAGAAAGAAGAAAACTGGTAAGTTTACAGTTATGCTTTGTTGTGTATTGTTATTTAATGCCTTGTTTACTTATTTCTAACAAGGATACAAAAGTATTGATACAGATAAGAATGAGATAGACCGTTGGACTATGTATATCAACCATAAAACGAATTATCTGCTTGTTTGTTTCTCTCATCACATGCGGAGGTAGTAAGATACTAATTCTTGTGGTCAGATAATGAAAATCAACAAAGAGATGGGTTTGGAGCAATGCCATCTTGGGATGATGGAGATGATTTTGGTGGTGGCATGGATGATGGACATGGTTATAGTGATGCTGAAGAGCCAACAAGCACCCTTGTTTCTCAACCTCGACAGGTTTGTTGGTCTATCAACATGTCTTAGTCTGTCTTACCTCTCTCTCATATACTTGAATCAAGGTGACTTGATTGTACTCAGGTGAGCAAGGTTGAGGTCCAGTATGATAAGACTTCGAAACAAGTAGATGTTCATGCGCTAAAGGAAACGCTATGGGGCCATATACAACTGAATCAAAGCCCAGTTGAGGTAACTAATTTAGACTTTATAGACTCTTATTCCACCACAGCTGCAGTAACACAAACTTGTATAACAAACTTGCCTTTTCAGGAAGAGGCACGGAGTGAAGAGTCTATCTCCTTCAAGCGAGTCTTGGCCGATTTCCCAGATAGCTGCAGAGCAGCAGCATCTGTTAATGACATCTCAACACATTTGTGCTTCATATGCCTTTTACATCTAGCAAACGAGCATGAGCTGCAGATCCTCGGCTCCCCCACCTTGGACGACCTCAGCATACACCTCAAACCCCAAAACTAGCCAACACGATTTGACTTTTAAGGTAACCTCGAAGCTCCACCTAGTTAGCATTGCTGCATTTTTTGTGCGGGTTGTGTAGAGTTCTCGTCGTGGGAAATCGACGTAACCTCCCGCATAACAAGACAAGGGTAGTTTTAGTCTTGTATTATTGTCCATCGAAGGCATTATAATTGATCAGGAGCAAGAGTGTTTGCCTCTGATGTTTATTGTGTTTTGTTGTGTTATCTTAAAAAAAACTTTTTTATGTAAGTATAATTTGTGAATTATGCTTCGTTTCAAATTTAAATTATCTTTCCACTTTTCTTGATTATTTTAAATAAAGTTATACAATAAATACGTAGTAATATCAACTCATTTAAATCCTAATCCTTTCTTAAAAAAGGATTTTGTTAATTAATTCACTACATAGAAAATCCAATCGAACACAAAATCAAATATTTACCTTATTTATCATTATCCAAACAAACTAAGTACTTTATCTAATCTATTAACAAGGGTGCGCAAGTCCTAAATTCTATTCCAAATAGAATAAGAAATACATTTAATTTCGCATGTATATATTAATTAGTGATGATAACATGAAACATAAGTCCAAGTTAGCGATGGATCCACTCCTTTCCCAAGCTCTCCGACTGGTCCGTGAAGTAAAGTCTGCCTCCGCCGCAGACGGCCGCGACACCTACGGCGAATTCCTCCGTATCCTGGAACAATACCGCGGAAGAACCATCGATCCTTCCATGGTTGTTTACTCCGTCCAAACCCTCCTCTCCGACCACCCAGACCTACTCGCCGGCTTCAGCCATTTCACGCCGCGCCTCCATTCCCCCCCGGCCGGGATCACATGCTCGGAGTTCCTGAACCGGGTTAATCTCCGGGCCAGCGTGGATTTCATAAACCGGGTCAAAAACCGGTTCGACGGCGGGCAGCGCTACCTCGAGTTCCTCGACTGCATGCAAGCATGCTCACGCGGCGAAATCGACGCGGAGGCCGTCCGCGAGAAGACAGCCGGGATGTTCGGGAGGAAAAGCAGCGACCTCCACCGCGAGCTCGAGAGATTCCTCCTGCGGCCCCGCCTAGCCGGTTGGTCGAGGAAGAGGAAGGCCGAGCAAATCCAACGAGCGGAGGAGGAGGAGGAGAGGGAGGATTTAGAGATTGAAAAGAGGATGGAGAGTTTGGAGGGGGCGCGGAGGAATGCGGGGAAGCTGTACGTGGCCGTGTGTGTGGGGAGGGTGGCGGCAGGGAGGGTTCAGGTGAAGAAGCATTTTACGGAGGGGGATTTGATGTGCCTGGGGAGAGAGGGAATGGGGGAGGACTTTCTAGATGGTCTTAGCCGTGGTCGTCATCTTTTGGGGAAGTTGTCGGAGATGGAGAATCGTCTGATTCAGAGGAAGGAGGCGTTGGAGAAGTGTTTGATTCAGAAGAAGGCGTTGGAGAAAGTGGATATACAAGGTGTTGGTGATATCCAATAAATTTATTTCGACATTTCTAAGAATTCTTTGTTTGTGATTAGTATGATGTATGTAGTTTGATTCCATTTGTTACCATTGTAGTTAGTATGTTATGCTATGTAAGTTTTTATTTTCTTTATTAAGATTTCCTATGTTGTTTATATTTGGTTTGGTTTTAAGGTTTTAATTTTATAAATTATATATAAAAAAAATAGTGCTCAATTGGATTACTTATTTATTTCTTAGAAGTAGCAATAGATAAAATAGTAAATTTGGGTGTTAGTATTATGTAATTTTAAATAACATCCAAATTTACTATTTTATCAATAATAAGGAAATTTGATACTGCTAAAAACTGTAATGCACAAACAACTAGATTTTGCAATTATCAACAACAAACTAAGATAACTCAAGTAAATTAAGGGTTCAAAATCTAACATCTGCAGCAAAATAACACGGGACCCCAAACAGACATCATCTCGACACATTTTCCATTTGGTAATGAATAAACACCCTCTGCATCCTAATACATACAATGATGTGTGTGTTCTCCGCGCTACATTCATGGTCGTGCACGACACAAGGAGGCGGATAGTTAAGTATCTTAGTCAGTGCAGACGCGGGAAACAATTAACAGAAGTAGCCATAGATAGTGAAAGAAAGCCTCTGGCTTTTTTTTCATGGTTCAGCATCTCTCTGCACTGTACATTTCCATGGTACAACAATAATGCTAGAGCTACTATGTGCTGCTATGCAAGAAAAGCGAACAACCTCGTGATGATGCATCCCCACCAATGTGTCACCTCTTCCTGCGCTTTGGCTCCACCTAGTAATGAAAATCGAAAAAACAAGTGTGGTTAAACTTCAGAAACAAGAATTTTAAAGGCTAATTTGAATTGTGCACAAATTGCAAACGAGCTGTTTTTGTCGTTGACAGCGAATGGCACAATCGAGATGGGGTAACCGTAAGCAGAAAGATTCATATTTTGCTATGTAAGGAGGCACGGGATCAACTTCATTTGCTAAGAATAACGGAATATTTATGAAAAAACGTTACAGGCTCTTATCATGCGAGCCAATAGTAAAAGTGGTTTAACTTTTCATGTAAGGAACATTCCAAGAGGCCCGTGTTAAGTATCGTACTAGCAAGTCTGATCTCTGAAAGTAGTCAAAATGGTTTTCGAAACATACTATCACTTCTTCAACTGTTGCCTTTTTCAACCTTTCTAGTTAAATACAGTACCCCACTAGTCTATTTTTCAGCAATATTCAGCATTGAGAAATGAATCCGGGTTATCACATGACCATTGTTATATTATAAACGTGTTCGAAAGCCACAATTACATAACTTAAACAGAGAAGCATCTGTTACCTTTCCCTCATCATCAGATGAGACCAGGGAAGAGTTCAATGACCTTTTGGCGTCATTATCTGATGAACAATCAGAGCATAAGAAATGGTCCAATTTCTTCGCTTCTTCAATGGCCATGCCCATACATGAAGGATGAAACCTTCAAAAGAAGATTCGTTAAAAACTTTAAATTGTCTTCGGTTACAATATTACAAAAGGCAAACTCATAGTTCACCACCCAACACTCAGTAACCGTTTATAGCTCATGTCCTCGACATAGGAAGTGTAAACAGCTAAACCAAACAATTACACATCTATATCATCTCCAAATTTAAGTGCTATAAGTTAAATCTAACTGCAAAACTTGGATAGCTGCCGAAAAGAAACCTTCTAGCTCTTCTACTAGGCACCCTGAAAATCTTTAAAGATAATAAAGGATCAAATATATGATTAAAAAAATACTATGAATTACAGTGCTCTAACAAATGGCTTTTTTCTACAGAAATGTGTGATTCATTTTAATTACTGCATATGCAGAAGTGCAATGATCACTTTCATCCACACATCTATTGTTATGATAAAATGCAATAATTTTGCTTCATTCTGCAACTCACATTTTAGAACTTTCACTTCCTATTACAATAGCTTGTCTTTGTATTTATCTAGTGTGGTTCAATTTTAATTAATTTTTGGATTACAAGTTTAAATTTTGAATTATGAACACATAAAAAGCCCTTTAAATAACAAAATTTTCAGATCTCGAGACACAATGCTATTCTAATAATTAATATAATATTTGTAAACATTTGATTTATAAAAGGTGTATTTCTAATCAAACAATATACTATCAACAATCAACATTATACATCTAAGTTCCTCCTAATAACCAATAGAAAACGAGAAACAAAGTACGATTAACATGAATGAGTTAATTCTTTTAGTTTCAGTAATTCCTAAATCCTAATATACATTCCCTATAATTTTCTCTTTCAAAATTTCAGACATTGTTTCATTCGCTTTAGAATTTTAGTTTTATTTGCTTTTAGTCATGATGTCTTATTTGAACTTTGTAGATGGTAAAGGGAACATTTTTAATCTTTCTAAAGCGATTAAAACTAAAAGCATCAACTATTAGAATTAAGGAAGAAACTAAAGCGATTAAAACTAAAAGCATCTACAAAGTCCAACATAAAATAAGTTATAAAAACTAAAACAAAAATAAGACATCATGACTAAAAGCAAGTAAACTAAAATTCTAAACTCTAAAGCGACTTGAACGTTCTAAAACGTGAGTTGCAGAAACCAAGGAAATTTATGCATTATTTATCATTACTATAAAGGTGTGGATGAGAATGATCATTGCACTTTCTGCATATGCATTAAATAAAATGAATCATGCATTTCTGTAAGGTGTATCCAAACACACATTTAATTAACGCGTTTTTAAACACACACCATATTTTTAAGTCCAAAAAGAAGTTTCCCCTTCCAAGAATCTATATCCTATTTTTACCTTAAAGTAGAAAAAAACCCTAAGAAATCCAAAATTCTTAATTCACACAATCCAGGCACCGAGAATGTTGTCAACAGTAAAACAACTATTTACACAATGCTATTTTAGTGAACTATTAGAATTTTCATAAGAATTGTAGAAAGAAGCAAACATCTAGCACTTCACTTGCTCATAGAATATAGAAGGAAGCTTGCTCATAGAATACAGAAGTATCGTACCAGTCCTTGCATCCCTCACACTGCACCATGAGATCATCGGGGTTATAAGGCATCTCACATTTGCAATACCTACAAATATGACACAAGCTAATAAGTTGCTTGAATTATTAGAAAAGCTAACATTCACTTCTTTATTTTAATACTGATCCACTGAATCTTCAAATTTTTATCACTCACACAGCCACACGGTCGGGAGTAAACCCTCCAGTTGCAGCCTTGTACTCAAACCTACAAAAGTAATCCTCTGTGCCAACATTCTCAAGCTTCGTGTAGTTCTTGAAGGTATGTACAATGCACTTTCCTTCGATCGTGTGAGCACTCTGCACATCGAAGTGGTCGGACAAGAAGAGCTCCTTCGCACCATGGAACTGCCTGCGACCCCCGATGGATTCCTCAGGGCGGTAGTACCACCTGACTCGTACTTTCACATTGTTCCGATGATCAGCTTCGATGTTCTCCACTTTGGCCACGTATGGAGCCTTGTCTGAGTCAGATGGCCTCATCAACACACAATCTCCCGCTACAACAACACCCCACATTCTTTAGTCCAACAACTTCAAGATTTTATCTCGAATGATGCAAGATATGCACACAATGCGCATGTGTAAACATATATATATCATTATAGGCATGTTGTACCCGGAAATTAACACGACCCAGGAGTTGAAACACAAAAGGACTAGTTTTTCACAAGAAACACGAGTCCAGCAAACAGACAATGAGCACAAATTCAAACTAAACTCGAGGCATACACATGTTAGCTGCACGCCCGCCACCTACAGCGCAATGCAATAGCTAAGAAAGCACCAAACACACCCCACCACTTCAAGACCAAACCAGCATCCACATAAACAACTGAAATGAAGGTAACACAAACATCTACAAATAAATAAAACTACCAACCAACTCCAACAATAAATTACTACTTTCACATTCTTAAATAATCAAGGTGGAGCTAAATTACTACTTTCACATTCTTAAATAACCAAGGTGGAGCAAAAAATTGACTCTAAATCGTGCGCCACATAACATAAGTCACACACATGAAAACAAACTGCGCAATAATCACAGCCCAAGATCAAATTTTTATGACCGATAGCAGCATAAAATGAACTGGGCAGTTAGCATTGAGCCCCAAAATTCCCCAAAAAAACAGTTACTAAAAAAATAGCAGCAAGAGTAAAAAATCAATACGTCTAACGACTTTGTTGGTGCCCTTGATATTGTATGAATCAAGATCCTTTTTTCCAGGCTTCGTCTTCGCCATCCCTTCTTTCTCTCAGCTGAGCAGCTCGATTGAGTGACTTCTTTATCTATTGAGAAATTGACCCAATTAAAAGATGTGCGGGATTTAGTTTTCACCCCCGAGGTGCAGGTGAATTTGGCTTGATTATGCAGAAATTGAGATTGAGAAGCAGAAACCCTAGAAACCAGATTCGAAGAGAGAGAAAGAAGGGTTGGGGTGGAGGAATTTGGTGGAAGAACACTGGTTTGGAGTTCAGTCTGCCCCTGGCCGTCCCTTCTTGTTTTTTTCCTTTTTTTTTCTCATTTTAATTTTTTATTATGACTTTTTTTGTGTGGAATTTCACAAAGGAACTGAAATATTTAAGTTTATACTACTAATCCACTTAGCATTCAAAGTGATAAATAATCCTCAACTCATCTAGTAAAATATTGTCCTGTCACATCAGCATTTTATCATCCAATCTATAATCCTCAACTCATCTAGTAAAATATTCTCCTGCCACCTCAGCATTTTATCATCCAATCTATCACCAATCATCCTTAACCCATCTCAATTTCTATATCATTATCTCTATAATTATTTTAATTTTTGATGAATTATCAAATACTATAAAATAACAAAAATGAACAAAGTTTAAGGCAATTAACATAGAAAATAGGCAAACATATTTCATTAAAAAAAAATTCTACAACCTCGTTCTGTCAGTCATCCCCATTGTCACTCAAACCTCAATTCTTGCTCCAGTTGTCGGATGAGAGCCTTGTACTTCTCTTGACTCTCGGGTTGGTTTTGGCGGCCGATGCCTTGATTATCTCGAACATCATTTTCTGCCGTTAGATCTTGACACTTTTTGCCAAATCTTCTGACCCCTCCATCGATTAGGCTTCCCATGACCCATTGGCCGCTTTAACGCTCCTTGGACCCCTCGCCTGGAATTTGGGACCTCCTTCAGGATCCACCAGCTCTCCCAGTGCTTGAACTGAGGAAAAACGACGTCTTGGGAGAAGTGCGACAGCACAGTTCTTTCACGTCGTTTAAATTCTAGCCCGCTGGTCATCGTTCGGAGGTTGTTCTTGTAGATGCCATGGAATATAGTGATGTCAGCCTTTATCCGATCCCAATGTTTGCGGAGCTGGTCCCCGTTGTGGGCCTTTGCCCAGTCAGACTCCACTGAGGTTTGCCAAAATGTTAGAGGGGTGTATAATCGGATTGTGGGTGTTGGACCTAAGCTGGTCTGAATGAATGGGTAACTTAGCATGGAAAAAGTTAATTGGGCCTATGAAATGACCACAGAAAGCCCAAATACTGATTATAGTTGAATACAAGTAGTGGTATAAGTCAATAGTTTGTTTGAAATATCCTCAACATGGCATGGTAGAAACCTTCTTATATCAAGTCTGATTAGATTTTCAGACTTGATATTTAGTAATTTTATAAACAATAGAAGTACATAATGATTTGTCTACAATCCATATAATTCAAAACCGACATTATGAGTAGTCATACCTTAATGGATTGCATGTGAAAATGAAAATGTTTTAGACGTTCGGAGTTATCACACACAGTAAAATTGGTGAAAACTCCAAAGATCAAATATACTGGCTCGGCAACATGGTCGGTCAACCTTCTTACCCTGCCACGGTGTGTTTTGAAGGATAATTATAAAAAATAACTACCACAAAATTGAAAAGGGCTTCAATAAATACTTTAGAATGAAACTTTATACTTTCACAATTCAACACGTCTTTATTGTGTAAAACTTGATTTTTTTTCCAAAGTCAAAACAATATTCTCCCCTTTTATATATTGATATAAATATAAATAGTAATAAAGATATAAAGCAGAAAAGCATAGTATAAAGCTAATATACCAATATACTGAGCGGAAAAGAGTAAACCTACCAAACTTTATTAATCTTCTGAAATATAAAATTCCCATAGATTACACAAAACAAAGCTCTATTTCTTATTTTATTTAAAATTATATATTAAACTTTGATTATTAAATAATTTTGATATATTAGAATTAAAAATTAATGTACAAAATGATTAATGCTAATACAGGCTAACTGATATCATTGCACATAAATAGTGCTATCATATAGTACTATACTTAGTATGTAGTGTAGTAAACTAATGACCAAAGATTAATTTATGTTACAAAATGGAGAGAAATTACTGTAGTATTAGTAATAAAATACAATCTGCTCACTCAAAATACATACGAAACAAAACGTTATATGTATTACAAGAGGGAAAAAAAACAAGGATACTACTAAAAAACCGCATCCATGCTACTATAGAACATAAATTACACCAAACTTCTGTTTTTTCTTTCACAATCAACTTTCCTATAATAAACAGTATTGCACTACCACGAGCTAAGAGTTTCAGGTTTATACCAACCCGCTGCTGGGTTTCCAATCCTTCCTTTTAGGCAGCTCGTCGACATCAAGCCGTTTGTCGACTAACGTCCTGCCAAAACCACGACGGACGGAGAGACTCGGGGGTCACATGATTTATTCACACAAGACGGGGAGAAGAAGAAAATGTGATGGAGAATCCCTTTTGGACCATTCTGTCTGGCAGGGAAACACCTACCAAGAAACACATCCATTATGATCAAATTGATTATCTTCTACCAAACGAAACAAGATTTGATTCATACAGTTGGAATTTGGACTGTTTCAGTCCTCTCCACATGACATTAATACAGTATGATTTTCAATGGTGGCCCATCTCTTACAACTAATGTGTGGATGTATTTATTGTTAATAAAGAACAACTAGTTGCTGCTTTCTTACTATCAATGAAATCACATTTGCCTATGTAAAGTATAGTGCCCCCTTTCCCTTTAAGCCCTATAGAGATGTGAGATGTTTTTTTTCCAAGTTCGACTCTCAGCAACGCCCTACCTCGCCTCGTGAAAGGTAAAGTTGATATGCAAATCACATTTTCATACATATAGTGTACAGCCCTTTTATCCCTTTTGAGATGTGAGGTACTTTTTACCTAGTTCGACTCTCAATAATGCCCTACCACACCTCATGAAGGATAAAGATGGCATGTGGTGCTGTTGACAAACAAAGAGCCAGCCCTTGGCTAGGAGGGGTAAATCCCCCACCCCACCCAGTCTACATATATTCACTTAATGCTGGTTCTCAAATTATCAAAATTACAAGATACATATATTTTTGCCCCCACCAAGATATTTTGTGACTGGATGATTATTGAGGGAGAATTAGGTGGCAAGTTGATGCTATACCTAATAATCTCTTAGCCCTCTTGAGATGTGGGGTGTTTTTTACCAAGTTCGACTCTCACATACGCCCTACCACGCCTCGTGTAAGATAAAGATGGTACAGTACGCGGTGTTGTATGACACACAATAGACAATCGCAGGGGCAGTGCCAGCCTTTGGTTAGGACCAGCGAATGCCCCCCTCACCCCCAACTCTAGATTTGCACCCAAATTTCCCCCAATATATATATATATATATATATATATAAATTCACTAAATGCTCCTTCTCAAATTATCAAATTGATGACGGAGAATTAGGTGGCAAGTTGATTCTATACCTAATCATCTCTTATCTGTATTCATATTCTTCTACACAACCAATTCTTGCTATGGACTATAAACAATCATATTCATCCATACCTAATAAAACAGTTATTCAAATAGGGACTAATCTACAGTTCAACATATTTGATATACCAATGATTGATTACACTCTCTAATCCAGAAAAGATAATTCTTTAAACTCATAGAACAAAAAAAACAAGCAAATCAAGAAGGAATCATTACCTAATTAGTCCCTCCACGTTCTTGAAAACAAACTAGTTAGCCTGTTCCCAGAGAGTCTCTGCAGCGCCTTTTTAGCACCAACTACATCCATCTCAACCAACCTCTGCAAATGGCCGTGGACACCAGCTGCCACAAGCCTCTTCCGACAACCATGGCTCCCTCCAGCCATTATAGCTGCCACCACCGACACTGGGGACTTCTTTGAAACCACCTCAAACCTAGAATCCAGCATCTGTGCCAGCCTCATTAGACTCTTCTCATCTCTCACCAACTCCTTCCTATTCGATTTCACAGATAACAACGATGTCAGGGCCTTGGCCGCGACCTCCTGCACTCCATCAGGTTTCACGGCCTCCATTAACCGCACTAATGAACCCATACAACCAGCAATCACAATCTTGTTACGATCACTAATCGATAGTTTAGCAAGCAATGAAGCTGCAATGTGCTGCAACCTAATGTTTTTCCCGAGCTTAATCAGATCAGCTAGCTGTACTATGAACATAGTTGATTCAGATAATATGCGATTGCTCATCTCATCATCAGAAAACGAGTAAATCGCGCGTAGAACGTGTTCTACAGTTTCAGCAACAGGACATTCGTGAAATAACTGGACCAATTTCTGCAAACCTTTCTCCTGCAGCAGTGAATTCCGGATTTTCACGCTTGTGGAAGCGAGAATTGATATGCAATTCGCTGTTTTTCCTTGCGCAGATGCGTTTCCTGAAACAAGCAAGTCGATTAGAACAGGAACAGCGCCTTCTTCCGCTAACGCAGTTCGAATATCTTCAACCACGGAAACATTCCTGATCGCGCCAACGGCGTACGATTGAGCGATGAGAGAACCAGATTTGCAGAGTTCGATCAGTACAGGAACGCCGCCGTAGGCGGAAATCGCCCATGCGTTGTCGTGGTCGGCTGTGATGAATTCGACGGCCATCGCCGCCCTCTCCTTCACCTGCACCGAGCTGCACTCGATTATCCTGAGTAGAGGACCTAAAGCCCCTTCCTCGAACACGCATTTCCGCGGCAAATCGCCGGCGGCGACGAGCAGCGACACGGCGTGGACCGCCAGCTCTCTGACGGAGTCGTCGCCGCTCGAATCGAGCAGTGATGTCAGGCATCTCATGTCTCCTTCTCTCGCGACGATCATCGCTGACTTGCTATCTTCAATCAGCAGCTGAATCAGCGAATCCAACGCCTTCAGCTTGAATTCCAGGCCTCCGATCTGGAGCCGCGCGAAGAGGTCTCTTACAAAAAACGTGAGCTCCTCCTTCGAGGAGGCGGAATTAGGGCGGGAGAGGACAATGGCGGTGGAGTGATGGAGGACGCCGGAGCGGAGGAGGAGCTCCAGGTCGTTGATTTGCTTGGACAGCCACCCCGTCGCCATGTCGAGGTCGGATTGCATCAGCAGCTTGCCACGGCCGGCGGCCTCGCCGCGGCAGTGGTGGCAGAGGATCTCGGTGCGGCGGAGGGTGGAGAGGAGCGCGGGGAGGAGCGTCGGGAGGAGCGGATTGTCCGACCAGTGCGGAGAGTCGTTGATTTCAGCGGTGAGGGTTTGGACGGCGGCGAGCTTCGAGCGGAGCACTTGCCATCGCGCGGCGAAGGAGGTGACGGAGAGAGTGGAGGGGAGGAGGTCGGCGAGGAGCAATGAGATTTGGTGGAGAGTCTCCGTGGTTGGCGGTGGCGCCGCCGTGGATTGCGGTGGCGGGACGGTGGCGGGAGGCATTTCTTTTCCTTTTTTGCTATTTATTTATTGCTTATTTTCTGCTTTTGTGATGTTTACGAGTGTGATTCAGTATTATATTATGCTCGAAAAAGTCAGGAAATGCATGTGAAATAATAGAAGAGGGAAGGGTGGTGGGCGCCGCCGTAGTGTGTGAAGTGTGTGTGAAAGAGGAGAAATGGTCAAAAGAGGAAGAGGAATTTGTCACATTAAATCAAATTTACATATAAATTGTATTGGTGTATAGTTTAATGTAAAATACGAATATAGTTTTATTTAAGTGCTAATTTATAGCGATACTTACTGCAAGGATTAGATGCGCCAATCTATACAGCTGTTTCTTGTTAATTATACTACCATTAAATAAATTTGTGTACGAATTATAATAAATAAAATATTGTGTGAATTGCGTAAAATACAAATAAAGTTATACATCTAATTTATAGCGATACTAACTGCAAGGAGCTTAAATACACCAATCTATACAGCTGTTTTTAGTTACGAGTTTGTGTATAAAATTATATACTTTTAAATAAACTTGTGATACAAATTTTAATTAAAAAAATATTACTTTAATTGCGTAAAATACAATAGAGTTATATTTTAAGTGCTAATTTGTAGTGATACTAGTCGAAGGAGATTAGATACGCCATCTATACAGCTATATATGACACCATCAAACAAATCTGTCATGTGAATTTTCATAAAAGAGATTGGTATTTAGTTACAAGTAAGGAAATTATCTCTAATTTAATTGTAATATTAGTAATGATTGAAACATATATTGTGAGTAGAGAAAGTAGTCATAATAAAACTGGGTAATACTGTATAAATAAAAATGGATTAAAATTCTTTTACATATGTTATCCATTTTTTTCTTAAAACTTTGTTCACAAACATTTTTATCATTCATATGGTATGGGGAGTATATGTTTTACCATGAATAAGTGACTGGTTTGAGGATCAATCGAAGTTTCAATAAATATTTGTTTTATGTAATTGTACTCGAAGGTAGAAAGACAGTCCTAATGATTTTCGAATGAAATTCTTTGTCAGAAAATTAGAAGATAACCTATTATTTGTTTCTAAGAATAAGCTATATTCAAGAATAATACTTACAGTAATATTTTTCTTTAATTTACAAAATTTTAAAAATTATAGTATCAGCATAGATTGATAAAATTTGTACACTAGTTAGTAGCATTAGAATAAAATTGAAAGGTGGAAAGTTTCAAAGAGCGAAATATTTAATTTGATACAATCTAATAAATGGAGATAGATACAATCATTAACTTTTTTGTTCTAAAAATCCTCATTAAATTTTTAACAACATTCCAAACTCTAATCTTTACCAGCGATGTTCCTATTGAGCATATTATTATTATTACTATTATAGATCTTTTATTATTGATTAAAATAGTAGAATGTAGATTAAATGAGTTGAAATGTTAAATGAGAAAATTCTAAGCACATGGCCTACCACATCTTATTCATTGGTCTTTTTCAATTCAATTTATAAACTTGACTTTGAGGTCATCCTATGACTTAGGTGAAAACAACATTTGGGTTGAAATATCATTATTTTTCAACTATGACCCTAACTATATTAACTATATTTCATACTACATTCAATTTTATGTCACATTATTACTGTTTCTGAACCCTATGCTTGTCCTATCAAAATAAACTATATCTATATGTACTTTTTACATAGTTCCTTTTGTCAATGTGACTCTTTCACATTCCCTATTGCTTCATGTGTCTGTTTGTTATGGATATTTGTCCACAAATTCTAAAGTTTTTCCAAATTTTATATAATTATCTATTTTTTTGGCATAATAACAAATCTTGTGCCATTTTTTTTTGTTACAAAACGCTCAAACTAAAAAGATGACATATAGACAAATGAGAAATTGACGAATAAACAAAAATAAAAGTTCTATTCAGAATATCTAAACAAAAAAAAAACCAATGGACAATCACTAGAAAACAGAAGTAACACAAGAAGTTTTTTTTCAAATGAACTTGAGAAACAATGAACATGCACTAAAACAAGAAATAGAAAAGCTAAAACTCAACTCTTTGACAATCCTAAAATGAAGAGAGACAAAAAAAACAACTAAGAGAGGAGGCCAAGAAACAAAAGACCTTCAAAAAAATGGTTGATTGAACCAAAATTAGCACATTTCTTCAAAAAAGGAAGCTATGCCTCAATAATGAATCCAACTAATCTATGTAGGTGGGAAGAATCTGTTAAGATTGAATGGCAATGTGTAGAACTCCTCGTTTCGATTATCGCCCTTGAACGTCCGGAAGTTCACCCACCATGGCATGCCACGGTCCTTCTTGGACATCTCAACGTCCAGTGTGTTGTCAAGGAACACGGCCACAATCAGCGCGATGGTGGCAGGCGACATGAAGAAGGTGTTGAAGAAGCCGTCGAACTGCATCAAAGAGAAAGCGTTGAAATGCATCTACAGATGACTGTCACGAGTCAATGAAATTCAAAACCACGAGATGAACTTACCCATCCAGCATGTGTGTGGACGAGCCCGTGATCTTTGGTCCAATAGTTGTTGAAAAACTCAGGGATCGAGATGCCAAGGAACATCGAGAGGCCGGTGATCATGAGGTTCCTCATGGAATTCATGTTGGTGAACTGAAGAAACGACAAGCCAACCGAACCTGCAGGGGAAGGGAGAAATACGTGAAGCCTTAGGAGAGTGAACGACGACATCTTAGGAAAGAAAGATCCACGACGCTATCTTACCAACGAGGCCAAACAGAACACAATGTAGTGCAGCAAAGATTGGTAATGGTATGGATGCAAAAACAGCTCCAAATTTCCCTGCATCCACGATTAGTTGAAGTAGAGTTTTTAGCTCTAAAAACATGTACCACGATTTAATCACGATTGCAACATACTAAAAAAGAATGATACGAACCTAATATGGAAAAGAATATCATGAATGCGGCTGAAAGTTGAATGATTCTACGGCTTCCAACTCGAGTCAGTCCAAGAAGGCCCACGTTTTCTCTGAAATGCGCAGTAAGGCTTAGTTTTGTATAGCAGCAACAAACGAAATCAGTAGCATTTCTAGGGTACTTACACTGATACGGTTGAGCCACTGCAGGTGCCAAACAGCCCATCAAGCATTACACTTATGCCCTGCAGAAACGACATAGTTATGAAAAATCGAGATGCCAATTTCAAGATTGTGTCAAATTATAGTACTATATACTTTGAAAATCGACTGTGCATAATGTGTATAGATTGCAAGAAAATGCAAAATAAGCTTTAATTATCACCGTGTAGCATAATTTAAGACGATTTCAGACATTTGAACTTTTGTAGAAGCGTGTGAAATGATTGCATTGTGCAATTATGTGATACTATTTAATCAGTAAATATGGTAAAGATAAGCTTGAGTGTAGAATGGAAGACCTGCCAACCAATGCCCCGACTGAGTACGTAGGCAGGAGGCGGGGTGGCAATTGCGAGACGAGCTGCTGCCTTGTATGCTCCAGTTGACTGTAGATCAAAAGATAATGGATTCACCAAAACCACAATGTAACATTTTCTTATGTTGAAGTTTAACTGAACATAATAAAAATTTGAGCATGAACTAGACGGTATAACGTGGCTTTAACTCGAAAAAATTATTCAAAATTTACCTCAACTATTGAGACAAGAACAGCTGCCACCATGGCAAATGAATAGCCTGCTGAAAAAGTAGGCGCGCCCCACTGCAGAGGATACGGGAACTTAAACCTTAGCAAACCAAACGTCGTTGGTTAGATTCACATCCAAAAAAGGGGGAGAAATATCAAAGTTCACTCAGTCACAACCATGGGGCATTGGTTATAAGACCGGATCTGTCAGTACGACAACTTTTTTGTGTAAGCTCTGGTCTGTCATTGTAAGCTCCACTAACCGTTAACACGAGAGAGTATACCCAAATAATCGAAACACAAATCAATACGGGAAACCTCTGGAAGATTGGGAAGTCCCTCACTATCCTGACATGCTTCATATACTGCAATTCACAAACAGTTAGTTGCGTGAATGTAAGAATGCTAGTTAAGACGAGTCATCTCTAAATGCCTAAAGGTTCAATCACCTGTGACAAGCCAATAACTAGTAAAAGCATCGGCAAACCAATCTCGACACAGTTCCCTAGCTGCAATACAGAATACAAGTGGTGTTAGGAACCGAAGATTAGTGTGCTTATTGCGTGAAATGTGGTGTTTCCGTGAAGAGGGAGTGAAATTACCTCAGGAAATCCTCGTTGGAATAAGCCCAATCCGACTAAGCCAATGACAGGAGCCATTCCGAGAGGACTGAAAAATCTGAAAAGAGACACCCTAACAGTCACAAATGCTTATAAATGCAGATGATTGTTAATTAGTTTTGGACTTCTCGATGAGTATACCGTGAAAATAGGCCCCATAACTGGCTGTAGCCAATAATTATTTGTACGGACGAGGCGATAATTAAAGCTCCCTGTATGGCTTTCATGGTGTGTATAAATTGCTGCAATACATGCGGACATTAGTGCAAGCTTAAATGCCTCAAAAAAAGACTAATCGAGTCAGTTTACATAGCAAAACATGGTTCAAGATAAGAGAGAAAGGATTAGACTGCCTTGAGTGAAAACAAGAAACACGTGGCAGCTTACATCATGAGGCTTATCGAACGGTTTCAGTGACACGTCATTAATAATATACGCTATGGGAACGATATAAGTGAAGGAGCCTCCAACAATGGCAGGTAATCTGGTCCCGAATAGTGACTGAAGAAGTGTATTGATGCCAGATACGAAAAGCAAAGTTTGCACGACAAGTGCTTTATCAGCCTGTTTCAACATCAAAAGCCTTTAATTAGCAAAAGGGATTTAATCAAAGACAAGAATAAGAAACACATTAAGTGTCATAGATGGATCTTTGCCATCTATAAAGCAGGATCGTGATAGAACGACAAAAACCACATGAGTTTTGTTATAGTAAACTGCAATAATACAATCGAGTGTATTGATTCCAGATACAACAAGCAAAGTTTGCACGACACGTGTTTTATCACCCTGTTCGAACATCAAAAGTATTTAATTTCGCAAAAGGGGACTGAAGTGAAGATCAATAAATACATTACGTGCCATAAATGGATCTTTCCCATCTATAAAGCAGAAATCGTGATAGAACAATTACAAGCACACGAGTTTTATTATACACTAAAGTCACCAAACATATTAAACTGCAATATTACAAACAATTTTAAAAAATTCCTAACTTGAAAAACAGTGAGAATTGGCTTACATCTGATCCGCCCATCAATGGGACGAGAAATGATGGTATCATCACACTTCTTCCGACCACTAGTATGTAATTTTGAAACGCTAGCAGGACCGTCTCAGCTGCATACAGTAAACAAGAGTGAGAGAAAGAATAAAGAAACTCTCAGCCAAATAAGATCGAGTGAGTAAGAGTTGATTCGGTTCCTCTTATGCTACATGTAGCCCTCACATTCACTTAATCATGGTGGCTTGAAGAGGACTTGTTCTAAGTCCCAACATCTAAACAGACACCAAGCATACTAAATGCAGTATCATTCAACAAGTAACCAGGAAAACAGAAGCACCAATAAACAAATGCTTGATATCAAAATCTTCAGGTAGGCAAAAGATGTCTTAAACTCCATAACATTTAAAGCATAATTTCATTAACTGGTTTTGCATAAAACAGGAAATCCAGTTTCTGAATGAGAAATGAGCATGAATTTTTTAAAAAGAATTCCAATTCCACACTTAAAATCTGCTGTAATTATAAACCTAGTTCCTCACCATACGATGACTATATGAAAAATGTTTTCAGCACAATAGAAATGTGGGATCTTTCTTGGTAAATCCAGATATGGAAATCATGCCAACATAGAAATAATAACAATGGCAATTAATTAAAAACACCACAACCACCAAAAAGCAAAAAAAAATACAACTCTTAAGAGAAACGCACACAAACACAGATGAAGTAGTAAAACTCATACAAGCCAAAAACTCAACAAAATTAATCCCATTTAGACACTACAATTCCTGTTTTTCCAAGACAAACAATTGAATGAACACCACTTCAATAAAAAAATCCATTCTTTTTACCCCACTACCACATGCTATGACAACCAAATGCAGAAGCAAAACCCACAAAATATTTACAAGGCATAAACTAAAAAGATCACATTTTTAGACCAATACAGTCATGCTACTCAGTGTGTGAGCTGTGTGAAGAAAAACGGTACGACACATACGCCATGGGGGATTGGAATCAATGCAGTACTCAAGGTCCTGCAGCTGGTCCATGGGAGGGTGAGTGATGTCACCCATTAGTGTGTGTGACTGTGTGCGGGAGTGATAGAGCAACACAGAGAGAAGTAGGAAAATCTATGGAGCAATTAAGAAGCGGCGAGTAAGAGAAGAGAATAAAAGTTGAGTAAAATATTGGTACAAACACCTAAATTTATAGTAGTATATGAGTACAGGTGTGCATATTTTAATGTAAGTACTTTATTTTATTTTTGAGAGAGAGAAGAATAAATGTTAATGAAGGTGAAGATGCAGCATTTGCTCGTACACATCAGCGGTGAATAAAGGTTGCATCTTTATTTATTTTTTGGGGAAAAGATTACATTTTTTAAATTTTGTTCAAACAATTTGTTCGTTGTTTTGTTTGTTTTTGCCCATTATTCATAGTCTTATTTATAATTTTTGCCATGTATGTATGCAAAATATTGCAATGACGTCTTACATTGAATGCAATTTTTTGAGCATTCATTTCGATATAATTTTCTCTTTAGATGGGAAACCAATCTGTGGTGGTGCGGTGGTGGCAAAGTTGGCGCATTAGCCTAGCTGTTGATGGCTGAATTGGCATGTATTTGAATTTCAATGATATGAAGATTGAATTTGGATGATTCTTTAATTTTGCGCAATTTATGAAATCGACACATGTGTTTGAGATCTACGATGTAATTTGTCGTATATGGTTTATAAATATTGGTACGTAATCGCAAAGCTTCTTATTCGAATTTCAACGATACTTTTAGGTGGAGAGATCAAGATTAAGTTTGAATGATACTTTAGTTTTGCGCGAATTTGTGAAATCAGCGCACATTGTGTCTAGGAATCTGCGTTGTGATTTGTCCTATATGGTTTATAGACATTGGTACGGAATCGCAAAGCTTCTTGTTTGAAGTTTTCCATGTGTGGTTTTTCGTGTATGGTTTACGGACTTTGGTACAGAAAATATTTATTTATAGTTGATTTAATTAAATATTTGTCGCATACGACTCAATTTTGGTATTATTTATTTATTTATTTATTATCTCAACTATAAATTTATTTAATTTTGTCTTACATCGAGTTTTGTCGAGAAACATGTTTTACGAGGAGTCTAGTCAGATTTTCGATGCCTCATATATTTAAACAAGAACTCAATATATCTCCAAAGTTGAAAACATTTTTAAAATAAATTAAAATTAAGGCAATGAACTGAAATTGAAATCATAAACTACCAAATTTAATAAAATTACCAAAACTATTAATTTTTAAAAAGTATTAAAACACTTTTTATTATACATCATACTTAACAAATGTTATTTAATATCCATGATGAAAATAAAATTATAGATTAAGTACAGCATTCTATTCAAATTTTGCTCGATTTAGAAATGTACTCCTTGGTAGATATTGGAAGCTGATGGTATTTAAGTGTGAAATGAATCCATGAAATTATTTGATTTAAGGTTTTTCAAATGGTATTCAAAGTGCTTAACTGTACAGATATACTCATTCAGTTATACACACTCATCTTTTTATTAAAGTTATTATAAACACGACAAATAGTTATATATAGAAAATTGCATTTACATTATAGAAAATTGCATTTACATTACATTCCAAAGTAGGAAAAAACATTTAAAATCCCTGCATAAAAGGCCAAACGGATAGATAAAAAGAGTGATGCTAATCACATGTTCGATTTTCATTGTTATGATTAGAGTGATGCTAATCACATGTTTGATTTTCACTATTGCTCATAAAAAGATAGTATAATTATTTATTCTTATCTCTTATTTGGTTTTTTCCAAAAAATACTTGGTACAATACATCTCACGCTGTTAAATGGTGAAAAAATTATAACTGTCCATTCCACATTCAATTACTTCCCTCCACCCCCACAATAATTATCACTCGTATTGTGGGCGCTAGTTTAAGAAATATAAAGAATAATTGGTTAGAAAAGTTAGTGGAATATGAGACCCACTTTTTTATATTGTTTTATAATAAAACGTGAGTGAAGTGAGTTAGTGGAATGTGAGACCTACTTACTATTTATGGTAAAAATGAAGTGTGACAATTATTGTGGGATGAACCGAAATGGAAAAGAGTGACAATTATTATGGGACGGAGGGAATATATGATTAATTTAATTCTAGATAAAGTTTATATTAGCTATATTGTATCTTAATATTATTTTACCTAACGAACCGAACACCTTCTGAATGGTTGTTTTAGCGCTATCCGCATAAAAGAATTTTAGATTATTTTTCTTAGATATTAATTTCATTTATAAAATTTAAATTTTAGATTTTAAACTATTGATAAATTAATAGATAGAATAATTAAAACTTTCTTTGTTTTAGTGAATTTTTAAACTCAATAGTAGAACATTTTAACGAATAAAATGAAGGTATATTTTGTCCATAATATAAATAGAATATAAAGTATTTTTTATTGAAACAAATCGAAAAGGAAATATGAAAATCTTGTGGATTGTGTACTGTGTATAGCGTGTGTTGTGTTTATTGTAAAATTAATTCGTAAGGAACCGATTTAAAAATAAAATTTATGCCTTCAGCTCTTTTTTAAAACAATTTAGTGAAATTAGTGAATATTTCATTTGTAGAATAACATCCAACATTACCCCAAAACTAGATTTAGAAAAAGGCAAAAGGCCGACGATTCTGACGGGCCCTCTCCACAATATTGGCCCAAATGATTCTCTGTCTGTCGCCACTTATAAGTTCAACAAAATACTCCAACCATATATAAATGCTATCTTTTTTTTAAATTGTTAACTTACTAACTCATCAACGTAGTTTATTAAAAATATACACGATAGTATTAAAATATTAACATATATTTGTGTTGACATTTTAATAAACCGTAATGATATTTAAATATCAATATCAACATAATGTATTAAAATATTAAACTTAAGTTTATATTGATATTTCAGTATCATCGTGTTGACATATTTAATATATTGCATTGATGAGTTAGCAAGTTAGCAACTTAAGAAAATTTAGCAACGGATCACACCACACTCCCTTTGTTCCTAAAAAATATAAATATTTAATTCAACCCAAATTTTAATATACTATAATTGATAAAGTATAAAAGAGAAAAATAAATACTAGTAGTGTAAGTGTATTAGAGGAGAATGAGCTCTAGATCATTAGTAGTATAGTGTAACGGTATAAAATGATATGTAGGGATAATATGTTGTTTAACTATTTCAAAGTTAGAAAGTTCATATTATTTAGGAAGAGACTAATAAGGAAATAGTTCATATTTTCCAGGAAGAGAAAGAATAATAGTAAGCTAACATGTTATTTAATACTCACTTCGTCTAATAAAAGCATGCACACTTTCTATTTTCGTTCGTCCCATAAAAGTATGGATATTTTCATTTACGAAAGTTGTCTCTAACTCATTACCTATATACATCAATTTATTTACAACTTATACCACTATGACTCACCATTACAACTCATTAAACACTTAGGGCTCGTTTGCTAAGAAAGATGGGATATAAGAAGATTTGCAAAGTAAGATAAGAAATGCGAGCTTCGTGTCAAGATAAGCTTAAATGAGGGTTTTTTCGTTGTTGTTTGGTAGACAAAAAATGAGGTAGAAATGCTATCCGACCAAATTTGTGAGATACATATCTTTATATTTTAATGAAAAAACTACGGGCTTGGATGGTCATAGAGGATAACACAGGCTTACATGATAGGTTAACTATGATACCAAGCATCTGGAAATAGTCATATACGTATCTATATCTAGGCATTACTAACTTATCAAACAGGTCCTTAATAATAATGTAGATTCTAATTATACACTAATAAACACCAATAATAATGTAGATTCTAATTATACACTAATTCACCTGCTATTTCAGCTGCACATAAAATATAGAATGGAGGGAGTAATCATTATCATTATTTTTATTTTATTTTGGGTAACGAATCAAACAACCAAATACCCCAACAATGTCTTTCTTCAAACATACTAGTACTACTAAACTAACATAACATGATATTTTAATCATCAGCAACACTATCGTAATTTGTGAACACGATTGGGACATAATGTTCTAATTATTTTTGAAATTAAATCATCCGTGAATATGAGTTGTTATTTATGAAATACTCCATATCTTAATGAAATACTAATATTTTTCACTACAAAAAAGGCATATGATCCGATTTATAAGACATATAATTCGGATTTATTCAATGCTACACTTGTTCGTACATCCTAAACTCAAGGAAATAACTCAACTTTCTTCAGTCAACATCTCTCATATCATCAATCTTCTTACATATCTCTTCCCCTATCGTTCTCTCTCTTATCCACAATGCCAAGCAAGCTCAAGAAGGCCATTGCTGTCGTGAAAGACCAAACCAGCATCAGCCTCGCCAAGGTCTCAAGCAAGGACTCCGCCAACCTCGAGGTCGCGATACTCAAGGCCACGAGCCATGAGGATGTCCCCATCAACGACAAGTACGCCTATGAGGTCCTTCGGCTCGTGTCCTCCAACAAGATCCACGCGGCAGCCTGTGCACGTGCCATCGGCAAGCGCATAGGCCGCACGCGCAACTGGATCGTCGCCCTGAAATCCCTGATGCTTGTCCTCAGGATCTTCCAGGACGGCGACCCTTATTTCCCGCGCGAGGTCCTCCATGCGATGAGGCGCGGTGCTAAGATCCTCAACCTCTCGAGCTTCCGCGACGACTCCAACTCGAGCCCGTGGGACTACACCTCCTTCGTCCGCACCTTCGCCCTCTACCTCGACGAGCGCCTCGAGTGCTTCCTCACGGGGAAGCTCCAGTGCCGCCAGGCGCTAGATGGGGCCGCTGAGGCCTCCTCGGTCTTCCAGCGGAGCCGGAGCAAGATCATCAGCGCGGCCGAGCCGGTCCGGGACATGAAGCCCGCGATGCTCCTCGACAAGATGTCGTATTGGCAGCGACTTCTTGATCGAGCCCTGGCTACACGGCCGACAGGGTGCGCTAAAGAGAACCGGCTCGTCCACGTGGCGCTCTACGCCGTGCTTAAGGAAAGTTTCGATCTTTACAAAGATATATCCGAAGGGCTTTCCCTCATTCTTGATAGCTTCTTCCATTTGCAATACCAAAATTGTGTCTTAGCATTCCAAACATGTATCAAAGCTGTGAAGCAATTTGAAGAAGTCTCTTCTTTCTTCAGCCTTTGCAAAAGCTTAGGCATCGGAAGAACCTCCGAGTATCCGATCATACAAGCGATCTCTGACGAATTGATTGAATCTCTTCAAGAATTCATGAAAGATAAATCCTCGTTCACCAACAAGCCGATGGTCCCTAACCATATGGCCGCCCCAGCGCCTCCGGCACCCGCGCCGTTGCGGACTAGGTCGGCCCGGGGCCAGAGCTACGGCGCGCAGTCGGACTTCTCGGTAACGACGGACGGCTTCTCGGACGAGGGCTCCGAGGCCGGGTCACACGCACCGAGCGCCTCAATTGATGACCTAATCCGGGGGGCCGGGACGTGGAAGAGCCGTGGAATCTCGATTGATCTCGAGGCGTATTCGTCGTTCAAGCCAGACGATGCGTTTGGGGTGAGCGACTCTGGCTCTAGCCGATCGCTGCCGGTGACGAGCTCCGGCCTCGATATGATGTCGGTCGACGACTGGTCAACGGAGGACGAGGACGAAGACGAGGACCGGAATAAGGGCCGCCGGCGGAGGGAGAAATTGGGGACATTGCTATCGAAGAACTGGGAAACTGTGCTAGCTGAATCAGCACAAGCACCACCGGCGGGGATGACGCCGATGCCTCTTATCGACATTAACTCAAACACCTTCTGTGCATATTCTGAAAACTCGCCGTTAGCGACGGGGGTCGAGCAGGATTTCGTCCTATTTGAGGTGGCGGGGTCGGAACCGCAAACGCCGGCTAGTCAGCACTACAATCCGTTTCTAGAGGACATGACGGAAATGGCGGAAGCGGCGGCGACTCCGACGTTTCAAGCGACGCCGACGTTTTCTGCGGAGAATCCGAATGTGGGTTTGATTGAAGATGATCCTTTTGATTCTTGGGCTGATTTTCCCGGCGCTCAAGGTGCCGGCGCCGGTGACGGCGGGGATGAGCAGAATTTGAAGGAGCAGCAAGAGCTGTGGCTGCAAAATCAGAACAAGATTTTAGATAAGAATTGTTAGGTTAGTTATTATGTAGTGTGGATTATTTGTCATATGTAATTTCCGTTTTACAAAATTTTAGTCTCAGACTTACAATTTTCTTTTTTTGACTGTAGATTGTAGTGACTAAGGAATTGCATTCTTTTAAATTCCAGAAATGTATAGTAGTACTGGTAGTTATTAAGGTGTTATGTAAAAAGTGCATTCTTTCAGAAAATTTTACAAAAGCAAACAAATTACTACTATTATTATTAAATACTTATAATTGGTGTTTTCATCTTGAGATACTAATAAATAAGAAAATCAAAACCTCATTTTTATAAGAGACCAAGACTCTTAACCAAAAACATTATCACTATATCTATCTAAACGATTAATTTTCATTCGACTCAATCATATTTCAATACAATATTATACTAGACACATAAGTTATTAACATTTCTCAATAATCATTGATCAACAAATGCATTACTTCGTTTACAAATTACGGATGAAACATCATGAGACTAGTGGATGAAACATCATGAGACTAGTGGGGACGAACACAATGAAAAAACCATCGTCGACTTCGAAGACAAAGGCCGCTGGCAATAGACAACAAATAGAAAATTAAAGTAAACTCAACCAAAAAATGTAATTTTAAAGTTGAATTTACTAAAAAATTATTAACACTCATAGGCCAACAATGAGATCGATCCACCATCCGAATTTCGACCAGATCCACCATTGGATAAAGACATTATTTGTCTATATATATAGGTAGAAGATATATATTTCTGAACTTAGCTTGAATACATCAAACATAGAAGATCTCAACGGGTAACAATATTTATAGTAGTGTGTATAAGTGTATAACTGATAATTTCCGATATTATCCACAGATTTCTCCATATAATAATCGCGCGGGAGAGTAAGACAAAATCCCATATTTGCCCTTAACTGAAACCGGTTCAGTTGAGCAACGACTTCCCTCCTCTCTCTCTTAAATAACAGCGCAATATACTTTCCCTGATTTTCCGACGATCCACAATCGAATTTACTTCTCTCTCTACAAAAATTTGCAATCTTCATCTCCTATATTTTCTCTCCACACACATTAATGGCAGGCCTTCAATACCTCCTGAAGCTAAGAAGCTCGATTCTCACCATCTAATTCAGCTCTAACCGTAAAAACAGATATCTGATTTAAGGTTGATGAAGCTTGTAATCGGTGTTTGCTGTTCCGATCGTTCGTGCCGAGCAATACTCTTATGGAATTCTCCTGAAATCGAGCTGCCTTTCGTTTATTCAGGTAATTTTGATTCGAGAAAGTTCTCCTTAGGTTATTTTCTTTGTTTTAAATAGATATGTGGTTGAACTTGTGGTGATAGGAGGAACTTTGAAAGAGAAGCGGGGATTTAGGGATCGTTTTTCGAGTAATGGCGAAAGGGGAAGAGGAACGCTGCGTCTTTCCCTTGACGAGTTTGCAGATCGGGTAAATGATTAGCTTTGTTTAATTAGTTGCAGCTGAATTTGGATTTTGGAAACTGTTTTGTTGATTTTTCCTTGAATCCAGACGTTTCAATCATGAACTCGCTATTTTAGCTACTTGTGAATGTTCATGTTTAGCATGATGATGAATTTCGTGCATGATTGTAGAATGTTAATTTTTGAGGAAAAAATGGTTTCTGGTCTTTTTAAGGAAAATATTATGTAGGGAGGAAAAGTTTGAGAAAACAGATTACAAAGATCTAAATATTTAGAAATCATTTTCCTTCAAAAAACAATACTATTAGGGTGTGTATGATTATATGCATTCAACAATAATCATGGCAGCATATTTCTCAAAATTTCTGAAAATTGAATATGCAAATCATGAAAATCTCACATTCACTGCTATGGAAACTTTTTTCTGTTTGAATTCCATTTCCTGGATACATTGTGTATGTGTGTGTGTGTTCATCCTAGCTCAGTATTCTGAGTAATTTCTCTAGACAATTCTGTAAACTGTAAAATATGAGGGTCCATATGTTTTGTGCAGGGATTTGCAGTCCTACCTTTCACATCTCCACCTATTTCTAGCCAATGAAAGTGGGAATTTCTACATCTTGGTGGATAATAGGCCATGGTTGAAAGATCTCGCATCTCTGTCTACTCATTGGTGGCAATTGATGGTCACTAAGGTTGCCAAAATAATTATGTTTCATTGTAATAAGCGCGATCAAGTAACATAAGTTCAATCAAGACCTGTTTTTCTCTAATGAACTTCTCATAATTCTACAGTCCAGGTTGTCCCCATTTGCGAACACAAGGGGCATAAAGGAAAGCAAGTTGGCTGAAGAACTTCCAGAGTTGCAGGCTTCTTCCCCACCACCTACCAGAAGACAAAGAGTCCTACAAGAGTGGTTTCATGTCATCGATGCTATGGTTGTATCTAGGAAGGATGCTTTGCTTCCTGTAAAGAAGCTTACAAACACATTGATTTCAAATGGCCTGATACAGAGAACTATGTACGGATTCATTGTGTTTGAGGTTGCATTGATTAATGTTCGTGGAATCAACTATTATAATGAGCTTCAGGTAGTGATTGCAGAGACTCACTTTAGTTACTAAGGGCTTGCCTGAAATCTGTTTTTTCACTTCTTGTTTGTCATCTTCAGACAGACACATCACTTGCTATAGAGGCTAAGACTATGCGGAGATGGGAATTTGACAGTATAGCACAAGCTGACAGGAGCATTGCCTCGTGGTTTCCAGGGACAATTAAAGAACAGATTCTTTTGAAGGAGCATCTGGATGCCACACTAGGTATTTGTTACAACCAGAAACAGCAACTGCATTCGATATTCTTGCATGATTTCTTTCTTTCATTTCAATATGATTTTTGGTGTCTAAAAATCTCTTAGGTATATATTGACTCATGTCCAATTCTCTTTCCATCATTTGTTTTTCAGCAAATCTTCAGGGCATTTTTTTGTTTCTTGGTAATCACTAATATCTTTATTTCTTCCAAATTCAGAACTCCTTAACATGCTTCTTGATAGTCCAAGGCCTTCATCCATTTTCTACTACCGCCCAACTTGTTTAGAATTAGCAGAACAAAATATATGAATGTGATAACACTTTATAATATTTGTCTCATGTTACATCACTGATTGGGGTTGTTCCAGGAGAGGTTTACTATGATGCTCAAGAAAGTTTCCTGAAGGATTTTGATCCAAATGGGAACGAAACTTCCAGTGATGTAACATCTGCTGGGTGTGATACTCCCTGCTCTCCTGATAATACTCCTAGTGTGTGTCCAGATAAGACTGAGATTATCAAGGAGACACACCATATGTCCCCTACCCCTGACGAGCCTCCCAAAAGGTGGAAACTTTTCCCCTCTATTCACTATCAAGCTGAGAGCATTAATAGCTCTGGAGAGGCAGACCGTGACCTGAATGGAGTCTGTTCGAAGACCTCTGATGTAAGTGACTGTGAAGAAAAAATCGAGGTCACAATCTATCGTGATGTTTTGATTCTATTCAAGTTCAGTGATCCCTATCTCCCCTTCAAGTTAAAGGACATAATAATGTCAAAACTAAGGCTACTTACCCTACTTGAAGCTGGACTTCCATCTTGGGTCATTTTCCTGCAGTCTTACCCAGGATTTTGCCGGATATATAGGCCGTGGATGTGCCCATTGGCACGAGGTCTATACGTTTTTATCTCAGTTGTCACTGTCCTCATTGGATTTTATGACTTGTACAAGAATGTACCTATGCTTAAGGCGACCGTTTCTAGAATGTTCGGACCCCTTTTCGACTGGATAGACGCGTGGGAAATGACTTCAAGGATCCAATATTTAGGAACCATGCTGTTTCTTCATAACTTCCAAAAGGCCATGAACTGTTTCCTTACAGCAACAAGGACCCTTCTCTCCATCCTCACTTTCTTTTTTGCACCATTGGCTCGACCCTTTGCTGAGCTCTTGGAACTCTTCTCCCCCCTTTGGAATCTGTTCTTACCATTAGCACAGGATTTCTTCTCGGTGATTTGGACAGTGGTAGAGTCTTCCTTCACGATGATAGGTGACATTTTGGAGATGTTCCTGCTGCCTGTGTGGTACTTATTCAATGTAGCTTGGAATGTTGGTAAGAACAGAAGCTTCTTTACAATCAATTCATCCTTTTCTACATAACGGACACATTCTTAAATCTTTTCGATTTGTTGCTTGCAGCAATGAAATTCGTTTATCCTGTAGCATGGATATTTATCTACGCTCCACTTAAGCTGCTGTTCGGATTCTGCCGCATTCTCTCATCGTCTTGTATGGTCTTATACGCCTTGTTTAGAGACATGTGGATGTCTACAAGAAGCATATTTAGGGTGACGAAGAGTGTCCACTCAACAGTGAGCACAGTTGAGATTTCAATGTGGCGTTCTCTTTGGCATGACCTTTTCTCTCAGGTGGTTTACCATAGCACTGAAATGTGTAAATACTGCAGTGTTTGCATATTTGATCTGCTTTGCAGCTTTTGACCTTTTATTTTGTACTATTTCCTTTGATCAGATTTTTCGTGCTCTCCGCAGTATTCTCCGCGGTTTAGTGGCTATCCTCGCTGCCTGCAATAGGCACCGGCTCAGGTACAACTTATATAGGTATATCAGTTGATTCTAGGGCTGCAAACGAGCCAGGCCCACCTGAACACTAGCAAACTCAAGCTCAATCTCACCATGTTTGGCTTTTACTTAGGCTTGACCTTGATAGAGATTAAGTTTCAGTTTGTCTTGGATAAAGATAAATAGGTTTGAGCTGGATTAGTAATGACTCGTTTATCATCTTAATCGAGTTTTTAGCTTGAGAGGTGTACAAGTAACTTTAAGGTCAAGCTGTCAAGTGTATTGTTAAATGGCAAGTTTTGATCTCATTAGGCACATAACATTGGATAAAAATTTGAATTCGAGCTTGTGAACATGAATAAAAATTGGGCTGATCTTGAGCTCGGTAAAAAAAATATATCGATGTTAGCCATCACAAAATTTTCAAGCACAAAGCCTATCCAGTCTTACGGATGCAGTCTGTTAGCTCTTCGGACGAACACTAGCCTCATTGTTCTGACTATTTTTTTTGCAAATGCAGTATCTATAATCATGTGAGTGAGTTCACAAAAAGATCATTAAGAGCCACAAGGAGTGCGTGGCCTCAAGAAAAAGCTGAGATAAGTGTAAGTCCCCTAAAGCCCTTCCGTATAAGATTGTGCAGAAGTATATTCTGATTTATGCATATCATGTGGCAGTTGTTGACCCAAGATTCGAATGACAGTGCTCTTCCCTGGAAAGAGTCCTCCTATATAGTGAAGAAGTCCGAGAAGGACTTGTAACATTTCTATCAAAGGTAAACACATAAAGCTATCTTCGATTGCTAACTGTGGCCAAAACTAGTACACAAACTTATGGTCCAAGTAGAACTAAGATTCCATAACTAACTAGGAGTTGTTACGTTGCATTTAAATTACCTTCTCTAGGTAGACTTCTACGCACTAAAAATAAGCAGATTTATCCTTTTTCGACATTAGAGAAAGGTGCATTGTGAATAACACAAAAGAGAATGCACATGGAAAGATGAGGGAGTGCATAGTGAAAAGTAACCTGTCATTATCTTCTCCTTTTCTTATCACCCATTAACCAGTTGAGTTCTGCAGTCAATATAAAGTTTCATCCAAGACGAAGACCCGTTCAGCAGAATTATCAGTAAAGAATGTATGTGCATTTGGTGATTATTCATAACTAAGAAAGGTATCATCCTCTGAACTACAGAAGCACTATATTAGAACAAGTTATCATTTGTTCATTACTATGCACATAGAAAAACTGGATAGAGCTTATGAGCATTGCTGAAAGAGTACTGACAGTAGCGTTGAGAGAGAAGCCTTCTTGAACTAATAGATTTTCTACAGATCCCAAACAATCATTTTACTTTACAGTACAGAGACAGATCAGCTTAGAGAAGGAAGCGAAAACTTTGCTCTGGAAACGTCGTGCTTGGTGCTCAATAAATTTCGATAGCGATGTTTGTGCACTAGTTGAAGAAATGAAACAACTTTTTACACCTCTTGGAAACTGAGAATGACTTAGGCAAGTTCTTGAAGGACGATGCTGTCGAACGTCTCCATAAACCTGTGCTCCGAAACTCTTGGGTTGGCTGCTACGAACCGCTGGTACTTATAAACACAGGAGTCAGGCACCATCTCTGTGATTTTCTCAATTTAGTACTAATATCTGCAACTGAGTAGGTAGCTAGTTATTCTATGTATAGATCATGTATAATCATGTATAGATGATTCTTGACATCTAAAATTCTGAAAACTGAAGTAAACAGTATTTACCTGAATTGGGCCTGAAATCTCAAGTTTACTAAATTGGACTTTTTAATGAAATGGCCCATGTGATATCACTAGTTGTATATTTATGCAGATGACAAATACTAAACGTTGGTACTACTTTATAATCAATTAACATTAATTAGAATTATTTTATATAATTGTCATAAACTTAGTTTTGAATAATACTCCTAAAAAACTAGTAAATTTTAATTATGATTCTTTATATTATAACAATTTGAGTTAATTGGTACAACAACTACAATGTACTCTTACTTTCAGTTTAAGCACACATAAAATATATTTATCGCATTGTAGCTTCATTCATTTGACGTTCCACCTAAAAAACAAGTATTACGTGCTATCCTAGGCAGACTCGATACATCAACTGTTCAATTAAACGAATTTGCAATGTACGAAACTTTAATAAATCAAAGTACTAAGGTCGGATCAATGCATACCATATTTTTTTTGACACGAGTCATAAAACTCACCATATTTTTTTTGACACGATCCATAAAACTCACAAGGTCTATTATGAATCAGAGTACTAAAGCACGGATCAACTTAATTGAGTACAGTTAAATAAGTTTACAATATAAATAAACTACTCCTGTGTAAAATATGTAAAACAACCCTAAAATTTCAACTTTTTTATTTTATTAGAATTTTTTTAATCAAAATTATAAATAGTGACCTACTATTTCTCATTTCCCTCCATTTTCTCTCTCTTCATAGGGAGTGAAAGAGTACTGACAGTAGCGTTGAGAGAGAAAATCAGTCGGAGCAGCAAACGCGGCCCCAAAAGCACACTCTCCCTTCGCCGCCGCGTGTCTACTTTCGCTCTCGCGCTCGGAATTTCAGCTCGGTGTCCTCTGATTTCGTCTCTCCGGTGAATCTCTCTCTCTAGTTTGTTCAATCGCTTGATTTTTCCGCCGAGCTTTGATTGTTTGTGGCATTACTTTAATCGTGAGCTAAGTACATACATCTACATATGCTTATCCATGTAATGATTTTGTAAATGTGCACACATGATTTTGTGTTGGATTGCATGTTGCTTAGTCGAATTTACTGCTGCTCGTGTTTTTGAATTTTTTGCCCCTCAAATTTTGTTTCTGTTTCCATCTACGTGTTGCTGTTTTTTTGACCTACATTTGATTACTGTGTGAGCATGTTTTGGTCCCTCTAGAAGTTTCCCCCCTTTTTTTGCGATGGAGAAAATTTCGATAAATCGGTGCTTTAGATTGATTCTGCTCGCTCGTTGTAGCCTGCAAAGTGCAAACCACGTAAGAGAGTTAAAGCCCGACCTAGGTTTTATAAATTTTCTTTTTATTCATGAGAGGCATTTCTTTGAAAGTCGTGTGCTTGTGTATTAGTGGTTAGGTACTTAGGTTATGCTAATTTGCATAGATATTAAATGTGTTTCTTTTTTCCATAATTGAGATTATGTGAAATTTTTCGGATTGACACCATGCTTATTAATATGCTGCATTTGGTTTGTTTGATGAGCAATTTCGGTCTATGTTAATGAGTTCCCATATATTGTAGCTGCAGAATATACTATATGTTCATTAGAATTCTGTTTAAACATCTTTGAGGACTTAGACTTGGTTAATTGGGTTGGGTAAAGTGGGTCAGGTATTTTTGTTGGTCAGGCTGCTTGCGATGCATATGGTAATTTGTAACCTTAACTGCTAGCTGAATGTTTGAATAATTCTGTTATCTTGTACCTTTTCTTCTGTCTCTGTTATTTATTTCCACAAATGTACCGTTCACTGATTATTCTGTTTATCTTAGTCCATTCGTTCAAGATAGAAATGGAAAAGGAACTACCACTGCCAACTATACAGCAAAGTTTGACGGTAGAAATGGAAAAGGAACTACCATTGCCAACTATACAGCAAAGTTTGACAGTAGAAATGGAAAAGGATCTACAAATGCCAACTATACAACAAAGTATGAAGGTAGAAGGTGCAGAGCTTCCCAAGAGGTCCATCATGACACGGCCTGGATTTGGAACTTCTGGAAGACGTGTCTCTTTGCTTGCAAATCATTTCAAAGTTTCCATCAAAAATCCAAATGAGATTTTTTACCAATACAGTGTACAGTCAATGCCCTTTCTTTCTTTCAAATTTATTGCAACATATAGTATGCATATAACATATTTTTCCTACTTCAGGTTTCCATAAGTTATGAGGATAATATGACTGTTGACAACAAGATAATTGGGCGGAAAGTCATTGATAAACTTTACCAAACATACTCTTCTGAACTTGCTGAAAAGAGATTTGCATACGATGGGGAAAAGAGTTTGTTTACAGTGGGGCCCTTACCACAGAACAAGTTGGAATTTACAGTCATTCTTGAGGAATCTACCGCTAAGGGGTAACATCATTATCAGAAATCATATTGCTTGTGGCTCGTCTTTTTCATTTATCTTTTATTGGTATTGCCTGAACTAGTGAGATTCATCAACTGTGTAGTAGTGGTAGCCATTCCAATAATGGGTGCTCGACTGAGCCTAGCAAAAGGTCTAAGCACACTCTACAGTCAAAAACATTCAAGGTAGAGATCAGCTATGCTGCTAAGATACCCTTGAAATCCTTATCACTTGCCCTTAAAGGAGCTGAAACAGAATATGTCCAAGATGCTCTGAGAGTTTTGGACATCATTCTAAGGCAACAAGCAGCTAAACGGTAAACCACACCACCTCATGGATTGCATTCATTTGGTTGTTAGCAGCTTGCTAAATGGGAAAAATTGGATGCAGCGGCTGTCTTTTGGTTCGACAATCATTTTTTCATGATGACTCGCGGATGTTCACTGATGTTGGAGGGGGTGTGACAGGCATACGTGGACTCTATTCCAGCTTTCGTCCAACTCTTGATGGTTTATCTCTAAACATGGGTACCAATCCACCTGCTTTTTCTTTGCACAGTTGTATGTTTGGCATGCAATGCTTCTTGAAGAAATAATGCCTCAAAATCTCTTGTTCAGATGTATCAACAACCATGATCTTGAAACCAGGACCTGTTGTGGATTTCCTTCTTGCCAACCAAAATGTGAAGGATCTTCGCTATATTGACTGGGTAAAGGTATAAATATTCCAATGCATATTGTAGCTATATTGTTACCGTTTTTATATGCTTGTTTATGGTTTGGAAATTGAAGCACAGGCAAAAAAGATGCTCAAGAATATGAGGATCAAAGCAATTCATAGTAATAAGGAGTTCAAGATTATAGGTTTGAGTGAGAAACCATGCAATCAGCAGTTGTAAGTTTGTAAATATTTACCTTAGCCGTTTTTCTTTTCCCCCTTTCCTGACTCATTTGACATATATTTACATTTTTAGTTTTTCCTTGAAAGTAAAAAATGGTAGCAATGCTGGAGGCAGTGACGAGGCCCTTGAAATTACTGTTTATGAGTATTTTGTTAAACACCGAAATATTGAAATTAAATCTTCAGCATACATGCCATGCCTTGATGTTGGGAAACCAAAACGACCAAACTATCTGCCATTAGAGGTGCAAATTTTTATCTCTTTGTTCTCTTCGGAATTCAGAATGTGATCATCAAGAAACTTAATTATGTTTTCTCTCTGAATTTTCTAGCTCTGTTCTCTAGTCTCACTTCAGAGATACACAAAAGCGTTATCAGTGATCCAGAGATCATCCCTAGTTGAAAAATCAAGACAAAAGCCACCTGAGAGAATTCAAGTTGTAACTGATGTAAATTCTTCTGCTTATGTATTATTATTTTTTTCTTCTTTTATTGTGATGCAGGGTGATTCATTTTTTTGAATCTTTCCAGGCTATGACAAAATACAAGTATGACGAAGATCCGCTCCTTGCCTCTGGTGGAATATCAATTGAAAAGCAGCTTACTCGAATAGATGGACGGGTCCTTGAAGCACCAAAGGTAATTCTTTTGTTATACCGATGAATCATGTAACTATAACACCTTGTATCTCTTTCACCTACAGTTGAAGTTTGGAAGTAATGAAGATTTCTTACCTCGAAATGGTCGGTGGAACTTCAATAATAAGGTATAATCTTGGGCATTACTTTTGATAACCTGCCTTATGAATAGGAAAGCACTGACTGAACAGAAATTAGATTTTGTATTGTTAAAACACACAAATACATTCTCTGAACTTTCAACTAATTCTCTGGCTTTGATATCTGAAGAAACTTCTGAAGGCCCAGCATATTCAAGAATGGGCACTTGTTAATTTCTCTGGACGCTGTGAAACTAGTCATCTTTCACGTGAGCTGATCAACTGTGGGAGGAACAAAGGCATTGTATGGTGTATTATCTGCTTCTCTATTATTGTCTTCTTAGTTTTTATATATGCATTCTTATATCTCCTTGGTTTTGGTTATATAGGAAATTGAACGCCCATATACGATTATTGAAGAAGATCCCCAGTGCAGAAGATTTAGCCCTGTCGTACGTGTAGAGAAGATGTTCGAGCATATTATGGCTAAGCTACCTGGTCCTCCTGAATTTTTGCTTTGCGTTTTGCCAGAACGGAAAAATTGTGATATTTATGGTAGTAACTATGCAGTTCCCATTTCCAGGATAAACAGTTTCTAACTAAGTTATTAGCTATTTAGTTTATAATCTTGTTTAAACACATAGGACCTTGGAAGAAAAAATGTCTGAGCGACATGGGTATTGTAACCCAATGCATTTCTCCTATCAAGATCACTGACCAGTACCTAACAAACGTACTTCTCAAAATAAATTCCAAGGTATCAAGCCAATAAAACCTCAAAAAATAACTCTTTTTTTTGGCCTTATCTTATGCCATGTGACTTTGTTATGATTTTTTTCCCCATCTCATTTATAGCTAGGAGGAACCAACTCATTGTTAGCAATAGAGCATTCCAATCGCATTCCACTAATTACAGATCAGCCAACCATGATACTGGGAATGGATGTTTCACATGGTTCTCCTGGTCGATCTGATGTTCCATCCGTTGCTGCTGTAATATTCTGCCTGTTCACCTTGTTATAGTATTGTGCATGGGATATGATTTACTTTATACCTAACACTTTGATGCATTTTGCTTTTCCATCACTATAAGGTGGTTGGATCACGAAGCTGGCCATTGATATCAAAATACAGAGCAGCTGTTCGAACTCAATCTGCAAAGATGGAGATGATTGAATCTTTGTTCAAGCCACTAGCAAATGGGCTGGATGATGATGGTATCATGAGGTGCATTATGCAAAAGAAGTTTTCAAATTTTCATCCGTTTTATGTACTAGTAGTTATAAAAAATGCTGAAGCAACGGCATTGCTATTTTCTTCAGAGAACTACTTTTGGATTTCTATAAAACCAGTAATGGACGCAAACCAACTCAAATTATTGTTTTCAGGTAAGAATACTTGTGGTGGAAGTTTTATTTTCCTTTTAGTGATGCAGGACCGTGTTAGATTTGGTTAAAAAGATGCAATATATTATCACATGACCAATCATTTAGAGTCATTAATCTTATTGCATCTCTGCCATAATCTCTGTTTTGATCGCTAATATATATCCACTTTCCCTCAGGGATGGTGTCAGCGAGTCCCAGTTTGCTCAGGTTATAAACATCGAGCTTGATCAAATAATCAAGGTAGATTTTCTTCTCAGATTTCCAGCAAGAGCATATTGAGCTTCTGCAGTTGTCGTTGCTTTTATTTATTGTAGACATTATGGACTTTCAGTTTCAATTTGAACAGTCACATCCTGTAGGGTTTTTGATGGCTAGAGCGCTGATTTTAGTTTTCTGCTTCAACATATGTGAATCATGAAGAGAACAGAAAATCATTCTGCAGAAAACTTAGGAAAATAAAGATAAGAAGTGCTTTCCTGCAAGCAAAGAAGGGAACTACTGTAGTGTTGTCCTCGACAAACTTTAGGTAGCCCAAGGCACCTTAAGGAAAAGTATTTAGCCAAAAAACTATACTTACACCATAGTTTAGCATACACGTCTTTGAAGGAATACCACAAATCTTTCATTTTGTCGAGTTATCTTAATTTCTATTGCATTTGAATTTCAAGCTCTTGAATCATGATGTGCCTGGCATACTATTTTGGTTGCTTGCAATCCTTAACGTTTTCTATTTCAGGCATATCAGCATCTTGGCGAGTCTGATATCCCAAAATTCACTGTGATAGTGGCACAAAAGAATCACCACACCAAGCTATTCCAAGCTTCAGCTCCAGAGAATGTGCCATGTGGTCCGTTTTTTTGGTTTATGCACTCTGATTCTCGTTCATAATTGCAAACAATAGAATGCATAAGCTCTCTCATTCCATCTTTCCTGCAGGTACTGTTGTGGATACTAAGATTGTTCACCCTAGATATTATGATTTTTACATGTGTGCTCAGGCGGGTCTGATAGTAAGATATTACCACACCTCCATTTTCTTTTGTTTTGTTTTTCCTTTTCCCTTTAACTCTCTTTTGCTATTAGTTGTTTGGATAATAATGATCGTGTCTAATCCTGCCATCATTCATAACATATGGTTATAAATGACAGGGAACTTCTCGACCTGCCCATTATCATGTCTTGCTTGATGATATTGGCTTCTCCCCTGATCAACTGCAGAATCTGATCCATTCACTATCATACGTGTAAGATTTCAGGCTCTTCAACGTTTTCTCCCTTAGTAAAGACGGGTTTAGTAATGTACCGCTAACATTTTCCCCGTTTTTTCTTCTAATACTCTCTAGTTACCAGAGAAGTACCACTGCTATCTCCATAGGTATTCAACTCTCTTGCCATAATGTTTCATCTAGCAAATATATTTTGAAAATGTCAATTGATCACTGTCTGCATTTTACAGTGGCACCGGTATGTTATGCACATCTTGCAGCTCAGCAGATGGGTCAGTTCATGAAGTTTGAGGATTTGTCTGAGACATCGTCTGGACAGAATAGCGTGGCAGAAACTGGAAGCATCCCCGTTCCTGAGATGCCCAGGCTCCACAAGGATGTTGCTGGATCCATGTTCTTCTGTTGATGCAATGGATTGGCTTTTTTGGTAGTGTTTATGGATGAACAACTCTGAAAACAGGTGTAAATAGCTGGTGACTTCGATGTTCGGGTAAATAGGGAGGCTAACCCTGAACTAGGTGAAAATTTTGATACAAGAAAGGCTGAATCATTGTCATTTAACTTGATTTGTACACCTTTTGCTTCACCTCTTCATTGTTTCCATTTTGAAAAGTTATTTATCAGTACTTGGTATGTTAGTTACATTTTGTTCATAATGTAGCACCTTCTTTTTGGGTCTTAGTATTTGGTGAATTGGTTTAACATGGTGTATTGTTACATATATTATCCATGTTAAATTTACAAATTCATAAAAATTTGATAATTTTTAAAAGTTAGTATGTAAACACAATCTGGTCATCATTGTCAAAAAATTGTGTTAATATAACAAACATAATGTTCATGAAATAAGGATATACTAATAAACAACAATGAATAAACTTATCTATTTCTATCTTTTATCATAAAAATGTCACAATTTTCTGGTTATGCATCAGATAAACAATTGTGTTCAACTAAAATTCATTTGGCTCTAAAAGAACCAAGTCCAAATGATAACATATGAAAGCTCTAATCAATTCTCTGTGAAAACATCAGAAATAATATTTAACCATTACCTATGATTTCAAGAATTTAGCCATTTATAAACAAAATCCAGAATCTTGCTCTCATTCTTCTAATTTTGATCCTAAAACTTGGAATCCTTAGTGCTGAATTACAATTCAAGATTTTATATAATGATCCAAAATGGTAGCTGTGGAAAATGGCCAAATCATAGAAAAACATGAACCCATTAATCTGCATTTTTCTTGTGTTCATTTCATGTTTCTCTTCTGTTAAAAGCAGACCTCACCACACCATACATAATGTTGGCTTACACGCATCGTCAGCCGCTGCCGAGGGCCTTTGCACCACACTTGTGGAGCCACAGAACTACCCTTGCCATGAGCATAAGGTAACATTACATTTAGTTTTGTAATAACTTTTTTTTTGCGCTGACATAAAAAATTGCATGACTATTTTAGGTGAAAACTAAGGATGGCTACATTCTTAGCTTGCAAAATATCCCATATGGAAGATCAGGCAAGACAGCAGGAGAGAGGCCACCAGTCTTCTTACAGCATGGACTACTCATGGTTTGTTTGAATCATACTAAATATTTTTCATCATCATTGCAAGAATTTGGAAATAAGCTGAATTGTGTTAGTTAGTTTGTGAGTAAAATGATGACAAAATATGGTGCAGGATGCGGTGTCGTGGCTGCTTTGCCCACCTGACCAGTCTCTGGCTCTGGTCTTGTCTGATGGAGGGTTCGACGTCTGGCTCGTGAGCACACGTGGCACGAAGTACAGCCTTGGACACACTTCCCTTTGCCCTGATGATGCAGTATCATTCTTGCACCTTTTCCTTTCTTTTTCGTTTTAGCTGTAGTTTTTTTTAATATGGATAATAGTAATTTATATCGTGAACTTTTGTCAAATTCTGATGCTCAAAACAATGTCAATTTGTTAAAATAAGAAATGCAAGAAGAAAAGAAAGAAAATGAAAAAGAAGAAATACTTTATTTTAATGAAACATATCGTTTTGAAAATCACTAAAAGACAGCGTTTTGTGTACTGATGGGACGATTCAAGAAAATTGGAACTTCGCTTTTATTTTTCAAAATCTTATGTGGCTGGCCAAGATTTCACCAAACTTCGTGATTCTAACATATGGAGAGTTTGATACTTGCTAGGTCTACTGGGATTGGTCGTGGGACGAGCTCGTTGCACATGATCTTCCTGCAACTTTTGAGTATGTTCATAATCAGACAGGGCAGAAGCTTCACTATGTTGGTCATTCACAGGTAACCTTGCTAGGAACACACATGCATTTATGTTCTGTGAGGATATATACTCCCTCCGTCTCTTTCCTTTTTGGGACGTCCCACTTTGTTAGACACATTTCCTCACTGTAACACTGCTCTCTCTTCCTTTAATCTCTCTCCACTTGACTCACAAAACATCACTGCATAAAATCTCGTTGGTTTGTAGGGAACTTTGATGGCTCTTGCTGCAGTTTCTAATGGAGATTTAGTGAGCATGATGAGATCAGCTGCATTGCTAAGCCCTATTGCTTACCTAGGTGAAGTCACTTCACCTCTAGCAAGAATTGGGGCAGAAACTCTTCTTGCATAGGTAGCTAACTAATTGAAATATATCCTTCAAATTTTTATTTTTTTTGTTGGGATTTCTCAGTATAACATGTACTTATGTTTTTTTTTTGACAGACTTTGCATTGGTTGAAGATCAATGAATTCAACCCTATGGGGTAAGACAAGATCCCGAGTGATCTGCCTCTCCTCCTTGCCTATGGAGGGGTGGATGCCCTCTCGGTGCCAAGGGACATGGAGCTTCTGCTCGACGTCCTGCGCAGCCGTGGGGGAGATAAGCTTGTTGTGGAGTATAGAGAGGAGTATGCTCATGCTAGACAAGTTGTGTATGATCCTCTCATAGCCTTCTTTAGGCTTCATTAATGATAAAATGTTTTGTGTGTTTTTGTTGTTTGTTTTTTACACATGTATACCCACGTGGATCGTGTTTGTGAGTGGTCGAACGATGATCGGACGGTCTGATGAGATTTTGTGTTGAAAGTTGGTAAGAAGAGTTTGAATTTGAATGGATTATTTCTAGTTTTTGTATTCTTGATGCGAAACAAATAGTTAATGCATGTTCTGGGACGGACGCATAAATTTTTTTTCGATAAATGCTGTATTTTACTTTTGTGTATTTTTTAAAATCTAAAATCTAGGAATTTTATTGGCTTGATTGACCCAAACCTTGATCAAAAGATCATACCTATGCAATATAGTCTATGAATCAAATGAGACAATATTAAGATAATAACTGGCCGGTTAATTGAACCAGAAAACACTTCATCCTTGGTTAAATCACCAAACAAAAAAAATCTTGCTATTCAGTTATTAAAAATATATACTTGGTTAATACTCCCTCCGTCCCGGGCTACTCGCCCCTTTCCTTTTCGTCACGGAGATTAAGGAATGAGTGTATAGGAAAGTAAAAAATTACGGCTGTAGGTGAAATTTTTTACTAAAAATGGAAAGAGTGCAAGTAACTTGGGACGCCCAAAAAGGAAATAAGTGCGAGTAGTGCGGGACGGGGGGAGTATATTGTTAGTGTCGTCACCTCGTTTTCAATAAGAAACAAGAAGAAAAGAAAATAAAACAAGAAGGTAAAGGTGACGAAAGAAGATGATATTCGAAAGGAAATCAACATCCTTCTTTTATCGGATGGAAAGTTGTTATTTGTGTCGACTTTTGCTATCTAATTAGGACTAAGGTTAAACACTTTTTTTTATTTGAGCAACTGAATTAGACTAAAATAGGAATAATGAAAGGTGTAAGTGGGGAAGAATGACATGCAAGCAACTTTTTCTTATCAAGGGGAGAAATAGGAAATTAAATAGAGGGATCAACCTCTCATTGTTTGCTCTTCTGCCAAGGATGTGTATTCAGGATTTTTGTCTAATACTTACAATATTCGAATTTTGTGAGCATATAAATTTGAACTAATCAAAATTATCCAAAAACCTAATTGTTAAGAATTAAATCCGACCAAATTTAAAAAGCAAAAATATCCCAAAATATATTTTTAATTATATATTAAGTTATAAATATTTTCATAAAATATTATTTGAATTTTAATTAAATATATTATATAATTAAAATTATATATTAAATATAATTCACATTTTGGATATTTTTTTGTTTTAAAATATTAATCGAACCGAATTGAAAATATGAATTTCGGAAGAAAAAGAAATCAAGATCCGATATGATCTGAAATTTCTAAAAAATCTAAATTGAATTTAGTTTTGTTTTCGATTAAATCGGTTTTGTTTTCTGTTCGGTCGATTTCGGCGTATCAGGTCATGATGACGATCCGATCCACATGATTTACGAGGTCTAGTTTTGACAACTCGGCCTAAAAAGGGTTGGATTTGAATTTGTAATTTTCTACATTGATACTTATGCTAAAAAGAGAAATCATGACCTTTCAGCCACATGATTATTATTCTCCCAACAAAAAGGGATAATAATATAACATCATTTGTATTTACTATTTAAACGTAATCTCTCTATTGTAAGATTATTATTTCACAAACAAGGCTGTGCAAAAAGTTAGTAAAAATATTGTATTTATAACTATTTAAACATAATATCTTCGGCCCCTTTTTATTAAAGAAACGTAAAGCAACTTAATAGTTTGATGCAACGTAAAAGCTAATAAGGACGTCGATGATGTTTGTTAACAAAGTAGTTTAATTTTCGTTTTCTATATTATCATTAATTGATGATATATGTGTATGGTTATAACAACTTATTTTAAATAAGTTTTTAAAGCAAAGCACAAATTGATTTATGAAGCAAAGAAAATGTGTTTAATACCCTAAAGAGTAAAGTTATTCCATAGGGGAACTTCGAGAGTATCAATTCATTATTAATACTTAAATATTGAGTACTTGTCTATCGATTTTTTATGTTGTTCGTTTCAATAAGTACTACAGTATTACTCCATAAACAAGCTTGTACATTATTCTAAATTTCATAAAATTGAAAAAAAGCAATATTTTGAAGTGAGTAAATAATTAATGAGAAAATAACCAATGAATTAAAGAGCAATTACTCAAGCTAAATCCTAAGCATGGTACATTTTTACCAAACCTGATAATTTAGTATTATTAATATTAGTTTGGTATGGCTCAATTTGCTTAGACCACAGCGCACACTCTAGCCCCATAGTTAGGTGTAACAATTAAAGAGAAGCAAAAAAAATGATAGAAAAAAATAGAAGCAAATAAAAACTAAAAGTGCAATTTAGATTTGAGAGAGAAAGAAAAAAAGATTTGCTTTTTATCATTTTTTCCATTTAAAGAGAAAAAACAACAATTATTACACTTCTGATGCTAGTAAAGTTTAGTTATATACCTCAAAATTATGACAATTTTATAAAAGTATAAATATATAGTACTTTAGGGTAAGTTTACTTACATGGTTGTCACGACAAAAACTATTAATTATTTATATTTAATTGCAAAAAATTTCCATATATTTGTATATATATGACCAAAATATGTAGATGTATATGCAAGGTGTAACCACATTTTGTTATACAAAAAATAAGATAGGAATAATATTTTTGGCATCTCTCTTTTTATCACTAAAATGAGCTATTAAACAAACTCTGTTGTAGTAGAGCCAATCAAATTATGCGAATCATGGTCCCAAAATATATATTGGAGGAGGAATCAAATTCTTATTAATTTAATTCTGGATATAACTAATAGGGCAAATTGTCAGAAACCATGAATTCTAATCAAATTCTTGTTCATCTATAATTTTTAAAAAATTGACCGTAAAAATTATGAATTTAACACTTTTCTCATGGATCTAGTAATATGTGGAGTATTTGGTTGAAATTATATCTAATATGACATCCGGAAAATTTTATGAGAACGGAATCACTTGTAAATATTATCATTTTCTCAACACATTTAGCAAATAACTCAACACATTAGCAAATTAAGACACATGTCCGTGAAAGCAACAACATATTATAAGTAAGAAATCGGAATGTTTTTACATAAAAAAATTGAGAAAAATGTTAATATGATTTTTATGGCTAATATTTTAAAATTACGGGACATGCCAAAATTGGACTAATATTCATTTTTTTCCACAAATTTCCCTAATTAATACTCATATCCAACTGTAGAGTTTGGCACGTATCAATATGTGTGAGCACATGGAATCCTGGATTTAATAACATAAACTTCTTTATTCAAAAAGATATTGAGTTTTGACTCCCTATAAAAGGCAGCAACTCCATTAATTAATCACCAAAAAATTGTAGGAGAAAGGAGAGAAGATATTTAGTGTGACAAAAAATGGTGATGACGTCAGCAACATCCTTAATTTTGTTGCTACTTATGTTTGCTGCCTTAGCAGCTGGTGGAAGAACAAAGATGTTAAGGGAATTGGAATCCAATAATCATGGAGATGGAATGTGCAAGCTTGTGATAGAAACACAAGGATATAGTTGTGAAGATCATAAGGTAAGAAATTAAGTTTTTTTTGCGTGTGTCTGTGTGTGTGTGTGTTTTATTTTTTAAATTAAAGGAGAGTGTTTTTTCATTATGTTTTCGTGTGATTGTATTAATTTTATATCAATCTTTGAAAGATGAGCTAGTATTATTTTTCTTTCCAAAATAAATTGTACTTATACGAATATTTTTATTTTTTAAAAACAATTTTTGGAAAATGATTGGTTAAATTAACAAATATTTAGATAAGATTGACAGGTTATAAAACTTAAGATATAGTTTCTATAATTACTAAAAACTGGGGATAAAATTGATAAATTTCAAATTTTAGATAAAACGAATAAAATCATTAACTGATGGGATAGATTCCATCACCAGCCTATTTTCTAGTTAATACAGAGGTATAAAATCATTAAATGATGGGATAAGATATTATTTTCAAGAATTCAACAATGTGTACACTTAATTTCAAAATAATTAGCCTCTTTTTATCCTCCCTTTTTAAAACTTACTTAATTAGAAAATGGAATCGAAATTACAAACAATGAGTCAAAAATTGTGTTTTTTTTCATCAATAAATCATACTATTACAAACTCTAGTGTTGAATAAAATAGTGTATGTCTGATGAAGGTGACAACAGAAGATGGATACATCCTTAGCATGCAGCGGATTCCGGCTGGGCGGTGGGGACCCGGGAAGAAGAGTGGGCCGAAGCCCCCGGTTCTACTTCAACACGGCCTACTGACGGTTACTACTTCCAACTCCTTCACCTTTTCATCTTTTATGCAAACAATATCATTACACTTAATTCAAACTTATTCATTTTGTTAATGTTTAAAATAGGATGCCTTGATATGGTTGGATATGCCTCCTGATGAAGCTCTAGGGTTCATCTTGGCGGACAACGGGTTTGATGTTTGGTTGGCCAACGTGCGAGGCACGACCCACAGTAGTAGCCATACCTCGCTTAGCCCTAATGATCCGGTACTGGTTAACCGCCTTTATCATCAGTGTTATAGTATACTCCATGAAAAGCTTCAAATAAGAACATTTCTTATTAAAGTGATAACTAATTGCACTGATTAATCCATATTACTTTACCACATGCCTAACAATTTTCCTTTTTTTCTTTCTTTTATGAATCCATATTACATCTTGTCTCATTCCTTTCTTATAGTTCTTCCTTTTTTCTTTTGTTAATCCATGTTACATCTTATCACATTCATTCTTTTCTTAATCCACATTGCTTCTCATGGCTAAAAATTTTGTTTGTTTTCTTTCCGTTATTAATTCATATTATATCTTACTATTTCATATGTTTTATTTATCTTAAAATACTTAATTTTGGATCCACATTGCATCTTATTTTATGAGTACCAAATGAACATTTAAAATACTTTAAGATAATAGTACTATTTTATTTTACTTATCTTAAAATGAACATTTAAAATAGATAGTTAGAAGATAGACAGATAGATAGATATGTCTAATTCATTTCGATTTTGGAAACATAGGAATACTGGGAATGGTCGTGGGACGAGCTAGCAGCATACGACCTCCCAGCCATGGCCGAGCACGTCTACCACCAAACAGGGCAGAAGATCCACTACGTCGCTCATTCATTGGTACGTAATATCCTAAACCCTAAACCCTAAACCTTCAACACTTTTTGTTTTTATTTCTTCTTAATTTTGTGACGATGATTGTAGGGAACCTTGATGGGATTTGCTGCGTTTTCGAGGCACAGGCTTTTGGAGATGGTTAGATCAGCTGCTATGCTTAGCCCCATAGCTTATGTGGGGCAATTGCCATCTCCCGTTGCTAGAGCTGGTGCTGATATATTCTTGGGTGATGTAAGAATTTTTTTTAAAATATGTTCCTTCCGTCGCAACTTAATTGATTCGTATTAATTTTTTTATTTAAATGAATCACTTTTCTTTTTTTTTTTCCTTTTGATAAAAAAATCAATCACTATAATCTCAATTACTTTATCTGTCTTTTTTTTTCTTGACTTGGTATATATGTATATGAGTGATGAATGTATATGTACCCTTTTGTTGCAGGCGTTTTATTGGTTGGGAGTCAGAAAATTCAACCCACACGAGTAAGAAATTAACTAGCAACGTTAACAGTTTTAGAGGTGACATGATTAATAGATTAACAGTCAAATTGATCATTTATTTTGATAAATTGATGAATTTTAAACTTGTTTGATAGTCTCATCTTTAATTTTAAACACGTAGAAGTGCGAATAGATCTTTATATATAGAGAGGTGTGTTACGTTACATATTTTGTGCTCAAATGTGAGCACCGTTCTATTTTAATAGATGTTGACATTAGTATTTTTGTTTTATCCATTTGATTAATATATGATTTTTGGAACATTAATTTCTTATGGATTTTGGGTAGGAAACAAGGTCCTCCTTCCAAACTCGCTGCTGATATCTGCACCAAAATGAGCTGTTTTAATATACAGGATCTTATATCAGGTAAATCAAAGTTTCATTAACCAAATGATTGAAAGATATATACATACTACTACTATAAATGAATATTTTTCGTCACATTTAATTTAGGCCCTAATTGTTGTATGAACACTTCAAGACCAAATTTTGATAAGCAAGAACCAACGTCAACAAAGAACGTGATTCATCTATCTCAGAGTAAGATCAAAATTAGCTCCGAGCCTTTTTTTTAAAATTTTTATTTATTTATTATATTTATCTCGAGTAGCAGTTGCTATTTACTTCTGAGTCCTGACTAGAAGTTTCGCAACTATTTTATTGTTATTGTTATTGTTATTATTATTATTGTTATTGTTATTTCTTATTTACCTCGAATAGCAACTGGTGTTTAATTCAGTGATTAGGAAAAAGAACATAGCGATGTACGACTATGGCATCATAGCGGGGAACCGCAAGCACTATGGACAGGCGATGCCTCCCGAGTATGACATGACTAGAATCCCGAGAGATCTTCCTCTCCTCCTGAGCTACGGAGGGAAGGATCTTCTCTCGGATGTGAAGGACGTGCACACGCTCATTGAGGCGTTATCGAATCATGACCCGGATAAGCTTGTGGTGCAGTATGTAGAAAAGTATGCTCACATGGATTTTGTTTATGGTGTGAATGCTAAGCAAGTTGTGTACAACCCTGTGATGGACTTCTTTAAATCGAACTAGAATTTGTGTACATTGTAAGTGAATAACCGATCTAAGAAAAGAAAATGGAAGAAAATGTTATCATTGTAAAATTTATGTTGTAATTTACGACTACAGAATTTGTGGTTGTTCGATTACATGGATAGACGTTTAAATTTATTTTGGTATGAATTATATATTCACAAATTTAAGTTCATAATTCTGAAATATAACGTTGTGATGATGATGACTTTTTAACTTGGTATAGGCTTAAGCCGCTTCGTAGCTGTTTGTAGGTTTACCGTTGTAATTGTATAGAGTACTTATTTTTATTTATACAGTATTTTGTTGCTTTTTTTTTATTTATTTCTATTCTAACATTTTTCGGTTTGAACATTTTATTTAATAGTGACAAGGAGGACCTTGTTTCGCAATGCAAATATGTTTCGTACATTAATTTGAAAGATTATATCTCATTATTGAATATGATTATGGTAGATTTATGAGATTGAATCTCACAACTTATAGCCATCTCCTTTAACTAAAAATCTGGATAATCAAATAATAATGAGTCATAACAACTGAACAACGCTTAAATAAACTAATTACACCTAGTAGGATTAACAACATTCTTAATAATCTATCGACACAAAAAAAGAAATAAAAGTAAAAATGGATATTAATTTGGCGGATAAAATTTAAATTGGTAATACTCAGATCTTATTAAGAATAAATTGGATAAATGGATTAAAATGGTAGTAATATTCTCCAAATAAAAGTTAAAATGGATTAACAACACATTCTTAATAATCTATCGAGTCGTCGACACAAAAAAAAAACCATGAATTGTGATCAATTGAGATGACGTTGGCCCTTATACAATGGTAATATCCGGATCTTATTAATTTGACCGATAAATCATTTCCATATCAACATCAGTCAAATAATTTGATAAATTTCTTAGATATTGACCTAAAACTTCACTAATAATAAATAAATAAATCTTGGCATTTTATGCCTGCATTACATTCTTGTTTTCTTCCTTTACCTATTTGGCTTTCTATATTGGAGAACACAAATCCACATTTATGTCCCATTAAAAACCAAATTAAATTATTGAGTGTCTCTCACTAGACTTAATTCTATCATGTGCGTACACAATTTAATTTGAGATTGGTTTCCTAGATATAGCAAATTAGTGACTTTACATAATTCTAATGTTCATCAAATTTGTAATATCCAGTTTGATTTTAAATTTAAACTCATTATATGTTGAAATTCAAGGTTTTGGGTTTACTTCAAATTTGTCTAGTTATTCACAACGTTTTGGTATCATGCTCCTAAAATATGGAAAGAAGAATCAAGTTGTTTAAAAATAAAATCTTCTCGATATATAATACATGTCCAATCGTGGAGTCTTTAGCTTAGTATGAACACATGGAACCGTGTCATTAACGATGTCTGAACTTTATCTTGTAATGACAATAACATAAATTCTTATTCAATCAAATTTTGAGCTTCACTCCCTATAAAAAGGAATGAAATTAAGCAATTGATCAATCACCAATATCTTTTAGAATACACACAATCACATATTTACATAGATTGAATTACAAAAATGGCGATGAAGACAGTGACATCCTTAACTTTGTTGCTACTTCTGTTTGCTGTCCTAGCTGCAGGTAGAGGAACAAAGATTTCAAGAGAATTGGAATCCAGTAATGATGAAGATGGAATTTGTCAGCTAATAGTGAAGACAAAAGGCTATAGCTGTGAAGAACATAAGGTAAGACTTAGTATGTCTATGTGTGTGTGTCTTTTTATCCATTTAGTAGTTTTGAAAAATATTTCAATAGTAATCTTCCTTTCCATCGACAAATTTTACTTGAGAAAAAAATTTAGTAGTTGAAATTGGTAATGATTAATCGGTGTCGTAAATAGTCTTTCGTATTGGACAAAATGAAACTAACAAATGTATCACATCGGTGTAACCAGAAAACTGAAAACAATATATATTTCTTTTGGTACTATTAACTAACTAAACAATACATAAGTTTTATCGACAATTTCAGTTATTAGCAATTGATTTTAAGATGAAGCTATGGATTTCTATCTCTCCATGCATTCAAACTTTCCTTATAACCAAAATCAAAATTCAAAATGAGTCATTATGGTGACTTATTTGGGAATTATTAACTCTATCATACACAGATATCATTATAAGAGTATGTCTGATCAGGTGACTACAAAAGATGGATTCATCCTGAGCATGCAAAGGATTCCAACGGGGCGATCGGGGACGAAGGGGGGGCCCAAGCCCCCCGTTCTACTCCAACATGGCCTAATAAGTGTTGCTACTTCAAACCCTTTAAGTTTTCATCTTTCAGATTAATTAGTGTCCCTACACTTGCTAACAATAATTATTTATTTTCATAAAATGAACTAAACAGGATGCCTCGACATGGCTGGCTCTGTCTCCTGATGAATCTCTAGGGTTCATCTTGGCGGACAATGGATTCGACGTATGGTTGGGCAACGTGCGAGGTACGAACTACAGCAGTGGCCATACCTCGCTCGGCCCTAATGATCCGGTGAGAATCACATTAAACTGCAAAATGAGGATACATGCATGGGAACAAATTAAGTACTACTAATTCTCTAACTTACCTAATTAAATTATACATCTAACATAAAATCCATGAACTCAAGGCAAATAAATAAATGTAACACATACAAATAAATAAGTATATTCCCATTTCTCACCAATATTTGGAAATTTTAGGAATACTGGGACTGGTCTTGGGACGAGCTAGTAGCTTACGACCTCCCAGCCATGTTCGACTACGTCCACACCCAAACCGGCCAGAAGTTGCACTATGTTGGCCATTCCTTGGTAGCTACTAAACACTTTTTCTTTCTTTTCATCTCATTTTATCTCTTCCTTTTGTGATTATTTTAATTTTTTTGTGTGATGATTGTAGGGTACTTTGATGGCATTTGGTGCATTTTCGAGACACGAGGTTTTGAGCATGGTGAGATCAGCTGCACTGCTTAGCCCCATAGCTTATATGGGGCAAATGCCATCTCCTCTTGCTAGAGCTGCTGCTGATATCTTCACAGCTGAAGTAAGTTAAATACTAGTTTATTCTTTCATATTATGTTCTTGTGTTTGATCTTTATAAACGCAATCTTGTGACGTTTGACAGGTGATTTACTGGTTGGGAGTCAAAGAATTCGCTCCGGGAGGGTGAGACGCGTTAAAAATTATCTAAGCTAATATGCCGTTTGCTTCAATGGATTGATTGATTAATTTTGAACGTCGTATCATATGTTTTATCATTCTATCTTGTCACTCAACGTAAACTAGCTAGTGTTTACTGAATATGAGATCTTTCTTTCATGTAGAAATGGAAATAGGACTTTTTGAGAGAAATGTAGTTCTTTGGCTTTTGTGTGAAAATCATGCATTTTTTATGATTTATATGGAATTTTGAGATTTATTTGTTTTTAATTTGGATATGACAGAGGTCCTGTTTCCAAGCTTGTTGCTGATATATGCAGCCACATTGATTGTTCCAATTTTGAAAATGTTATTACAGGTAATACAAGAGTGAAATAAAAATTGTTTCATTGAATTACATCCTCACAAATTCTCAATTTTGTCACCTTCAATTTAGGCCCTAATTGTTGCATGAACTCTTCAACACCAAGCCTTTCTCACCAACAACCAACGGCTACAAAGAACATGATCCATCTAGCCCAGAGTAAGATCAAAAGTTTCGCGCCTTTTTTTTATTTTGAATTATTTACCTCGAATAGTAGCTGAGAGTTACTGGTGTCTTTCCAGTGATAAGGAAAGGGACCATAGCAATGTACGACTACGGAAGCGATGGGGACAACAACAAGCACTATGGGCAGGCGACGCCTCCGGACTACAACATCACTAGCATCCCAAATGACCTTCCTCTCTTCCTCAGCTACGGAGGGAAGGATCTTCTCTCAGATGTTAAAGACGTGCAGACGCTCATTGGGGTGCTGTCGGATCATGACCCGAATAAGCTTGTGGTGCAGTATAGAGATGACTATGCTCACTTGGATTTTGTCTATGCTGTGAATGCTAAGCAACTTGTGTATAGCCCTCTCATGGCCTTCTTTAGTTCCAACTAGAATTTGTGTACATTGAATTCCACATTAATTTTAGATGTTATTGTGAATATAGCAACATTCATCACAATTAAGATTTTAGCATTTCACACTTGGTCTCACTAAAATTTGCTTGTGGCATAATGAAGCTTTTATGGCCATTCGCCACACTAAAAAGTGAGTCGTTCGTCTCAAAGAACGAAGCTTTTCTCGCACGAAAATAGTTTCTCAAGTCTGTGGATCATATTACTTTCGCCATGCTCTCGCTCTCTCAAAAGTTGGTCATTCGAATAGAGAGAAAGGGTCGAGGGGTCGGCTTACCTCGAGAGTGGGTTAGTGGAGTAAGTGAGTTCGTGACAGAAAAATTACAGGTTTAAATTACACCAACACCTCCTGATCGAGCTGATTTCCTTCGTTGTGCATCAGCATGATGCAGAGTCGACATTTTTATGATGAAAAGAAACACCAAATCAAAGACATAACTCTCTTTTTTCAGTTAGAACACAAAATCACTTGATCACCAACACATGAAACTGATCAAAAGGATAACCTTTTTTATATCATAGTACGATTTTCTATTTCTGTATCACTGCATATACTCAAAATTGTTTTCTTTTGAAAAAACCTAAATCACAAAATGAGCTAAATCAGAAATGTGGAGTAACTCTTGGACAAGCCTCTTCTAGACGCTGCTGTCACATTTTCCATCATTTTGTAGAGAGCTCGTTTCGCCTCCCAACTCCCACAGGTTATGAGGTCGTTGATTCACTTCAAGTCTTTATCTGTTCGGCCCGTGAATCCAAATTAAGTCGCCTTTCTTCTTTCATCTTAAGTTTGTGTTTTCTATTCTGAACAAGCATTCTTTTCTCAGAGGTGAATCTGTAAAGATTGCTCGAATGAAATCTTCGACCTGCAATGGAAGAGGCAGTGATTAATAGCATTCCTTTCCGTTTAGGATGTACACGGATTTTATTACCTCTGATGCTTTGAAGTTGCAATCAGCGAGTTCACAACTTTCCCAGGCATCGGTAATGGACTTCAGAGGCATATCCAAGAGTTCTAAGGGAGTATGCAGGAAAAAGTGTAAGAAAATGGTAGTACTGTATGTTATAATGGAAACATGGTACAATAATCGATAAAAAATTATCACCGGCCAACTTTCTCAGCTTCCGAATGGATAATATAAGATTATCCATGTCCTTTTGAGCCTCTTGTGACTTCTCTCTCTCGTCCCCAGCCAACATGGGCTCGAGTAAAGAGGATAGATGCTCGAACAGCAGCTGAATCAGTCTTTGTAGCTGCATTCGGAAAGCCAGTGAGAAAGATTCTTCAGGTTAATATTTATACATTTGTGAACTATATATATACAGTATATATCAGGTTCTGCACTGCACCTGCAATGTTTCTTCGGCAGCCATGTCATCTATAAGAAGTATCTCTTTTGCAAGTCTTGTGAAAACTGACTCTAGAATCACGGTCATACTCTTCTCATAAGTGGAAGGAAGTAACAAAGGTTCCCAGATGATGTGCACTTTCTCAATTACGAACGCAATCTAACACAAAACCCAATCAACATCTCAAACAGGAGAAATGATGAAAACAAGGGGAAGGCATCAAAGCTTTTCTTTTAAAAGAGGTGCTGAATACCTGATCGATGCAAAATTTGGCAGATTCGAATTGTTTTATTTGGTGGGTATTTTGGAATCCGTTGGCTCCATCGATAGCCTAGTCAACAGCATATTATATCATAATCAGACCCCAAAAGATTTGGCTTGTAAAAGAAAATACCATTATAAAGCCCATATACATAACAAGAAAGTGTACCTGTTTTAAGTTGGACATAACAAGCTGAATTTGACGCTGCAAAACATCTTCAGCCAGAAGTTGAAATTTGGGAGCCAAATCAATAAATACAGCAAGCTCTTTAACAGAACTAGGAAAGTATGGACGATACTGCAATATCAAAGTAAGGGGAAACATTACGGAAAAGTAGTTAAAAAAATTTATTATAGTGGTTGACAACAGCTTGGGTGATCATAGATAGGGGATACACAAAAAAATTCAATTTGGGTTGATCACTACTTATTTCAGAGCTGAAATAAATTCGACAATTCGAAATGAACTACAATCAGTTAGCTGCAGAAAATCAGTGATCAATAGCATCAGCATATTTTCAGACAGTATTATAATTTTCAGATGATGGCAAGAAAAATAATCAATTTGCAGGCCAAGCATTCCTGCTTACCTGAAACGCAAGCCCAAGAATCTCCTGAGATAGGTAAAGACAGTCATTGTGCATGAGAACAGCCGCCTGGTTAATGGTATCAAGCTGCCTTTGAAGCTTTACAAATCAAGAAGAGATGTCATAACATTATATATTATCATAATCGTTGAATTTTTATAAATATGATCATATGCAAAATCTTCACCGCAGAACAAAAGAATTTAGCTAAATAGAGCAAGATAGCATAGTATTTTGAATATCGACAGCTTTTTATCTACAAGCTCTATGCACTAACCTTCACGGGGATGATCGCTTCGTAAAGTACTAGAGCATTTCTAGCAGCATGGTAGAATTCCAATGCCACTTTTGGAGGTGACATACATACATCCTGCAATAACCACTCCAATCAGAACAAATTCTGAATATGTGTGGGCACAACGAATAGAAAGTATAGGGATTACATCGATTACATCATTATACTCAACTAACCTTCAAGGTTTGGAGCACAAGCTCCATTAGTTCTTTAGCTGATACAGACACCACACATTCTTCAGATGAAAAAAGCAAAATAACACGATTGGAATCAGCACTCTCTTCTTTATTGGCCCGTGATGTTCTCGTAGCATAGTCCTGCAGGCAAATACACCACAGCTGAATCAGACAGACGAGCAGAAAACACTTACAAGATTACAGATATGTACTCACCTGAGGAAGGCTGAAATCAGATTGCAGAAGCATATTTCTGGCCCTAGCCAATATTTGAACTTTCTTTCTCGATGCAAAGTGCACTTCAACATTGTCAGCAAAATTACTCAGCTTATGATCTTTATCGTTCGAGGAAGATATGAACTTGAGTTCCTTCAAAGCGATCTCAAAATCAATTGTTAGTTTCCTGATTTGCTGAAACTCGGCAAGCTTGGAAGCATCGTCGGGAACAACCTGAAACCAGATGAACGGATTTCATGAGTAAGATACGGTGGGACAAGAATCGACACTTTGAGATCCTCCGACTTCTTACCAAAGGAATGAGCATTTTTACGACATCACATATATTCTCAACAATTTCTTTAGATATGAACCAATGTTGAATATAAGACAACTAAAACATGAACCTTGGCCAGGAAATTTGAAATAATCATATCTGACATCCTCGGCCAAGTCAATCTTCCAAAACAGCACATCCAAGAGCCATTGTTGAAGCATAAAAATTTGCTGAAAAAATCAATGATCCGAACGATGTTGGAGTACATAAGTTCACCGTCTACCTTGTTTCCCTGTGTATAATTGTTACAAAGTTTTAAGCATTGGTTTAATTCACAGAAAGGAATGCGTAAAATGATAACTATATAAACACATAACACATGCAAGCTAATTCTACTTGCCAGATTTCAAATTTGTACCTCGGGCTCAACGGATGGAACCATCTTAAGAACTGCTTCTCTGACATCGCCCGACTCCTGGCTGTTTTCTTCTTCAACAACAGGATTTGCTTTGCAACTCACTACCGGTGTAAAAACGTATTTCGTGATCAGATCTGCAATTTTAGCAAGCCCATAATCAAGGACCCCAGCAACCTACATAAACATCACGGATTATTAGGTATTGCAGAGAAAGGTATCACTGAAAAACGAATCTGGGAATATTCGCCAAATGAAGGATGAAGCACCGTTTGGACTAAGTAAATTTCTTACTCACATCCATAGCATTCATAATAGTGGATAGCTCTAGACCATTAATTCCATCTACGCTTATCTGATGCTTTACATGAACCGCATTTGTATCCTGGTCAAACCGCACACCGTTCTCCATAAACCTCAGAAGTAGCTCTTGAATCTACATCCAAATTGAATGGCTCTAAAAACAAATCATAAAATTGGATAAAATCACCATTTCGTTACTCACAGTCAATCGGAAATGTAAGGTTGAATGTCAATTGCACCACATGCAGCGAAAAAGCAACATATACCAGTCGATTCTCAGTAGGAGCAAATCATAAAAAGAGCACAAATAACAACCTTTTCTAAAATGAAATGAAGAATTCTTACTGCAGAAGCTACTAGCTCAAGATCACACCTTTCAAATGTTATACATTCGTTTTCAATCTAACTAAGGCAAAACCATACATATATAACAAAAAAAAAGCATTTGATTTTCAATGTAGATGGACATTAGCGAAAATTCAATTACTTTCCCCAATTCCTCAAATCACAGAAATCAAAGCAAAATTCCAATTCACCTCCTCGAAACAATCCGCCCACTGCTTTCTGAGAATCGCATAAACAGCCGGCTCACCTTCCGCCGCCGTCTGAGCATCGCCACCGCCCTTCACTCCAAGAGCTTCCTTCAGCTCCCTAAGCCCCTCCGCCGCCTCCACCACTCTCCCACGCTTCACATCCTCCCTAACCACCACCAATTTCCGATCCAATTCCAAAATTACCCCCAAAAACTCCAGAATCTCCCTCTTCTCCCGCGCCTCTCGCCTCTTCTCCACAATCTCCTTCACGATCCTCCCCACATCCGCCTCCACCGGCTGATCGCACACGAGGCTCAGCATCGCGGCGAAATCTTCGGCGAGATTCTCCGACTTGGAAACGACGTCGGCGCAGCTCGAGAAGAGGGTGGAGAAGTCGGAATGGTGGGACAGGAGGTACGATTGGACGGTGGATTTGATCCGGAGGGAGTGGGCATCGAGGCGGGAGATGAGGAGGCGGAGATCCGGCGCTGACAGAGGTGAGGAAGGGGATTCCGGCGAGGAGAGAAGTTCCCGGACGTTGATTGAGTTGATTAGAACGTCCATAGCGAGAGAGTCCACTGTATCGACTGTAGGGAAGTCCGCAGCGGATAATATAACAGTATGGTTTTATTTCACTTTTTCACCCCGAGAGTTTGATAAATTTCAGTTTCGCCCTTAATTCAAGAGTAATACTACTAGCAACTTTATATAAATATTTTCCACCCAAATTCGGGTTTATCCCACAATTTAAGAAATCAAAGGGAGAAATCATTAGGTTTGGATTTGTTCACAATTTTTCTTAATAAATTTTTGGTAAAATTGGATTTAGTATAGCAGTCGGAAATTATACATGAAAGTCACTGTCAATGAATTTAACCATGTCACATATGTTGCTATGCATAGTCGTTTAATTGAAAAACATCAACAATATACTACATGTAGGTTATCATATTTTTTCATGAATAATTGCGAGTATATCTAAATTTCATGATTTTGTGACAGATTTTTTAAGTTGTGAAATATTCCAAAATTCAACCAACCTTCATAACATTTCAAGCAATTTATCCAGTAGAAAATTAATTATTTTATATTATTTTTTCAATGTACTCCTATTTACTAATTTTCAAGTTGCATGCCCTAATACGTAGAATTTCATAGGGGATGATAATTTACTAACCTCTTATCTTATAATTAGCCATAATTGATAAGAAACTATATTAGTCATTCATTAGTATTTAATAATTATAATGTACTCTGTTATTAGACACATGCGTCGGAACTATAGCGTGAATTTTAATAATAATAACAAAAATGAAACTTGAAATAGTTATATGATTCACGATAATGACGAAGTTCACAATAATCTTTTATTCGCGTTGTAGTATGAATGATCATCAAATTACAACATTAATGAAAGGTGTCAAATCAAATCCAAACCTTTTGAAATTTTCAAACTCCGTACATAAAGAAAATAACTGAAGAAGACACAAATTTTATACAAATAAAGAACATTATACCACCTCTCATATCCATATGTGTCATTAACAATTAGAAAATAGACCGAGTCCCCACGAGATAAAAGATATGTACGTGCACATGTACATACATATCTTAATTAATGTCCTAAAACAGTAACTTCTGGTACATCGTCATCAGAATCTTCGTCGCCAAACTTCTTCATGTTGCCTATGATGTGACCGTCATGGCTATCGTCGTCGTCCTCGTTAGCAAGATCGCGATAAACATGGATACTGTGGCCTGGTTGATCCACAGCATGAACTTGTTTTACTAGGATCAAGCAAACCAAAATTCCCACCAAAAAAATCATTGAAACTTTTTGTCTTAATGCCGCCATTGCTAATTTTTTGTAGTTGTTTTATTTTATTACCTCAAAATTTTGTTTGATTTTATTTGAATTCTATGAGCAAGAAATGGGAATGAATTGGATAATTTTGAGAAGATGTGGAATTTATATATAGGATATTTTAGGTGAAGTTAGTTTAGTTAGTTGAAAGTTTATGTGGTTATAAATTGAAAACTTTCTATTTTTGTGCAAGTTGGTTATCTTTAGTAATATGAGAGAATTTCCCAAAGATTTTAAAATATAACTAACTAATCAATGGATCATACCACCGTAATTCCTTTTACAAAATAAAATCTTAAATAACTAAAATCCCCTCTAAAATTCTTATCCCCACATAAGCATAAGAAGAACCACAAATACAAAGAGGGGACAATATTTTTTTACAACTAACTGAATCTATTAAGAGAATCATCTTAGGAAGTTGAAGGGGGATTCGCAAGAAATATATATTAAAAACAACAGAAACGATGTACCAAAAATAAAACAAAAAATGGCGACAAAGGTGGTGAAGTTGTTGTTGATGATGATTTTTGTATGTCAAATTCTTGCAAATCCGGCGGAGGGCGAAATCCTTAGTTATGAAGCAATGATGCCCGATATTATCCCTCGTCAAACGTCACCACCCCAACCGGTAAACAACTACACCAGCGGTCCCCTAAGGGTTAGCCCGCCACCCTCGAGGGATGTTTAGGCTAGTACAATTTCTAATGAGATGTAACACAAAATTGTAAACAAAAAGGCTGTGAGCATTGTTTTAATTGTATGGATTGTACCTGCTCGACTCTGCTCACATAATGGATCACCTTTTCAAAAAGGCTTCGGCTGTTGGCTTTTATCAAAAAATTATAATATTATCAATATATTTATCAATTACCAATAAACTACCAATTATGAATCAATATTCTATTACTAACACGTTTCTCCTTTAACAAGTAAGCTGGAGATTCGAGTCACCTCGAAAAGGAATGAAGAACCATTTTCGAGTATGCTTAAAATATAAAAAATAGTACTAGTAGTAAACAAATAAAAATTGAAATACTTTTATAGTGAATGAATACAATGAAATACTATCTTTAATTTGTGGAAATTCACCATTGTACAGAAAACTATAAATGTACTTCACAAACTGCACTACATGTAAAATTGGCTTGAACCGGGTGTACAACACAGAGGACGGGAAGTTAACCCTTTTTAAAAAACATATCCATAAAAAATAAAAATGTCACCGAAGTAGTCATTTTTTTTACGGTTCCGTCAAAAAACTAATGGTCAATGCTAATTGCACAGTGGCATGACCGTTAGTTTTTTACGGAACCATAAAAAAAGGACCACTATGACAATGATTTCATTTGTTATAGACATGTTTTCAAAAAGTGAATGTTTTGGACCATATTCATATTTTGGTCATATGTTTAGGACCAAAATTGACATTTACTCATTTATTTATTTATCTTTCCTATCAAACTATATCTGAGAGTATATATATATATGGTAATGATAAAATGCAAACTCTAAATATTGTATAAACTCCAAACTATGATCTGTACCGTTTGAAAATGTCAACAGATGACAAAATAATAGCAACAAAAAATGTTAACACAACATCAACCGTTGACATTGTGTTAATATTTTTTGTTTCTATTAATTTTGTCATCTTTTGACATTTTCTAACTGTCCAGATCATAGTTTGAAGTTTGTACAATATTTAAAATTTGTATTTGATCATATGAGTCTATAACATCAATCAGTACGATTTTAGTAAATTAAGTGAAACAATTGCCATAAAGTATATTGTGCCTAAAAATATTATAATATCAACATATAATATTAATCTGAAATATCAATACATTGATTTTTGAATTTTTGAATGACTTAGACGGATATTATTATGATATTTTTATCATTAAAGAAATTTTCATACTGCATTGGGCAATAGAAACATGCACAAAATAAAGAAAAGATATACTCCTGATCTGTTTAATTTAAAATGATTTTTCTTCATACTTTTAAATGAAAGTATCATCATTTATACATAATTTTGTTTATTCTCATCAAACAAAATAATATTGCATAAAATTTATATATAAAAAAGAAAATCCTTCACTTTATGATGATAAAAGAAGTACTAGTTTTTATTTGAAGATATACTATTCAATACTAATATTTATTTTACAATAAAAATTATTATTATTTCTATTTTAGTATAGAGTGAACTACATCAAAAGTCCCTAATTTTTTGGTCTGTGACACTGTAGGTCCCTAACAAAAAAAAATATCGTCAGATGACCCTAACGTTAAACATAATCACGAATCATGTTTTTTAGCCACTTTTCGGACGAAAATGCCCAAATGGCTTGAAGTGCATTTTTGGCAATCCCTAAATTCGCTGACTATGAATTCTGTCACATTTATGTCAGCAACTTCTTATGTGATATCCTAATAAGTTATGATACTTCATACGTGATTAAAGTTTTGTCAATATTTGTACACAAAAAAAAACTTCTTATATTCCTCTATTTCTAGTTAGTGGTAACAATATACTAGGTATATCATATAGGAAATTCACTGAGAAACAACCAAAATATGGAAAAGTGAAGTTATTTATGAAATAAAATCTGAATCAATAATACACAGAATAAAAAATATTTCATATTTTATTAAATGATACAGTATTATTTTTTTGAAACACTGACATTAAAAATATTTTTTCATTATATATCATCGATCTAATTTGTTAATGTAAGCCTAACTTTAAGACGATTTTATATTTATTAATATTTTATTAAGAATTATAATTTAGCTTAAACTGAAATTTTTGACATCATATGAATATTCAATCTTTATATATAAATTTGCATAGTTTCTTGTCATTCATGATAAAATTGAAACATGAGTAATATTTTGAAAATATTCAAACATGTGACATTAGCTATTTAATCCTTGTAGATTTTTTTATTAATAATAGTATCTGAAATTAAGACAATGTAAATTTATAAATTAATACTGCAAAATTGGGATACTATCATAATAAATAAAATCGATCGATAAATCAAGGTAAAAAATAAATAAAAATTAGTGGAAATAGAAAACATCGAAAAATACCTAAAAGTGAGTTTTATAAGGAAGAAAGAGTCTCATTTTATTATTTTCATATTAATTAATGCAGATAATGATAAATATGTATATTATAAAAAAATTAGAAAGTGTAAATAATGACAAAGTTTTAATTTAGTATGAAGTACTAGAATTTATTAGAAAATTACATAAGAAGTTGCTGACAAAAATGTGGCAGAAATCACATGTCAACAATATAATGAAGTGACAAAAATGCCCTTTTAGGGCCTAAGGGTATTTTGGTTCGAAAAAATATGATTCGTGATTATATTTAACATTCGGGTCATCTAACGCTATTTTTTTGTTAGGGACCTGCAGTGTCACAAATTGAAAAGTTAGGGACTTTGAGGTAGTTCACTCTTTATTATATCTATAATATACTCCCTCCGTTCCAAGATAATTAGAATATTTTTTTTGGCACGAGAATAAGAAATTGATATGTTAAAAGTTAAAATGGAGAGAATAAAATAAAAGAGAAAATAAAGTAAAAGAAATGAACAAAGAGTAAAGTAGGAGAGATGATAAAGTTTTTACCAAAAAAATGAAATAATTCAACTATCGAGATTCAACTACATTGATATTTGATATAGAGGAAATACAAAATAACAAAGACACCAAATTATGGTATGCTGAAACAAAATATTTAGCTTTATTTTGATTCGGATAAAGAAATAATATCAGTAGTAATTTAATTTTGAAATTCACAAATGAGGAATAAAAAAAAAATTAAATACAGCCCATTCTACTGTCATGGAAAAGGAAAATTAACAAAAATACACAAATTCTAAATTAGCCCCAAATTTTCTCTAAATCACCATTCGCCGCCGTAATCTTGGCCCCACCGCCGATTAAGCTCCAGCGCCGACGTAGCCGGCTCCTTTGGCATTCTACAGCTTTGCGTATTTATCTATTCGTTCAAGATCCTTGCGTGACGCTTTCTATTTATGCGCGCATTCTGGATTGCCCTGTTAGTGTGTTCATCTTCTTGTTTTGTTGTTTGATTTGATTTCTCGCTGCAATCAATATTAGCCCCAATTGAAAATTCAGCGTTGGTTTGCTCAGAATTTATGAACTAATTTGATTTCCCCCAATTTGGTGAAGCCCTAGCAATTTCGAATATTATTGATTTTCAGCCAATTTTGACTTTATCAGTTGTATGAAGCTGATAATAGCCTATATATTTGCGACGATTGCAATCTGAATGCGTTTTATGCACGCGATCACTTCTGAGAAATTTAATGCTGTAAACTTGCTTTAGCTTGTCTGGTGTGGGAACTGGAATTCTGAATGAAAGAACTCGAACCTTTTGTGATTCTGCTTAGATTAACTAAGAAATTAAACCCAATGCTGTTTGTTTCATTCTGTTCATTGTATGCGTCTTTGTACTCTGTATGTGTTTGTGCTTGTAATCATTCTTCTGGAAAATGCATAGTACTATAAAATGGGTTTTTTGTGCATGATTTGGGTTATCGATGACCTTAGTTTTCTCAAAGAGCTTGCTTTTTGGAAATTTTGGGTATCCTTTCTCTCTCATGAGCCCCTTGTTGTTTTGGGTTGTCATCTTCACAGAAGTGATCTTGCAGCTCTGACTGCTCCTTTCACTGTTTTTACTGTGTATCTCTTCTATACAGGTGGTGAAGAGTTAGTTTATGAATTTATGCATATATATTAGTATTCAATAAGAAAATAAATGAGACTTCTTAGCAAACAATTTAACTATCAGTTTAGCTGTGCTTTTGAATTTTTATATGATGATCTATGCTTGATTGTTAATGCCTTCAAGCTTACATGTTGTTCTTTTAAGTATTTTCTAAATCTTCATCCACTCGCTTCTCTTACTCATCCATTTTTCTCACACTATTGGGATTTGATTTACAGGTATTCGTGTCTGGCTTGGAATTGTGTGGTTTGAACATTACTAGATTAAACTTTGTTTTGACTCCCTTGTTGTGGTCTTTGGCTCTAGTTGGGGATAGAACTTCATGCTACAAAGGACATATTTATTGGTCTAAGATAAAGATGAATTTACAGACACATACAGGGCAGATCTCAGGCCAGATACCCAACCAAGCTGGTACTATGTTGCCTGGGCTACCACAGCAAAATGGGAACCCTATGGTCAGCCAAATGCAGAATTCTAATGTTCATCGAAATGTCCCCAATATGGATCCAGAAACTATTAAAAGACGCAAATACATGCAAGAAAAAATGTAAGGATATTGTTCATCAAGTAAATAGCAAATTTCCGTGGATATATATGTTCGTTTACATCCTTTGTAATTCTTATGATATGTTTACTTGTATTTGGTTTCTTGAAAATACATGCAACTGAGTGCTTGGAGGACCATCAAGCATCAACAAGTTGAAGTGTGTTTTGCATAGTATTGCTTAGTTGTCAGACATTTGATTCTTACATGGACTACGAATATAGAGCTGTTCTATTTCTTGATTTGATGATTAGATTCAAATTGAATCATTCAATGACTTTTGATTCCTGATAGTGATATGTGGATCCAGTAAAAGTCATCGTTCTTGAAAGTTATTTAGGAAGCTTTGCTAGGCAGCAGATAATTGTTGCTTTATCTGTCTCTATAATTTCTGGCCCATTTTAATTTTCTGCTTATATTTTACGTTTAAAATGATCAATTGGGTTGGTTGATAGCATTGTTACATCCATCAGCTCTAAAATTTTTGGCATCACGTCACATCAATGAAATGACATGCTTTTGCTTATCTGCTATTCTGGTTGGACTGTTGGATCATTTCTACTTGTGCTATTTTTTGGGTTTCTGGTTATTGTGTAGGAATAGGTGAAAGTTACTTCTAAGTTCTGAAAAAATGCTATAAGAATTGCTTGCTTGATTAATGATGCTAAAGGTTTAGTCTCTTTGTTCTGCAGCTGGAACTTTCTAATGCAGCGGCGACAGCAATCTCCTGAGGTTCCCAACAGGAGAATGGTTGATATAGTGAAACGTCTAGAAGATGGTTTATTCAGAAATGCCACGACAATGGTGTGTTACTTTTTATTCCACTTCATCATGCAATCATCCTCCTTGTGTAGCTAATCTTTTTGTGCATAACATTGTATATGAATTTTCATGTTGACATTGAAGTTATATACGCATAAATTTTCAAGAACCTTAAATATGTATTTGTATGTGTGTTGGAAAATTGTTAGCATAACTACTTATGTGATTGGTTAGTTTTCATATGTCCTCTGCGTTTATATTTCTTATTATGTCATCTATGTCAGGAGGAGTACCTAAACCTGGAAACTTTGGAAAGGCGTTTGCATATTCTGATTAAGCGCTTCCCTACAAGTAATCACAATCAGCAATTGTCACATGCCAATTCTTCCCCTTCCGTTGGTACAATGATACCCACACCCGGGTTTCAACAAACTGGGAACTCAAGCTTCGTTGGAACTTCATTAGTGGATAATTCTTTTGGGAATAGTAGTTCCAACACAATTGCATCATCCACCGTCTATCCGGGAAGCTTTTTTCCAACTCAAAATGGGTCTTCTGGAATTGTGCATGGTAGCTCATTTAGTTCATCAGATATTTATTAGCTATTTCATCAACATAGCACATCTGGTTGTCTTTTCACTCAACTAAAGGAATAGTTTTCTGCAGGAGCTTTGGCTGGTGGGTATCAGCAGTCACCTAATGCTTTCTTGGTCAATCCTGGGGGAAATAACATGATGGTGTCCATGGCTGTGCAAAGAATGACAAGTCAAATGATCTCAACTACTGGAATTAATAACTCCAATTCTAATGATATGATTGCTAACACTAGCAATAACAAGTCATTGAAAATTGAGCCATCAGACGTTGGAGCATGTTCTGATGTTGACTCTACAACTGCATCACAGCCTACTTTGCAAAAACAGCATGTTGGTGGTCAGAATTCTCGTGTTCTACACAATATTGGTGGGCAAATGGTTAGTGGAGGCAGTTCTATGTTGCAGCAGAAAAACTTTGGAATAACTCATGGGCCCCTAAGTGGAGGGTTTGGAATGATGGGAAAGAATACACCTGTCATGAATAGTCCAGGAACCACTGAGGGACATTTATCTGGAACTATACATTTAAATTCCACCAAGCCCTTGTCTCAGCATCTTGACCAGCATCAACAAAGACTAGTAACACAAGGTATTTTATTCGATCTACACCACTATAGCCATGCTTATGTGTCTTACGTGTTTTCCGATATCCTTAATGTAATGAGAGTTAGTTGAGGATTCCCCTGAAACTTCTAGTATGTATTCCTTTTGACACTATTCTGTTTGACAGGTGATGCCTACGGAATTGGTGCTACTGGGTCCGGAAACATGTACATTCCTGCAACAACTGTTGGGTCCACGATCAGCAACCCGAGCTTGAATTCCATATCCATGCAATCAATGCACACGACAGATTCTCATTTGATGACCAATAACCAGTCAAATGTATGTTCTTCTCAACAGGCAACTGTGGATCCCCACTCAAGAGATCAATCACAAAAGGTGAATTTTCAATCTCAGTACTCAGTGAAAGAAAATCTTGTGCAACCTCACCAACAGCAGCTGTTTCAACAGCCATCCCAGCAGCTTCAGGAGCGAAAACCATCTCAGAATCAATTGCAACAAAAAAGCCAAATGCCGAACCAGTATTTGATGAGAAATGATTCTTTCGGTCAATCCCATCTGTCGCCCAGTATAATATTTGAGGTAAAGCAGGAGATTGGAACAGAGCATCATAATGAAGGTCTACAGTCAAAAGCCACCCACTCCTTCCATTCTGATTTGCAGAATCAGTTCCAGTCAAATTCTGTAGACGACCATCCAGGAGCTGCTAAGCCTTTTTCTCATTCATCTGTGCCGCATAATGCCCCATCCTTGCACCCGCAGCAATTTGTGTGTAACACTAGTGATTGTACTAGTCCTTGTGGTGGTGTTCAACCAGATGTAGCTTTGGGCAGTCAGCGGTATTCTAAGCCTCCAGATGTGGACGCATCAGGAAGACTCCCAATTGATCAGACTATTCAAAATGAAAAATATCAGAGACTAATGAGGCAAGATGGAGCTCAACTAAATAATTTATCCTCAGAAGAATCTGTTATTGACTACTCTGGAAATTCTAGATCAACAGAACCAGTGAACACAAGTGACCCAGCATCTCGAACCTATAGCATTATTCGCGAAAAACAGTTCAAGAACCAACAGAGGTGGTTGCTGTTTTTGCGGCATGCTCGTCGATGTCATTTCCTAGAAGGTAAATGCCCCGAGCCTAACTGCTTAACTGCTCAGAAGCTGTTGAAGCATATTGGAAGTTGCAACAATTTCTCTTGTTCATACCCTCGTTGCCGTGTTACATGGGATTTAGTCAATCATCATAGGCGCTGTCAGGATTCAAATTGCCCTGTATGTATTCCTGTTAAGAATTTTATGCAGACCCACTTCAAGACATTTGCTCGTTCTAATTTGAAGTCTGGGTTGCCTACGGTAGTCAATGAATCTTCAAATGCCCATGATATTGCTGGAACTTTGGGAAGGTCTACTCCAAAGATGGACCCAGTGATGGCTGAAACTCCTGAAGATGTACAACCTCCTATTAAACGCGTGAAAGTCGAGCAAAGCCTGCAGTCTCTTGTCCCTAGCAGTGTATGCTCTGTGGCGTTGGCATCTGCTATAAGTGATGGTCATATCCATAATGTACAGCATAGTGAAAAGGATCACGATTACCATATTCCAGTAAAACCTGAAATTAGTGATCTGAAAGTAGCAGTGAAAGCCCCCGTAAACGTTGCACAGGAATGTCCCAATATTGAGATAACAAAGGGTAACGTGGATGATTCCTACATAGAAACTCTGAAAGGTGATGGTGCCACACTTAGTGATTCTGTTGGATGTGGTGCTCAGCAGCTCATTAAGACAGAAAAGGATACAGCGCAAGCTAAGCTGGAAAACACTTCATTACCTCCTGAGGGTTCATCCAAGTCCGGGAAGCCAAAAATAAAGGGAGTATCAATGATAGAATTATTTACCCCTGAAATGGTCCGCCAACATATTATGGGTCTCCGGCAGTGGGTAGGACAGGTCAGTCTTGTTCATTTTCTCAATGATGCTTACTGTATTCCTTTTGAAGGCTTGCTAGTGTTACTTTTAGAAATTTGAAGAATCTTATGAAATTTCATCACTGTTGTAATATTTAAATTTGCTTTCAGTTATCTAATCACACAGTTAGGAAATCATTTGTGTTCTTTTGCTTTAGTTTGTTGTATTTGATATAGACTAAGATTACTTCAATGACCCGTTCTTGCTCTGAGACTTTGATGATTTCTTGCCCTTGGCAAGCTTGCATAGATACCTTAAACAGCTGGAGGCAACTTTATCAGTTTGCTCGCCTTTTTGATAGCTATTCTAGATGAGGATCCTTAAATTCATTCTTCAATATTAAAGTTGATTTATGAGGCCATCCTTTTTTATTATTATTTTTTTCTTCTTAGATATTTCTTTGCTTCATATCCCATGTTTTTGTATTTGGAAGAGGGATGGGACAAAAACTTGTCATTTTGCTGGATTAGATCTCACTCAGTTATGCCTTCACCTTCCTCCTAATGAAGCATCATATATCATATATGCTCTACAAATGTGTCATTCACCTTCCTCTATGAAATTTGTAATTACTCTTTTTGATCCACAGAGCAAAGCAAAGGCAGAAAGAAATCAGGCAATGGAGCATTCAATGAGTGAAAATTCTTGTCAGCTCTGTGCAGTTGAGAGGCTTAGCTTTGAACCTCCTCCTGTGTATTGTACTCTCTGTAGTATTCGTATTAAAAGAAATGGAATGTATTACTCCTTCGGGTCTGGGGAAACCCGTCATTGCTTCTGCAATCACTGCTATACCATTTCTCATGGAGACACTATTGCAGTAGATGGCACGACTATTCCAAAGGGAAGGATGGAGAAAAAGAAAAATGACGAGGAAACTGAAGAATGGGTAATGCCTTTTCTACTTTCGTTGTTGTTCTATTTTGATACATGGTGTTCGATTACACTAAGTATTTGTTTCTTGCAGTGGGTTCAATGTGACAAGTGTGAAGCTTGGCAGCATCAAATCTGCGCATTGTTTAATGGTAGAAGGAATAATGGTGGAGAAGCGGAGTATACTTGTCCAAATTGTTATATGGCAGAAGTTGAAATGGGAGAACGTGCACCATTGCCACAGAGTGCTGTTCTTGGTGCAAAAGATTTGCCTAGATCACATCTAAGTGATCACTTGGAGCAGCGTTTAATTGTAAAATTGAAGCAAGAGAGGCTGGACAGATCTAGGCATCAAGGCAAAAGTTATGATGAGGTGATTAGCTTTTACTTTTGTGCAGCGTGGGATGTTTTGTTTGCTCACACACACACACAAATATATTATCAAGAATGTGGTTTATATTGCGAAGTCGTTTATGCATTTATTAGCTTTTTGTTTAATGGTCACTGTCTATGTCACGATTAAAGCCCCTGGAATATTTAAAGTAAATCTGTGAACTTTTGCTAAACTGTCCAGGTCCCAGGAGCAGAAGAACTTGTTGTAAGAGTGGTATCATCAGTGGACAAAAAGTTGGATGTCAAGCCTCGCTTCCTGGAGATTTTTCAAGAGGAAAACTATCCAACAGAGTATCCTTATAAATCTAAGGTCATCCATACTACTCGATATTACTGCTTTTAAATTTTTTCTATATAAGCTCTATCAAAATATTGTCAGTACGAATCTACTCTAATCTCTGTGCTTTTAGAAGTCAATTGATATTGAACACTAAGAATTGCATTAAGCCATTCAATGATACAAATGGATATGAAGATGTTCTATATGTTAACCTTATAATGAGTTTGGAAATATTCAATGATTTTTTTTGCCATTATGTGAAAGACTTGGAACTTATAGAGGTGAAATCTGGTTGTTGCTATTTTTTCCTTTTTTATGGGTGGGGAGAGCAGATTGAGATGTAAGTGGAGATTTGTTTCTTGATATGCGTCCTTACTTAAATTAGTGCCTTTTTTGTTTGCAAATACTGGAAGCCAAGTTAAGCAAGGTGTTTCAATTGCTATTACGAATTTGCTGCTCCATCAATTTGCTGTAACTGTATTTTATATGCTACAGGCGGTACTGTTATTTCAGAGAATTGAGGGTGTTGAAGTATGCTTGTTTGGCATGTATGTTCAAGAATTTGGATCTGAATGCCAGCAGCCAAACAATCGAAGAGTCTACATCTCTTACCTGGACTCTGTTAAGTATTTTAGACCAGAAGTCAAAACAGTCTCAGGAGAGGCTCTAAGGACATTTGTGTACCATGAAATTTTGGTATGTTATCATACTATTCTATTTCCCTTACAGTTTACAAAAGAATGTTACAATTATATTCTTAGTAATTTTTATATATATCTAATTCAGATTGGATATCTGGACTACTGCAAAATGTGTGGTTTTACAAGCTGCTACATCTGGGCATGCCCTCCGCTGAAGGGTGAGGACTACATTTTGTATTGTCACCCAGAAATTCAAAAGACGCCCAAATCTGATAAACTTCGAGAGTGGTAGGTACCATTACTTTCTAAATGTGAGCGCTAATGCACAGCAGTGTTTCACCGTTCTCTCTTTCAGGTACTTGGCCATGCTACGAAAAGCCACAAGGGAAAACATCGTCGTGGAGCTTACTAATATGTATGAACATTTCTTTGTTTCAACTGGTGAATGTAAAGCAAAGGTAACTGCATCTCGGTTGCCATACTTTGAAGGAGATTATTGGCCTGGTGCTGCGGAGGACTTCATCTATCAATTTCAACAAGAAGAAGATGGGAGAAAACATTCTAAGAAGGGAACTTTGAAAAAGAGCATTACAAAAAGAGCTTTAAGGGCATCTGGACAAACTGATCTTTCTAGCAATGCATTAAAGGATCTGATGTTAATGCATAAGGTAAGATCTTTCTCATAATTTTACTTTGATTGTTTCCTTTTCGTACTTACAAGACTAAGTAATTACTGCTTCTATTTTCTTTTAGTGTTACCAAAAAAAACTTCTTTGTTTCCCTAGCTTGGTGACTCCATAACTACATGTAAGGAGGATTTCATCATGGTTCACTTACAGCATTCATGTTCTCATTGCTGCATCCTAATGTTTTCTGGAAAACGGTGGGTCTGCAAGCAGTGCAAAAAGTTTCATCTTTGTGATAAGTAAGGATTCTATTCACTTCCTGCCTCAGTTATCATAAATCTTCTTGTTGATTTCATTTCCAAGCTGTGGTATTTACTCTTTAATATCCTTGAGATAGGCCTCACCAATTAGATACTTGCGCTAGCTACATAATCATTGTTGACATACCAACATTTCTTGGCAAATTTGAGAGTTCTCCAAATTTTTGTCCGTTGCATCCTGGAATTCCATCATGATGCATGTTATATCTGTAGAGCAGTGTACTAATCCCCTCTTTTCTACTCTTATAGGTGCTATGATGCTGAGCGGAAACGTGATGATAGGGAGAGGCATCCTGTAAACTACAAGGATGTGCATGCACTTTATCCTGTACGTCTGTAGGATCAAAATGATTAAATGAATTTGAGCTTAGCATTTGGACTAAGAAATTTAAGAATCTGCAGGTTGACATTGCTGAAGTCCCCGATGATACTAAAGATAATGAGAATCTTGAAAGTGAGTTTTTTGACACAAGGCAAGCATTTCTCAGTCTTTGTCAAGGAAACTATTATCAATATGATACTCTTCGCCGAGCTAAGCATTCTTCTATGATGGTCTTGTATCATCTGCACAATCCGACTGCACCTGCTTTTGTCATAACATGCACAAAATGCAACCTTGATATTGAGAGTGGGCAAGGTTGGCGCTGTGAGACATGCCCCGAATATGATATATGCAACGCTTGCTATCAGAAGGATGGAGGAAAGGATCATCCTCATAAATTAACTAAAAATCAGTCCATTGACCCCAATGCACAAAACAAAGAAGCCAAGCAATTACGACTCTCACAGGTATATTTATCACATACAATCCACCACCCACCGATGTTGTATTCTAGTGCCCGGCTCGTGACATGGATTTCTTTGACTTGTTTTGCAGGTGAGGAAAATGCTCGATCTCCTGGTGCACGCTTCTCAGTGCCGGTCAACCCTTTGCCAGTATCCAAACTGTCGCAAGGTCAAGGGACTTTTCCGCCATGGCATCCTGTGCAAAAGGCGTGCGGCAGGAGGCTGCCATATGTGTACAAAAATGTGGCAGCTTCTCCAGCTTCACGCCCGAGCATGCAAAGAATCTGACTGCAATGTACCACGTTGCAGGTTTGTTCACAAAACTCCTCATATCAACCAAGTACTCCTCTCTCTTGTCATCATAAACACACGTATATGAATCCCCTCATGCTCAATGCAGGGACTTGAGGGAACACCTGAGAAGGCTGCAGCACCAAGCAGATTCGCGACGAAGGGCTGCTGTAATAGAAATGATGAGGCAACGTGCAGCAGAGGTCGCAGGCAGTTCTTGATCACCCAAGCTGTATATATCAATAGCGAGCCAGAAAATTCCTTGGTTATTGCGAAACTAAATATCTGTTTTTTTGTGTCTCTGCTGCAAATGAAACCCACAGGAGTTCAGGTTCGTTCACCCCTCAACGATATTTTTCATTCATACGTCGTCATATGAACTAGCTTCTAGTATAATTTAGATGGGAAAAAAGGGTACAGAAATCAGTCTTGATTCTTTGTATTTTGTTTACATAGTATTTCTCCCCTGTCATCATTCGATGGCTGAGTGTATCATAACTTTTACTTGCTTAGTTTTAATGGAGAAGCGCATTTTTCCTATCTTTACTACTACAAAATTTGACGAAGCAGTACATTTGTAACAAACCTCGTACTACTTATTTGTTCCTTGTGTTGGGAGGAGTACTTCTTAGCTTACCACTTAAGTAAATTAGGAAGCAAAACATATGTGAATTTCACTACTTTTCTTTTTTTTTGTATAAATTTTTGCTTCTGTTGGGAGCAAGCACATGTTCTTCACAAACTAATCCATTTAAATTGCCCCCATGTACCCAAATTGTATTCACACATAATTCCCAATCTCAATGATGAATCCAAGAACTATTTCTCTCATCAATCTCTATATTTTAGCCATTTCCACACCATTAGCCTTCACCAATTGCATATCAAGCTATGGTAACACTTCTTTTCCACTATACACAATCAATCAGTGGCGGAACTAGAAAAAATTTCTGAGAGCTCCATTTTCTCAAAATTTGTCTTTTTCCGCCAATGCGCACACACATATAGAGAAAGAAAATGTTATGTTACATTCCTTATCTCAAAATTAACTAATTGGCTTCGATTTTTACGCCATTTGTTAAATTAACGACGTTAATAATGATTTTAATGTCGTTTCTATTTATATATATCTATTTTTTTCTAAATTCAATTTAACAAATATTTTTTTAGATCAAAGCATAGACTCAATCAAGAATGCAGCTACAACACAAAGTGCTCAACTCCAACCTACTTCACCATATCAAACTCCTCAAAACTACCCTCCATTGTGCTCGTATCCACCGCCGTCGTCGTCGTCGACGCCCTCTTCAACGACCCTCCCGCCACCCACGCGCCCTCCAACTCCGCCATCCCTAACACCTCCGTCGCCCTCCGCGAAACCCGGCCACGGGTCGTGGTGCGTGGCGAAGCCCTCGGTGCCCGTCCCGACGATCCAGCAGGCGTTGGACTACGCCTGCGGGTCGGGGGCGGACTGCGGGCCGACGCAGCCGGGAGGCGCGTGCTCCCAACCGGACACGGTGGTTGCGCATGCTTCCTTTGCTTTCAATAGTTATTGGCAAAAGACTAAATCTAGTGGTGGAACTTGTGACTTTGGAGGCTCGGCTATGGTTGTCAATGTTGATCCAAGTAAGTTTTTTTTTTCGAAATTAAACAACACAACAATTGCTATCGCTTGCGATTTGGTTATACAATATCTTCACAATCAATAATTTTTTTCTTCTATTTTTCATCCGTTCACCAAAATTCATTGCTTTAATTTCTTCTCTAATTTTTCTTCATCTTAAACTAACAATATTTCAATTATTTAATCTCTATGGTATTTTATTAATTTTATGTTAAATATGCTATCAAGATTAATTAGTAATAGACGGAGAGAATAGTTGTTAAAATGTATTAATTACGATATGCTTAATATAGTGATAAGGTATGTTACGAATCTAAATATCATAGCAAATTGAAAAAAAAGAAAGAAAGACAAGAGGTAAAACGTTGCTTAAACACATGTATAAAGCATAAATCAAGAATTTTATGCTTTGTGTGTGAGTTAGAGTTACATATAAACGATCATATATATATTTAATTAATATACTCGGCATTAAGGTACCTAAAATTTTATTTGGGATATATTTTAGAGCATTTCAAAATTTAGGTTCGAATATCAAAATTTATTAAATAGGATACAATTCAATAAATATTGATATTGTAGAGTATATTTGATTTTTGAGCCTATGTATATATAGAAACAGAAACAATTGTATAAACTGGTCTACCAAATAAACTATTCAATTGTTAAAATAACACAAGGCCCAGTAAGACTAAATCCAATTTGAGCCCAATAAGGATTTACTTTGGGACCAACTTGGAGAAAGTTCCGTTAACAAACTGCAACTTAGTTGGTAAGATGAATATCTTAAACAGTAGGTCGAATGTTCGAGTTATTAGGATTGAGCTGAATGAGCCTAGTATCATATTTTGATATAACACTAATGTAAGATCAAGTTATACTTATACATGTACCTTTTCATCGTACTACTACAATTTTTTTGAAACAAATGTGAAATCCCATCCAATATAAAAGTTTGGGTTGAAAAGTTTTATCATAATTAAAATAAATAAATTATTCAGCTCTCGATGATGAAACTTTTACATTTTGCGCAGGTTATGATCAGTGCCATTTCCTCTCCACTTGAAGAATATTACAAGGCACAATAAAATTAAACAAATTTGCTGGTAATTGTTGTATGCAATTAAAGAAATGCACATTTGTTTAAGCTCTACAATAATTTGTAGTTTAGGTAAGGATTTATGTTATTTCTAGTTTTATAATATATCTTTCCCAAAAAGCTCTATGCTGCTATATAATTTTATTTATTTGAATCGAATAATATGTTGATTAGTGTTTTATATCGTTGTAAAAAATCCACAATTAATATGTTGATAAGGGTTTTGTAATCTGGAACCATGGATTTTTATCAAGTTTCTATAGACCGTTATCGCAATTTTAGCGATTATAGTTTTACATAGAGTTAATGGTAATAATGTATCTACCAATTTATTTTATAACAAATTAACAATGCTTCATAGTTTTTTATTCCAAAAATAGAGATGAAATAGTAATACATATCAGCAATAATTATAAGAAGTATTACTCCCTCCGTTCCTGATAAGAGTATGTTTTGCTATTTCCTACATCATTAAATAAGAGTTTTATTTCACTTTTATCATAAATGATAAATATGCTTCACATTTGATCGATTTATTTCGCTTACATTTTATTATAAAACTAATATATATAAGTGAAATTTATATTCCATTAACTATTTTTTAAAACTCATTCTATAAGACTATAACCAAATATGACTCTTGTTTAGAAAGGAGAAAGTATTAATTTTAAAAAAATAGTGGGAGACGTTTGTAGATAACTCCTCAAAATAGGTTACTCTAGTATTTTTGTAATCAATATCATAAAAATAGTGGATGTGTTTAATTTATCAATCGTATTGAAACATAAATATTTTTTGAAGTGGACCCAAATCAAAATAAGAGAAAATCCATAATTTTAGAAAAAATATCGAGTATTAATTAATTTACAAAAGTCTCACTATATTCGATTTTTCCCAGCTGCCGACAAGTCGAAACAAATCTAGATTTTATGTCAGAGCATCTCCAATGGTCGGCGGACAAGCAATAGCCCAGCCATAGCTCAGCCATGCCACATCAGCAGCACTAAATTCCTCCTGCCACATCAGCTGGACAAGCAACTGGACAAGCAATAGCATTGCCACATCATCAGCACTAAAAACAAATAATTAAACAATCATACAAAATACAGAATTAAATTTACGACACATATACGGGAAAATTCTCTAATAATATTAAATTTTTAAAAATACATTAATTAAAAAAAAAGTAAAAAAAATTTACATTACTTAAAAAAAATCCTAATCCACGCACGGGCCCACCCCTTCCGGCGCCGCCTCACTCCTCGCCGTCGTCGCCGCTATCCGGGACCCCCAAATTCTCTAATAATATTAAATTTTTAAAAATTGGCTCGCCGGTTCCTCGCCAATCGGGAGGCTGCAATAGCGGCGAGCGCCCGGGAATCGGCATGCCCTCGCCGAAATTCTCGCCGATTTGGCGCTCGCCGACTGCAATAGTTCGGCGAGCGCCAAAAATCGGCGAGCCGCTCGCTCGCCGACCACTGGAGATGCTCTTAGTGGTACAATTCATTGAGTGAGATGTTTCATTGAAAATAGTGTACAGTATTTTGTCCTTTGAGTAAAGATTGAAAATGAATTAAAATAAAAGGTAGTAAACCGAACTTGTTTTTATTTGCATGACTGGGTAAGTCACGGGCGAAATAGTCATAAAATCCATTCCCTCTTTCCTCTAAACTATGAAAAATTGGAACCAATTAGCCATAAGCTACCCTACCTTGTTTGGACCTTAATATAAGTGTGTACCCAAAGTCATTGAATGTAGTGAATAATGGCCAAGAATTGTGTTTACCATTTTTTGTGTTCAAGTTTTATTCAGCTAATTTTGAGAGATTGATGAGTTGGATATTCGGAAACCAGTCCTCACTCTAGATGAGATAATGCTGAGAAGTTGAGATGGTGCTTATGATTTAGTTATAATCTTTCAAATTCTAGATGGGATGATACTTAGAATTCAATAAAGTAGAAAGATCTTTTAAGATCTTCATGTTAGCACTTAGATGATATCACTATGCTCCTAATTTAATTATTGTCTTTCAAGTTTGAAACAAAATGACGCTCAAAATTTCGATGTGTTTGTTACACGCTAACTTATCTACAACGATTACATCAATCTTCAAGGGATAAAATTCTAGATTTTGTATAAAATCTAGTGGTCCAGATATTAAATCAAGGGAATCAATCCCCTCGTCTATGAAACATGACATATGTATTAAATATTGATTCGATAAATTATAGACCCCACTGGTTTTGACTCTCTTCTCCTGCTTCTTATTTTTTCTCTTTTTCATTGATTTTAAAATAGACCTCACGATTTGTGGTCAATTCCTAAACCAGTAAAATCACAATAAAGATGTAACCAATTAAAGAATTATGAATTTATGATTATATAATTATTATTAGTTAATTAGTTGACATTTTCCTGCCAAAATCAATACTACTATGTTGGATTACTCCAATAATAGCATACAACAAATTTAGCACCAATTACAATCACGATTATATATTTAGAATGGATGCTATCAAATTCAAGCTCTATGCCTTTCAAAAAATACTCCTATAAAACAAAATTAGATTAAAAAAAAAGTTAGAAGGCCAATTTCTCTCAATTACTTTACGATAAAAAGTTAAAATGGTAAAAATTATTTTACTATTTCTCCACTTTAACTATTTATTATCATTTTTATAAAATGGATGCAGAAGAGTCAAAGTGACTCCTAATGTGGGACAGGGGAGTAATATACTAAAACAATTTAATTTATACTATATAAATTTAGTGGAAAATTATTGAGTCCTTATTAAGTAGGTGGATCATCTCTCAATGTCTATAAGTAGCATGAAGCAACACATCATCATAGGCAACACCTTCAACATGGACAACCACAAAATTGCTCAAATCATAATATTTCTCAATTTAGGAACTCTTCTTGTTACTATAGCATGTCCATATTGTGAGATCCCTACTCCACCAAAGGTAAAACCACCACACCCCCCTAAGCCTCCGGCACCGACGCCAACGCCAACACCCCACGTCCCCAAACCACCGACACACCCGCCACATGTAAAACCTCCGTACCACCCCAAGCCAACACCCACCGTCCCGCCAAAGGTGAAACCGCCTCCGGTGGTCAAGCCACCACCCCATGTACCCAAACCTCCCGTAGTCGAGCCACCAGTCGTACCAAAACCACCCGTTGTCACTCCCACACCGCCTGTCGCGCCCAAACCTCCAGTCGTACCAAAACCACCTGTTGTCACTCCCACACCACCTGTCGTGCCCAAACCTCCAGTCGAACCAAAACCACCCGTTGTCACTCCCACACCGCCTGTCGCGCCCAAACCTCCAGTCGTACCAAAACCACCTGTTGTCACTCCCACACCGCCTGTCGTGCCCAAACCTCCAGTCGAACCAAAACCACCCGTTGTCACTCCGCCTGTCGCGCCCAAACCTCCAGTCGTACCAAAACCACCTGTTGTCACTCCCACACCGCCTGTTGTGCCCAAACCTCCAGTCGAACCAAAACCACCCGTTGTCACTCCCACACCGCCTGTCGCGCCCAAACCTCCAGTCGTACCAAAACCACCTGTTGTCACTCCCACACCGCCTGTTGTGCCCAAACCTCCAGTCGAACCAAAACCACCCGTTGTCACTCCTCCGGTCACTCCCACGCCTCCCGTTGTCAAACCCCCACCACCATCAGAAATGCCGTGTCCACCACCACCACCAACGATACCGCCACCACCACCAAAGGCAACCGACACGTGCCCAATCGACACCTTGAAACTAGGTGCGTGTGTCGACCTATTGGGTGGCCTGGTGCACATAGGGGTCGGGCCAAGCGCCAAGGAAAAGTGCTGCCCGGTGCTCGAGGGGCTAGTGGGGCTGGACGCTGCCCTCTGCCTATGCACCACCATCAAAGCCAAGCTTCTCAATGTCAACATTATCCTCCCCATTGCCCTAGAAGTTCTTGTTGGATGTGGCAAAAATCCACCTCCTGGATTCCAATGCCATGCTTAGTTATTAAGTTGTTACAAGTTCTTTTCTGTTACAAAATTTCCTAATACTTTGTTTCAAATGTTATTGTTGTGTCTTGATACCATTACATGGGATCTTATTCAGTTTTGAAATCAATATTGAATAAGAGACTACCTAGATTGTAGACACACAAGTGTATGCCTATGTATTTTTTCAATTTCAGAATGTATGCTAGTGTATACAGAAATTTCAATTTCAGTTTCGACAACTCGAATACTTGCAAGCTAGCACAAATTACTTGCCAATGTGTGACATGCACAAGTGGTGAATAGTATTAAAATTTAGTGGGTTTAATTTCCAGTTTTTTAATATGTGGATCAATCGAAGAGCCATTCAATTTTAAAAATAATAAAAGGTCGATATACTAGATCAATTTTAAATAATTAGAATAAAAACTTTGTAATGATGTACATTAGCTCACTTAATGTTTTATTCGAATGACATCTATATTATACATATATAAAAGGCAATTTTGGTCAACATTTTGAATATTTGTAAATTTTGGGCAAAACGTTGAATATTTATTAGTTATGGATGTTTTGAATATTTGTGGACGTGGCTGTTCCAATTTTCATTATCGAGTAAATTAACGGTTATACTCCAGTAATGACGTTTAATTTAGAAAGTTATATTGAATAACTGAAATTATTTTGCAACTACGCAGCCGTTTTTAATCATACAACAAATAGGAATATGAAACGTATGTGTATTTGAATCGGAGAGACATTAAATACATTTATATCACCATTCAATTTTATACAGTACTATATAAATGGGCATGTATATACACATTCTCGCCCTATATATAATCCAATCCAAAATTGAACCTTCAATTCCCTCGGCAGCCTATTCATTCTCAGACCAAAATTCCCGAAGATCCGACAGCGAAAATTCCATAGAGCATTGCTTGAAGACAATGAATATGGACGCTACACCGGAGAAGATGGAGGACTTACCGGAAATTTCAAAAGATGAAGCATGAAGAAGAGGATGGCATAGTCCTAACCAACTACGGCGCATTAGGGTTTTTAATATTAGTAGTAATACGTTGTTTATTTAATACAGTACTTAAAATTGAGCCACCTTAATAATTAGAGTGCAAGTTTTTAGTTATTTTTCATTTTATTTTATTTTATTTTATGAAATCAATAGTTAGCAAAAACATAACAAGATTTTAATTGATGATTTGTTGATTGATTGATCATTAATTAATATCAATTCAATTCTTAATTTATGGGATTGGTGAGATTATTGACAATTTAGAATCAAGTTTTGAAATTCAGAGATTAGGCTGAATGGCTGATTAATTAGTAAATTTTTGATTGATTGGTGATGAGAGATTAATGGGGATATCGAATTGTCAATTCATTCTTAAAATATAGGATTAATGGCAAAAGGTATTTAATGCTATCTTCTTAATAAAAAAAGCTTAATCGCAATTGTCTTTGCTAACTGAATAGTGCCTTGATTTTTCGCAGCATACAAAACAAAATTTAAATCAAGCCATTTTACAAATAGTTAATTATATAAATAAATGACTAATTAATTTTGCTATTTATAAGCCTATAATTCATCCTTAATTATGAATTGAGTTTTTATATATATAGAAGATTAGTTTGGGAAGAAATAGGATGAATTCCATGAATTACATCATAACAATTTTAAAATTATGCCATAATTTAAGTTTCGCTTTTAATGCATAAAGTTAAAAGTATTGTTTCACTTTTTCTCATCTTAATTATGAATTGAATGTATGTATAAAATTCTAATAAATGTTGGGGTACATCAATATGTATAAAGTATACCAATTTACAAAAAGTTAATTATAAATGACTCACAATTTTTCTATTTATAAACCTATAACCCATCTTAATTATGAATCGGGTGTTTATATGCATATAGAATGAATTTTGGAAGAAATTACATGAATTTCATTATAATAATTTTAAAATTATGCCATAACTTTTGTTTCGATTTTTTATGCATAAAGTTAAAAGTTTCTTTTCGGTTTTTCTCATCTTAATTATGAATTAAATGTACATAACAAATTCTAATAAAAGTTAGGTATAACAATATGCATAAATTACAAATTGCTATTGTTTCACTTATGATTGAAACTCAGGTCATTTTAAAATTATGCTAATTGTGAGGTTATTTGTTGAAATAAATTAAATTCTCATCTTAATTAGGAGTACGAGTTAAATGCATATTTATTAATATTATCATTATATAATCAAATTATTTTATCTCAAATTTTGTATACAAATTATACTAAATTCATAATTTTGTACATCACGCCTATGTTTTGGTAAAATTAACGACTTTTATCAAATGTAATATTGTTTGTATACATTTATTAAATACGATGATATTGTTTCTTATTCCAAATAAAACCGATGATATTGTTTCTTATTCCAAATAAATATTCCATACTTTGATAAATAAATAAAATGGACCGTGCAGAACAGGTGTGATACTAGTAAGAATAAAATCAAAACAAATGGTGAAATGTAAAATTCTACGTTAGCGCAAAAATTCGACATCAGAAAAGAGAATAATATAAACGAAAACAAAAACAAATCCCTAAATCCCCAAATCGTCCACGGCGGCTGTTGCGTCTTCATCCTCCGCCACGACCACCGGAATAGGGCGGCTCGTGATAAGGGAAAGACCCTTATCAAGTGAAAAAGATAAAGAAAGCCGCAGAGAAACCGTGCTCTGTCGACAATCGGAAATTATAAACGGAAAAACTAAATAAATATAAAAGACAATAATTATGATTTCATTGATTGAATAATGAGAATAACAATAGTCCTATTTATAATACTCCTATGGATAACCTAACTTGGTGAATAAGATAACAATTATATGGAAAAGATATGATAATATAATAATAAAGATATGGGAGATATTTCCAAAGATATACTCGTATCAACTCCCCCGCGGTTAAAATCTACCTTGTCCTCAAGGTGGTACCCACAACACAATGAAAAGCATCGCGAACATACGCTTTGGCGGGCTATTCCCTCCTGGATCAAATGCACACCAAACAGTTGAGCATCTCAGTCGTCGTGGACAATAAATCATAAGTGCATTGACATCAGAAATGTAGGTTGTCGCCCAGTAATCCAGTCCAGTTGGCATGCACTCTAGCGCTACTGTCAAAATTCCAACCTTCTCTTCATCATCTAAAAATACCCCTTCCGCTCCAACGTGAACTCGGTCAAGTAGTTGATCAATTGCAATTATTGGGCAAGGTTTTTTTGATGCATCAGTAACATCAGCAATTAGTTATAGGGAATCATAACTGAATTTAGGGTTGCTAGGTGCTGAGTAGAGGCTCGGTGGATGCCCGTCGGAGGCAGCAACGGGCTGCTGGTTGAGGAAGGGTGGAGCTGTCAGTAGAGCGGGGTTCAGCGGCCACGGCCTTGACTCTGCGAGCGGCATCTCACATGCCTCGTCTTGAGATCCTTCACTCTGTTCAATTTCATCACTCACATCTACCCCGACAGCAGTGTTGATGCCAACATCGGTGATGATGTTGGGAACATCGTGAATGTCTTTGGGAACATCCACACTCAATACCATCGTGAAAGTGTTATCAATGTTATCCTCAGTTATATTCTCATCATCAGTGTTCTCCTCAAACCGAGCGGTCAAACGGGCGAGCAAGGCGGCTTGGTCCAATCTATACACACGTAATTTCTCGTTGTAATTGTTTACGGCGGCCAGTTGGGCATGGGAGAACGATCGAGCCATAAGGTCAGGATTATTGGGGTCAGAACCCTGGTATGTCGCTTCACCATAGGCGAGGTATGGGCCGTGAGGCGGGGATTGATCATAGGTCGAAGAACTCTGTTGCATGCGCACCCATGGGTCCCAACAAGTGGGCTGTCGGGCCTGGTAAGGATGATATTGTGGGTGGAAGTGCCTATCCTGTGGATAGGATTGTTGCAGATCTAATGATCCAATCGGATGGTGTGGCGGCTGATATATGGGTTGCGATGGGTGGTGGGCGAATTGCGGCTGACGGTAGTCGAATTGGTGATGGTAATAGGCAGCATAGGTGGATGACATGATGGAGGTAATTCGGAGGATGAGAACCGAATGAAAGCACCAATTGATAAGGGAAAGACCCTTATCAAGTGAAAAAGATAAAGAAAGTCGCAGAGAAACCGTGCTCTGTCGACAATCGGAAATTATAAACGGAAAAACTAAATAAATATAAAAGACAATAATTATGATTTCATTGATTGAATAATGAGAATAACAATAGTCCTATTTATAATACTCCTATGGATAATCTAACTTGGTGAATAAGATAACAATTATATGGAAAAGATATGATAATATAATAATAAAGATATGGGAGATATTTCCAAAGATATACTAGTATCAGCTCGCCGCCGATCCTTCATTTTGATTCGTGTTTCTGTGCCCGTGGTACTAATTTTACATTTCCAGCTCTCGCTCTTTTATGCTGATGTTTGCTCTCTGATTTCGATTTTGCGTCAATTTTGAGCTGAATTAAATTCTTATATGGCCATCTGATTTGATTCTGGAATTTTCCATCTATTCTGTAGTGTAATGTCAATTTTTGTTTTTCCGATTAGCCAGAAAAAAGAGAAATTATGTTGATATCGAATTTTGAGCTGAATTGAATCAATCACTGATTTTATTTCCTGAAATTTCCGTTGCGTTGAATCAATCACTGATGTGAATGAATCAGTTCAGTCTTTTCGATTACGATGTCGAATTATTGATGAAAAAGGAAAGAATTACTAGTATGTAGTATTTCTCTAACGTGATTTTGATTTGGAATTCTTTATCTCTGTTAATTTTAAACAATGAAACATATCTTCTGTAATACTCCTCATTCAGATTTCCATCTCTACAGTTGAACTCTATTTAATCAAAACTCTAAAAAAGGGCATTTCTTTGTAGAAGAAAATCTAGAGATATGGAATGAGTGAATGCAGCTTCCTTGAGTAAGACAATGGCCGGAGCTCTATCGTCGTCGTGCATCTTCTGCCAAATCACCCGTGCCTCGACCCCAGCCCCCATCCTCCACCAGGACGACAAGGTGGTTGCGTTTCAGGACATCAGTCCATCCGCGTTAAAGCATTATCTTGTCATCCCAGTCGAGCACATACCGACTGTCAAGCAACTCCGGAGGAGGGCCGAGGACTTTGCTCTGGTCAGCAACATGCTGGATGTTGGCAGGGCTCTGTTGGAGAGAGACGCGCCTCATGCTGAGCAGTATAGGTTCGGATTCCACCAACCCCCTTTCAATAGTGTCAACCACCTCCATCTGCATTGCTTTGCACTTCCATATACGCCCCGATGGAGAGCTATGAAGTACTTGTCCCTAGGGCCGTTTGTTGGATTCATCGAAGCAGAGAAGCTGTTGGAGAGGATAAAGCCGGTGTCTTCTCTCTGAGGCGCCCGGTTACGGCTTCTGTGGATGCTATACTCAGTGAACTGATTCATGTACTGTGTTTTTCTATTCATAGTATACTGGAATTGCTCTATAATATGCTGGTTTTCTTGAATTGAATTGTTGTAGTCTTGATTTTAGCATATGTACACAGATTACAACTATTTTTGTCAATTAGGACAAATATTTGACATTTTATTATGCAAAAAGAAATGATATCTCATTGATATTCTTGGAAGTTAAACAACACAACTCACTAAAATCTTGCCCTCCACTACTATTTGTTCATCTCACGTTTAATTTGATGGTTAAATATGATCAAATGATTCTTTCAAGCTCTCTCCTCGATTATGAATGATACTGATATAAAGATTAAACCAAAAGTTACGTTTATGAACGATGGTCAAATAAAGTACATGTCATACTAACATGGTAAAATTTTTCTATTCATATAATTTTCATACATAAGAAGTAATCTTCTAATTATATCATGAATGAGCACATGAATGTATCTTGGAATATACAAATGATGTAAAATACAAGATTTTACAACTTTCCGTGTTACTATATGCGATTATAGGAGATACGCTGGATATCAGAATATGATTCCTCAACGTGTATATATATCTTCCCTAATTTAAAAATAAAGTTTAATATATTATATATGAAGAAATACTAAGTTTTGTGAATTCCTGAGCTAGAAAAATACACGTGCATTTCAATTAAAAATGCGAATAATATTTTAATACCGGAATGATGTGTAAGAGAATACATCTCTTCTTGTAAAAGCAGTTACTATATTAGTTGTTTACATTTTTTAAGAAAAAGAATGAGTTGTCGTATCAAAAAGACAGCACATGATTTATAAATTATTTATGACAAATTGCTTACATAATCTCCTATATAATCTTTGGGTACTTTAGATCTTAAATTTAAAATTCACGCCTATTTATTTTTTCTGTTGATATTCAAACATTCAAGCAGAGTGAGAGGTATAGATCTATATTGATTTACATTTTTTTAATGTGTAATTAAGCTTTTCAATAACTTATCATTATAATGGGTTTTGTGCACTAGCTAGGAAAAGTATAATTTTTTGTGTAATTGCATCTGAGATTTTATTGCATGTATTTTCGCATTTACCATATGTGATAATGTCACAAATACAATCTTGATTGATGATTACGTTAGAATTCATATGGAAAGTGATGATTTTATACATGTAACGTATGAATAAATGTATTAACATTAAAAATAATTATGCTCCAACCATGCTTCTCTATATATATTTGACTTTTTATGCAGAAGACATCAGAATCTACAAATCCTCCAGAAAATGGCTAATCTTGTTAGAGCTCTCTGGTTGATTCTTGTTGCATGCTTCATGATTTCAATTGGTATAATTTCTATACTATTGTTTATTTATCATATATTTCTTATTACATGTAGTTTAGTATGACATTTGAAATTTTGGAAAATAATATTTTTGCAGTTATGCAAACCCCAAACATTGTTGAAGGTAGAGAGGTGCTGCAAGTGAGGAAATTACAAGATTGCCCCTCTCGTTGCACGAGCGATGCGGAGTGCGTTAGTTTGAAATGTGGAGTGAGATGTTTGAGAGTTTCAGCTCTTAAGAGAATTTGCTCTGAGATTTAGGTTGAACTTTATTTTATCCTGCAATTAGAGAATAATATTAGAGAATAATATTACTACTATTGTTCTTATAGTAGTTGTAAAGTTATCATTGTTATGGATACTTGAATGAAGCTAATTTGGTAATGAGAAATCATTCATATGAATTCTCTATTTTATCTTAAAAAGTGAATTCTCTATTTTATCTGATTGGTGATTCTATTTATCCTGATAAAGGATTAATGCAACATTTCGAAAATAAAGAATGATTAAAATGAATTCGGATAAAATAGAGAATCCATTTTGCCTCAGATTGCAGGATAAATATTTTGCCTCAAATTAAATAATTTCATTAAGAATTTAAAGAAATTATCATTTTGAAAAATAAAGAATAAAAATTCAAAATTCTTAAAATGAAAACAGCAAACTCAATTAGTATTTAGTAGTATGTCAAATTTTAATTTTTTTAAATTCTTAATTTTTCGAACGTTACATGGAACCTCTGTAGATATTCCCATTACTATCCCTTTTCACCATTTATAATTATTTCGATATTTGATCAAATGAATCACCATGAAATTATTGCTATACTTATTTGATAAAATAAATCTACATGAAATTATTGCTATACTTATATAATTACTAAATTAAACTATCAATTTTTGCTATATATTTTGCACTAATTTTGCAGAAGCTTTCAAAATCCACCAAAACTCAACTATGGCCAATATTAAAATCCTCCAGTTTATTTTATTTGCAGTTTTCGTGGTTTCAGCAGGCATTTCCATTCAATAAAAAATTCCATTATATGGCATCCAGTTATGTTAATTTATTTTTAATGATTTATATTGAAGGAGGTATAGAAGTATATATTTTAAGTAAAATATGTTATTTATTGTTTTAAAATATTAATTTATTTTTCATATAATGTTTTGCAGTGATACCATCCTCTAATTTTAATATGGTTGAAGCTAGAGATTTTCAGCGAGGTGTGAATTTAAAAGGATGCCCTTCCAACTGCACCACTAATAATGAGTGTTTACAAGCAAACTGTGGAGTTAGATGTGCCAAAATATTTCCTTCTTAAAATAGGAGCTTTTTTATAGATACATGATTATATGATAATCTTGAAGACTATAAAATATTGTCCTTTTTATAACTCTATATTTTTAAATGTGACGAAAGTTTAATTTGCCAAAAGTCATATATTTGAGGTTCTTATCAAATTGTTTTCTCGTTGTGTGAATGGGAACAATTGAAATGTTGTGAATTTGTATTACTTGTCATTCTGTTAAAAATATGAGGTAATGTTCAAAATTGATCATGAATAATAATATTACTATAATAATAACTAAAATGATCATTGTGTACAAGAAACTAGCTCAATATTAAAAACATAGAGCGAGGTGTAAATGTGGATATAAACAAAAGTCTTGAAAAAAATAAATTACATTCAGTTATTTTTGAAATGCCGAAAAATATTGATAATTGTAATTCACGTTTTTTTAATATGAATAAGCTTTGCATGCTTATTAACGATTGCAAGCCTATTTATACAAATAAAATCTAATGATCCCATGTGATTCGACTCTCTTGATACGACTCGGGAAAGAAGAAAAAAAAATCCTAGATGGAGCTTATGATATGCTCGACACGATTGTAATTACAAAAGAATAATATATTAAACTAATAAAGCTTATAATATGCTTGGCACGATTTTCTTGATACGACTCTAATTTCGACATACAGCCGCCGACGGTAATCTGCACTTCATGCTCGCCAGTGATATTTTTACCACGACGGCGTATTTCCTGACCCCTTTATTCCTCTCCAAGAACCCTCCCGCAATTTTTTTTTATTCCGGCGCCGATAAGAAAAAAAAAAGACAAAACAGGAAAGTGATATTGCAATATAACATCATCTCTAAATGCACGATAATAAAAAGTATGAAAAAACACTTCAAATTTGACAATAATAAGATCACACAATATTGTATTATCGCAAAGTAAATTACATGACCAACATATTGATGAAATGTGGGACATCAAAGCAAGGTACAAAGACTATTCATAAGCAATAGTTATCGTCAATTCTTCTTGTACCATCTCTGTCCACCTCTATTCACAAACAAAAGAAATTATATATTCCATTATCAAATCATAGTAGCAGTACTATTTAACCATGGTTTCTGCATGGCTATAAACATAACCCAGACGAACCAAATCAGCTGGCGTACTATTTTGAGCCATTGAAGTAAAATCATTGAAGCAATCGGGGATTTTTCCAGACAGGTTGTTTCTAGACAAGTCTATAATTCTAATATACGTATAATTGCATATCTCGTCAGGAATACTGCCGTGCAATTAGTTTGCACCAAGGTTTAGAAATGTCATTTGATTCATTTCACCAAACCAAGTAGGGATGTCTCCTGTTAACTCATTCTCTGCAACATCCACTAAATTCATGTTTCGGCAACGTCTCAAAGTGGAAGGAAACACTCCCGATAAACTATTACCACGCAACTGCAGTGCAGTGAGGTCATGCAAAGATCCCAAAGAACTAGGAATTTCACCCCATAACCTGTTGTTAGCTAAACTGAGAGAGAACAAGTATGGCAATTTCTCCCAACAGTTGGGAATCTCTCCAGCCAACTGATTATTGGCGAGGTCAAGTATCCAAAACCGACCATAAGATACAGCATAAAATAATGGAATGGGACCTGAGATCCTATCGTTACCATGATCTATGCTGTTGATGAAAGTCAGAAAGTGGATGAGAGATTCGGGATAATACCGGTAATTTGATTATCAGAAAGGCATAAGTAGGTTAATGAAGGGGATACACTCCACAGCCATACTGGGATTTCATCTGTTATATTAGCTCTAGAAAGATCAAGGACATTGAAACTTCTCTGAGTTTGAATCCATTTTGGGAAAGATGGGCCCACATTGCATTTTGCTAAAAGCTGGACTCCAATCAGCCAAAATGCAATATCAATGAATTGAATGATAAATCTAGTTCCTTTAACTTGTTGAGCTTGATGAGATGGGATTCAGAGACTACACCTTCCAACAAATTTTTAGAAAGATCTAGAACACGAAGCTCAGAGAGTTGGCGGATACTTAGAGGAATAATAAAGCCAGTCAAGTTGTTTCCCCCAAAGTATACTTCTGTCAGTGCAGAAAATGCTCTCAGGTCTGGCAGTGTTCCATTTAGTTTATTATGAGCCAAGTCTAGAATTTGGAGTGATTCCAATATTCCTTTCCCGGTCCCGGATATATTTCCAAACAACTCATCAATGTTTCCCCTTAAGTCATTTTCGTAAAGGACTAAGGTGCGTAAACGACTCACTCCAAATTCAGCTAATAGGATTCATTCAATCTCTAATGAAGAAATAGATGAATAAAATATGCATTAAATTTAATATTTTAGGTTAAAACACTATGTGGCATTTCATCGAACAGTTGGAGTACTTCTCCGTATACCTCTTAGTTGGCTGCATTGCGTAAGAATTTCACGTCCCTGCTGAAGCTCCATTGGTCTTATACTCGTATCAACCAATCATAACATGACTCAAATTTTGCTAAGCCTAAGAGCCCCAAATCGTTGGCCTCAATTTGACTATATGTGTGTAGATGGAAGTTGGGATGTAGTGTAGATGCGTGGTAGGATCTCAATCAGAAGTTATTTAATGCGGAATGATTCGTGCGAAAGAGTGGATGGTAAGTTGGGCTATGGTACACATGCTAGGGTATTGATCGGAAATGATCGAAGACGGAAAAGATCTGTACAAAAGACAAAGGACCGAAATAAATAGGCCAATTAGGATAACTCATTTATAAAGATAAGCTTGTCATAAGAGCGATTTCAATTGATCTATAAAACCTCACACTAGTAGCCTTACACAATCGATATGAGACATTACAACACAATACGTAACAATCAACCCCTTTAAGAACCAACGTCATTGTTGCTCACAACAAACTTCTTTTCGAAACCATGACTCTGAGTTACTCCCATACACTCTTGTTGGCTATAGTTGCCTCCTTTAGCAGGCCACACCACGCTGGATGTTGGCTCATCATGACTAGCTCCTTTCGAGGCAGTAATTTTATGGGCGACCATTCTTAGTCACGGTCCAATACAAAACTAAAACTTTAAATGGATTTCAAATTCAACTCACTTTCTCTTTTATTTTAAAAAAAATCTTTAAATGGTGAACCGACAAAGTAATAAACTAATTCATTAATACCAAAATTAAAAGTAAATGCGGACCGGCACAAGTAGGTTTCACAATCAATACAATCAAAGTCTAAAAAAACATTAATACCTAAATTAAAATCGATCTAAACTCTCAACCACTCGAATTATCAATAATGTCACGAACCAACTTAGCCAAAAAAATTCTAGAAGAACCACCATCCGCGACGGCACCGGAGCTCTTCTCTCTCATCTCCTCCGCCCTCTCCCTCACTCCCTTCTCCCCCTCCATCAGCCGCCCTATCGCCGCCGCTATCTCATCCGCTCCCACCACAACCCCACTCCCCCCCCTATAATCCACCCTAACCTCCACCGCAACTCCCACCTCCTCCACCACCTGAAACGCATTAATCTGCTGCTCCGCGTAGAGCGGCCACGCCGCCATCGGAACCCCGCACCACATGCTCTCCAGAATCGAGTTCCATCCACAGTGTGACACGAATCCCCTCACCGCAGGATGCGCCAGCACCGCCGCCTGCGGGGCCCACCCGACCATCACTCTCCCCACCCCTTTAGTCCTTTCCAAAAATCCCTCCGGGAGAATTGATTCCACCGCCGCATTCGATGACTCGCTCTGATTCCCGCGCCGGAGAGACCACAGGAATCTCCTTCCGGTCGACTCCAGCGCCGCGGCCAGCTCTCTGATCTGTGCATCTGAGAATCTCCCCTCGCTGCCGAAGCAGAGGAACACTACTGATTTTCGCGGTTGATGATCAAGAAATTCAATCGCGTCGGAATATTTCGAGTCCGGCGAGGTTTGAAAGTTGACTATAGGTCCCACGGCGTAGACCGGTGGCAATTTATCCTCATTTGAAATTGAAAGAGATTGGAATAGGTTCGGCTCAAGTTCTTGGAATGTGTTGATGAAGATCCCTCTGACTTTCCGAATATGTCGGGCCGACGACATGACGGCGACGGAGCCGCCGTCTTTGTCGAGCATCGCCGACGGCAAAACCCTCGCCGGAACAGGGTTGACGAATCCCGGGACGGAGAACTTTTCGTCGGAGTCTCTAAATTCCGTTATATCGGCGCCGTGCTCGTCGGTCAACCGGCGCATGTACACCATGAGGGAGAGGAAGCCGGCGCCGGAGGCGAAGAATAAGTAGGCCGGAATCGAGAATTCGTCGGCGACGTCGGTCATGGTCAGGCAAAACATGTCGACTACGAGACCGGCGACTCGGGTTTCCGTAGCCATGATGCCGACAACGGCCTCTCTGACAAGAGGCTTTTGTCGGTCAACCCGTCCTACGGACTTGATCTCGGGCAGCTTTGACTTTGTTTGAAAGTCAGAGCTGACCTCAGCGAGTTCGGGGAGGTTGAGGAGGCGGAGGCGGGGGTGGACTTGCCTTGAGTTCGTGTATTCGCGAACGGCGGGGTCGTTGATGAGGAGGTACGTGATGGAAAGCCGCGTATCTTCGTTGACTATGAGTTTCCCGACCTCGATTGCGGAGACGATGTGGCCGATCCCTGGTCCGGGGACGAAGATTAGCTCAAGGGCTTCTTCCATTGATATCAAAATATTAAAAAAAAAGGGTTTTGAGGATTTTGGTAAGACACTAAATTGTGTTGTGACAATGAAAGTAGTACTCCAATGTCAATAGAGTTGAAGTAAAACAAATACATTATGAACTTTTAAATTAAAGTAAAAGAAGGAAAAGAGACTAAAAACGTAAGAGAAAGATAATTAGATGACCAAGATAAAGTTATTACTCTGTAAAAGATGAGAAAAATAAAGTTGAATAGAGATAAGAAGATGAAGATGTGGACGGAAATGTCAATTCCTACCATAAATACGTATGTCGGTATTTGATTCTGTAAATCAGTGAAATCAGTCATAAATACGTGAATGAATGAAGAGCAGGTAGTGATCTTCATATGATTTCTTAGTCTGGCTCTTTATTTCACGTTTGAAAATCCTTTCATTTCTTGTCCCACATTAGTATCCACTTGAGTAGAAGGGTTCAAGGGTGGAAGTCCGATGTACATCTATTTAGCTACAAAAGAGGTATATTTTTACACCCAAATATGATAGTATTCATTTTATTTTAATGAAATGATCCTTTCTTTGGACGACACTAAGTTTTATGCAGTGTTAAGTAAAGATAAAAATATTTTTGTTTTCAGTAACGAATTATCTTGACCGAGACAAATCAAAAACAGAAGGTGAATTATCTTCGTTAGGACAGAGATAATAATTTTATATTGGAGTTCACTTAAAAACTAACATAATTGGAAAATTAGTGGTAAAAAACTCTCTTGACCTTATTGAAATCACTGGTTCATTCTTTAATTTCATTTCTCAATTCCCCTTTTAAGACCATCCGCAGCGGTGAGCAGCATGCTCACCGCCGTCCTTGCCGCTGGCAAGGACGGAGCTCGTCCGTTGATGCGCCCTGCCGCTGGCAGGGTGGTGCTCTTAGCTAAGAGCACGTCCGTGCCAGCGGCAAGAGCACGAGGTGGCGACGTGGCAGCTTCTGATTGGCCCGTTGATTTATCATTTTTTATTATTATTTTTTTAATAAAATCGAAAAAATCTGAAAAATTCAAAATTAATAAAAAAAATATTTTCTCATTTCCTAATAAAATATATCCATTTTTTTCACACTTTTAATTTATTTTTTTTCATTATTTTTACCCCAAAATTCATACTTTCATCTATAAATACTCTCATTTCAAACACAAAAAATGACACTATACTAAACAACTCTCTAAATCTCAATTTTTATGAGTTTAATTATGTAATTTTTAATTTTAGGAGTTTAATTATGTAATTTTTAATTTTTAGGATTTTAATTATGTAATTTTTAATTTTTAGGATTTTAATTATGTAATTTTTAATTTTATTTGTAATTTGTAATATTTATTGTGATTTTTAAATGAATTTTAATATTATGGAAATGTTTTTGTTTAATTGAATTTTATATTAATTGTGCTCGTCCTTGCGGAAGAGCACAGTTGTGAGTATTGTGCTCTTGCCAGAGAGCAGACATGAATAGTACCGCCCGGGCCCACAACCGTGCCGCTGGCAAGAGCACGGTTGTGGATGCTCTAAGCATTTTGAATTTCTTCTAATGCCTTTAATTTTCTTTATCTTTTATATTTTCTATTGCATTTATTCTTTTTTTCTATTTTTTTATAAAAAGAAATTCTTGTTTAAATCATAAGTTTTTATTAATTGTTGATAAATATAATATCTTTCAAAACTAACTAATTAAACCATAACTTTTGTATCTTTCCCAAGTCTCTCATACAATTAAATTCCAACAAAATTTGTTATTTATATCTTTTGGTTGATTTCTACATAAATTTGGCATTTTTCTATATTATGATGGTCGATTTTTAGATGAATATTATGTATGTGGTGATGATTTAACGACAAAGGTTACAAAATTCCCAAATATTTCATCATAATTTCATTTGTATGGGACAATTACAAAAGATACAAAAATTATACTCCCATCTGTCCCACTATAAGTGATCAAATTTTCAATTCGGGTTGTCCCATCGGTTCTCCTTTTTTTTTTTGCAAAAAACAACACATTTATCTCTCTTACTTTATTTTCTACCCCTACTTTGTTTTCTTTTTCTTACTTTATTGTTTTTTTTATCTTTAGTACTTTTTTCTTCTCCTATACTTTATTTACTTATAATTTAAATGGCAATTTCTCCTCTTTTCTTAAATAAATCAAAAAATGATTTCTTAATAAAAACAACACATCCATCAAAAGCTAGAATAAATTAACCATAACATACTATGATTCTACATTTTAAATATAGGAAGTCATCCAAGTACTATTCCATTTATTCCATTGGTGGTTCAATTAGTAACTTTGTTTTGGTTCGTTCCATTATAATTGAGTCGTTTTTTTGCTAAGCATATTCGTTTAATGGACTTTATTTTTGTTCTGTCTTGTGTATTTTTTTTCTCTGCTTTGCTACTATATACTCTCTCCACCCATCCTCTAAACACTCATATTTTAAGATTCATACTGAAAAGAAATAGCCTAACTAAGCTAGGATGGAAGGAGGTAGCATTTTCTAAATATAATGAAGTTTTTTAATGAAAAATGATAAACTTGTGATTGAGAAAACATATTAAAAAATAAAAATAAAAGATCAATCCAATTTTACAACTTCAAAATTCGATATTATTATTAATCATATCTAAAGAAGAAAATCCTGGATTCAACAGTAGATGGTGAGTTGGCCGTGACCCATATGACTCTGAATAGATTGTGCCAAAACTTGCAGCAGAGAAAGATGATACCAAAAGGTATCAACACAAGCGTTGAATGGGAGAAGGAGAGAGAAAAGGGATACAGATTTATGAATTTAATCATATCATGATGAAAATACTAAGAAGATACTGATATTTATAGAGTTATTTAGACCTTAAAATTGTAATTTGTAATTGCATGCTTCATGAGGCCGCAAATTTCTTATTAATAAATTAAAATTGTTCTCAATTCTCAAGCACTCGCATTATCCATAATGTCACGAACCAACCTAGCCAAAAACTTCCTTAAAGAACCACCATCCACGACGGCGCCGGAGCTCTTCTCTCTCATCTCCTCCGCCCTCTCCCTCACTCCCTTCTCCCCCTCCATCAGCCTCTCTATCGCCGCCGCTATCTCCTCCGACCTCACCACAACCCCACTTTCCTCCCTATAATCCACCTTAACCTCCACCGCAACTCCCACCTCCGCAACCATCTGAAACGCATTAATCTGTTGCTCCGCATAGAGCGGCCACGCCGCCATCGGAACTCCGCACCACATGCTCTCCAGAATCGAGTTCCATCCACAGTGCGACACAAACCCTCCCACCGCAGGATGCGCCAGCACGGCCGCCTGCGGAGCCCACCCGACTATCACCTTCCCTACACCTTTAGTCCTCTCCAAGAACCCCTCCGGCAGAATTGATTCCACCGGAGTGGAGAAATAGCGCTGTTTCCCGCGCCGGAGAGACCACAGGAATCTCCCGCCGGTCGACTCCAGCGCCGCGGCCTGCTCTTTGATCTGCGCCTCAGTGAAACTCCCCAGGCTCCCGAAGCAGAGGAACACTACTGATTTTCGCGGTTGCTGATCCAGAAATTCAATCACGTCGGAAAATTAGAACTCTATTTCACTCAAATTTTATTATAAAACCAATATATAAAAGTAGGTCTCACTTTCCACTAACTTTTCTACCCACTTTACTACATGAAGCCAAATAATCTCTTAAAACTCGTGCCGATCAAATATGAGACATTTAATCATGGACAGATGGAGTATATGTAACAACCCAAAACTTTGAAAGGATTTTATGACATTAAATAAAAGCACGTTGCAGCTCATGCTGGATATTTAAGAGCTGGAAGAATTGTTACACATCAGGAAGCTGATTGCAGATGGCAAGGCGGGAGGCCATTTGTCGTACGTCGATGGCTTGATCTATTGGGATCGACGTCTCTATGTGGGCGAGCACTCGGCCGTGAAGAAGCCTTTACTTTAGGAACATCACTCGACTCCATTGGCTGGCCACCCGGGTGTGGAACGGACATTTCGTCGGATGGCGGCTCAATTTTATTGGAAGAATATGAGGCGAGATGTGCAAAAATTTGTTGAAGCTTGTATGGAGTGCCAGACGACAAAATACTCGACGCAAAAACCTGCCGGGTTGTTGCAGCCTTTGCCTATTTCTTCTCAGGTTTGGGAGGATGTCTCTATGGACTTTGTGACGAGTCTCCCACAGTCTAGAGGTTTCACGACAATTATGGTGGTCGTCGATCGATTGTCCAAGTACGCGCACTTTGCGCCATTACCGCCATCCTTTAATGCTCTGCGGGTGGCGAATCTTTTTATTGAGTCTGTGGTAAAGCATCATGGTTTTCCAAAGACCTTGGTGTTTGACCGAGATTCGGTCTTCTTGAATGATGTTTGGGAGGAGATGCTACGTTTAAGCGGCACTAAGCTGCACTTCACAACCGTGTACCACCCACAATCGGATGGGCAGACGGAGGTGAGGAACCGTGGGTTGGAGCAGTATTTACGAGCGTTTGTTGCAGATAAACCCAACAAATGGGTGAATTTTTTACCATGGGCTGAATTATCTTTAAATTGTTTCTTTAATGAGAGTTTGGGGACTTCTCCCTTGAAGGCCTTACATGGGCGTGACCCCCCTCCGCTCGTCGCAGTTGAGCCATCACGTTTCACGCCTCCGGATGTGGCGACTTTGATCAGACAAAGGGGAGAATTAATTGTGGCGTTGCGGACAAATTTGGAGAGGGCGCAACAGCGAATGCGAGCTTCCGCGGATAAACATCGTCGTCATGTCGAGTTTCAGGTGGGGGATATGGTTTTGCTAAAGTTGCAGCAGTACCGGCAATACTCTGTCGCCAAGCCGCTGTCCTCAAAACTGGTGCGCAGGTTTTTTGGTTCTTTTGAAGTGTTGGAACGTATCGGTCAGGTGGCTTATCGCCTTCGTTTGCCGGAAGGTAGTCGGGTGCATAATGTCTTTCATGTTAGTTTGCTTCGATCATTTGTGCAGGAGGTGTCGCCTGAGGGTTTGGAGTTACCTCCGCTGTTCGCGCGGGGTCGCCCGGTGTCAAGACCGTTGAAGTGGGTCACCAACCGTACGGTGTGGCGGGATGGAGCGCCAGTTGAAGAAGCTTTGATTCAGTGGGAAGATGATGGAGGTGAGAGCCCCACGTGGGAGCCAGTGACGCTGGTGCGCTGGCGTTTCCCCGATCTGATCCTTGTGGACAAGGATGTTTCTATCCCGGGGGGAGTTGATACAGGTACGTCGGCAGCTCAGGCTGGACAGCAGCCTTCTCCACTCGTGGACGAAGAACCGGAGGGAATAATGGTGCCGGAGTTGAATTGTGAGACAGTGGAACGAGGTAGAGCATCACCAAGGGAGACGAACAAGCGTGAGAGGCCAAGAAGGAAGGCGGGGCCACCGGCCAGATTTGGTGACTTCGTCCCCAAATAAGGCGGCACGTAGAATAGATGATTTAATTGTATTTTTGGGATTTATTGTTTTGTTTCTTATTATTATTTTGAACAATTGGGTCGAGCAATTTATAAGCTCCGTTCCGGGTTTTCTTAGTTGGTTCTTTCCCGGGCCGTAAGTCGAACCAACCTAGGGTCCTTAGAATTATAAATAGGCGCTGAAATCATGAATAAGATTATCGAAGATTTCGCCTACTTTTGTTCTTTTTCGTTCTCTTTGCAAACCCTAGCGGTCGACGGGATTTCACCTCACGGGACTTCTACAATCTAGCGTCCAATCTCACGTTGAGAGGATTACTCTTAACAGATCTACTGAAGAGTATATTTATGATTAGGATTTCCGTATCAAATAAAATCTTAAGGAAATAGATATAATATTTGCAAGTGGGAACATATGCATTTACTGCATCTAAATTTTCCATATCTATCATCTACTCCCTCCGTCCACTCTATGTAGTAGAGGAGTTTCATTTTGAGCACTTATTTTAAAAAAATGATAATAAATAGTTAAAGTGTAGAGAGAGTAAAATAAAAGAGAGAACAATATAGATATGAATCTTCTCTATATTATTCTATCTCTTACGTTATATTTTCTATATTTTAACTATTTATTATTATTTTTCTAAAACGGATGCTGAAAATGAAACGTCTCTACTGCAGAGGGACGGAGGGAGTATTTTATTAGAGGTGCCCACTGTTCCGGAACCGGCAGTTACGGTCGGAATCGTCGGTTCCGATTTTAGAAATTGCCGAACCGGAACCAAACCGCGAGGGTGTTTCGCGTTTACGGTTCCGATTATAAAACCGCCGGTTTTGGTTTCGGTTCGAACCGGCGGTTTGCGAGCGATTTTTTTACTGTTTTTCACAGTTCTGAACTGCTGGTTTTTGCGGTTCCGGTTTGGTTTCACGGTTTTTCCGGCTGTTTTTCACTGTTCTGGCACGATTTCGATTCGAAGATTTTTGAACCTGAACCGAACCACGGTTCAAAAATCGACGATTTCGGTTCAGGTAAATTCTCAAGGTTTCGGTTCAGAACCGTAACCGGCTGCTACAGTTTTGGTTTTAACCACCGATTCGGTAAACCTTGGGCAGGTCTATATCTTATACAGTATTTGCATTCAATAACGAATCCAATTTCAGAGATTTATAGGAAGAATGCAACATAATATATTTTAGCCTATATCCACACTAAATAGAAACAAAATTCTTTCTTCCTCTCGATCACCTTCACATACTCCTACAAAGTTACCTTGAAACTTAGTATTCACAAACAAAATTAGCCTTGTTGTGGGCACTTGAAAGGTATGGAATTCATGTCCTCTCTTTTTTTATCACATCAAAGCATGCATAGCATTCACTTTAAGATTTAGAATCTGCCCAAAACCCTCAAGCAAAACTTAGTCTATCAAGTGTTCCAAAAATGTGAATATGCAAAGTGCATCAAACTCATAATAATTGAAAGTAAGGAAGCTTATCTCGTTGGCATGATGTTTTTGTCGTCGACGATGGCAGCCCCACACCCCGATTCGTCACTGATTTCATCACCTTCACAAATCTACAAGTTTGAAACACCTAAATTTTTAAATCAAAGAATTAGGGAGGGATACGCCGTCAATAATTAGTGATGGCCTAATCTGTGACTAATATGGGCTTATGGCCACAACCACCAATAAGTTTTCTGACGGCATATTCATCAGTATTGATGTTTGTAATTTTAATGACGTGCAAATCTGCCACTAAACTTTTTATTGACAAGCTTTTTAATTACAACTTGTATCCGACTGTATTATGTCACTAACACTGTTTAGTGTCAGAAATTTGATGATTAGTGACTGATTATTCTGGGAAGTTTTTGTAGTGAGTCTTATAGCCACGTCGCTCGTTGACCCGGCCCTATCGCTCGACGCTTTGCTCATGATGATTCATACAAAAATAAAAAAAATTTACTCCAACTTCTAATAGAGACGAAAGGAATGGAGTATCTTGCACAACACTTTTATTTTCGAATACATGCAACGTAAGTGACTCCAACACATAAAAAGCACAACAAAATTAAAGAAACTAACTAACCCACATTTCTTATCACATCCTCAATAAACATAGCCTGAGCTTTATAAGAAGATCCACCAATCTCCAAAGCTGCCCTTCCCTTCCTCCCCATCTCCTCCACCTTCACCCTCACCCCACCCCCCTCGGCCGTCATCAATCTTCGTATCGCCCCCTCGATCTCCCCTGCCCCGACGATCTCCACCTCATCCTCCTCCCCCCTAAAATCCGTCTTATAATCCAACCTAATCATCTCCGCCATCCCCAACTCCTTCACCAGATAAAACGCATTCAGCTGTTGCTCTGCATAGAGCGGGAAAGTAGCCATCGGCACCCCAAACCACACGCTCTCCAAAGTCGAGTTCCATCCACAGTGCGACACAAATCCCCCAACCGCCCTATGAGACAACACCCCGACCTGCCCCACCCACCCGATCACTCTCCCGACCCCCTTAGTCCTCTCCAAGAACCCCTCAGGCAACACCTCACCAAAATCTTCATACTCCACCACCATCTTCTTCCCCTCCACCGACATCGGCTTCCTCAACGACCATAAAAACCGACATCCGCTATTTTCAAGAGCTAGAGCGATCTCTTTCACTTGCTCTCCGCTGAAACTCCCATTAGTGCCAAAGCACAAAAAGACCACCGACTTTTCCGGCTGATCGTCGAGCCATCTCTTCACATCATCCTCCTTCGACACGCCGGTCAAGTCCAAAATCGGCCCCACCGGATAAATTCTAGGGTTTTTTCCCGCCATCGAATCGATCGCATAAGATTCAAATTCGTGGAACGTATTCACCACAACTCCGTCCATCTCCGGAATTCTCCTAAGAAGGTTCAGAAAGTGGTCGGCGATCGGGCCGCCGGCGACGAACGCCGCCGGCAGGACCTTCGCCGGAACAGGGAGAGAAAAGCACGGCACGGGAAGCTCTTCGTCGGAGTTTATAAACTCCGACAGCTCCTTTTTCTCGTTGAACTTCAACGAGAGCACGTATTGAAACAGACCTAACGTGGAGGCGCCGGAGGTGAAGAAACAGTAGGCCGGAAAGCAGAACTCCAGAGCAACGTCGACGAATTTGAGGCAGAACATGTCGACCACGATCCCGGCGATCCGGTGGTCGCGGCGGCGTTGGTCGATTGCGTCTCTGACGTTTGTGATCTGGCTGTCGATGAGATAAAAAATGGAGGCTTTGGAGTGCGGGGGAAGGGCGGGGAGGGCGGAGAAGGTGAGGCGCGGGGAGGCGGAGAAGTTGGTGGTGTAGGCGTCGACGGCGGTGTCGTTGGGGAGCTGCATGGTGAGGACGGTGACGGAGAGGCGGGGGTCGCGGTCGAGGAGGAGCTTGGTGGCTTCCACGGTGGCGATGAGGTGGCTCAGCCCCGGAGACGGGATGAATATTAGCTCGAATTTGTCCATTTTCCGGCGGTGGTTGGTTTTGATTAGCTGCGGCTTTTTGTTTTGATAAGGTAGGATGAGGAAGGAGATATTTTATAGAGATATTTCTATAATTACGTTTAAATTAAATACTATTCCATTTCTTTTGTTTTTTTGTATGATAATGATAGCATTATATAATAAAAACTGGTTATTTACGTTAATGCACTGAAGGGGGCCAGACAAGATCATTATTGGAGCATTTAGATTTTTGATCAAAATTCTACTTAATCTGAACTAATCCAGAAATTGGAATCGATCCAACTATAACTCAAATTGGAAAATCTTAACGTGAATAAAATTGTTAGTATTTCGATTTGATTATAGCATTCAATTATTTTGATGACTGAATTTCTCTTTCAATGTCTTAATAGAGAAGATATATGGTACTCTAAACATATGTACAAAAAAAGGATAACTACCAACTTAGAACTATATTAAATTGTTTATTTCTCATGAATCATGTATGCTTCTAATTTTCACTCAACCATTTCTCTAAAGTGGTAGGTTGGTCGCAAAATGATGACTAGGTAAATACATAGAAAACCAACATAAGAAAAAGTAGCATTTTCTATAATTAAAAAAGGAACTCCATATAAAGAGGAAAGACAAAAAAAATTGAAAACCTAACGTATGTAATCAAAAGAAGCTTCTAAAGTATATTACATAGTCTGCACAATCTCAACCAATTATACCAATTAAATTACGTTAAACATGATCTCAGACGAAATCGTTTATTTATTAAAACCCTAATTAATCTTATACATTTGAGACAATCTGACGGTTCAAAATGCATTGATGGAGTACGTACTAAACAAGCCCAACAGCAGCAAAGCCCATCAGCCTAAAGCCCAAGAAAGAGTATCAGTTCGGCATGACTAAAGAGTTCAGTTCGGCACAACCAAAGAGTTCGGCCCCAGCCTACAGCTCGGTAAAAGCCAACCAATCAAACTCTGCTCTCAGGTCGGCATCAAGCTCTACTCTCAGATCGGCAAAAGCTGCTCGGCAATAATTCAGCAGTTCGGTCTCAGTATTCGACCGAACTGGGAGATAGTGGGCTCATGCAGGATTTCCACCTCCACTACACCCACGATCTATTTAGTGGTGTCAAGCAGTCATTAACTCATGCAGGATAGTGGACCCATGCAAGATCGCCACGATCTCCACGACATCCACTACCTAGTAAATGGCTGCATGCCACGATCTAGGTCAATGTATAAATAGAACCTAGATCAGATAGATAGGGGAGGTTCTAAGACTCTCTCGCTTTCTAGAGATCAAATACAAAATAGCAAGTCTGTATTGTAAGCTGTAAGAAAACAGATCAAGCAATACAACTCTGCCCTCATTTCTTCCCGTGGACGTAGATTTACCTCAGTAAATCGAACCACGTAAAATCTCTGTGTCGTGATCTGCATCTTCCTGCATTCATCACCATCAAAAATTCGCCGATTCATCACTGGCGCCGTCTGTGGGAAACAGAGAACCAAATTTGTGATAAAGCGAATTTTTGACCCTTTTTCCACCCCAAAAAAATGCATACCAGATCACATACCACCCGTAATACCGTTCGTGATCACCGTGAGGAAGCTAGTCCAGCTCGCAGGTCTGAAAAACGGCCTCGGGAGACTTCTACCTCCGGTTCTCACGAAGGAGGAACAAGCCACTCCAGGAGTCATCGCACCGAGTCTTCCCAGCAGCCCGATTTAAATGAAGCTGTCAAGCTGTTCTTGGCCGAGAAGCAGGAGGAGTTCTTAACCTTCCTGCAGAAGAGCCAACAGCCGGAGAAGACAACGGCGGATTCTCCCTCCTCATCCAGACATGAAAGTCACTACCGCAGTAGTGACGTGTCTTCCAGGAGAAAGAATCCTCAACCCCGACATGTTCCTGTTCCTCCTCGGTACCGGAACCACAGGAGAACTCCATCTCCTCCGTACCGAAGAGATGTCGGGTTCGCCATGTACGGAGCATTAAAGACTCCGTTCTCGGACGATATCACCCGAACTCCTTTGCCGCGGAACTACCGGACACCGTCAATGACTTATGACGGGCTAGTGGATCCTCATGACTTCTTGGGACGCTATCAGTATAATATGGCGAACCAGGGTCTCAATGAGGTCCATATGTGCAAGCTGTTCCCCGAGCTGCTCATCGGGAACGCCAGAAGGTGGTTCGACAGCCTTCCTCAAGGCAGCATTAGATCCTACCGAGATCTAATGGATGCTTTCCACAGGAGGTTCTTTCAGAAAGCGGAAGCCCGAATTACTTCGGCTCAGCTGCTTTCTATACGTCAAGGTCGCGACGAAAAGATCAGCGACTTCCTGACGAGATTCCACAAGGAATGCCTACAAGTAGATGATCTCAACGATCTACTTGTCATTTCGGCATTCCAAAATGGAATCCTGCCCGGAGCTCTCTACAGAAAGCTCGTGGAGTGCGGTCCGCAAACAGCTCAAGAAATGTGGGACATTGCGGACCAGTTTTCCCGTGCGGATGAGGCAGACCGTCGAAAACGGTCTTTAGACAGCTCATCCCGAGAAGAGAAAAAGAAGCCCGATCAAAGCGGCCAGGTGCTTCCTCGCCGAACTCCTTTTGAGAGAATTCAAAGGGCACCGGTACAAGGCAGATTGGGGCCACGTCTCAATCCTGAGAAGCCGCCCGCTCAGTTCGTACCCTTAAACAAGTCAAGAGCGGAAATTTTCGAACTACATTCCGATATGTTCGAAAAACCAAGGCGGATGACGAAATCGGCCGCGCGCCGACCTCAGGATCAATATTGCTCCTTCCATCAAGCCCACGGACACGATACCGAGGAGTGCCGAGATTTGGCTACAGGTATTGATGTTCTTGTGAAAACAGGAACGTTAAAAAAATACCAAAGCAAGCAGCCGAAAAAGAACAAAAGACAGAGAGGTGCGAACTGCAATCCTCAGGATCCGAAAAGGCATGAGGATCCCGAAGACGACGACGAGCCGCAATATGATGGAGTAATCCTGACTATTGATGCTCTCCCTGCCGGGAAGACTAAGTCGTCCCTAAAAGCAGAACGCAGAGGTTCCAATCAAGAGGAGCCAACACATAAAAGGCTGAAGAAAGACGAAGTGATTACATTTTCAGATGCCGATCCCGTCCCAGCCATCTCTCCTCACCAAGACGCTATTGTCATTCAAGCCGGAGTGGCAAACAAACTGATCCACAGAGTATTTGTGGATACAGGAGCGTCAGTCAGCATTCTTTTTAAAGAATGTTTCGATAAAATGGAAGTGGATCCAGCTCGGCTCAGTCCGGCTCCGCTTCCTCTGAAAAGTTTCGCCCAGGAGGACACCCGCCCTGAAGGTATTATCAGCCTTCCAATCACGGTGGGAAAAGCGCCTACAAGCTCCAATACGATGATCGAGTTCTTTGTGGTGAAAGCTCGGTCCCCGTACAACATCATCCTGGGGAGAGACTGGCTCAACACAGTTCGGGCCGTTTGCTCTACTTATCACCTCACCATCAAGATCCCCACTAAAGGTGGGATAGCGGTCATCCGAGGTGATCAAAAGAGAGCAAAAGAATGTCTGCAGATTGCGCTTAAAAGTGCCGAACAATCAGTTCGACACCATCAAGCATAGCAATCACAGCAACCGGAGTCAGAGGCAAGCAAGATGACCGAAGTCACTTCAGAGCCGAACTCAATGACCGTTCAGTTATACGAAGATGATCCATCCAGAACGGTCAAGATCGGCTTCGCAGGAACGCCTCTACTCCGGGAAAAGACCATTCAGCTCCTCAAGGAGTACAAAGATGTCTTTGCATGGTCTCCGTTGGACATGACCGGAGTGCCCCCCGAGGTAATCACTCATCGGTTAAATATTGATCCTTCAATCCGGCCAGTAAAACAGAAGCAAAGACTCTTTGCGGCAGAAAGAAGCCAAGTCATCCATGACGAAGTCCGCCAATTGCTAAAAGCGGATGTACTATTCGAGGTGAAATATCCTTCTTGGGTGGCCAATCCTGTGATGATCAAGAAAAAAGAAGGAGGATGGCGGATGTGCATAGATTTTACCGATCTAAACAAGCACTGTCCTAAAGATTGCTATCCCCTTCCGAATATAGATAAAAAAGTAGAAGCTTTGATCGGCTTCGAAATTTTCTGTTTTCTTGATTTATACAAAGGATATCACCAAGTGTTGATGGATGAGAGTGACGCTCCGAAAACAGCTTTCATTACCGATTTCGGCATTTTCGCTTATAAAAAGATGCCATTCGGTTTAAAGAATGCTGGAGCCACTTATCAAAGGATGGTAGACAAGCTTTTTCGGCACCTAATCGGAAAACAGGTTGAAGTGTATGTCGACGACATAGTTGTCAAAAGCAAAAGCACTTCGGAGTACGAGCACAACCTCAAGTCCACTCTCAACGTGCTCAAGAAAGCCAACCTCAAACTTAATCCCCAAAAGTGTACCTTTTTGGTAGATTCGGGAAAGTTTCTGGGTTGTTGGGTTTCAAAGGACGGACTCAAGGCAAACCCCTCAAAAGTTCAAGTCGTTCAGAACATGGCAATGCCGAAGTCCATACATGACGTGCAAAGGCTAACTGGATGTCTAGCCGCACTGAATCGATTCCTTTCCCAAGCAGCCGAAAAGCAACTGCCGTTCTTCAAGGTGTTGAAAAAGGCACCTAAGTTCGAGTGGGGAGCCGAGCAGAAAAAGGCCTTTGACGAGCTCAAAAGTTATCTAGCCGAGCTTCCTATTCTCTCTGCTCCAACCGAAGCCGAAGTAATTTTCTTATACTTAGCGGCATCCGATCAAACCATTAGCGCGGTGCTTGTACGAGAAGAAGGCCTAAAGCAGTTTCCCATCTACTTTACAAGCCGAGCATTAAGAGGTCCAGAAACAAGGTATCAACCTCTGGAGAAAATTGCTCTGGCGTTAGTAAATGCAGCAAGGAGACTGCGGCCATACTTCTATGCTCACAAGGTATGCGTCTTAACCGATCTGCCTCTTCGGCAAGTTTTGACCAAGCCAGAAGCATCAGGCAGAATCGCCAAATGGGCCATAGAGCTGGGAGAACACTCAGTCGAGTATCTACCTCGGAAAGCCATCAAGGGACAAGCCTTGGCAGATTTTCTTACAGAAGCAAAGTTCGATCAAGCAATTCCTGTTATTGCCGAACAGAAGAATTCTGCCAATGCCGAACTAGCACAGCCCTTGGAATCCGAAGTAGAGCCGCCGGACTGCTGGAGCGGATTCGTAGATGGAGCTTCAAACAAGATGGGAAGTGGAGCTGGTATTTTACTTGTCGCTCCCGACGGACACGAGGTAACCTACTCACTTCGGTTCCTATTCCCCACTACTAATAATGAAGCCGAGTACGAAGCCCTCCTGGCCGGACTCCAGTTAGCGCAAAGTCTGCTCATCAAATCTCTCAAAGTCCATTGTGATTCACAAGTCATAGTAAATCACATGTTGGGTACAAGTGAAGCTCGTGACGAGAGAATGAAGAAGTATTTGGACAAAGCGCAAAGCATCAGCCGAAGTTTCTCCTATTTTCGGATAATCCGCATTCCCAGAGCGGAAAATAGCCGAGCAGATACCTTAAGTAAGTTGGCCTCAGATCCGAGCTCAAAGGCGGAAGAATTAATGCATCGAAGCATTGATGAAGCTGAGGTACATTCAGTATCCAGCTCGCCGAACTGGATGACGCCGATCTTGCAGTATCTGGATCAAGGACAATTGCCCGAGGATAAGAGAGAAGCTCGGAAGATCACGTGTCAAGCACTTCGGTACGAACTTCATGAAGGAGTCCTCTTTAGAAAGTCTTACCTCCAGCCGTTATTGCGGTGCGTAGGACCAGAAGAGACGGACTACATTCTCAGAGAAGTTCATGAAGGATCGTGCGGCAGCCACATCGGAGCTAGAGCTTTAGCTAAAAAAGTTCTAAGATGGGGATATTATTGGCCAACCTTGGTACAAGAAGCAGTGCAGCTCGTCAAGACCTGCCCGAAGTGCCAAATCCATGCAAATATCCCAAGGATGCCGCAGACCGATCTATCCACTATGCAGAGCCCTTGGCCTTTCATGCAATGGGGCATAGACATAGTGGGACCACTTCCTCAAGCTCCTCGGCAAATGAAATTCCTAATCGTTGCCGTGGACTACTTTACGAAGTGGGTGGAAGCTGAACCATTAGCTACGATAACGAGCTCGAAGGCATTGGATTTCGTCTGGAAGAACATAGTGTGCCGATTTGGCATACCCCACATCCTCATCTCGGATAACGGGACTCAGTTCACCGACAAGACGTTCAAGAATTGGTGCCAAGAGCTGAATATTCAACAGCGATTCACTTCAGTCTCTCATCCACAAGCAAACGGACAAACGGAGGTAACAAATCGTATCCTGGTGAAAGGGTTAAAAGCTCGGTTAGAACAAGCCAAAGGACAATGGGTAGAAAATCTCCCTCAAGTCCTATGGTCATACCGAACTACACCCACAACCTCCAACGGTGAAACTCCGTACAGTCTTGTGTACGGCACTGAAGCCGTGATTCCGGTGGAGATCGGCATACCCAGTCCCCGAACTCTAAACTTCTCAGCAGAAATGAATGACGACGGACTGAGAGCCGAGCTAGATCTTGCCGAAGAAAGAAGAGAATTGGCATGCATAAAAGCAGCCAAGTACAAGGAGCAAGTAGCCCGGTATTACAACCAAAGGGTGAAGAAGCTGCAATTTCAAGTGGGAGATCTCGTCTTGAGAAACAACGAAGTAAGCCGAGCAGAAAAGCTGGGCAAGCTCGAACCCACATGGGAAGGTCCGTATCGGGTGTCAGAAGTCCTCGGCAAAGGGTCTTACAAATTGGCTCACATGTCAGGAGAACAGGTACCCCGAACATGGCACATTTCCAACCTCAAAAAGTTCCATTTGTAAGAGACAGTCCGGTCAGTCAGTCTTGAGTCCTGTTCAGTCAATGTGCTTTATTTGGTTTACTTGGTCTTTATTTGTCTCTGTGCGTTTTGTCTGTGTGTTTTGTCTGTCTCTGTGCGTGTCGTCTCTTACAAATGTTACTGAGGTATCTTGTTCTTCGAAGGCTGATCCCCTTCTTAGAACATATGCAAGCCCACGATTGTGAGTCAAAGCTTCTACAGAAGATACAAGACCACAATTCAGCTTAAACAAGCAGTTCGTCTGAAACGAGCTGCAACAAGCCAACGATTGTGAGTCAAAGCTTCTACAGAAGATACAAGACCACAATTCAGCTTAAAAATCAAGCACTTCGTCTGAAACGAACTGCAATAAGCTAACGATTGTGAAGTCCAAGCTTCTAAAGAGGATACAAGACCACAATTCGGCTTAAAAATCAAGCACTTCGTCTGAAACGAACTGCAACAAAAGTCCGATTCTCGCGATAAAACTTGCCTGAATTAGGACAAGGGAAAGTCCGATCCACGCGATAAAACTCGCCGAATTAGGACAAGGGAAAGTCCGATCCCCAAATTAGGACAACGGAAAGTCCGATCCGAGCGATAAAACTCGCCAAATTAGGACCAAAGACGAGTCCGGTCAAAGATGTTTATTTCATCAGCCCAAAGACGAGTCCGGTCAAAGATGTTTATTTCATCAGACCAAAGCCAAGTCCGGTCAAAGAAGAGTTCACTTCATCAGACCGAGGACAAACATCAACTTACCCCGTACCTTTATCCAGAATGTCGAAGTGATTCACTTCACTTTTCGGGGGGGGTAGTGATGGAGTACGTACTAAACAAGCCCAACAGCAGCAAAGCCCATCAGCCTAAAGCCCAAGAAAGAGTATCAGTTCGGCATGACTAAAGAGTTCAGTTCGGCACAACCAAAGAGTTCGGCCCCAGCCTACAGCTCGGTAAAAGCCAACCAATCAAACTCTGCTCTCAGGTCGGCATCAAGCTCTACTCTCAGATCGGCAAAAGCTGCTCGGCAATAATTCAGCAGTTCGGTCTCAGTATTCGACCGAACTGGGAGATAGTGGACTCATGCAGGATTTCCACCTCCACTACACCCACGATCTATTTAGTGGTGTCAAGCAGTCATTAACTCATGCAGGATAGTGGACCCATGCAAGATCGCCACGATCTCCACGACATCCACTACCTAGTAAATGGCTGCATGCCACGATCTAGGTCAATGTATAAATAGAACCTAGATCAGATAGATAGGGGAGGTTCTAAGACTCTCTCGCTTTCTAGAGATCAAATACAAAATAGCAAGTCTGTATTGTAAGCTGTAAGAAAACAGATCAAGCAATACAACTCTGCCCTCATTTCTTCCCGTGGACGTAGATTTACCTCAGTAAATCGAACCACGTAAAATCTCTGTGTCGTGATCTGCATCTTCCTGCATTCATCATGCATCATACATACTTGAAAAATATAGCCAAACATCGACAGAAAATGAAATAATACCCTGTACTATATATGAAATTAATAATCGATAGCCACAGGCCCAAAATTGTCACATTTTGGTGACCAAAAAGTTAATTGAAACCCAAATTTCTTTACTTTTTGACTTATATAAACGCTTTGGCTAGAGTGAAAACTTATATTGTGATCAATTATTTCTCTCCAAATCAAACTAAAGTGTAAAAGAAAAATGGGTGAAGAGGGAAAGGCGAGCCTAGTGTTCATCCCATTCCCCGTGGTGAGCCACCTGGTCGCGGCGGTGAAGACGGGCGAGCTCCTCGCCTCCCGCGACAGCCGCCTCTCCATCACGGTCCTCGTCATGAGCATGCCGACCGACACCAAGATCAGCTCCTACATCACGAATCCGCAGATCAACTTCGTGCGCCTCGAACAAGTCCATGAATCCAGCGCAGGAGAGGAAGCCATGAAGCCTCCGAAAAGCATGATGCATTTCGCCGGCCGCCATAAGGCCTCAGTCCACGGTGTCGTGTCGCAGATGATGAAATTCCGTAGAGTTGCCGCGATTTTCGTCGACATTATGTGCGTCGACATGATCGATGTGGCGAAGGAGCTCGGCATCTCGAGCTACGTCTTCTTCGCTAGTGGTGCTGCGATTCTCGGGCTCATGTTCGATCTGCAGAGCCTTGGGGATTTGGCGGAGTTTGATGGGTCAGATGAGGTGATTTCGATCTCATCGTATGTCAACCCTGTTCCGGCTAGGGTTTGGCCGGATCCGGTGTTTGACCAGGAGAGCGGCTTCCTCGAGCTGTCGAGGAAGGCGCGGGAAGCCGATGGGATCGCGATCAACACTTTTCTCGAGCTGGAGCCTCGTGCGATTAGCTCCAACTCTGGTGATGAGCGGATCCCGAGGTTTTTCCCTATCGGGCCAATCATCGGGGGTGAGGGAGAGGAGAGTGATGAGAGTAGGCGGAAGCGCGACGAAATCGTAAGGTGGCTAGACGACCAACCTGATTCGTCGGTCGTCTTTCTCTGCTTCGGAAGCTTTGGTGCTTTCGAGGCAGAGCAGGTGGTGGAGATCGCGGAAGCATTGGAGCAGAGTGGGAAACGGTTTTTATGGTCGCTGAGGAAGCCGGCTCCCGAAAAGGGGATTGTTTTCCCGGGGGAGTACGAGAATCCCGGAGAAGTGCTGCCGGAAGGGTTCCTTGACCGCACGGCGGGGGTGGGTAAGGTGATCGGGTGGGCCCCTCAGATAGCGGTGTTGTCTCACCCTTCAGTGGGAGGATTTGTGTCCCACTGTGGGTGGAACTCGACTCTAGAAAGTGTCTGTTGCGGGGTTTCCATGGCTGCATGGCCATTGGGGGCCGAGCAGCAGGCCAATGCATTCTTATTGGTCAAGGACATTGGAATTGCTGTCGAGATTAAAATGGATTATCGGAAGAATAGTGGTGAGATAGTGGCAAAAGACATTATCGGGAAGGCAATCGAGCAGCTGATGGACCCCACAAATGAGATTCGAGCTAGGGTTAAAGAGTTGGAGGAGAAGAGCACAATGGCGCTCATGGAAGGAGGATCATCGTATAATTATTTAGATTGTCTAATTCAAGATTTCTTCCAAAGTTGTTGAATGTTGCTGCGATCAGCAATTGTAACCATGGATATTATATATCGTCAATAATACAAATGATTTAAATTTACTTAAACGACACTCTTAAGAAGTGGACGACAAATTCAACCATTAGATATTGACAAAGCTTAATTATTTCTTCATGCATTATTTATTATTTTTCTCGAAAGTCCAAATCTTATCAACTACTACAATTCATCGACTTTTTATCACGCATTAATTTACCCCTCCCTCTACGCACGGCTGAAATTGTTTCCATACCCTATTTCCTAGTACTGTAGATAAAAGTAGAATTGGCATAGGCAATTATTGTAGAGGAAAGTTGAAAAAAATTGTAGAGGAAAAAATCAAAATCGAATCAAACATATGACGACGAAACTAATGCTATAAAATATGAGTAAATTGTAACATAAAAATAAAGTTTGAATCACATATAAAAGTGAAATTCCGAAATTGGTATTCTTCTAACTTCCTCAAAAACAATTTCAACTCTAATTATAAATTAAGTGTGCATAATATGAAATGCCAAAGACGCATAGAAATAAATATTAGACAAACTCGTGAATTAAGCCCATTTAGCCAAAAGAGACATACACCCTGCCCCAAGAAGAAGTGCTAAATTTGCCCCTAGTTGAAGTTTTCCATTGTTTTGGAGCCGAGGGCTCATGAAATCCGCGGAGAGAAGATCGACCAATGCCATATATATTAGTATGCCGGCCGATGCTGAATTGAAGACACCTTCAACGATGATGGCTGTCGAGCTCGTCTCGCTGTAAATGTTGGCTATTCCAATACCTATTGCAATACCTACAGGCGTTGTGAGGGAGAAGAAAACCGCCATTATTGCTACGGCACGTACATTGAACTTTGCCTACAAATAACAATTAAGGTTGGATAAATATATAATATATGTTTCTTGATTAAACATGTTGGGAAATACTAATAATTGTGTACCTGACTTATGCATCCACCAAGACCAATGCCTTCAAAAAATTGATGAAAAGTCAGTGCAGCTATCAAAGGCTTTATTGTTGATGGACTTTGGGAAGCGCCTAATGCAATTCCAATAATTACAGAATGTACAACAATCCCCAACTCCAACACCTATTGGAAAACAAAAATATTTATCAGAAGATGATACCTAATTAGCAGATTATGGAAAATGAACTCTAACAATGTAAATTACATACAAATAATAATAATAACACCTAATCGGACTACCGTAATTAATCAATGTAAAAAGAAACTAAAGCACTAGATATTGATATTATACAATGTCAAAACGGCAAAATGATTCCACGGAAAAATAAATGGAACGGAGGGAGTAGTATTTTCGTTATTTTGAATCATGGTAAAATTAAACTAAATAGAAAAAAAAAATAACCTGAGAGATGACACGGTGGCGAAGAAGCTCGGAGTCGTCAGAATCCGAGTCTGACGACACCAGCCCGCCGCGGTGTGCATGACCATGCGTACCATGGTCATGCACAGCAGCCAACATCTCCTGGTCACCGCCTCCGTCGGCCGCCTTCTCATTAGCCCGGCGCCTATAATACGACGTCGCGTACGTATCCACCATGAGCGTCCCGATCGACGCCACCATGGCAATAAACCCGGTGAACGGAAAATCCCCCCACGGGTGCTCGGGGATGCACGGAGACGTCAGGCTCTCGAAGGCGTCGGGCAGCACGTGGATGAACCCGGTGGAGAGGATCACGCCGGCCGCGAACGCCTTCACCACGAAGAAAAGGTTGTTTTTAGGGCTCAGCGCCGGAAACCACTTCGCCGCCACGGGGAGGCACACGCCGGCGGCGCTGGCCACCAGAATCGAGGCCAGAGCCGCTACCTTGTACCGGAGCGCTAGGGCTTTGTCGCGGTATTCGTCCTCCGCCTCGCACGTGCAGTCGGCGAGGACCGCCGCCGGCAGCAATATTATGATAATGATGGCGGCGAGGAGATGAGTCTTCATTGGGGAAAAAATAGAATTGTTTGAGATGTATTGAATTGGGAATTTGATTATCTATATTTATTGAGGTTATTAAAGATTGAATCAAATTTGTTGAGATATATATGAGAATTAGGTTTATGTTAGATTCTAAATTTTGAATAGAATTATGAAAGCTAAAAAGGTGGACATGAATATTAATATTGTATGATAAATATCGAAACCTACGTACATGATTATCATATATATTGCCCTAAACTTCAAAATAATGGAAAGCTTTAACTAGAGTGTGTCGCCTCAATTGAGACGGTTTAACTATGTTGTGATAATTGTCGATAAAATTACTAACTTTTGGTTAATTATAGTTTGTCGCATAGTACTTTATTTTAATTTGAATGATAAGTCATTATATTAACTATATCGATAGAGATCGTTTAGAATTGATCTTAAAATGACACCGGAAATCCAATAGTGTTAATTAGATATATCAAGATTTAAGAGTTCGTATGCCGTCACTAGTCATTTTTCATTTAATTTTGATTTAACTTAAATTATAAATGGTATTTTTGTCAATTACAATCACAGTATCAATTGTTAAAACAAAAACGGCTAGGGAAATTTCAAATCGATGTATAGAGATAAAGTTTGGGATTTGAAACTGAATTTGATGAAATGTGAAACAGCAAGCAGAGATCTTATTGATCCCACAAATGTTTCGGATACAACTCTCAAAGGCATCGAAAAAGCAAAGAAGGCTTCGAACCGAAGGTGTCACTAACAAAAGAGGCGCATAGATGCAGTTCCATCAGTCGACGCCGACGACACCACCAAAAATTTCAATATATTTTGTCCCAGTAACTTGAAAGTCGCACAAGATGGCAACTTAGGTGGTAAGATAATTCTCCTTCATCCAATAGGTTGAGGTTAGAGTTATCGCGAGTTAGATGAGGAACCATCCCTTTTGCCATGACGTACTATGAATTTTGGCTATCTGACATCGTTTAAGGGGTCAAGTTGTCATTTCATTATTTTTCCGATAATTTTTTTATTCACAATTTTGGTTCATTTCTTTTTGAGTTCCTAGGATTTCTAAAGCAATTAATAATAATGACTTTCATTGCTTGGTAATCAGTTATTTGTATCATTAATAAATTAAGAATTCAAGAAATAGGGAAAAGAAACCGGAATGCTTGAAAAAAATTGTTTCACTTGGATGAGAAGGCACGTTGAGAATCAAGATGAACACGACGTCTTAATGTATTGTGGTAATTGTTGCTAAAACCACTAAGTTTTAAGTTAATTGCGTTTTGTCACGTACCTTTTACAATTTGAATGATAATTCACAAAATTTTAATTTCTTAATTTTCCCATACTGAACTTATTTTTTTAAATCGAAATTTCAGTGCATTAATATTGATGAGCATGATCCACAAAGAAAATAATTTGTCAAAAACTTAAAAATTAGATGCGCGGATTTGAGTGTGCTAATGAAAAATGCCCAAGCCTTGATGCCGTTTAATATAATTTGTCAACCGGTGTTTTATCCATATTGGCATTTAGACTTCGAGCTTAACTTTGATTTCACTAGAATTATTGGTTGTGCAAAAAAAAATGTAAAAAATTAAAACAACTGTAATTCTTATTTAAGATTTAAACATCTCAGCGATAGATTAGTGTGTGCATATATAGCATAAAGTACGGAGTAGTACGTGTTTATTGCTTGCATATCTATTAGTACACAAATTAAAATGTATAATCCATCTACATATATAATGAATAAAATTCGATCAAAATACACTAATACATCTCTCCATTCACACAAATTTTCAAGCCACGCAATCCTCATTTTTCACACAATATTACCAACCGTAAAATTGGATAGTATTTTTCTCAAATTGAACAAAATGTCAAAAATTGAATAATACTACTAATATTACTTACAAATAATTCTGAATTAAGCCCATTTGGCCAAAAGGGACATACACCCTGCCCCAATGAGAAGTGACAAATTTGCCCCTAGTTGAAGCTTTCCATTATTTTGGAGCTTAGGGCTCATGAAATCAGCCGAGAGAAGATCAACCAATGCCATGTATATTAGTATGCCGGCCGATGCCGAATTGAAGACCCCTTCAACGATGAGGGCTGTCGGGCTCGTCTCACTATAGATGTTGGTTATTCCAATGCCTATAGCGATGCCCACTGGCGTCGTGAGAGAGAAGAAAACTGCCATTATTGCCACTGCACGAGCGTTAAACTTTGCCTATAAACAACAACAATAAAGGTTAGATAAGTATACTTTTTCAAATCAAACATGTAGCGCGCACATACCTGAGCAATGCATCCTCCAAGTCCAATGCCTTCGAAAAATTGATGAAATGCCAAAGCAGCAATCAAGGGCTTTATTGTCTTTGGACTTTCCGAAGCCCCTAATGCTATTCCAATAATGACTGAGTGTACAATAATACCTAATTCCAACACCTTGAAATGGAAAATATAATTCAAAAGTAAGTATTGATATTAAAGGGTAAAAATAGAGAGAAGTAACTTATGAACTTATTTGATAATTTGATTTCTTTCACTTTCAATCAACAATTTTGGTCGTATTTTAATTATAAATGTTTGAATTTTGTGGCAATTTTGAATATAGTGCCGACGTGAGGACATCTATAGTTATAGGACCATGAGATACATATTTATTAGGCTTAGATAAAAAAACTAGTAATAAATCAAATTAAATAACCAAAGTCGAATTGATGAGTGCCGTATCATATACGATGAATTATGAAATCCAAGTAACAAATTTGATTTATAAAAAAAAATTAATGACAATTTATTGAAAAGTGTATGTATATGAATGATCTAATGACTGAAAATGATTTAAAATCGATAACATATGTACTACCTGTGAGATGACACGGTGGCGGAGTAGTTCGGTGTCTCCGGAACCGGCATTGAGCGACACCGGCCCATGTGCATGCCCGTGCACAGCGTGCGTGTGAGCCTCCACCGCCCTCTCCTCGTCCCCGCCCTCCGACTTCACCCTCGATCGGCGGCTATAGTACGACGTGGCGTAGGTATCGACCATGAGAGTCCCGATCGCTGCCAACATAGCGACAAAGCCCGTGAAGGGGAAATCCCCCCACGGGTGCTCGGGGATGCACGGTGACGTCAGGCTCTCGAAGGCGTCGGGCAGCACGTGGATGAACCCGGTGGAGAGGATCACCCCGGCCGCGAACGCCTTCACCACGAAGAAGAGGCTCCGCTCCGGGCTAAGCGCCGGAATCCACTTCGCCAGCACCGGGAGGCACACGCCCGCGGCTCCCGCTGCTAAAATCGACGCCAGCGCCGCTAATTTGTATTTTAGCGCCAGCGTCTTGTCGCGATCCCCCTCGTCGGCCTCGCACGTGCACTCCGCAAGGGCCGTGGCGGGAAACAGTATGATCGCGGCGACGAATGCATTTTTAATCGATGAAAATGTCGATTTCGTCATGATAAAACAAAAACGGCTAGGGAAATTTTTCAAATTGATGTATAGAGATGAAAGAAGTTTGTGATTTGAAACGGAATTTTGATATGTGGTGTATATGTAGGCATATAGCTGAGGTTGAAGACATTGTGACAACATGAATTGAATAAAATTGGTGAATTTAGTGTTGAGGATTATTGAAGAGAGGAAATCTAGTGAGGGAGTAGAGTAAGAATGTCGACATATTTAAGAGTTTGACTTAGCTACGAAATACATTTATGACAATAAATTAAAGCGTGACAATAAATTAAAGCGTGTATTTATTAACTGATTATCAATATTTCTTGTGTTTTTTTTTTGTTTTGTTCGAATCAAAGTCAATAATAACGATACCATGTGACAATGTTTCACCCTGCACATTTTGTTAATTATTTGAGAATAATGCAAACCCCAAAATGACAAAATGGAAATAGTAAGGAAATAATGATGATAAATGGCTATATATATAGTCGTATCTACTCACAAGTGAAGATGATAATTTCATCTTTGAGTAAATGATTGATTACTAACGTGGATCTTTAAATTTGTAGCAAGCAACCACCTCGAGTTTACTTCGGGTACTTTAAATTAAAGTCGATATATCGAGTGTAGTGCTGACTGAAAATATTGAAATAACGCAGCCGCGTAACAAATTGAAAGGCGAGGCATTGCCACATCTAATTTTCGATTGATTGGAATAAATTGGAAATGTTAATTTTGCATTATTGGATTGTGGCCTTAAGTTTACTTTGGATAATTTAGATCGACATATAAGTGTGGTGCTAACAGAGTTGGAAATATTGAAATCATGCAACCGCTTAACAAATTAAAAGGCTGTGGCATGCCACATCCAATTTTAGAAATGTTAATTTTGCAAAAAATTGGAATGTGGTAACATTATCTCAGCGTTTCAAATATATCGCATTAATGTCACAACATATCTATTTTATTTATTTTAAAACGATTTAAAAATAAGAACCAACAAGTTTCACATTTGAAACTTTGAATAATAAGCAAATGGGGCCAATTCACTTCTAATAAATTAATTTAGTGGTTATGAATTGCATAAAAGAAGATTATCCATTCGAATTGACTCTTAATAATTATAAGATGATTAGTGGCTGTGAATTGTTATTCAATAATAATAATTATTATTATTGTGGTGAAAGTGTAAGAATGTTTATCTTCCTCTGTCCCCTAAATATTGTCACAGTTTGACAGAGCACACGTTTTAAAAAATGTAATGGAAATTGAGTTTTAAAAGTTGGTAGAATGTGGGTCATACTTTGTCCTAATTTTAAAGTATTAGTTTTACAATAAAATGGGAGAGAGAATAAGTTGGTAGAATGTGGGGTTCACTACCAAAGATAGTATAAAGTGAAATGTGACAAATTTTATGCGACGGACAAAAATGGCAAAATGTGACAAAATTTCAAAGACGGGGGAGTACTATTTTTATCTTTAGTCCACTTAGTTTATATACGTTAACTGGCCATGAATGCGACTTTGTTGATACCTTCAATTTTAAATTAGAATTCGAGTTATCACAGCCATTACCACATTTTTACTTGCATAGATTTGTTGATTGACGATTAACTGCGGCTTCGTTAGTAAAACTAAATTAGGATTCGAGTTACCACAGCCACTAATATATTTTCACAAGCTTACATAACTAAGAAACATGAAACGATTGTCCATTCAAATACACCAAACAGCACGTTTGTAAATTATTGTTTTTGGGACACCACCGGAAATTGATATATAAACGTTTACTTTTTTCTTCTTTTTTTTAGGAGTAATATTCATAAGTCGTCTATCACTATTAAATGTCAAATCTAAAATAATTGAAATTTCATATTGACAAACAAATAGTTTGGTTGGCGTCCACCTCAAAGGCTAATGAGCATATAATTTCATTCGAAATCAGAGGGTCACAAAATAAGCACACCTAATTAATTCTATTTGCCACGTCTGAGAAATTAAGATGATTAAATTGCATACTTAGTTTTGTAAGCATTTGGTTTTAATATTTACTTAAGTTACAAGTCCATTATGTCAACATCATGTGGAAATTTTAGCTGGCGTTATTTATTATGGGGATCAATTTCAGTTTAATTGGTATTTTGATTTGAAAATCTATTAATTAAGTATGCTATTTAATTTGCTAACGATTTTTTCTTGGAGATTTTATCGGATTATAGTTGGCATAAAGATTTTATTTATACACTCCATATCTGCATTTAGAGATATCCTTTCCCTTTTTTCTGAGGAGAGGCAAGAACCATCCTTTCCCTTAAAATATGCTACTACAAGATTGAAAAATATCTAGATATTTTTCAAATATATTTTTCCATTTTTATTAATTCATTGTCTTTCCCTTAGTTATTGTCATGAAACTCAAAAAACTAAAAAACATATATGATTTATTCATTTTTTTTATTACTTAAAATACATGGATAAAATTTACAATTCATTTTGCATTACTTACAACAGAGTTTTTATCATATATGTTGACATGGTTGACTGTGTAAAACAAATCATTTACTAATTACAAAAGTAGTGTGTTATACGTCTCAATTGAATTTAGGTTTGCATGATTGGACAACGTGCATAAAGATAAAGTAGCGATAAATGTGCATTTATATATGATGAATTTTTAGTTATTTTACATTTAAAATTTGATTATAAATATTAAGTAATTTACTACTCCATGAATCAACATATCACATATTTACTTTACCTTCCTACCGCAATTAAGACAAAAATTATCTTTTTCAAATTAATTATCTGAAGAAGAAATTATTAATTTTTTATTAAAATCTACATCTCTTCGAATCATATTAGCTGGCCTTTTTAGTTATATCTTTTAAAATATCTTAATAAGAAATAATAAAATTAATAATACCTCGAATTTGGATAATCAGGCAAAATTCTATAAATGGGGATTCTGAGAAAATCTCTTCCATAAATGGACCGCTTTTTTATTTTTTATTTTTTATTTTTGTTTCTGTCTTTGGGTGTTATGTTACTCATTCTGAGGTTATGTACGGACTTTACCATAGAATTATTAGAGGAAATATTTCATGATAATGGAAAAGAGAGAAATATTCTTTCACAATGTAAGCAACTTGGTACATTTGGACTCAATACTGCTGTAATCGCCAGTGGTAAACTATACAGTATATACTGGAAACTATAACAACATGAAACACACCAAGAAAAAATAAAATCTAAAGGAAAATCAATCAACAAACCAAAATCTCTAACTTCCAGCAACAGATGATACTTTATCGAACAGATTATTATCTAAGTCGAACACAAACAAGCAGCACGCGGTACAATTACTCACAGCTTAATGTACAAGGCAGTCATTTCTCATCACTGTCATAGTATCCATCATCGTCGTAGTACTCTTCCTCGGAATCATAGTAGTACTCTTCGTCATCACCTTCTTCGCCATAGTCCAATAAGCCCCTCCCGTTCTGTCCCCTTAAACTCTCTTGAATCCGATCCCTGATGGCTGTTCCCTGAGAGAGAAGCAAACAAAATTAAGAATGGTGGGAAGGAATATAATACGCATTCAGTGACTGAAGCTCACCATTTTGTGACAACGTTCCTCAAACATCTCGAGGAATCCAGCAACCATTCTATCAGCATTTTCAACCCACATGTTGCGGTGAATGGTAGCAGTTTTTGCAACTGTTTGTATCTGTGAGAGAGGAAATTGACAATGAAGTTGTGCATGACACAAATAAAGTTATAACCCAATGCTAGTCGGTAAATCATAACAAGGTGATTGGTATGAAACAACAAAATATGGACATGGGAGTGGATAAATTAAGACAAAAACAATAAAGTTTCAGGAGGAATGGAATATGCAATAGCATGCTGTGTAGTTGGAATGGGTGATCCATACTTCCACGAATAAGAATTCCTAAGCTAAAGGCAGTTCCCAATGGTAACAAATATACAAATCATGGAAATTAGAACGAAGACAGTAATGGTCACCCCGTTCCTACTTCATCCAACATACCAATCACCTAACACTCATGAATGGCCACATAAACTCCCAGAGAGCCAAATAGCAGTTCCCAAATTATTTTCTGAACTAAAAAGAGGAGAAGAAAAGGTTCCACAGCTAAACAAACAAAACTGCTCTACTTTCTCCCAATTTTTGTATCATGTTCTTCTTAAGTGTACAAAGATCAATCATTTGTACAAAATGGTTTGTTTTACCTATGAGTTTTGTTCAGTCAAACAATGCACTAAAATGGATTGCAGAAGAAAAAAACTATACCTTCTCGCCAACCTTTTCTTGATGCTCCTTAACTTTCTCTTGCAGCTTCCTTAGTCGCATATTTACCCGTAGTCGCTTTTCCTGCAAAAATTAAACAAGCTTTCATTATTACAGTTTAAAGAAAGAACTAAGTATTTCAGATCAATTCACAGAAGGAATGGGGGGCATCATGCCTTGACATAGCTAAGATTAAGCTCCTTTCTCGAATATCCACGGTCCAAATTGCGCATCACATATTGGTTATAGTCCTTTACTATCCTCATAATGATATCAGAAGTTGAAATCCCATCAGTCCTTTTGGTCTCTTTAAATCTCCCCACAGCTTTGACCTACACCAGAAGTAGTTAAGTATGATAACCAAGTCTCAACTAAGTGGAAAATAATCATCACCAATTAACTATGTAAAATAAGATCGTAATATTGTGAAAAAAAAATCTTTATACAGAATCAATCTTACAAATTCATAAACATCGTTACCAGCTCCACTTGCATCAGCATAACTGCAAGAAAAGATTACATCCATTTAAGGGTGTAAAGTCAAAGTTATGAAATTGAATATACCAGATCTGATCTCATCATTGTCAGGTTATTTAGGGATCTGGGATCATGATAGTTTAGAAATAAGCTTTGAATAAATTAACTTCAAATATAAAAGCATTGACTTTCTCTAATTCAAGAATCAACAGATGCGCATAACTGACCCTAGACTAGCAAATCACATTAGCCAAAGCCACTAATAACCAACACCCTCTGGGAAGCTTATATAGGCACAGCATAGCGAAATGGAACGAGAAAAATAAAATTTAGTAGGCAAAAGGTCATTGTCATGGAATCAAGGGATGACCAACTCCTCGGTTCTCACATGTCTTTATTTCTCGACACAAGTGTTGACTCTAATCCAAGATTCTGTTAAAAAAGGATCACTTGATAAGCAACACTTACGGGAGAGAATCATGAGCAACGTAATCTATATTGTGCTTGTCCAAGAACTCTTGATCAATCACCCATGGGGCATCAGGAATAACTTCATCAACCCACCTGCCAGAGGAAATAAGAGAAATGGAAGTTCAACAAGACTTAATCAACTTCACAACAAAATTAACCACATTTAACATCCTAATAACACTAAAATGCATAAGTATGTATACTACAGAATCACAGATCACAGACTTTCCAGCTAACAACTAATAGAGGCTAAATCAACATTAGGCAATCATGAACATAGTAAAACCATAAAACACAAAGGAGCACAGCAAGAAACAAACTTGCAATGGCGAAGGGATTCATAACGCTCCGATTCAGTCATAACAGTCTTGCCTTTGAACTTGTGTGTAACCTCATCATTGCAGCATCCAACAAGCAAGTAAGTATTCGGAAACCTAAAAAGATACATGACATAATTTAATCATTTATTTATTAAAAAAATCGATAAATCAAGCACAAAGTCGAACTAGACAAACTGCAGATCAACACAATTCTCACGGCAAAGTTAAGTTGACTAAGGAGTAAAATTACAAAGAAAAACAGAAAATCACAACCACGAACTCTCAGAACTCCACCAAAAGCACTAACTCACAGCTTACGAAACCCTAACTCGACGCTAACCTCGCAATCGACCAAAAAATAGCAGTACTAAACCGAATCAAACAGAGCAACACAGTAAAGATCAGATCAAAGCACGAAATCATACGATTTTTTGGCTTGCTCGAGGGAGCGAGCGTGTCCGAAGTGAAATAGATCGTAGATCCCGTCGGCGTAGACACGAATTGGGCGGTCAGACGAGGAAGGAGCGTTCACGGCATCGCCCTTGGCGCTCTCAGTTGTGTTCACGGTAGTGGACTGTGTCTGCTGCTCCTCCGCCGCCGCAGCAGCAGCAACGCCGCTCTCGACCATCGCTGCCGTCGGCGGTTTCGATTTCAGCCAAACACTTCTATTCAAAAGGAAAACACCGAATACACTCTGCCACCGCTCGAACTGAATTTTATTTTGATCATTTATGAATTTATATAATGCTCATAGTCATATGTAAAAAGGAAGGACTGAAGGAGTACTTTTTATTTTCTAATTTGATAAGATTGACAAAATTAATTTAATTATATGTCATACGATAACGGAATAAGATTATTCCATTATTTGGACTGTTAATACCTTTCAAATTTGGAATTTTTCTCACTATGAAGATTTATAGATAAATTAAAATGTATGACATAAAGTAAAATAGTTTATTTTAAGGTTTGGAAATCATAAAAATCACATCTTAATACCTTGTAATTATTTAAATTTTGGAACGTCTGAGATTAGTAAAATTGTTTATTTTGAGAGTGGGAAATCACAAAAATCAAATTATAATAGCTCGTAATTTATAATATAACATGTTTGAGATAAACTAAAATTGTTTAGGTAGGGGTGTAGTGGAGCTTAGATATTGGGTTCCATAGATATTTCATTTTATAAATGATAATAGACCTCACGTTCTATTAACAACATTCCATTCACATTTTATTACATTTATAAAATTGGGATCCATATTTCATTACATTTTTCCATCAATTTTTATTTACATTTTTTGAATCAGTGTCGGACTCAACTAAGACTCATGAATTACGATGGTCGGAGTTTTATCTAATTCTACAAGTATTCTAGAAGCTAGATATAAATTAATATATATGCATTCTTTTGTTATGCACATTTAATAATCAATATATATAGACGTGTTCGCTATTATTAATAAAACTAGTATCTCTCCCGTGCTATGCACGGCCAATTATATTTTTTTCCAGAATATATATAATACCAAATAATTATGTGGCATAAATATTAAATGAAAAATAATTTATCATAATTAATCCATAATAGAGATAGAAATTATAAATTATTGAGTTTCATTTCATTGCAATATAGTGATCCTATACACTAAAAACCCAAACCTCGAAACCTAAATCCTGAACCCTTAACTTTAGTAGAAATTATAAATTATCGAGCTTCATTTCATTGCAATAATATTGTGATCCTATACACCCCTAACCTCGAAACCTAAATCCTAAACCCTTAACTTTAAAATATACTCATCATGACCAACAATGAGCCAAATATCAATAAAATTCTCCCTCCGTCACAGTTCAATTTTAATTTGTTGATCACTTATTCTATTTTGAGGGTTTTAGATATGTATTCGATATCTTACACTGGGTTGGCCTACTTGATAATTCTTACTGTAGTGGAGGTTTTTTATCTGAATCTTGTCTGTAAATCTGTTTATATGATCATATCAAGAAAGTGCTTTACAATAGGCCTATGTGAACGGTAAACAAAAAAAATCTTGCTTGCAGTCATCCAAGGATTAAAATGAAAAGGTTTTTAAATCAAATAACATAAATGTCAATTGAAATATCAAACGTTAAATATTAGAAGTGGTATAACATTGATGTAGATTTAACTCATATTTAATCACGATGGAAATCATCATCTAATTATATCATATAATTTATTTCAAAAAATGCTTACAATGGAAGCTTTGAATCCTAATAGGAGATGAATGATCATTACAGCCGTAGATAGTGGATAATTATGTCAATTAATTCATAATCAATTTTTATATTTGAAGATAGAAACTACCGGGTGAATTTCAAATTGTGCTTCCAAAATTTAATGAGTTCAAAGTGGAAGATATAATTTTTTAAAATTGCATTTACATCCCTGGCATAAAATTGCATTTACAACCCTTTGCGCGACTTAAAATATTTTTATTTTATTAATACATTGTGAATAAACTAAATAAAATAAGAAACAACATCGTTACATAAGATTTAAAAAATAAAATAAAATGTACTATACACAACATGTTAAATAATTTTAAAACTAAATCAACATGGAACATTTGTTAATTAGAACATTTACATAGATCTCTACAACAAAGAAAAATATCACCCTTAACAACACACACACTTCAATACTAAAACACTATTTAATATGAAATCAATATAAATATTTAATATACAACTTAAAATATTATAAGGACAATAATATTGTGATAAAAGACAAAATGATGGACCACAAAGCATATAAACAACACACATATATAAATATTAATAGTAAAACTTAACATTAGAACAACAAAACAATAATTCAAAAATTATGAAAAAACTTATTTGTAAACAACTTTAACAGTTTCCTCTTTTCACACCTAAATTGATGATTTATACATGTGGGCTAAAAAAATGTGATACTTCATGTACTTTGTCGTCTTTTATGCTCTTCTTCTTCTTTGTTTCCTTTTGCCATTTCATTGACTTTTGGTGTTTTCTTTGCACGAAAAACTACGTAAGAAACAACATCAATAAAGAAAGGAGGATGGATAAGAGACTGATGGAGCAACACGCTAGCATTCTCCATCATTGTGTACGTTGATGCACATAAGTTAAGCCTGAATTTATTCACTATTTTTTACTAATGGAGTTTGTACATTGTTTTTGACTGAGCTAATGTGTTCGAATTAGTACTATTTATAGACAAAATTGGGTGTAACCATCCAACATATAAATGGATTTAATTATATAATGTAACCGTTGTTAATTGTTATATCTAATAATTAGGTTTGTAACTCATGTATTTGGAAGAAATTCCATTATTGGGAATGAAACTCCTCCTATCATTAAAGAAAATGTAACGTGCTTATTATGGGACGCATATCATTGGTTCCACCATTCATTCAAATAATTTGAAATTATATAGTAATAAATGGATGAAATTATAATGTAACCGCTACGAATTTAAAAATTAGTTCCAAAGTTATTTAAGACAATGCTTAAATTAGTTGCTCAAATTGATAAGAAACGTCCACTAAACACTAAATGTTTAAAATCTCACCCAAAAATTTCACTATAGTAAATTCATGTTGTGAATTAATTACATAATAGAGGCTCTGAGCCCTAATAGGAGATGAACTATCATTACAATCCAAGAGAGTGGATACTTATGACAATTAATTCGTAATTTATATTTGAAGATAGAAACTACCGGATGAATTTAAAATTGGGCTTACCGAAATTTAATGAGTTCAAGTGAAAGATTTAATAGTTTTTCTTAATTGCATTTACCTCCATTCCACAAAATTTTTATTCAAAAGGTCCCAAAACTCAACTTTTATATATGTATAGATAATAGCCTATTAGTATTAATGTCTCTTTATTGATTTCAACTTTTGCACCTTTTATTGGCTAGAGTGCCAAAGCTAGACGTAGAACTTACAAGAGTGTGTGAACTGCTATAATTAAATAATTCATCATCGAATTTTGGGGACAATTATAATTATTAATCATAAACTTTATACATTGTATAGAATCAACCATAGGCTATTATATGATTTCGTCAATTACTGCGATGTAGTAGTACTAAAATTTATGTCATGTTATAAATTTTACCCTTATAATTTTATAATTATAAATAAAAGACAAACAAAAGGGTATAAAATTAATTTTCCGGTAAAATATTAAATATCCAACAATATTCTTCAATTTCAGTGTATGGATTTTTCAGTCTCGTCTCGTGTGCATTGAATTTAATTTATGTAATTTAAAGAAAAAAATAGAATGGAAAGTGAAATTAATAGGGATATATCTAAGTTAATATTTTTGTTCTGTTTTGTTTTGAACAATTTCAGTCACTCTCATGTGAAAGCCTTTGCATCGTTAATTTTATTACTCCGTAGTAATTTTTATTTGCTTTATTACATGGAAACTTGTGACCATTATTTATAGATGGGTTTTAAATTATTTTTCTAATAGCCGATAAATTAATTGTTAAAAAAATTATTCTCCAATTCACACTGGTCTATAATTGAAGAACTATAGTATAAAAGTCTCAAATGTGGGGAAAGGGAAAGACGAGGTTGGTAGAAAGGAACCACGGTTGTTGCGGCGGTGGCGCCGCCTCCGCTGCGACGGACAATTAGTTTATATAAGTTAAACTTCCTACTTTCTAATTATTTTATGTTTTCTAATTACTAATCAAATGCGATCTCAAGCTTTTACTCATGTACTCTTTGAATTTAAATAGTGAGCAAAGTAAGTATATATACAGTATAGATGTTGTAACATTTGGTTTCTTCAATGAATTATTGCATGACCTACTCGTTGAGCATATACGAAAGTAGGCCTTTGTGATCTGATGATATCCGAGTGGAAGAGTCGTAGCTCAACAATTACTTTCCCATTCTAAAAATAAAGTTTTGTTAAAATTTTACAATATTATTTTGAATTTATACAAAAATGAGAATATGTACTCCCTCAATCCCATCGCAAATTATCAACTTCTTTTTAGGATGAGATTTAGAAAAAATGATAGTATTAAATTAAATTGAGATAATAAGTAAGATATATAAAAGAATAATAAAGTAAAAGGTAGTAAAATGTTATTTTTTTCTAAAAATAAATTTAATCATTTGAGTTTAAGGTGAGACAATAAAAAATAGAAATTGATTATGTATAATGACATATAAGGATTAATGAGTACTTACTATATATCACCCGTAGTATAGGTGGGGGATGGGGTATGTTGAGATCCAAGGGTATGTTCACATGTGAAGAAAACAGTCCACTTGATTAAACATTAATTATATAAAGAATATTCCACATGAGTTGTGGTTTAAGGGTATAACAATTGGTTTTCTAAAACATAATTCAAAGATTAGGGTGTGTTGTTATTATATTTTTTAAGGACAATCATATATTGCACAAATGAAAAGATAGTATGCGTGTAATTTATTAAGTATACAAAACCTTCACTCCTTAATTAATTCACTAATTAAAAGGTTGTATTCCTAATCCTATTTAGTGTAACAACCAAATTTACAAATCCATCAACTTTGAGTACATTACACACATCACATCATTAAAAAAAGCTAAAATAACAATGATTTTACCGATCGACAGATTTTGTCGGAAATTACCAACAACTTATATCATGTTATAAAACAGTAGGATTATCGACAAATTTACGAATATTTGAATATGAATTCACAAACAATTCCAAAATAAAAATTTTAATATTATATTATATTATAATGTCCTAAAATAACATACAATATTCTTTTCATAACAAAAGGAGCCAAAGGTCCAATAAGGAATGCTACATTTTAATCAACAAAACCAAACCCCCCAAAAAAAAAGGGCAAAAAAAAAAAAACACAGTACACCTACTATGATTCATAGATTTCCATATAGTCAAGAGTGAAAAAAAAAGAAGAAGAATTTACAACGAAAAGTCAGCAAAGATGATCACCTAATTTCCCCATAAATCAAACCATAAAGTTTTCATAATTAATCCTATTCCCGCTCCCCGCCGCCGCCTGCGGTGGCACACCGACGCCGCCGCCATGCACGCCGTCCATCACAAACATATTCTGCTGCTGCTGCGGATACTGCACGTGGAAACCGCCGCCGGCCGCCACACGATCCATGTAGCTCGCGGCGGCGCCTCCACGGCTGGGAATCAGGAGCTGCCTGGCGGCGGGCCCCCCGGTAAAGTGCTGCACCATGGCCCTGAAGTTGGCCGTGTCCGTGTTGAGGAGGGTGGTGGGGGTCCGCCTTGAGGCCCTCGACCGCCTCCTCGCTGGCTTGGCCACACGGCCTTGCTCAGGGATCAGGTTGTTGTTGTTGTTGCTGTTGTTGTTATTGTTATTGTTATTGTTGTTGCTGCTGCTGGAGCCGTTAGCGGCGAAGAAGGTGGTGGTGGGAGAATTAGTTTGGAAGGTTTGGTTGATTTGAGAGAAATCATGTTGGTAGGGTTGGAAAAGCCAATCACTAGGGTTTGACATGGTTTGGCTAATGGCCATAGACAAAATTTGAGAGCTATGGTTTAATTAAACTCTCTCTATCTCTTCATATTTTTGAGAGAGAGAATATGAAGAATGGGAATGAGAGAGTGGGATAAAAGGTGTTTAGAGTAATTGGATTGAAGTATTTATATAGAGTTAGCAAGTCTTGGTCTTTAAAGTCTTCATTTTATGTTTTTTAATCGTTTAATGTAGTATATATGGATGACTATTGATGAAATTAAGTGTTTTTGTACGTTATTTCTAGATATATTAGAGATTGGGAGACACCAATTATTACCAACAAATGAACCCACGATTTGTTAAATAGGATACTAAAGAATCGTCAATATGTACTTGATTATGTGATTAAAAAATATTATCATTTTTGACCTATTGATCTAATTAGAATATGGTTCTCTTTTTATAAATTTTAGAATATTAGTACAACGTTTGCTCTCGGGTAGATCTTTAGTCTCCAACCTTACATAATATTTAGAATAATTATAAAATTTTATAATATTTAGAGAAAATTGCAAATTCAGGTAGGATCAGGAGATTAACCGACTTTATTTTCGGCCTATAAAAACCAAAAAACTCTTAAATTTTTAGGCTTCCATATATGTATTTTTAGGCTCAATTGGATTTATATTGGTATTGGGATTACGGCTCACTTTATAGTTGTGGTTTGACATCACCCTAACCATATCGAATTAGACAAATTATTTAAGTGTTTATTATCTTTTATTCGTATTATTTATGTGTTCCTTTCCTAACATTTTCAGCATATCTGACCTACAAATTTCGTTTCTTAAATCTGTGGCTATCTAAAATGGTTGAACATAAAACAAGTCAAAGAAAGACCTAAAACACAAAGGAAATGTTTGGTGGGGTTTCTCGAAGCTAAAGGTGGGGTGTTGCTTCCACGAAGCAAGTAATCGAATTGAGTATGAAAGCAATGACATCACCATTCTTTCTTTGGAATAGTATATATTCAACCATTGACTTCACAACCTTAACTTCAATTTCATTCATATACTTCCATTTTATATATAAATAAATGTAAAACTTATAGACGGTTCAAAATATATTGGTAGTTATATTTGTAATTTTATTGTTGTTTTCTCTATTTGATTTTAAGCATGAATATATTATTTCGTCTTATCTTGATTATTTACTTATGTATATCTCTTTATATACCATTTGATTTAAATTATTTTTCTTAATACTATATGATATCCTTTATATTCCATATTTAATATTTTATCATTGTTTTCTTTGGTGTTAAAAGTGAATCCGGTTATCCCTAATTAACGTGTAGTACCATTTTCCAACTAAAGTAATTTAGAATTTTGTTATGTTTGATCAATTTATTTTTAGGTAAAATTCTTATTTTGACCCTACGAATTCTTAACTAGAAAATTAGTTTTTTATTTCTATATAACGGTAATTTTTAGCTACATCATTTGTCTTTCAAAGATTTAGACGTGGCTGACTAATTATATACATCACCACTCGTCCTAAATTATGTATTCCACTACTAGTATTTCTATTAGTACCATTTATATTAAAATTGTTGATTTGATTGAGTGGCATTTAGATTTTTCCTTTTTTGCAAAAATGTTTTTCATTTCACTTCTTAATTTATACACATCGATTAATTTCATGAAATCGACTTATATTAATTCATCATTAATCCCTATATATTCTGGTCACGAAAACCATGCCATGCAGTTTGATCAAATTCTGATCAAATTCCGTAACTTTAAGAAACACTTATGTACTATGATAACTTATATTCTATATTTCATACTAAACCCAATTCATTTCGTAAATAATATATACATTTGCAAAAAAAATCAGCTTTCATTTTATGCATAATTTCCTCTAAATACAAATAAATGAGACGATCAAGAACATATCAAAGTTTTTGCTATAGTTGATTACTTTTTAAAATAATGGGATTGATGACCAATAATTATTAGAGCAATTTGCTCAAAGATCAAATAGTGAACATGTATATATGTGTGTGAGAGAGAGACATAGGAAGATACCTAGAAACTCCCTTTGTGAGCACGATGAGAATGTTGAGTCCTTTGTCATGTAATAATATTGGTCAAAAATGTGTGTGAATATTTTTCAAACCTTGTTACGTCACATTCACATTAAACAATTTGAAATAAACCTTTATCAACGGCGTGACCAAAATCAAATCAAATCAATTCAATTCGATTAAAGTATGCATTAAAAGAGGTTGCTTTGAAATATTAATAAGCTTTATTATATTGTGTATCCAGCTTTATTTAGTCGATTAAATAAGCATAAAGTGACAAAGTTATAAAATTTTCTTAAATTCAATGACCTTTGGATAGAAAAAAGGTCGAATTAATTGAAATTCCGTACATCGGTAAATGTGTGTGCATATCATATGGGTTACAAGTAATGATTTAATTGACATAGCAGCTATTGTAGTACTTATTTGATATATATGTTGGGAGCATGCGGCTATTTTTTAATGAGAATGTCAAAATTAACTGCCGAAGTAACACTTGTACCGATAAATCCTTTTATATATTTGTGTGAGTGTGTTGCAATTGCTTCATTTACATTATTTTACATTATTGTATATGTAGATCTGATGCAATGTAATTGACAGTCTTCATATTGACAACATATTAGAGAAATAAGAAAGTGACATTAAAAATCCGAGAGAAGGCCTTTAATCTACTTTATGACTTGATTAAAAGATTACATAACACCTAGAAATATAAGCGATCGTAATATAAATTAATCCTTATCTCCAAACATAACCTTTCCATTTGGTGGGAAGCAGTGGCGGATCGGGTGTACGACTAATTTCCTTTCATCTGGACGTAAAATTACCATGTCTGCCCTCTCCATTTGCTTCAGACTTCACCCCAAAAACCGAAAAAACAGTCATTCCGCTCCAAACCAATCTATTAAGTCAGGCCGAATGAGGCCCAAATCTTTAATAAAACTCCAAATAACATTAGGTGCATCATAGCTGTCTAAATAGTGAGTATAAAACAATTGAGGGATCTTTGATATATATCGGTACTAACATTAGTAACTAAGGTGCATAGGTGTCTATATCTAAGATAAATAACAATCCATTATAAATATGCAAAAATGATATCCGCCGTTATAATAGAGTTTCTGACAAGTAACCACTTCTTTTATGTGATGATGGTGTAAAGATTGAGTCTGTCTTGATGTTAGAGTATGTTTGGCTGAATTCTTGGTGTTGTGTGTTTTTTTGTTAGTTGTTTATAGAAATGAATATTTTTTTGAGTTTGGAGATTTTGGCAAGTGCCCACTTGTTACTTTGGTATGTTGAAGTGTGATGCTAATATAAAGATTGAGTCTTTCTTGATGTTTGAGTGTGTTTTTAGCTGGATTCTTGGTGTTGGGTTTATGTGGCAGCTGTAGAGTTTTATGGAGATGTTTCTGTTAAGTGTTTGTAGGAAAGTTATATTATAAACATTTCAATTCCAGTCTTTTGTTGAATTAATGAAAATGAATTCTTAGAGATCTATATATTCGAATCGAATTCTTGTAGTTCTGGTTTGATGAGATTAATGGAGTTGGTTTAATGGTGACACATTCATCGAGGTAGATTTTAGGTTGCTGTTGAGCTGTATAGGTTTAAACTGTCTGATCAATGGCTTGCCTACTTCAAATGTACGCGCTTAACTGCAGCAACGCGACTACTCAAATATCAAGGATGCTAGCCTCTTGCGTTTTCTAGTCGACACGAGAGGAGTAGATGCTAGCCTCTTGCGTTTTCAATATCATTTGTGGGTATATCTCAAGCCAGAAAACAAATCAAGACACCTTCACCATACCTTCACCATCTCCCATGCCTAGAACTAGTCGACGTTTTCGTCTTCATCCTCTTCACTTAAAACGCCTTCATCGTCGTCACCCTCTTCACTTAAAACGTCTTCATCGTCTTCACTTAAAACGTCTTCATCGTCCTCATCCTCTTCACTTGAAAAATAATCTTCCCCATCTTGATAATAGTTGTATTCATAATCATCGAAATAGGCGTCTGGACCAAACGGATCACGGCCATCCCAGTTAGGCCATGGAACATCACTGACTGAGTCATGGGGGAGTTTAAGACGTTTCATCCTCTGGCGGCATCTCTTCCCTAAATCCCCTTCAAGATGGAGATCAAAGCATCGCCGGACATCAAGTGATTCCAGGCGCCGGACATCACTTAAAAAATAGCCGCATGCCCCCAGCCTCTGGAGTGGAGAATATCCGCCGTTATATCTCGAGGCAGCTCTATCCACGGCGGTGAGGATGGAGCACCAGCCACCGCCTGCGTCTGGTATTTGCATTTCCTTCCTTCCATTGCGATTCAAAACAGTGGGTTCAAGTGAATATGGAACTGACAAGTTGTTTCTAGTTTGTAGCTTCACGTAAATCTTGTGTTCGCAAACGACGCCGTATCATTTGAGAGTAATTCGCGCTTGCTAAGTTGTGCCGAATTTGTACCGCTAAGGCCATCCACTGCGCTGTCTCTATACCGTCCCTTAAATACTATTTGACCACTATTTGAGGGTCCCACTGTCCTTTTTTCCTCCATCCCTTAACTAAGGGACGGAACTTGCAACGCTCCGTCCCTTAACCGTCTCTTATTACGTCCCTTAATTACTATTCATTCAATTTCATTTTTTATTTTTTTTCTCAACCCAATTCAATTAAAACAAACACACTTTATTAAAAACACACTTTATTAAAAAACACACAACATAAAAAACTGTGTCCGAGCCTCCCCGCGAGCCCGATCCCGAGGCCGGCCGGCTTGATTCGCCTCGGCCCTTCCTTGCTCTAGCCGCTTTCGCCGCCTTCGTCCCTTGCGGCCGACGGCGCCCACTCGCGGATCCTCCAGCATCGCCGACCGTACCCGCAAACTCCTGGGATTCAGCTTCAGGTTGGCTGATGCCCTCAGCGGTGTTACCACCAGACGAGTATTGGCCACTCGCCGTATGCTTCGTGCCCTTCGAGGTTGAGCCCGAGCTGGAGCGAAAACCGCCGGCCCACCGTTCCTCGTCCTTGACGGCCTGCCAAACATCAACAAATCTGAATTGATGACGTTCGTCCTGGTAGTAGGCGCGCAAAGCGGACGTCAAAATGTCGGTTGTCGTTGCGCCGCTTTGGTAGCGCGCCTCTTCGGCCGAGTAGATGCCGCAGAATTTTTTGACCTGTCGGTCGACTCGGTTAAAGTGAGAGCGGAGCATTTTAAATTTGCGCTTGCGAGAGCCTTTCGGCTTTATCTGGTGGTAGACCTCGCAGACCTTTTCCCAGAAACACTTCCGAGATTGTTGATTCCCGACGATGGGATCGTACGAGACGGTGATTCAGACGTTGTACACCGCCAGCGTTTCGAGGTTGTTGTACGGATGCCGGCCTAGATCCTCTTCCTCCTCGTCCTCGCCCGCCTGGGGTTGTACACCGCCTCGGCCACCTCCACCGCCTCGGCCACCTCCACTGCCTCGGCCTACTCCCGGCGTGGGATCAACGGGAAAATCCTCCCGGATCTGGGATAATCCCTGCGAATACCGCGGGGCGGAGGGACGGACATATGCATCAAGGTCAAAATTGGGTGGTTGGTACTCCCCTGGCGTCGCCGAACCCTGGGTCCCCAGCGTTGACGAACCGGAACCGCCCAATGTGTTGATCATGGTCTCCCAATCGCCGAACGCGTTGAGATCCCACCCGCCGGAGCCGGAACCGTCGTAGTTGCCGTCGCCGTCGCCGTCGCCGGACATCTTGAGTTGTTATATGAAAATTTGAGAGAAAATTTGAGAGAAAATTTAGATGATAGGAAGAATAGATGTGTAGTTGTGTGTGAAATGAGGATGAGTTTAGGAGTATTTATAGAGTAAAAAAATTAATTAAAAATAAAAAAAATTAAAAACAAAAAACAAAAAAACAGTATTATTACCGTTACAATTTTTTTTTTCTTTTATTTTTTTTTATTTTTTTAAAAATTCGAATTTTAAAAAAAAATATTTATTGCGTCAGCACGTGACGACGCCCACTCGCGGGCCGGCGAGTGGGCGTCACGCACGACTCCGGGTCACGCCACGTCGCTTAGGCACGTGGCGAGACAGCCCGTCTCGTGGCTCGACGGGACGCGACGCGGGACGAGACGCGGGACGGCGCGGGACGGGACGGTGAGCTGCAACGCGTCACGCCGGGGTCCCGTCTCTCCGGGACGGGACGCGAGACGCCGACGAGACGCGTAGTGGATGGTCTAATTATTTTTAAATTATACGCATTCATTCAAATAAATATGTCTATTTTGGCTGACCATATTAGTCTTATGATAATTCATTACTCACTCCCACCCTTATATCTGTCATTTATTTCTATTTTTATATATTCCAAAAAATTTGTCTATCTTTATTTTTTTTATCATTTTTAATAGTGAACCATATATTCCATTAAATTATTTTTATTGACATTTTATTATAAAATTAATACTTCATAGTATAAAAATAGGATTCCCGTTCCATTAACTTTTTTAACTCATTTTCTATTTCATTTCTTAAAACTCGTGTCAGCTCAAATGGTGACAAATTATTGGAGACGGAGGGAGTATATTATCTAAAAATAATGATTTATTTTCAGGCAATACACATTCATAAATCCCTATACTTTGATTGTTTATTTGGACTACACTTAAATCGAAAGTTTTGCCCTTACATGAACTGAATCGATTATAAAGGACCTTCGAATTTGGTTATTTTATTTTAGATATGAAATATAGATAGATATTTAGTGTTTATCACAACAAACATAACCATAAAACTAAGCAAATACCAACTCAACAACGCTCTCTTCTTCACATGAATCCTAGATTTACCGGAAATTAACTAAAAATACAGCTTGCTACTATCGCTACAACACGGCGCAGCACTCATTGCGGCGAGCGACCGTTTACAGCGACGAGACAACGAAACTGAACGCTGCTGCACAGTCTATGCTCACTTACTATACATTTAAATCAAGAGACGCTCCCATTTGGCACACATACAACAAGCAGTCTGAAAGGTAAAGCTGGCTGTGCTTCTGTACGAAGGTGTTTATGTATCAGACGATACCAATGCTTGAGTATGAAGGGTAAAGCTCGAGCTACGAAACATCATTACCTACCAATACCATTAACGGAGAGAAAAAGAACTTCTCAAGCGTGTCTTGGTGCGTTGTCGTGCAGCTGTGTTGATCTCACATTCGGATCATCCTGCTATGGACAACAATATATAAGTAAGCCCTGGATTGGTGAAATTACAGAAACATTTGAAGTAAACCTAACAATCCCATGAACTAACCCGGATGCCATAGCCGAAATTTGTAGGGCGGAAAAACTCCATATGCCCCTTCAAGGATGACCACAAAATCAGAACGAATTATCGAAGCAATGGGAAAAGGAAAAAGCTACACGACAAAGAAAGTTACCATTCCAGGCATTGTGGGCTGAGTGCCATAGTAGCCATCGTGGGTAGGTGCAATGGAGTTCAGCTGGCCCTAAAGAAGGTAATAACTTCAGATTCCATTATTACTAGAAAGAGTTAATAGATGTGATTAGAGGACGTACTAGTCCCTGAATGGCTGGTTGGTTCCCAAAGTAACTATCACGTGTGGGACCCATTAAGTTCAGCTGTGCCATTCAAATAGAGGGAAACCAAGTTACAGTGAGACAATTAGAACTTGTGTACTTTTTCATGTATAATTGAAGGTATGTTTCTTACCATTCCCGGAGCACCTTGATGATGACCAAAAAATCCATCCAGATTTACAGGTCGAGAACTCAGTTTTTCCTAAGCATTAAAACAATGACTGATTTAGGCTTACAGGTCGAGAACTCGGTTTTTCCTAAGCATTAACAAGAAGCAACAATACAAAATCTCATGTTTGCACAAGATTTATTTTAGGCATATCTCAAGTAAGAAACATTTCTACAGAAAAAATGAGCACGCAACAACATTGACGTACAATTTGTTGTAAGCTATCTGCCGTGCCAGCTGTAATAACATCTGGCTCCATGTTAACCTGCAATGCAGATAATGCATGACTTAAAGATATAGAAAACATAAAAGAATATGTATTTGATTCAAGACAAACCTTTCTCTTCTTAGTTGTATTCTTCTTCTTATTTGTCTTGCCCAAACTCCCACTTTGAGTGCCATCTTCTATGCACAAAATACCCGGGGAAGCAGAAGGTCCAGCTTCTAGAAGATTCTTACTGGAGTAGTTGGCATTCAAACAGTTCTCAAAAGCTTCATCAAGTGCACGAAGAGACAGATTGTAACTCTCTTGTGATAATGATCCTTCTTCACCAAATTTCATAGCCCTTTGACAAAGATCATTATATTGCTGCAGCCTTGAGTGCACCTGCTCAGACCCTTCCCCCATCGAGTATCTGCTCTTGGCGTCTTTGGTCCACCGTTTCAAAATATATTGTGAAGGTATTGTCGAGATGCCACAGATTTGAAGAACTATCATTGCATGTCTACAAAGGAAACCTTTCAGTTCAAATAAGCGGCATATGCAGGACACTTCAGATTTCAACTCGTTCAATGTGACAATAAATTCTTGATTCCTCTCATAATCTTGTACTTTGAAAGTGACCACTGCATCAACCTGTTCCTCTTTCTTAGGTATACATGCTACAGCACCCAATACCTCAACTTGAAATTTCCTCAATACAGAAAGAGTATAAAGGCTAGCTACATGCTTCTCGAATGGTGAAGGGGACTTCAAAGCAGGCTGCTTATTCCATGTATCAGAAGAGGCCTTTGCTTCCTCTTCATACCTATCTTGCAGAATGGCATCATATTGTTTTACGAACTCTTGCACAGTTGTTTTCTTATGTACATACTTGTCAAAGAAAGAATTCACACTATCTGACCGTTGACCTGTTGACATACCAGCAAAAAATCCATCTTTAGTAAAGTTAGGCACCCACATTTTGTGATCTTCATACAATGACTGGATCAACTCATTGTCTTTTAGTTCAAATCTATCCACCAGCTTGAGCCACCTCTTTTCAAACTCCTCCTCTGTCCAAGACCTATAAATGCATTTTTCGAATTTAGATATGAAGTTTTCGTTCTGTTTGATTACACTATTCAATGTTTCTGAAATCTTTCCCACTACATGCCACAAGGAGAAAAAATGAAGAGTGGATGGAAAAACATCTGAAATAACAGACTTGAAAACCAGTTCTTGCTCAGTGAGTATAATTTTCGGAGCCTGGCCACCCATAGCCTTCAACCACATTCTCATGACCCATGAATATGTCGCCATGTTTTCTTCAGAAAGCAAAGCACATCCGAGTAGCATGAACTGATAGTGCTGATTGACCCCAACAAAAAGAGCTAAAGGCATTTTATACTTGTTTCGGATATAGCTGGTATCAAAAGACACGACATCACTGAAATTAGGATAATCATGCCTGCTTTTGGCATCAATCCAAAATAGACTCTTCAGGCGTTGATCGTCACCAACATCCACTGCATAAAAGAAGTTTGAATTTAGAGTCTGCATATGGACAAAAAACTCAAGCATAGCACTCGCCTCCACTGCATCCATTGCCATACTCCTGCCCTTTTCAAATTGGCCTCTGGATTCATGTTTAAGACCGACTGCACTTTTATATTCAGCGAACTGTCTAGCCATTGCAGCATACATCCTTCTGGTCTGTTCACTTACAGCTTGGGCAGGTAAAAGTTCGTGGTTATGCTCTTTCTCAAATCTATGGATTATCCATTTCCCGTCGGACCTTCTCTTAACATGCATACTTGCTTTACAATCTGTCTTGGAACATGCTCGACGACCTGTAGCATTCTCTGAATCCTGATTGGTTCCTTGTCTACTGCGTGGACGGTTCAAAGATTTCTCATACTCACGCTTTGTTCCATATCTAGAACATGCATATTTTGCATCGATGAATTCCCTTGATGTTTTTGAACGGCGGCTATTCTGAATTGCAGTATTAAATCCCACGGATCTAGCATATTCCTGATAGAAAGCATAGGCGTCCCCGTGAGACTCAAATTCCATACCAGGAAGTGGCTCAAGAATCGTCAGATCTTTAAAATCTATATCGGGTAAGGGAGAGTTCACATCATCAACATCTTCAATGTGCAACTTGTCCTCCTCTCCCATACTCTCACCCACTCCATCTACATTAAGGGGCTTCTCTTCCCCATCTAGCATATTAACAATTCCATTAGGCTCTTCTAAATCCTTATCATGCTCTCCAGAAGGCAACCTAAGATCTATATCCATAAAAACAACCTGTTTTCCTGCAATAAGCTGTTGTCTAGTGACCTGTAAAATTAAACATGATTTTGAGCTATGTAGAGCATTATAAGAGCTTTGATAATGTTCTGCATTTATTTTTCAGTTCACTGCCACAAGAAAAAAAGAAAAGGAGCAATATATATCAGATAAGAAGTTAGATTGTGCTTTATTCGATGATTTCTCATGCTCCCCTTTGTCACTGGACGCAAGAAATAGCCACCACATTCACCGTTATGCACACGGGCATATACAAGGCGGTAAGTAGAAGGTGGAAAAGCACGTACCAGAGTACATCTTTTACAAGGGCAGAAACTTAAAGAAGATAGTATGTTAAAATTTACAGAAGAGGATAGATTACAGTAAGTGATTTAGCTCAGTATCAAGAATGTCACTGCAATTCAATTCAGCACATCATGATACACCAATGACTCAAAAACACAGGAATTCCATACAGAAACTGCATAAATCTAAATAACTGAATCCCATTAACTCATTCTTAGCCTTCTCCTCATACAATTTGCCTTCCTCTGTAAACCCTAAGGCCCCTACCCTCACCACTTCCACGTCCGAACAAACCAGCTCTGTATTGATAATAGTGCTATCACTACCAACATAACCATCACCGACCAACACTAACATCGGGTAGCTAGCTATTGACAACATGTTAAAAATAGGCAGCTTTTAGCTCCAAGCACAAAAGAAGCAAGAGCCAACAAGCCTAGATAGTACATTATAAAATTTTCACCACATTTTGCGAAAAGAAACAGCACAAGAGAATGAACAAACGAGAAAAACACTACGTTCAGGCAAAATCAATTTTCGAAAAAAGAAAAAGTAAGACAAGGAGATAAAGCTAAAAGGCGGCATGAATTTGAGCTGGAAATCAGGGGAAGTTTTTGCGGTTTTTTAGATTGATCATTAAGCAAGAAAAGGCAACGAATTGTCGAATTGTTTGAGCTGAAGAGAAAGGGAGGGAGAAATAGAGGGAGGGTGGAGGGAAAAAGTCGTTATGGAGGTGGAGAGTGGTGATTACCTGCGATTTTTATAGTAGAAATCTTCAGAGCTGCAAATCCACGCGAGGGTTTGGGCGAGTCGACGATGTTTTTCCCCAAATTTGGAGATTAGGGTTCTCTCGATTTGTGATTGCCACTCGCTCTCCTTCAACACTCTCTCTCACTCGCTCTGCCCTTTTCTCTCTCTAGCGCGTGCCTCTCTTCTCCATGCCACAGCACACTTTTATTACTCCACATATTGCAATTATTTATTTGGGATAATTAAACATACATACAAAATATTTTATTCTAATTTTAATTTTATATAAAACATTTAAGTTTATACAATAATTAATATAATAATTAAAGAAGAAATGTTTACTTGAAACACTAATAAAAGATTTTGTATCATTTATACGAACTTAAAACTTATTTTACTAGTAATTTAAAACATCAGTGAAATATTTTGTGCGTAAGTGTAATTAAGCCACTAGAAACGTTTCGTGCTTTTATACTATGCAATCTACGGAGTGTAAGCATGTCATTTTAATGATCTGCGATGCCATATGTGAGTGTTTAAGTATGACAAACAAAATGTGTAATTGTTCGGAAAAATTAATAATAAGACCCTTAATTCTATGGAAACATATACATATAGTAGTTTTTTCTTGAGAACTAAAAATAATTGTGTTGAAGGTACGAAGCTGTAAGAATCACTTAATCCACTAATGGGCTATTGCTCCCATGTAATCATTATATTTTGTAGAGTAGATAAAATCAATATAAAAAGAAATGAAATATTTTTGAGTGTATCTCATGTAAATTTCATTTTATTTGCTACTAACCCATTGAAAATACAAGAAGCTATAACTGTATCCAAGTAAAGTTTCATTAATACTACATTATTTCATAAAACAGATTCATAACTATTTAACCACATCAAAAATCTAAAATGTTAGAGTGACGTCAAAATAGATTAGACCTAATTTGAACTGGACGTGTCTCCACTCAAGAAAAAGGAGATGTCATATTATTTGATGTAAGCTTTATTGTTACTTTCAATAATTATTTGTGGAAATAATATCCTTAAATACATACCCCACATTAATCAATTATATGTGGAAATAATTTCCTTAAAGAAAAAAAATAGAACTAGAGGCTTGATACCCATCCATATATTTTGGGAATTTATTGCTTCTCTTATGAAAATTATTTGCAGAATCTTTTTCTAACGGAGCAAAAGTATATCTTTTACATATTCCCTCCATCCCCGTGTCCTAATTTTTCATTTTGGTTTGTCTCATATTAATTGTCATACTTCTGTTTTACCAGTAACCATCTCACATTCCACTAACTCATTTTTACTCATATTTTTCAACTCATTTTTATTACATTTCTTAAAACTCGTGTCGGGTCAAAGTGTGACGCATATTGGGGACGAAGGAAGTACTATTTTTCAATTACGTGGTATACATTTAATTACCCATGTATAATTATGGATGACTCCATAAATATGGAATACCGTAACTATACATCTAATTAATTTAATTTCGTAGAAATTCAAAAGTAACATTATCCAAACTCACAACTCTGACCTCTATCTCCAAAAAAGAATAGAATGACAACATTATCTAGCATAGTTAAATGGTATGTGACCTCATGTTTATAGCATACGATATAAGATAAATAAATACAATAGAAAAGGACCATGTATATTTCGACTATCCCAGATTAATTGAGTCATTTAGTGACAAAAAAACGTTTCAATTACAATTAATAAGAGAAGAATAGAGTATACTATCACAATCCCTAGAACATGGAATTTCAAGTACTAATGGAATTAAATAAATGAAAAAATTATCTAAAGGAAGCAAGAGAAAATTCCACACGATTTCAGCCAATACTGAATCTGGACGTGATACCATTGTGATAGCATTTTTATGTGGAACTTCTGTACTTGTCATTGTCCATATCAAGATCACCCATTTTAATAAAACACCACCTCTCCCTCTCTCTCACACACACTCTTCCTAGTGCTCTCTTTTGTCTGCATGCTTTGCCCAACCTCATAGTATTAATTTTTGCCTAAGAAATGTATCGCCTACTTCAAACAACTCTAAGAAACGCCACCCAGGTTCCAATCCCACTTCAAGATTGATTTTTTCTTGTATGTAGAGGTGTATCTATCTACATGTATTGCATGCTAATTTGTATTTAGTCTTTCTGTTTTCAATTTTTTTGTCTTTTCATGTTGATTCTTGATGTATTTTACTGTATTTGAATTTTGTTTCTTCCCGCTCCATGGAGACAGATTCTTTGCTGGAGGTGTCTAATTTAACTTATTTTTTCATTAATTAGGGTGCTAAAATATCATAATTTTTGGGTGGGGTGGGGTGGGGTGGGGGTGGTTGGGGGTAAGATTGACTTCTATGGTGGATAAAAAATTCAATCTTTTTTACTTTCTTGATTGATTTGGTGAATACCTTAATGTTATGCAGTAAGAAGTGGTGAATGAATAGATTTTACATTTTTCTTGTTTCTTGGAAAACTTTTTACTTATCAGATTTCATACTAATGAAATATGTTTTGGGATTGAAGATTCTGTTGTGGTATTCTGTTTTATTTTGATCTTAGTTTGTGTATTTGTAGCTCATTCAATGTCTCAAATGATACATTGGTCAAGATTCAAGACGAAACGAAACAATAAAATCAACTAATTCGTAACTAGTAGTGCTTGTATATTGACAATGAGAGACTGAGTTTATGTGGATTGAGTGTAGCCCGAAGTTCTAGTGCTTGGATGGGCGGCTACTCTTAAAAACGACCTTAATGTCAATTGTTCTTAGTTCATATAGTAGTTCATTTGTGTCAGGCTTGCTGCATCCTTGGAATGTTTCCTAAATTGGATGTTTAATACTGTTTCCCTGTCTTTGAAGCCTCGTTTTGCTCTCTATGTCTAAGTTCGAGAAGAGTTGCGTCTTTTTTTTCCTAAGGCCAACAAGTAAAAGCTTGAGTGACTCGGTTTACTTTCTAGTTAATGCATTGAGTGAGTTGTGGACCTATTTTGGTGAATGATTTGGGCTCTAACAGTCCCAATTAACAATAACAGCACGCCCGAGATTGCAATTTACATCTCTGAGTTGATGTTTTGTGTGGTATAATATGATTTTTTTACCTTCGGAAACTAAAAATGCACCATAGATTGGGATTTTTGGAATTGGACCAGAAAATTCATTGCCTTGATGGCTTTAAACTTGGTTTCTAACGTTTAACCTGGATTAAAACAGGCTGGCTGCAATGTAAAAGATGTTTCAGCACGTAAAATCTTGCAGAATGATTTGGTTCGGGCTTTCACAGCTGCGAAATCATATGGTTCAGAAGCATCTGCTCAGGAGGATCTTCCATCACCTAATGAGAAAGAGTATGCGCCCTTTTCTTTTCTTTACTAGTTTCTTTGCATTTACCCCTTCGTTTTTTTCTATTCATAGCCATAAAGAATAGCCATGGCATGAAGATGATTCTTCATGAAATTGCCAGTTAAAATTATTAACTCTTTCCATTCTTAGCTTTAAGGGGCATGATATGCTAGCTCCCTTTACGGCTGGATGGCAGTCTGCAGACGTGAACCCTCTAGTAATCGCAAAGTCAGAGGTACTGAAGCTCTCTCGACATTTCAGTTTCATTCATAAGATTTCCAACTTTTAGTTATGATTATTTTTCTTTTTTGATTTAGGGGTCCTACGTGTATGATGTTAACGGAAAAAAGTATCTTGATGCTCTTGCTGGTCTATGGTCCACTTGTCTTGGTACTCACACACTCCCATTTCATACCCGACTATTTAAACTATTTTGTAGCTGCTACTCGATTATTGTTCTGTATTAAAACTTTTTGTGCACTTGAAATCCATTATGTTATATATCAGCAATCGTCGTGAATTTCACTGTATGCATGCTCTGGTGTTCTTGTAGGTGGCAACGAGCCTCGTCTTGTTGAAGCTGCAGTGAAACAACTAAACACCTTGCCGTTTTATCACTCCTTTTGGAACCGTACCACAAAACCCGCTTTGGTAAGACGACTTCCTCCCTTTCTGGAAGCCGGAAGCATAGATTCAGGACACCATCATTTGGATTTCTCTATGAATGCAGGATCTAGCGAGTGAGCTATTGGAGATATTCACGGCTAGAAAAATGGCTAAGGCCTTCTTCACGAACAGTGGATCGGAAGCCAACGATACCCAGGTTTTGATCTTCTTGGGCTCGACTTTCGTGTCCATCTTTCTTGATAGTTTACTATACTTTTATGCTTTTCCTGGTCTTGCAGGTGAAGTTGGTTTGGTATTACAATAATGCCCTCGGGAGACTGGACAAGAAGAAGTTCATTGCTCGATCAAAATCGTAAGGATTCCATTTCAATCATTGCTATGATACACTCACTATGAGCTTTCTTTTCCATTGACACCTCCTTCTCTAATGGCAGATACCATGGTTCGACGCTTATAGCAGCCAGTCTCTCCGGGTATGTTTGTTTCCCTCGAGCTTTCACAAATATAACCATCATTTGTATGCAGTGAGAACCGTTAACTGAACAAGGTAACCGTGTCTGACAGTTTGCCTGCTCTGCACCAGAAATTTGATCTACCGGCTCCGTTTATTTTACATACCGACTGCCCTCATTATTGGCGCTTCCACCAACAAGGTCGGGAAACTCTACTATACTAATTACCATATAATATGCCATTTCGTACGCCACGTTATCTGAAGAACCGAAGAATGCTTTCCAGGTGAATCGGAGGAGGAATTCTCGACCAGGTTGGCCAAGAATTTGGAAAACCTTATCCTCAAAGAAGGACCCGACACGGTAACTCATAGTATTAGATATCAACATCATATCACTGATTTTCCATTTTCTGCCATAATTTACTACAACAAAGTTTGACTAATTTATTTTCTTCAGATTGCTGCATTCATAGCAGAACCGATTCTGGGTGCTGGCGGAGTTATACTTCCTCCTGCAACGTACTTCGAAAAGGTGAGATTTTTTTTTTCACAAAATTGTGGCCCGGGATACATGCTATGTTATACTTGAATCTACCATAAATATGTAAGCAATGATGTCTACTTGTTTTGCAAATTTGCAGGTTCAAGCAGTCTTAAAGAAGTACGATATTCTTTTGATTGCTGATGAGGTAATATGTGCATTTGGAAGGCTCGGGACGATGTTTGGCTGTGATAAGTACGGAATCAAACCTGATCTGGTCTCCATAGCAAAGGTTCGTGTCATGACAAAATTGTGTTAGAAGTATTTCCTAGTTCTGTATTCGCTTATTATGGCTGGCTCTCGATATTGTACAGGCTCTCTCTTCTGCATACCTACCTATTGGAGCTATTCTTGTCAGCCCCTGATGGATCCGCGAATTTCTGACGTTAGTAAATGCTGGTAGAGAATGAAGATTATGACACAAAGAATTTACGTGGTTCGATTTACTGAAGTAAATCTACGTCCACGGGAAAAAGGGAGGGCAAGATTTTATTGCTTGATCTGTTTTCCACAGCTTACAAATACCAACTTGCTATTTGCTATATGGTGTTTTATCTCTAGAGAGCTTAACCCTCTTCTATCTGATCTAAGTTCTATTTATATCTTGAACTAAGATCGTGGCTTGCATCACCACCCTAAGTCGTGGATGTCGTGTAGGTCATGGCCTAAGATCGTGGATGTAGCGTAGGTCATGGCCTACGATCGTGGCCTGAGTTGACACCACGTGGTAGTGGGTGTGTTGGACATCCTGTATGGGTCCACTAACTCCTTGTTCGGTCGAATACTGAGACCGAACTGCTTTGGTTGCCGATCTGAGAGTAGAGCTTGATGCCGACCTGAGAGCAGAGCTTGATTGGATGGCTTTTACCGAGCTGTAGGCTGAGGCCGAACTCTTTGGTAATGCCGAACTCATACTCCTGCTTTGGTTGCCGATCTGAGAGTAGAGCTTGATGCCGACCTGAGAGCAGAGCTTGATAGGTTGGCTTTTACCGAGCTGTAGGCTGAGGCCGAACTCTTTGGTAATGCCGAACTCATACTCTTCCTTGGGCTTTGGGCTGATGGGCCGTCATTGCTGTTGGGCTTGTTTAGTACGCACCCCATCACTACCCCCCCCGAAAAGCGAAGTGAATCACTTCGGCGAAGCGAGTCACTTCGGCATTCTGGAAAAGGGTAAGGGGAAGGCTGAAGTCAGGGGACGTGCCCTGCGCGTGACTGCATTAAATGCGGCATTAAATGCGACAGTAAAATCCGGCCGTCGAATCCTGAAAAGGTGGGATATGAAACGGTGCGATGATTTGAAATCTTTTCCAAATCTGATAAATTCCGCCTTTCTTCATCATTTGAACACCTTTGCTATTGGCTTCTTCTGCACTCTCTATCTTTTGCGTGAAAAATTTCCTTCCGCTTTCAAAAATTTCCTCAGGATTTCTTCAAACTTTCAAAGAGTAAGAACCATGTCTGCTTCTTCTTCGTCTGAGTCTGGTAGCGGTAGAATAGGGGGTAAGGGGTCTTCTAGCCGGAAAGAATCCGGGGAGAAGACCGTAGAGTATTTTCACAGTATCTTGAGTAAGGATACTGTGATATCCCTTTACGAAAAATACTCTTTTCCTGGGGGGAAGGCGGTGGTTCCCGACGATGATCATAGGGCTAACGACCCGCCGGAGGGTTATGCCACCGTTTACGAAGCCTGCTTAGAATGCGGGCTTCGTTTCCCTCTTCCCCCACCTTTTGTAGAGCTTCTTGATTTTTTTCAACTCCCTTTAGGTCAGGTGACTCCGAATTCTTGGAGGCACTTGTCGGCTTTTGCTGCCGAACTCCGTAGGTTAGATAAGGATCTGTCTCTGCGGGCAATCCTTAATTTTTTCCAATTTAAAAGGAAGGGATCTTGGTTTTACTTGATCCCCTTACAGCCTTTTAGGGCATTCTGCAAAACCAAGTGGCCGAAATGGCAAAACCGCTTCTTTTTTTATAATAGGACAGCGGCTCCGGGCTTCCCCTGGAGAGGGCCGAAGTCCGTGATTCCTCACCCTCGGTTAGAACCATTGGCCGAGCTCGATGACGAGCTCAACAAGATTCCCATAGTTAGGAAACAATACACGGAGTCTGAGCTCGTCAAGGGCGACGTCGTGTTCGACATCTCGTCTTCGGACGAAGAGGCCGAGGGTGAGGATTTCTCTTTACCTTTATGTTCTACTGCTTTAACGAAGAAAACTAACCTTGCTTTCTTGCTTTTTGGCAGTGTTCATGCTGAACAAGGCTACCCGAAAATCTTCGGAGTCCAAGGAGCCGGAGAGGCCGAAAACCACCAGCTCGGCGTCTGATGCCGAGAGGACTCCGAAAAGGCAAAAAACCTCTTCGGATTCGAAGAAGCCGGAGTCAACTTCGGCAAAGGGGAGGGGGAAGGCCCAGAAGCCCCCGAGAGCGCCAGAGAAAGACGTGGTCTTGGCGCCTCCTTCGGAACATATCTGTGAGCCGTTTTTATGGCCCACGGACTTCGCCGAGGTGAATTCTCTTCTTGATTTTCTGGCCTTGCTTTTTTCCTGTATTTTTTGTGGTCCCTTTGTTGACTTTTTTCTTTATTCATTTTCAGAGGAACGATATGCTCTCCAAGCTCGTTGCCGTCGAACTCTCCAAAGCGTCCAATGACTATGCTGAGATGCAGAGGAAGTTGGCGGCTGCTTGTCATCGGGCCGAACAGGCTGAGGCTAACTTTGAGAAGGCCAGAGCTGCTAGGATTTCGGCCCAGGATGAAGCTCAGTTTGCCAAAAACCAGCTCGTCATCCAGCGGGAGCAGACGAAACGGAGGGACGCTGCTGCCGTGGTTGCCCAAGGGGAGGCTCTCCGTGTTTACACGGAGAAACTCTTTTTGAGCAGCCAGTTCTCGGCCTTTGTCGGTAGCCTGGTAAGGCTAATTGCCGATAAGGGCGAGCAGGGGGCCGACGTCGTGCTGCCTCTGTACAGCCGAGAGATAGCAGCTCGGCTTCAGAATCTGCCGCTCCTTGAGGAGCTCGCTTCATCCTCGGTCCTGCTTTCTGCAGACCGAGTCCGGAGTTGTCGAGCTGATCGGGACGAGAACCTGGAGGCTATCTTTGCCTCCGTGGGACCCGTTTCACCCGCTTCGACTTACAACGGAGAGGGTGAGGCCGAGCCGCTGGAGCTGGAGGCCGAAGTCGAGCGGGCCGGGCATCCGGAGAAGGAGGCCGATCAGGAGGCGGAGGCGAGGCCGGCAGGATGCGAGGCCGAGGCTGAGGTAGTTCAGGAGAAAGAAGCTGAACCAGACCAAGGAGCCGGAGACGAAGCTGGCGGAGTATGATTTCGTCTCCCTTCTCTTAGTCTAGTTTCTTCCTTGTAAAATGGCCTTGATGCCCTCCTAGTGTAAAATTTTCCTTGTGAATGAAAAATTCTCTACACTTGTCTTCGTATAGCTTTTCGTACTCGCCTTTATTCCTGTTGTATTTTACTATCTGCTCGGTACAGCTGCCGAACTAATATAGCTGCTTTGTACCCAAGGAGATGGAGATACTTCACTGGAAACGGCTGTACTCTTCGGCTTTGGACGAAGCTGAGAGAAGAGCTATAGCCGATCAGACGAAGAATGACGAGCTTCTGGCTCGTTTAGTGAAGCTGGAGGCCGATATCAAGGACTTAGAGTCCGATAAGAAAGATCTGGAGGCCGAGCTGAATACGGCCATTGCTGAGAGGACTGCGTATGAGGATTACATCCGTGTGCGCGGGGGAATGACCATATCAGATGTTCAGAGTCGAGTTGACGAACTGTGGGAGGAATATCATGTACTCCGTATGAACAATGTGCTGGAGAGCCCGGCTTGCCAACAAGTTGTGACATCACTGCGGCGTTGGGCTTCTCGGTACAACATTGTTCTTTCTCGGCGCCCCTCCATAGAAAGATTCCTTCGGCATATCGCGCCAACAGATGCTCGCACTCCAGATCAAACCTCTGGTTCCCTTGTTCAAAATCCTACTCCCAGTCAACAACGAACTCCGGAACAGCCGGAAACGTCAAGACGAGAACGGGCTCAGGAGCAACCGGAATCGTCAAGGCAGGGACGGACTGAAATTCGCCGAGGAGTTGTGACTATGAGCGAGCAAGATCAGCAGATGATTATTGCAGAGACTCTTCATCGCCGAGGTGTTAGGACTTCTCGGGCTCGGGGAAGAGGCGTTGGGTCGAGGATAGCATCTCGTCGACCTGCTTATTCTTCATCTGCTCGGAACAACCGAACTCGGCTTCCAGAGGATTTTGCAGATAGGTGGCTTAACTTCAGCAACCCTGGACAGTAGAATAGTCCTTTGTAATAGCGTAACGCCATTTTGTAGGGTAGCGGAGTTGTATGCCGAACAAGATTTGAAAAATGAAATTTTGTTTTCGCTTCTAACACTGTATTTACAGCTTAGCGAAAAAATTTCATCGTACTTGTCCTCGGTCTTATGAAGTAAACTTCTTTGACCGGACTTGGTCCTTGGTCTTATGAAGTAAACTTCTTTGACCGGACTCGTCTTTGGTCTGATGAAATAAACATCTTTGACCGGACTCGTCTTTGGTCTGATGAAATAAACATCTTTGACCGGACTTGGTTTGTGTTCTAATTTGGCGATTTGTCGCCGGGATCGAACTTTCCCTTGTCCTAATTCGGCGAGTTTTATCGCGTGGATCGGACTTTCCCAGTTAACCGAAGTGGTCTTATGCAGTAAACCTCTTTGACTAGACGTGGTCGTCCCCGGTCTTATGAGGTAAACTTCTTTGACCGAACTTGGTCGTCCTAATTCGGCGAGGTTTATCGCGTGGATCGGACTTTCCCTTATTGCAGTTCGTTTCAGACGAAGTGCTTGTTAAGCTGAATTGCGGTCTTGTATCCTCCTTGGAAGCTTGGACTCACAATCGTTTGCTTATTGCAGTTCGTTTCAGACGGACTGCTTGTTAAGCTGAATTGTGGTCTTATATCCTCCTTAGAAGCTTGGACTCACAATAGTCTTTAATAATCGATCTAAAAAGGGGATCAGTCTTTAAAGAACGATATACCTTGGTACCATTTGTAAGAGACGACAAGCACATAGAGACAAAACACATAGAGAAAAAATGAAAAAGACGAAGGAAAAAAACTTTAAACCTTTTTTTAAAACGACAAGTAAACGGTACAAGTAAAAAACAAACAAATAAAAACACATACCCCTATGACCGAACTAGACACGAGACGGACTGACCGGACTTTGTCTCTTACAAGTGGAACTTCTTGAGGTTGGAGACGTGCCATGTTCGGGGTACTTGTTCTCCTGACATGTGAGTCAATTTATAAGACCCTTTGCCGAGGACTTCTGACACCCGATATGGACCCTCCCATGTGGGTTCGAGTTTGCCCAGCTTTTCTGCTCGGCTTACCTCGTTGTTTCTCAAGACGAGATCTCCCACTTGAAATTGAAGCTTTTTCACCCTTTGGTTATAATACCGGGCTACTTGCTCCTTATACTTGGCTGCTTTTATGCACGCCAATTCTCTTCTTTCTTCGGCGAGATCCAGTTCTGCTCTCAGTCCGTCGTCATTCATTTCTGAGGAGAAATTTAGAGTTCGGGGACTGGGTACGCCGATCTCCACCGGAATTACGGCTTCAGTGCCGTACACCAGACTATACGGAGTTTCACCGTTGGAGGTTTTGGGCGTAGTTCGGTAGGACCATAGGACTTGAGGGAGATTTTCTACCCATTGTCCTTTGGCTTGTTCTAACCGAGCTTTTAACCCTTTCACCAGAATCCGGTTCGTTACTTCCGTTTGTCCGTTTGCTTGGGGATGGGAGACCGAAGTGAACCGCTGTTGAATGTTCAGCTCTTGGCACCAATTCTTGAACGTCTTGTCGGTGAACTGAGTCCCATTATCCGAGATGAGGATGTGGGGTATGCCAAATCGGCACACTATGTTCTTCCAGACGAAGTCCAATGCCTTTGAGCTCGTTATCGTAGCTAATGGTTCAGCCTCCACCCACTTCGTGAAGTAGTCTACGGCAACGATAAGGAATTTCATTTGCCGAGGAGCTTGAGGAAGTGGTCCCACTATGTCTATGCCCCATTGCATGAAAGGCCAAGGGCTTTGCATAGTGTATAGATCGGTCTGCGGCATCCTTGGGACATTTGCATGAATTTGGCACTTCGTACACTTCTTGACGAGCTGCACTGCCTCTTGTACCATGGTTGGCCAATAATATCCCCATCTCAGAACTTTTTTAGCTAAAGCTCTGGCTCCGATGTGGCTACCGCACGATCCTTCATGAACTTCTCTGAGGATGTAGTCCGTCTCTTCTGGTCCTACGCACCGCAATAACGGCTGGAGGTAAGACTTTCTAAAGAGGACTCCTTCATGAAGTTCGTACCGAAGTGCTCGGCACGTGATCTTCCGAGCTTCTCTCTTATCCTCGGGCAATTGTCCTTGATCCAGATACTGCAAGATCGGCGTCATCCAGTTCGGCGAGCTGGATACTGAATGTACCTCGGCTTCATCAATGCTTCGATGCATTAATTCTTCCGCCTTTGAGCTCGGATCTGAGGCCAACTTACTTAAGGTATCTGCTCGGCTATTTTCCGCTCTAGGAATGCGGATTATCCGAAAATAGGAGAAACTTCGGCTGATGCTTCGCGCTTTGTCCAAATACTTCTTCATTCTCTCGTCACGAGCTTCACTTGTACCCAACATGTGATTTACTATGACTTGTGAATCACAATGGACTTTGAGAGATTTGACGAGCAGACTTTGCGCTAACTGGAGTCCGGCCAGGAGGGCTTCGTACTCGGCTTCATTATTAGTAGTGGGGAATAGGAAACGAAGTGAGTAGGTTACCTCGTGTCCGTCGGGAGCGACAAGTAAAATACCAGCTCCACTTCCCATCTTGTTTGAAGCTCCATCTACGAATCCGCTCCAGCAGTCCGGCGGCTCTACTTCGGATTCCAAGGGCTGTGCTAGTTCGGCATTGGCAGAATTCTTCTGTTCGGCAATAATAGGAATTGCTCGATCGAACTTCGCTTCTGCAAGAAAATCTGCCAAGGCTTGTCCCTTGATGGCTTTCCGAGGTAGATATTCAATTGTGTGCTCTCCCAACTCTATAGCCCACTTGGCGATTCTGCCTGATGCTTCTGGTTTGGTCAACACTTGCCGAAGTGGCAGATCAGTTAAGACGCATACCTTGTGAGCATAGAAGTATGGCCGCAGTCTCCTTGCTGCATTTACTAATGCCAGAGCAATCTTTTCCAGTGGTTGATACCTGGTTTCTGGACCTCTTAATGCTCGGCTTGTAAAGTAGATGGGAAGCTGCTTTAGGCCTTCTTCTCGAACAAGTACCGCGCTGATGGTTTGATCCGATGCCGCTAAGTATAAGAATATTACTTCGGCTTCGGTTGGAGCAGAGAGAATAGGAAGCTCGGCTAGATAACTTTTGAGCTCGTCAAAGGCCTTTTTCTGCTCGGCTCCCCACTCGAACTTTGGTGCCTTTTTCAACACCTTGAAGAACGGCAGTTGCTTTTCGGCTGCTTGGGAAAGGAATCGACTCAGTGCGGCTAGACATCCGGTTAGCCTTTGCACGTCATGTATGGACTTCGGCATTGCCATGTTCTGAACGACTTGAACTTTTGAGGGGTTTGCCTTGAGTCCGTCTTTTGAAACCCAACAACCCAGAAACTTTCCCGAATCTACCAAAAAGGTACACTTTTGGGGATTAAGTTTGAGGTTGGCTTTCTTGAGCACGTTGAGAGTGGACTTGAGGTTGTGCTCGTACTCCGAGGTGCTTTTGCTCTTGACGACTATATCGTCAACATACACTTCGACCTCCTTTCCAATCAGGTGCCGAAAAAGCTTGTCTACCATCCTTTGATAAGTGGCTCCGGCATTCTTTAAACCGAATGGCATCTTTTTATAAGCGAAAATGCCGAAATCAGTAATGAAGGCCGTTTTTGAAGCGTCAATCTCATCCATTAAAACCTGATGGTATCCTTTGTATAGATCAAGAAAACAAAAAATTTCAAAGCCTATCAGAGCTTCTACTTTTTTATCTATGTTCGGAAGGGGATAGCAATCTTTGGGACAGTGCTTATTTAGATCGGTGAAATCTATGCACATCCGCCATCCTCCTTCCTTTTTCTTGATCATGACAGGATTGGCCACCCACGAAGGATACTTCACTTCGAATAACACATCCGCCTTCAATAATTGACGGACTTCGTCATGGATGACTTGACTTCGTTCTGCTGCAAAGAGTCTTTGCTTCTGTTTTATCGGCCGGACCGAAGGATCAATATTTAAACGATGAGTGATTACCTCGGGGGGCACTCCGGTCATGTCCAACGGAGACCATGCAAAGACGTCTTTGTACTCCTTGAGGAGCTGGATGGTTTTTTCCCGAAGTAGAGGCGTTCCCGCGAAGCCGATCTTAACCGTTCTGGATGGATCGTCTTCGTACAGCTGAACTGTCATCGAATTCGGCTCCGGTATGACTTCGGTCATTGCCTCTGACTCCGGCTGCTGTGATTGCTATGCTTGGTGGTGCCGATCTGACTGCTCGGCACTTCTAAGCGCAATTTGCAGACATTCCTTTGCTCTCTTTTGGTCACCTCGGATGACCGCTATCCCTCCTTTAGTAGGGATCTTGATGGTGAGGTGATAAGTGGAGCAAATGGCCCGAACTGTGTTGAGCCAGTCTCTTCCCAGGATGACGTTGTACGGGGACCGAGCTTTCACCACGAAAAACTCAATCATCGTACTGGAGCTAGTAGGCGCTTTCCCCACCGTGATCGGAAGGCTGATAATACCTTCAGGGCGGGTGTCCTCCTGGGCGAAGCTCTTCAGGGGAAGCGGAGCCGGGCTGAGCCGAGCTGGGTCCACTTCTAGTTTGTCGAAGCACTCTTTAAAAAGAATGCTGACTGACGCTCCTGTATCCACAAACACCCTGTGGATCAGTTTGTTTGCCACTCCGGCTTGGATGACAATGGCGTCTTGGTGAGGAGAGATGGCCGGGACGGGATCAGCATCCGAGAACGTAATCACTTCGTCCTGCTTCAGCCTTTTATGCGTTGGCTCTTCTCGATTGGAGCCTCTGCGCTCTGACTTCAGGGACGACTTGGTCTTCCCGGCAGGGAGAGCGTCAATAGTCAGGATTACTCCATCATATTGCGGCTCGTCATCGTCTTCGGGATCCGGCTGCCTTTTCGGATCCTGAGGAGCGCAGTTCGCACCTCTCTGCTTCTTATTCTTCTTTGACTGCTTGCTTTGGTATTTTTTCAATGTCCCTGCCCTCACAAGAACATCGATACCTGCAGCCAAGTTTCTGCACTCCTCGGTATCGTGACCGTGGTCTTGATGGTAGGAGCAGTAGTTATCCTGGGGTCGGCGCGCGGCAGATTTCGTCATCCGCTTTGGCTTTTCGAACAGGTCAGAGTGTAGTTCGAAAATTTCCGCTCTCGGCTTGTTCAGCGGTACGAACTGAGCGGGCGGCTTCTCGGGATTGAGACGGGGTCCCAATCTGTCTTGCACCGGAGTCCTTTGAATCCTTTCAAAAGGAGTTCGGCGAGGATGTCCCTGATCGCCAAAAGGAGTTCGGCGAGGATGTCCCTGATCGCTATGATCGGGCTTCCTCCTGTCTCCTCGGGACGATGAGCTGTCTAACGACCGTTTACGACGGTCTGCCTCATCGGCCCGGGAGTACTGGTCCGCAATGTCCCACATTTCCTGAGCTGTCTGCGGACCGCACTCAACGAGCTTCCTATAGAGAGCTCCGGGCAGGATTCCATTTTGGAATGCCGAGATGACAAGCAGATCGTTGAGATCGTCTACTTGCAGGCATTCCTTGTGGAATCTTGTCATAAAGTCGCTGATTTTTTCGTCGCGACCTTGACGAATGGAAAGCAGCTGAGCCGAAGTGATTCGGGCTTCCGCTTTCTGAAAGAACCTCCTGTGGAAGGCATCCATTAGATCTCGGTAAGATCTGATGCTGCCCTGGGGGAGGCTATCGAACCACCTTCTTGCGTTCCCGATGAGCAGCTCGGGAAACAGCTTGCACATGTGGACCTCGTTGAGACCCTGGTTCGCCATGTTATACTGATAGCGCCCCAAGAAATCGTGAGGGTCCACGAGCCCGTCGTAAGTCATCGACGGAGTTCGGTAGTTCTGTGGTAGGGGAGTTCGGGTGATGTCGTCCGAGAACGGAGTCTTCAGTGCTCCGTACACGGCGAATCCGATATCTCGTCGGTATGGAGGAGATTGAGTTCTCCTGTGATTCCGGTACCGAGGAAGAGCAGGAATATGTCGGGGTTGAGGATTCTTCTTCCTGGAAGACACGGCACTACTGCGGTAGTGACTTTCATGTCTGGATGAGGAAGGAGAATCCTCCGCTTTCGTCTTCGGCTCTTGGCTCTTTTGCAGGAAGGCTAAGAACTCATCCTGCTTCTCAGCCAAGAACAGCTTGACAGCCTCATTCAAATCAGGCTGCTGGGAAGACTCAGTGGGACGATTTTTGGAGCGGCCTGTTCCTTCGCCATGAGAACTGGTGGTGGATTTATCCCTAGGCTGTTTTCCAGACCTATGGGATGGATTGGCTTCCTCCTGGTTCTCACGGGCAGGAATACGGGTACTCTGCGATCTGGTATGCATTTTTTGGGTGGAAAAAAATGGATCAAAAATTCGCTTTATCACAAATTTTGTTCTCTGCTTCCCACAGACGGCGCCAGTGATGGATCCGCGAATTTCTGACGTTAGTAAATGCTGGTAGAGAATGAAGATTATGACACAAAGAATTTACGTGGTTCGATTTACTGAAGTAAATCTACGTCCACGGGAAAAAGGGAGGGCAAGATTTTATTGCTTGATCTGTTTTCCACAGCTTACAAATACCAACTTGCTATTTGCTATATGGTGTTTTATCTCTAGAGAGCTTAACCCTCTTCTATCTGATCTAAGTTCTATTTATATCTTGAACTAAGATCGTGGCTTGCATCACCACCCTAAGTCGTGGATGTCGTGTAGGTCATGGCCTAAGATCGTGGATGTAGCGTAGGTCATGGCCTACGATCGTGGCCTGAGTTGACACCACGTGGTAGTGGGTGTGTTGGACATCCTGTATGGGTCCACTAACTCCTTGTTCGGTCGAATACTGAGACCGAACTGCTTTGGTTGCCGATCTGAGAGTAGAGCTTGATGCCGACCTGAGAGCAGAGCTTGATTGGATGGCTTTTACCGAGCTGTAGGCTGAGGCCGAACTCTTTGGTAATGCCGAACTCATACTCCTGCTTTGGTTGCCGATCTGAGAGTAGAGCTTGATGCCGACCTGAGAGCAGAGCTTGATAGGTTGGCTTTTACCGAGCTGTAGGCTGAGGCCGAACTCTTTGGTAATGCCGAACTCATACTCTTCCTTGGGCTTTGGGCTGATGGGCCGTCATTGCTGTTGGGCTTGTTTAGTACGCACCCCATCAGCCCCGAAATCTCCGATGTCATACATTCTCAGAGCAGTAAACTTGGTTCGTTAAAATTTACTTGATCGTTCGAAAATATTCATATACTCGAACTTAATGCATTGACCTGGTTCTCTATTTGAAGGTTCTTTCTCCCATGGATTTACTTACTCCGGACATCCCGTAGCATGTGCTGTTGCATTGGAAACACTCAAGATCTATAAGTATGTTCTTCATCTTCTCCACTTAAAACCGATTTTCATTTATACAAATGCTCAACCGTTTCAGGGCCACTTTATTTCCAATTGCAACATCTGTAAATTTTGTTTGTGTGTACCCTAATATGCCATTCTACATATGAAGCGATGTACGTTAGGTAATTGCAAAAAGAAAGTATAGTATATTACCACATTCTAAAATTCGTGCGAAAGATTGAGGCAAAACGATTTTTTTGAAATCTTTTCGTAGACAACTTGTTAATGTTATTTGTCAAAATGCTGCAGGGAGAGAAATATAGTTGAGCAAGTAAACAAAATAGCCCCTAGATTTCAAGAAGGTGTGAAAGCGTTTTCGGATAGTCCCATTATTGGTGAGGTAAGATTACACATTTCTGTTTGTTTACTCGATATTTATGTATGTCATGGCATCTGCTTGCTCATCACTGACGTACGTCCCTTATCCTGAAGATACGTGGGACGGGACTGATTCTTGGGGTGGAATTCACGGATAACAAATCACCCAACGATCCTTTTCCTGCCGAGTGGGGTATACTATCTCATGTTTTTCGTTTTGTAACTGTTATCTTATGTCTATTTTGCAGTACTACGTTCTCACCTCGTATATTAAATCTCAGGTGTCGCGGCTTATTTTTCAGCACAGTGTGAGAAACGGGGAATGTTAATACGTGTTGCTGGAGACAATATCATGATGTCTCCTCCATATATCATCACGCCTCAAGAAGTTGACAAGGTCTTTCTCTACCTTTCCCTTCTCTCTTGATACACACCTATGTGCTTCATTTGTGCTATAAAACGCGCTTTAGTAACGAACTGCTACTTTTCGGAAGCTTATGCTCGTGCTTGTGGTGCAATTTTTCCGAAAACTTATCATGATATGATCGTTCTTTGTTTCGTGCTATAAAATGCGCCTTTGTGATGAACTGCTTCTTTTCGGAAGCTTACACTCGTTTAAATTGCATTTTTTTCTAAATAATGTCATGATAGACATTTTTTGCATATATGAAATATGCAGTTTTTGAAGCAATCTGCAATTTATATTTTGTTCCAAATTTTATAGTAAAGATTGGAATTTTGCTTCATTTTTGCAGCTGGTAGAGATATTTGGGGAAGCTCTCAAAGCGACAGAAGAAAGGGTGGAAGAGCTGAAATCTCAGAGGAAATAACTAGTTGATGGTTGAAATGAAATGTTGATAATGGTGAAAGCTTTGAAAATTGAATATGGTGTTTGGAAATAATAAGCAGATTTATGTGATGCTATGGAATTTCAGTTAGTCCTTTAATTGCTAATTTTTGAGCTTCTACTAATTATGTGAAATATAAATAAATGAGTTGTGCTTAATTTTGTTACTACTATTTGTTCATACAACAGAATTATACTTCAAAATAAATGAAAAGGGTAATTCTTATAAATTTCTTAATTTTCGTTCAATATTGATTTTCATATCAGCTTTAAAATCTAATTAAAATTTACTAAATTATTAATTTTTCCTTATTTTTCGAACTTTAAGATTGGAGCTGGTATGGATTAATTTACTTATCAAAATGATGTCGCTTTAATTTGTAAGTGGAGGAACACGTCGTATTATATTAAATTTATGATTTCATTTTTGGTCAATAATAATAGAGTGAACTGCATAAAATAACCCTGACCTTTTCAAAAGTTTCACTCCAGACCTCTGACTAAAAAAAATATCGCCACATGCCTTTGACCTAAACCATAATCACAAATAAGGTTTTTTCGGACCAAAATGCCCTTCAGCCCTAAAAGGGCTTTATTGTCATATCAGGTCTGCATTGGCGGCCCTGTATCCCACCTGCCACACTGCCTGATTTGACGGGCCGCACGTCAGATGTGTCTCAGTAATGATGGTGCTACAGTGGCAGTTCAAACGACCATTCCACACGATGGCGGCCACGTATTCAGGACACCTTGTGTGAATTATGAAATAAGTTTCAAAAATTTCACATACCATTTTTTCGGCCTTCCATCGTCTACCCGCCTAAAAGTCTAACAAAATAGCAAGTTTTCCCACTCCCGCCTAAAATTATAACCATTGTGAAACCCAACAATTCTCAACATTGTTTTCATCTTCATTGTATCTGCACTCTCCCCGCTCTGAAAACTATCTTGCATGAATGGCGCCTAAACGGAAGCGCGGTGAATCGTCGTCACGCCGTCGAAGCAAACCCACACCCCCGCCACCGCCACCATACCGCCGACCACCACCAGTGATCATAGATGTGGAAGAAGAAACCTGGGATATCCGAGATCCTGACCTGGAGTTTTTCGTCCCAGAGGATGAATACAGTAAGTGAACTTTTAATACTCTGGTTGTGATTTACTCTTACAAAATCGATTTTGTGTGAATATATTTTTGCTCATCCGGATACTGATTTTGTTATTCAGGCTCCACAAATGTATTTTCGTTGTGTATTTATTTTTGAGTGATTTGTTCTGTGCGCTTATTGTCCGCCTTAATAGGGGATGCACCTGGAAGATTTTCAATTGCTTTCCATCATGGAGGTTCATTCTTCAGTATGAATGATGCGAAAAAGTATGTTGGTGGGCAATTGACGTACTTCGATCTCTGTAACATAGAAAAATTCCAGCTTATAGACCTCTCGAGCATGGTACTAAAGCTGAAGTATGATAGGAAGATTATATGTGAGTTCTATTACTGTGATCCGAAGTACAGTCATGAGTGCATAGGGGTTTTAATCGGAGGCCCGTTGTTTCCCATTGTCGAGGAAACACATCTGCAGGATTTCCTCAAAGTGGCGTCTACAACGACAAAGTTAGTTCACATCTACGTTGTGGAGATAACCCGGGCTCAAGCCATACTGAAAAAAATGAAGGATGAGGCGCAAGAGCTTCTTAATTTAAGGGCTTGTAAACCCCCCAGAGTCATCATTGAAGAGATTGAGGAAGCCACACCGAATGTGCAAAGGCAAAAGCCTATACCGAAGAGGAGGCAACGGTCTCAGTTTCAAGGGCAACGGCATGAGCCTTTAATGATTTGCTGGTATGCTAGGGATGTTGAGTTCGAGGAATATCTGACGAAAAGTTTAGAAGATGATCGTGCTCAGAGAAAGATGGCCGACGAGGTAGCCAGGCAAAATTTGGCGAAAGCATTTGAAGCCGTATCCCTTGAAGCACCGGTTTCTGAGGTTGGAGAAGTATCAATATACGACATGGAATTTGTTGCAGAAAAAATATGTCTAGTTGGCTCTGTCGGAGAAGCAGAAGTTGGAGGTGGAGACTCTCATGCACACGTACAAGAGGTATTGACATGTGTGATTTACATAATGATTTAGTACCTCGTTTGTGATTTTTATTGTCGTTTGTAATTTAGTCATGCATTTGTGATAATGCACTTTGCAGGATGTAGTTAGATCTCCACCTACTGACCATTCCAATCCGATTGTCGACGTCGCTGAACCGACGACTGAGACTGAGGATGTAGTTAGATCTCCACCTGCTGACCCTTCCAATCCGACTGTCGATGTCGCTGGACCGACGACTGAGGCTGAATATGTAGTACACCAACCAGATTCGGCCGGGCCAGGATCATTTGCAAATGAAGATGTGTACCGACCAGTTTTGGACCGTGGTAGTCAGCCACAGCCAGACATACGGGTAGACAATGATTTCATGCCAATCATTGAGGACATTACTCATGAATTGTTCATGGCCGCCGCTGACACCGACACCCAATTGCAAGAGTCAGCTCCAGCTTCAGCTCCAGATCCAGTTCCAGACCCAGCTCCAGCTCAAGCTCCAGATGAGGCTTGTGCAGAACCCATACCCGCGGCAGGAGATGTACCCGATGTGTATTGTCCGTTGTTCGATTATGTTCCTGATGGATGTCATCTTCATAACGAGGGAATTAATGACGATGATGATGCTGATGAGGTTGACCATTTTATCTCTTTGGCCAACATGTGTCGTGATGAACAAATGTTTACTTCATACTACGAGTCGTTATGTCAGCAACAACAAGGAAGTGCAGAGCCACACACCGAAGCACACGGCTCTGCCCAGCAGTCTGGTGAAGGCAGCGGAGGGTCTAGGAAAAAGCGAAAGTTCTCCCCTGTTGTTGAGAAAGGGAACTTGTCATATACAAACCCCCTATACGAGCCAGATACAGTAGATGAGCTACAAGATATCCAAGATCTAGAGGACTTGGAAGGCTTGCGTAAAAAAGGTATCAAGTACACCCCCTTCAAGCTGACAAATGAGGTTCCAAATTGGAAGCCCGGTGATTTCTTTAAGGATAGAGATTATTTCTATCAGGTCATTCGCCAGTACGCGATAATGACCAGACGACCTGTACACGTAGCGAAGAATGATGGCAAAAGGCTTCGTGCCATTTGTAAGGGAAAGTCATGTGAGTGGTATGTTTATGCAAGGAAGATCGAAGCCCACAACAATACTGATTTTGTGGTAGTGAATATGCAGAGAGACCATGCTCACACATGCTCTCAAGTGTTGGATCAGCGATGGCTGACGTCCAAGTGGCTAGCCGAGCGATACATGGAGAAAATCAAGGCAAATCCCCACATCCCGTTGGCGGCTATACGGCAGTGTGTTGATGAGGAATTCGGACTCAAAGTTGGCAGGATGAAGGCGTACCGCGCAAGAGATAGTGCACTGGAAGGCATTTTTGGCAAGGCAGGACTACAGTATCGGAGACTATTTGACTACAAAGCAGAATTGGAACGGACACACGCTGACTCTAGTGTGCATATACACTACGAGAACTTCAGGGATCCTGAAGTTGTGGGCCCGCGATTCTTGAGATTTTATTGTTGTCTTGGACCGCTGAAAAAAGGTTGGATGCGTTTTTGTCGTCCAATTATATTCTTGGATGCCTGTTTCTTGCGAGGCATGTACAGAGGGCAACTTATGACGGCTATGGGAATTTATCCAAATAACGGTTGGTGGCCTATTGCGTGGGCTGTGACGGAGGCTGAGAGCTACGAACAGTGGAAATGGTTCCTCACCTATCTGGCAGATGACCTCCAAATACACGAGAATGCCCCAAGATTTGTATTCATGTCTGACCAGCAGAAGGTATGACTAATGTGATTTCATTAAAACGTGTATACTTCAAATGTGATTTCAAAGTAATAGTATTATAGTTGTGATTTGGCCTATGCAGTAGTAGTTTGAGTGTGATAAAGCGATTTTCTAGGGCTTGTACTAATTTGTTGGAAGCCACATTTGATAGGGTCTTGCAAAAGCAATCCTCGAGGATTTCCCACAGAGTGAGCATCGCTTCTGTGTACAGCACATATACAACAACTTCAAGAAGAGATTCATTGGGGAGAATTTTAAGGAGATGCTGTGGGAGCTTGCGTCGAGTACAACCCCCGAAGAGTATGTGGAGCGAATGGATGCACTGCGGATTATATATCCCCAGGCACATCAATACCTACTCGGTGTTGCTCCTAAAGAAAAATGGGTGAAGGCTTTTTTCTCGCCGCATGTTTGTTGTGATATAATCCTGAACAATATATGTGAAACCTTTAATTCAAAGATAGCAATTGCTCGGGAGCTGGCCATTGTGACCATGCTGGAGGAGATCCGGACAAGTCAGATGGAGAGGATACAGATTAGAGGCCAATGGATCAACACATACGATCACCCACTGCCGCCCGTTATCAAAGAGATAGTGGATAAGTATTTGACGAGGGCTTCTTCTTGGAGATCAACTTGGAACGGAGAGGCTTCGTACCAAGTGTCGGGACCGTCAGGTCAGTATGTAGTCAACATGCGTGACTTTACTTGCTCTTGCAGATTATGGCAGCTGACTGGGATCCCATGCACTCACGCCATCGCAACAATCAATAAGAATGGGAAGGATGTAGCAGACTATATATCCCGCTACTATTTACGGTCCACTATGACGCTTCTGTACGAGAATGTCCTCTACCCAATCAATGGGATGGGCAATTGGCCGAAGTCTTCAGATGTTGGATTTGAACTGGCACCCCCGAGGACAAAGCGACAACGTGGACGGCCAAAGAAACTGAGGCGTGAAGAACCCCAGGTTCGTCAACATGCGAATGGATCAGAGTCTCTGAGACAAATCTATGTAGTCAGGTGTCGTCGGTGCGGACAAGATGGGCATAACCGAAGAACATGCACTAATGATCCCCGCGTAGATGCCCGAACCGAGGTTGGCCAGAGTTCACAGCCCAGTGAGACCAATACGCCAACCACGACGGACGGCGGTGACAGGCCTGCGGCGTCCAACCTGGAGGTATTTGTCTAGATCTCTTTTCATTTCATAAACATTGCAAGTAGTATTCAAGAGCAACCTTACACTTTTAGAACCCTAAAATCAAGACAATTTGAACTGTTTGTTGTTTGTTGTAGACCAATACGACTGTTCCAAGGCCTAGCACACGCCGGACCAGGACACAACCGCAGCGCTGTGGCCGTCGAGGGGATCGGGATTGAATACGCGATCTTGTCTAGTTTGGGAACCTTAAAATGGGAGAAAATGGTGTTGGTTTTGTCGGTGTTTTGTAAACAATGGTATCTGGTATCTTGTATTTGCTACGCATGTGGTATCTTCAAGGCTTTTTTGTCAAACATTACTCAGATTTCACCTACGGTGGTTGTTATAGATCATCCACATAATGCACTTGTATTTGCTATGCATGTTATGGATCCAACATTATGACCGATTTTTTTGGGGATATGCTAAAGGAGTTGTACTGCATATGTCAACTATGTACGTATGGTGGTATTTCGGAGAAAGTTTTCAACGTGGTGTGTTATTTCAACTAAAGTGTTGTACGCATTGTGGTATTTCATCATAAGATGCGTACTTCATTGGTGATTAACTAAAACTATAACTAAAACTTGAAATGTTTAGCTACAAAATTCAAATGTTTAGTATCTACCTAGGCGGGAACCCCATTCGACTGTGTGAAACTTATTGTTGGGATATACTTACATTAGAAATTCAAATGTTTAGAACCAAAATTCCCATCATATTGGAAGAAAAAAGTGTTGCCATCACATTAGAAAAATAATTACAAAGCATAAAAACAATATTACAATTTTCAGCATTCGGGGCGTTTTTTTTTGTTCTAAAAATTTCTAAATGAAGACCTGCACACTCCTCGGTCTTCAAGCTCAATTTTCCCTTCAGATCTTCACATTCGTCACTTTTCAACCGGAGTTTGTCTTCAAGCTCACCATGAGCAACACTCTTGCATCGGAGCTGTTCTTCAAACCTGTCTCGTTCGAGCTTGATTCGTTGAAAGTAAGAGTCTTGGCTTGGCGATAGACCCGCATCAAACCAACGGAAGAAACGGCAATCATCGTCCTTCCAGAATGGACACCGATAGTAACGGCGGCCAGGATTGGTCGTCGTCCTTGACGTCACAAGCTCAGCCGCGACATCGTGACTACAGAGAACAACAGGTGGACAAGGCCATTCCCAATTCCAACTTGAGCCGAACGACTGCGAACTTGAAGACGACATTCAAACCCAAACAAAATGTCATTATTTATGAAATTACTTTCCACAAAAAATTGCACCCCAAAGCCGAACACACATAACCCTTAAATTGAAAATGAACTGACATAAGCCGAACACGCATCAGACGAAATAAAATGGGGGATGAATGAATTGAGGTCAGAGAATATAACATAATTTCATATCCTTAAAATGTAGAGGAAATTACAAACCTCGACCCAGCCAAACAACCAAAAACGACGAAGAAACTGAATGTCGACCTAATGTGAGAGAATGAAATGAAGTGAGAGAAATAAAGTGGGAGAAGTGAACAAGATAAATTCATTCAAACTATAATGAACACCGCAGTATGTGGAACATCACATTTGAGTTGTCACTTTTGCAGCCTATTGTCTGCAAAAGTGACCATGACGGCAGAGTAGGCCTGCAAATTGACTGAAATTGACTGAAATGCCCTTCAAGGCATAAGGGCCTTTTAGTCCGAAAAATGGCTACAAATATCTCATTTGTGATTATGGTTTAGGTCAGAGGCATGTGGCGATATTTTTTTTAGTCAGAGGTCTGGAGTGAAACTTTTGAAAAGGTCAGGGTTATTTTATGCGGTTCACTCATAATAATAATAATAATGTTGGATTTTGGGTCCAATATTAGGTCAACTCATATATACTTTATTGTGCCCACTTAATGCGAAAATTCGATGAATAATACAGTATTCCATATAATATGTGTATGTTTGAAGTCAAATATATGGAGCAACTGGCTGATCAATTTAGAATGTTTCAATTTTCAATTTCAAATTTATACAAATAAAATTGGTCAAATTCATACGGCCGGCCTAATGGATGGCTGTGGAAGAAAGACAGAGATGGTTAACCCATTAATATTAATACTATTCTTAAGAATAGTATTAATATTATGTGACTCTTTACTAGCTAGTGTCTAAGGAATAAATATATTTACTACTCCATTTATCATTTTCTGTTTTAATCAAAAGTCTATATGCTATCATGCATGATTGTATATCTATAATATCCATAGGGGTTTAAGCATGTGGATTTTAATATTTGTTGGTATAAATCAATTTAATCTTGTCACATTGTATCACCACTTCAACAAATTCCATTAATTTTTACGTATAATAGATTAAACCAATTTCTTTTTTGGGATTATTACTCACTGATGTGCTGGCATTTGATTTGAAATACTCATGTGATCTATTTAAAAATTGTATTATTGTGTATATAAGACATAGTATATATGTAGATATATTAAATAAATCGGACGGATCTAACTGTTAAGCATCTATATTTAATTATGATTAGCATATGAATTAATGTCTAATTAAACACGATCATGTGTGTGTTACTTTCCCTTTTCTTTTAGACAGTGAAAGACAAAATGGCAATAGCTATGCATGTTCTATAAATAAAGCATATTTCATGTGATAATTGTTTTCTCAAATAAATTTATTTGTAATCGTACTATACCAAGATTCATATTCACTGCACTGATTGAAACATGAATGCTAGGGATTAGTAGGCACTATGAATGTACATCCATCATTAACTCTTTTAATTTTTTCTCTAAACGCTCAAAGTTCATTAGAGTATCCACTATGGGATAGCCGTAGCTATAGCCCCCGCCGGGGCGATCTCGGGGCGGTCTCGGGGCTATTATAGTGGGGGCGACTTCCGCCCCGAGGCGGATGAAAAATTTGGGGCGGACGGTCATGCGGCGTCTTCGGGGCGAGGACGCGCCGGTCCGGGGTGGACGCAGCGATTAGGCGGGGCTATCCATAGTGGGGTGGCGGTCGGTGCGCCGGCCGCCCCCCTTGAATTTTTTTTTTATAAATTTTGACATTTTTTGAGAGAGGAAGGGAGAAGGAAGAAGGAATTTTTTTTAATACACGTTTTTTGTTATAATTGCTTATAATTAGTTATAAAATTTCGGGGCTATTGGAAGTGTCCGCCTATAGTGGCGGAAACCTTTTTTTTTGGCGCGGACAAAAAAACTGGGGTTGTGGACAAAAAAGGGGCGGGACTATTGGGGACGTCTGCCTTACAGTGGATACCCTTAACGAATATTAAAGAAAATCGAATATATATTATTATATTATATTATATTAATTATGTGCACTGCAAGATCATACGTATATTAGAATGTTAAGACTATTGTTGTCGTATATCAAATATGTGTATCAAATGGAAACTGTATCAGGAATCTTATCACCGATCCAGAAACATGCATCGAACTTAATTTATTACTACTACAACAATTAAAAATAACTTGAGCAAATATAGGTTTAACCCTTTTTCATTTTTATAATTTCATTAAATGGGAGAAATTTATAAGGGAAATAATAATTAATGTCTTTATCAAATGTGACAACCACAATAATAATGTGTGAGGCTTGCAACTATATATATATATGACTTGGCCGGTTTGGTCGGTCGATTGTGGACGCCACCACCATTACCTTTTCAACTTATACAAATTGAAATTTTATATTTTCATTCTTTCTTTCTTTTGATTTTTATATATAAATGAATAAATTCATTTGACGTGAGCAACTTCACTGTTTTCTCTTTTTATTGTTTTAAAAGACTTTAAAATGAAGGAAGTTTCTATTTTACAATGATATAAGTCTGATTTTTTATCACATCAAACTTATGTAATACACTATATTCTATTCACTATACTGTACTAATTTATAGTACTATATATCCAAATGCACGGCTATTTGTGTGATAACTTACAGCTAAAAACTTAAAAGTAACGAGGCAATTAAATTAAACGACAAGAAAGTAAAATAGCACTACGTACAATTGTAATTACTATATATTTAATAAATTACAAAAATAAAAATAAAAATGAAGCATTTTGGAAAAATAAAATGATTTTTGCATTACATATAGATGAGCAAATATATTTGCTAAATTAATAACTGACGCTATTAATAAAGCATTTAAAGACCCAAGTTCTTTTTTGTGGGGGGCTATTTTTCAAGAACATTGAATCCTTCAACATTCAACTTTTTTAGTTTTTTTTTTTTGGAATTTAGTACTAGTAATTCGACGTTTATATATTCAGTGGAGTCCTCCAATATTCGTTTCAGTATCAGTAAACACTTTTATTAATGTTGGAACTAGGCTTTGTTTTGCGACAACACAATTATTTGATTATACTATAAATATTTTTATTTTACAAATTTTCATTTTATTTATATATTTAGTTTAAAAACCGTCAATATCACAAAAGAGGTGTATGTTTATATAGTATAATTGCTCCTATATAGTAGCAATCTCATACTATTTTTTAATATATCACCGTTTATTATTTTATTAGAAAACTTTTTTTTTAGAATTACATGTTGTATATTAAGATTACGCCGCACACATATAGAATTAGTGCCAATAATTTTTGACACAGACGTGATAATCCAAAACGAATTCCGACGAAATTAATGAGTTTAGATCAAGTTTATTGGGTTCGTGTCTTTATCGAGTATAAAAGAGTATAAAATTTGTCATTAAATTTTATTTTATCTCAACTTAGCTACTTGACTTATATCATGTTGGCGTATCTTCACTTATTTTTAATTATTAAGGATGGCTACCTATAATTTTCACATATGTGACATAAATTCATAAATACAAAATGGCCAACTAAACTATGGCAAAATGAAATAAATACACACACTTAATAAAAGTTTCAAAAATAAAACTGTAGATTTGAAGTAGCTGCAGAGGGCCACACCCCTCACCCCCGCCGCACCCTCCTTTCTCACTATTAATTCCAAAACTTTCTTTAATCACCATTATCTCTCTAACTCCACTCTCCCTCTCCCTCTCTCTCCCCAAAAAATACAATCAACAAAGACAGCGCAACGAGATCAGCTCACCACCTCTCTCAGGCAAGCTCTTCTCCTTCCATTTCACCACTTGATCTGTTTATGCGCTTCGCTCGAGTTTGTTGACTGTTTGTATCTGCTCAATTCTTCTCTGTAATTTGCTGATCGATGCTTTGTGCTTATATGTGTGTGTATGCTTCGTTGCTGGTGTTGATCGCTTTGCTTTGATTTTGTCATTCTGATCTGCGCTATCTGAAATCTGTGTTAGCAATCGCCGATCGTATCGAATCATCGCGATTTCGATTGCGTTTTGCTTGATTATACACACACATCGATCGTTTATGTGTAGTTTTGAGCTTTGCCGTATTTCCGGCGATGGTCGGAGTATGTTTTTGCTGATTAAAGTTTCGACGATGAGGTTTTCTTAACTGTAAATTAGTAATGGAATTAAATTGTTAATGGAGAGAATATACAGCTTGGCCGTAACGTCAAATTGATATAAAAATGGCTTTACATGTACTCGGAAATGATGTGGAGGAATTGGCAAAGATGCCGTTTTGATGAAAAGCGGTTGTCGTTTACTCATTTTTCATTTTTTTTAAATTCATTTTTCTGCCCCACAAAAGTAATCTTATTTTCTGTTTCTAAATTAATGTAGTACTCCTATTCAATTAGTTTAATTTTTTACTTGAAAAGGAAAGTAATAATTGTCTTGTGAAATCGAAATTTATTAAAATATAAATTACAATATCAGTATTATTGTAATAAGTAATTATTACTACTACTATTATGCTCTCAATAATAATCTACTATATTAATATATAAATTTCTAGCTAATAATTTGACAGGAGTATTAATTATTATATCTAATTAACTGAATTGTAGTATTTGACAATTTTAACAATTTTCATTTTCGAGATAAATTATATATCAAAAATTATATTCTCATAACTCTTAGAAATCATATTATAAAATCATACTAATGTCTATAATCCTATATAGTATTCTCCAACTACATATATTCGCAAACTAAAATAGTGAGTCTGGATTTGAGTTTGTGGGTGACCTGAAATAATAATTTGAGATAATGCTCTATTTTTTTTTCTATTTTTGTTGAAGCTGGAGACGGTTGATTTTTGTAAAGATAAAACTATTGATATCTTTTAGGGGAAAAACTATTGATAATAGCAAAATATATTATTGCAAAAGCGCCCATTGTTTTGTCAGCAGCCAATTTAAGTTTCGTGTCGTGTGATCGTGTTTATCACCGAAGCCACATGTAAGTTGAGATATATATTTATTTAATATTTTTCTTTTTTTATCATATTTTATATTATAAAAACCTCAAAATAAAAAAAATGTTTCCGGCAAATATTTAGGAAAAATGTCATCATTTGGAAGGTAGGTGCGCTTGAATTTTCATTCATGATTTTGACCCTTGGTTGCTTTTTGTGGGTCATAATCTATGTGTAAAAATATAGTGACTATGTGGTTGATAACTTTCTTGTTTTTAAATGTTAAATCTCCCTCGTTTAACTTTAATACGTAACTAATAACACATGATAATATATTTTCAATCTCTTCTACTTCAAACTATTTTATGCTTGTTTATTTCTCTTATTCGACCAAGTATATTTTACTACAGTAGTATATCTTAATTGTAGTCAGCAAGAATCGGTTGTATTCTCACTCACTCACCAAGTTCATTTTTAATAATATATTTTCATAGATATGTGATTTTATATCGTCGGTTTGAGAGAAAAAAATGAAGCACGAAAGTTTTGGACATCTCTTCTTTTTATATATTGAAAGATGTGATTCATTGTCAATTAAATATGGAATATACGTAACAAAGAACATGAATAAGTTATACTAGTAGTGTCTTATAAAATTCCCTCAATCTTTTATGGTTTTTATAGATTAAGGTGCATTTCATCCAGTCATGGCAGAGGAGGCGCTTACAAGTCAGGAAATCCCAGCTGCAAAGTTGGTCGAGGAAGCTCAAAGCAATGGAGTCCCCATTAAGGTAAAACGGAACGATCATGGCAAATATCGATTATAAGCTCGGATTAATAATTTATGTTTTCCAATTCAACTTCAGATAATTGAAGAGAACACAGAGTGCAAAACAGAGGAAGGGAAAAAAGACGAAGGATTTGTCAAGGTAGAGAAGGATTCTGAGACAGATTCTGCTGCGGAGAAAAAACCGGAAGCATCTCGTGAGTTGGTTGAAGGTCAAGAGAGAGTCAAAGAGCTTGAAGAAGAACTGAAGAGAATCTCTGATGTGGTTAAGAGAGCCGGAGAGGAAAACATGGTCCTCAAAGACAAGCTCTTGCAGACAGAAGAGCATCTTCAGGTAACCAAGGAGAGTCATATTGAGATTGCACTTAACAACGAGAAACTGGTGGAGGCTGAGGAGAGGCACAAGGAGCAGCTCAAGGCATTGGAGGAGGAACTGAAAGGTCGCGAAGACGAGCAGAAGGAGCTGGCCGATGTGAAGGAGTCATTTGGTCGTGCCGGCCTTGAGCTCGAGGCCTCAAGCAAGAAGATTGAAGAGCTTCAGGTGCTGTTGGAGTTATCGTCCGGAGAAGCTAAAAAGTTTGAGGACTTGCATAATGAGAGTGGTTTACTTGCTGAGTCGGAGGCGAAGAAGGCGTTGGAGCTGGAGAGGCTGCTTGAGGCGGCAAAAGCTAGTGCTAAAGAGACGGAAGATGAGCTGAAAAGCTTGTCTGAGAAGGTCGATGAGGGTAAGAAAGTGGAGGAGGAACTCAAGAGATTGAGAGATGAGCTTGCCACTGTTCAGGGAGAATTGGAACTTTCAAAATCACAGGTGGAAGATGTGGAGAAGAGGCTAGCTTCGAAAGAGGCTCTCATTAGCGAAACGACACAAGAACTCGAGCTTGCAAAGGCTGCTGAATCTGCAGCCAAGCAACAGATTGCCTCACTTGAGACTTTGCAGGCTGAAAGCATGGAGAATCTCCAAGTGAAAGTATCCCAGCTTGAGGCTTCACAGTCAGAATTGAAGGAGGTTGTTAATGCGAAGCTCGAGGTTGAAGAGCTGCTGAAAGGCCAGGAAACAAAGATGGTTGCCCTACAGGAAGATCTAGAAAAACTGAGCAAAGAGAAACAAGCACTGGAAGATGCTGTCTCTGATCTCACTAGCAATTCTGTTCAGTTGAAGGAGCTATGTAACGACCTTGAGGCTAAGCTGCAGCAGTCGGACGATAATTTTTGCAAAGCGGATGCTCTTCTAGCAGAAGCAGTGGCGAACAGCAAAGAGCTCGAGGCAAAACTAAAAACCATTGAAGAGCTTCACACCGAGTCTGGTCATGCTGTCACAAGTGCTAAACAGAGACACGTAGAGCTCGAGAGCACGGGGGAGGCCTTGAGGGCGGAAGTTGAAGAAGCAAGATCGAAGCTCAGTGAATCTGAGACCAACCGCATTGCTGCAGAACAGAGGACGGTCGAGCTAGAGCAGCTACTAAATTTGGAAGAGTTGAAAAGCCACGACTATCAGAGGGAGTTGAGAGAGTTATCTGAGAAACTATCTGAACTTGACTCTGAGTTGAAGAAGGAAGTAGGAGAGAAGCAGCAATTAGGCATCCAGTTGCAAGAATTTCAGGCCAAGACAGCTCAACTGGAGTCTGAATTGAGCACGTCTACTGCTCGTACTTCTGAGCTCGAGTTAGAATTAAAGAATGTCGCAGACAAATGTGTCGAGCAGGAGGGGCGAGCAAGCACAATTGATCAGCGCCGCATCGAACTTGAGAGTTTAATCCAGGCATCTGATTTAAAAGCAGTGGAAGCTGCGAACAAGGTCAGTGAGTTCGAGTTACTTCTCGAAACAGAAAAGTATAGGATCAAGGAGCTAGAGGAGCAAATAGCCTTGCTGGAGAAGAAGTGTGAGGATGTGGAGGCAGAATCCTCGAAAGGCAATCAAAAGGCGTCTGAACTCGAATCCGAACTTGAGGCAGTCCGGTTGAAAGCATCAACCCTAGAGGAAGCACTTCAAGCATCCACAGAAAAGGAAAAGGAGTTGAGTGATTCCATTAACTTAACCACAGAAGAGAACAACAGCTTCAAAGATTCGTCAAGAGCCTTAAACGAAAAGCTATCCGAGGTTGAGAATCTGCTCAGCGTGTTGCAGGAAGAACTCAATACCTCACAACAGAAGCTGGAAAGCGTTGAGAAGGATCTAAAAGAAACTGAGTCGAGGAAGGCTGAGGTTATCGAGAAGCTTAAGCTGGCCGAGGAGCAGCTGGAGCAAGCGACTGCAAGAACCACGGAACTTGAGTCGTCTCATGAAACACTATCAAGGGATGCAGACCTGAAAATGCAGGAGGCAGTTGCTAATTTCTCAAGCAGAGATTCGGAGGCGAAAGCCTTGCATGAGAAGGTGCAGGATCTCGAAAATCAACTGAAAAGTTATCAAGTGCAGCTGGCAGAAGCAACGGAGAAATATGAAACTGCAAGTAAAGAGCTTGAACAGATTTTATCGAAGTTGGCTTCTTCCGAAGACATCAATGAAGGGCTGAAAGTGAAGATCCTTGAGGCGGAAGGGAAAGCTGAGTCGTACGTCTCAGAGAATGCAGTCTTATCCGAAAAGAATGCGCAGCTCAATGAGAAGGTTCAAGAACTTGAAGAAAAGCTAAATGTTACAGTTTCTGAGAAGGAAATCTCCTCACTGCAGCTTGCTTCGCACTTGAGCAGCATCACTGAACTGACTGAGCAGCACTCGAGGGTCTCTGAACTTCATTCTGCAGCTCAAGCTCAGTTGGAAGAAGCTCTACAAAAATGTAGTCTAAGAGAGTCGGAAGCAAAGGATTTGCACGAGAAGCTTCAGGCTTACGAAGAACAGGTGAAAACTTACGAAGCACAGGGTCAAGAAGCTTCAGCACTTGTGAAAAGCCGCGAACTAGAGCTGGAAAGTATCCTTTTGAAGTCCAAGGATTTGGATAGTGAACTGGAGAGAAGCTCTAGCCAGTTTAAGAAGGAGATTGAAGTGCTAACCGAAGCAAACTCAAAACTCACTCATGATCTGGCTTCCATCCGATCCGAGCTAGATGATTTACATACAAAATACTCTGTTGTTTCATCAGAGAAAGATGATACAGTTAAAGAACTAGATGCTGCTAGGAAAGAAATCGAAGAGCTGACTCAACAGCTTACTTCCGAAGGCCAAAAGCTGCAATCACAGGTTTGTTTGAACTAAATGACTGTAAATTTATTAAACTGATATTTCATTTAAATACTTATATGATTGAGCATCTCTTTTTTCAGATATCTTCTGTGATGGAAGAGAACAATTTCCTAAATCAGAAATTCCAAACCTCCAAGAAGGATCTTCAAGCAATCATAGTACAACTCGAAGAGCAACTGAAGGAACAGAAATCAAACGAGGGTGCATTGAATGCTAAGGTGGAAGCTCTCAGCTCTGAAGTTCTCCAGAAAGATGAGTTGCAGAATCGTCTGAAGGAGGTCGAAGAACAGTTGGCGACTGCAGAGGCGCGGTTAAAGGAAGAGGTGTGATACATCATACATCACTCCATCTCTCAACTTTTGTTTAAATCATTGAATTCTTATCCTTTTCCTTGTTTGATAACAGAACAAGCTGACTTCCGAAAACAACCTGAAACAAGAAGCTGCTTTGAAAAGTTCATGCGACGAACTTGAAGCCAAGAAAAAGGAATTAGAACTCCTACAGAGACAAGTGAAAGATCTTGAGCAGAAGTCTCAGCTTGCTGATGCCAAATCTAAAGAAAAGGTTAGCTTTTTTCATCACGATATCTTTCTACGTGCGTATTCTGTTTCATCTTTGTTTACCTCAGAAATCTTTACATTCTTACTAACTATGACTCAATGCAGGACGCTGGAGCAGCCTCGGAACACAAGGACGAAACCATAACATCGCGGGAAATAGACCTTTCCACAGCCACTCCTTCGAAGAGAAAGAGCAAGAAAAAAACTGAGACGGCTTCAGCTCCAGCTCCAGCTCCAGCTCCAGCATTGTCCTCAGATGCACACATTCAAACTGGTGAGGCATCTGCTGGATTGAACTTGAAGTTCGTTTTAGGTGTGGCTCTTGTCTCAATCATCTTTGGCATTATTCTTGGCAAAAGATATTGAAATGTGGAGTTTGAGTTTTGGATTGTTTCTGTATTAATTATATTTTTTTGGGTTTTTTTTTGGCTAGATTCATTTTTTACATTTGATTAGTTTGTTATTTGTAGAAAAGTAGTACTGGTTTTTGCTTCTAAATTTGGGAACTTTCTTGGTCTTGTAGTAGTCAGGATTATTGGTTTTTCTTGAATCCTGACTGTATTATGGCATGGGGAAAATGAACAAAATAAGTGTCGTCTCTTTTTCTTTTTACTTATGTTTTATTATATCTGTGTCCTGTTGAAATTGAGTGTGTTCCTTTTTTTTTGCCACTAAACAATTTACTTTCTGATTTATTATCTCGTTTTCTACTTAAATCAATAAACACGTACTCTATTATTCTGTGTCTAAAAATGCTTTGGAATACTGAATCACTGTTCTTTTAAATCTCAACTCATGTGATCTATTTTTCAATATTTGTACATTCATGTCACTTCAATTCACACATGGCACGAAATTTAATTTGAGAACATAATGTCAGGTTTGTGTACGATCACAACTTTGTCACTCTCAAATTCTGGAATTATAATTTTGGGATCTGTGATTTTAGATTCAAGAATAAAAATTTCACAAGCAACTTTTTCTCAAAAGTAAAAAAAAGAAAAATGAGATGCGAGTCATATGACTTGGTAAAGTGAATTACTATACCTTTGATCAATGATGTTCAAATTTTATGCTTTATATAGCCAATGGATGATAAAAAAAGGTACTGTACACATTTACACATTTCAAACAGTAATGATTTAAGCAAAATCAGGTCGTACCATAGCAATATAGCACGCAAATTGCAATATTCTCCTACGCATAGCTAAAAAAAATCATCTAAACATATTACACTTTTTGGTATTTTGGGGTAATTTGTTGCAATTATTAGACGCCAATAATAGGGTGTCACGAATTGGTTTTTGAGGATCACAAGTTGCAAACCCCTTTAAATGGGTAAAAATATGTGGCCAATAGAACTCAAAAATGGGTAGAAAATTGAGAGAGAACCATAAAAACGTGACCTGAGATATATACGTATAGACCATACAAATGAAGGAAACTAAATGATCATAATATGTGTTAATTAATCCACTTTATTTCATCATAAAGAATAGTACTCCACTTTCTAATTCTATCACAATATGAACAAATACAATGTATATATCATGAATACTATAACAAAAAAATAAAATAAAACCAAGCTAATTCACATCCAAACCCAATCACAGCCGTCCAATCGAGATCGAGCTAATCGGACGGCTGCCATGCGGACGCCGTCAACAATGACAAATCCTTCCACCCGAGCTTCAAGCACCCATTCTCCTCCATCATGGTGTACCCCTGCCACGGGAACATCCCGAGCAGGAGGTTCGCCTGGGTGGCCGGGTTCCCTACCAGGGAGACCGGCCGAAACCCTACCCGCACGAGCTCATCCCCCCACCGCTCCACCTTCACCTCCCCGGTCCTCTTCGGCCCACCGACGGCCACAATGTTCCTAATCTCACAGCCGAGCAGCTGCTGCTCGGCCGTGTGGCGCTCCAGGCTCTCCGCCTCTAGTCCGACGCCCAGCGCGTCGAACAGGGCGGAGTAGTAGTGGAGCGCCTCGACGAACCTTCCCAGGACGCTGCCCCGTGAGGTCCTGCTCCTGCTCCAAGACGGTGATCAGTTTGAGTCTGATCATCGTCCGGAGCTGGAGGGCCGTGACGTCACTTCCAGTGACGTCATAGAGGCAGTGGTGCATTCCAGTGCACCACTACCGTTTCGCCCGATTTGATGTCCAATTGGCTCAAGTCTTTTATGTTCCCGATTTTGTCTTCAAGTGGATTGAAGTGGAAGGGAATGTCGGCGGCGAATTCAGCTAGTCGTCGCCCTGTTGAATTTAGGAGGTCGGCGGAAGGGCCGAGGCCGGTGATGCGGAAGGATTTGATATTGTTGGGCTTGGAGGCGAGGATGTAGAAGAGGGCGGGCCATTGGAGGCCTTGCATTATGTTGAGGTCGATGAGGTGGACGTGGTGGGCGCCGTCGAGGGCGAGGTGGATGGCTTGGTTGGCGGTGAAGTGGGAGAATTTGATGAGAGGGGTGATGGAGTTGAAGATGTGGAGGGCGGAGAGGAGGTTGTGGAGGTGGGATAAGGAAGGGGGGTGGAGGGGGGAGGAGAGGGCGTCGGAGAAGTAGGCGGAGGAGCCGAAGGGGGAGGAGCTGGGCGGCGTCGTGGAGGTTGTCGACGGCGACGCATTCGGCGCATTGGAGGAGGAGGCTGAGGAGGTGGAGGCCGGAGGAGGAGGTGGAGGGGTGGAGCATGATGAGAGAGAGAGAACTTTATGTGATTGTTGTATTGTGCGAATATAAGTATATCAGGTTGTCTAGGTTTTTCAATTTAAACTTTACTCTCTCTGTCCCCGATTAATTGTCACTCTTTACTAGACACGGATTTTAAAAAAAGTAAAGAAAAATTGGTTAGAGTCCAGACACGAATTTTAAGAAATGTAAAGAAAAGTTGGTTGAAAAAGTTAGTGGAATGTGAGACCTACTTTTTTACATTAGTTTTATAATAAAATGCGAGTGAAGTGAGTTAGTGGAATGTGAGATCTACTTACCATTTATGGTAAAAATGAAGTATGACAATTATTGAGGGACGGACTGAAATGGAGAAAAAAGTGACAATTAATCGGGGATGGGGGAGTATTACAGTACATTGTGATAATACATCACTTTTTTGAATTGTTACAAAATTATCATCTTCTATCTATTCGTCCGATGTCTCATCGAAGCCATAGCCAAATTGTATTGTACGACTTCAATATTTTTTATTCGAATCTATATAACATTACACTTGATATATATGGGAAACTTTTCAATGACACAAAAGTTTGAGGTGTTAATAACATAAATTAAAATTGAAAAGTGGTGACATTATTGCACCGTCTCAATGAAAATGTCAGGATTGTAAAATTATTGAAAATTTGTGAATTAATTAACAAGTACCCCTAATAATTATCAATACTTGGGGCCCTAGCTAGGTTGATCGATAAAATCCTAGAAAAGAAATAATTGAGTGTAAAGAATTTCATTTTTGGTCAAGCAAACACATAATGAAGATGATGGAATATTTTTAGAATAAAACTTAATTGGTACAATCGAATAATTAATTTGATAGTTTTGAGTCTTTTGACATACTGTAAACCCCACCAACAATGCCTATGAAAAAGGAAAATAAAAATTAGGAAATCATCTTTGTGGTTATCAGTAATGTTGTCTTATTTGAATCTCATTGTATTTTCAAGGCTATGATTTGTTCTAATTTATATTACTATTTTATAAAATCGGATATTGATGCCACTCTTTATTCATATTCAACTTAGTACTAATACTTATTTTGCCTTTTCCTAAGCTCCAAATAAATTAAATACTACATAATTTTGGCCGTCTGATGTACGTCACTCCAAGTCGGCTACACTCGATTTATAAAATACTCCTTTGTGGATTCATCAAAGATTTTGGTTAGAAAATTGATCTATTATTTTACCATTTATATGTTTGAGCATGCAATGGACCTTTTTTGTATATAGAAATGAAATGGGTTCCTAATTCAATCATTACTCTTATCTCCTATCTCATTTTCCAAAAAATTAAATATTGTTCTTCAAATTTTCCTTGTAAATAATTACGCTAGCTACTTGGAATAAGAAAAACATTTATAGGTATCAAGAAGTTATTTTCTTTTGTTTGATAAAAGTGCCAATTCGTCGTATAGAAGTATTCTACCTACATCATTTTTTTATTGAAGTTGATTATATTATAAAACAACCTTAATTATAATAATCTTCATTCCAATAATAATAATACTAATGCATGGCCGTACTATTTTTAAAAATGTGCAATATAAGTTTGGGATAGAATATAACAATAAGATATGAATACATTTTTATGGCTCTACCTTGCATGACCCATAAATTTTGGGTTAGGTTGCCCATTATTAAATTTTTAATAAGTACTACAATTTTTAATATTTGTAAGTGGGAAGTAACATACTGACATATTTAAACGTTATTTTAAAAAAGCACTACAACAAAAAAAAAACCATTAAAATATTTTTAATGCAAATAAAGACAATAATTTGTGTTTCTAAATATATCACCAACGTTTTGAAAAGTGTCCTTATCGTTGGTGTCCCAACTGAAGTTAGAGGACGCAAATGAAAGCGTTCTAAAAAAATAATAAAAAATTAAGTTAATTTGTCATTAATTTAGAAATGCAGTACTTGTGTCTCAATTTTTATGCCTTAAAATTAAGATAAGTTTTTTTAAGTGGTACATGTCTGCTATAAAAAAAATAAAGCAGCTAAAATTTGGTAGCATAATCTTGTAAGAGCTCAAACTCTTTTGAATTCTCGAGAAATTAATATTAGCACTTGAAAAAAAGAAAATAATGGATTTTTTCCCTCAAACACATGGAATTTGATTTGAGTAAATACTGATTTTTAAAATTTTATTTTGCTAAATTGCCTCTAAAAATAGCTAAAGACACGTGAAAGCCCAAGGTTTGGCCCAATGGGCTGATTTCAAATAGTGTGTCGGGCCATTAAACCATCACCTAACCATCATAATTTGTCACGTGTTCATTGCTGCAATAAATTATCCGATATTAATGAATCTAAAGGATTATCCGATATTAATTTTATTACATGAAAAGCAAGTCTTATAAGCCGAGACTAATCATACATAACATTATCCTAAGATTAAGTAACGTATATACTTTATCAAGTTAATCGAACAATATTCACAAAACTCAACCATGTAAGGCTCCGGTGGGTATGAGGTGGCTGGTGGCGGGTACGCTGCAGCACAACGTAAACATAATTAACAAATAAATCTTACACAAATTAATATTGAAAATCAATTTGTAGAGAGAGAGAGATTGGTGACCTTGATTTTGGTTGCTCGTGATGATACGTAGAGAGAGAAGAAGTTTTCAAAAGGAAATGAAAATTGGATGTGAGGAATGAGTAATGAAGATTTTGATGTGTATGTAAAAATATGTGGAGCATAAAATAAATATATGGTATAAAAAATGTTGATTTGCATTTATTTGAATTAGGCTATAAATCCAAAACCTAACCAAGAAAAGAAAGGCCAAAAGAATTGCCTATCACAAAAACTTGTCTAAGTCTAACCATAAGCTGAAAATTTTGAGTAATAAAAAATTTATGAAAATTGAAGGCCCTTTGCTTTGAGATAGCGATAGCCACTTTGGGCCTGTGAAAGTGGAGCCCAGTTGATTTTTCTATTACATTTTGAGTAAATGAGGCCCAATACTATCAAGTGCAATGAATGAATCCATTGGCCCAACTTATACATACATTTTTGTTTTATTTTTCTTAGTTGAAATGGAATGTAACATAATCAAGAATGAACCATCATGTGAACTTCTTGATGCTCCAATGGGGAAAAAGGTAATAATGAACACCTTTGCATGATTTTCAAGGTAAATGGCGTGTATGTTTTATAATGCTCCATTCGTCCCTGAAAAATATGATCATTTTGCTCAGCACGAGTTTTAAAGCATAATTAAAAAAGTAAGAGAGAAATATAAAGAAAAGGTTAAAGTATTTTTAGCTGAAAATAAGTCTCGTCTCATTAGAAAGAAATGAGTTTTCAGAATTAGAAAGTTCATGCTGCTACAATATGACCCCTCGTAATTTTGTGTCGATCATTTTCAATGTAAAAATTAAATGAAGTATTATTAATATTTTATATGGGCACTATTGGTGAATATCAGTTTAGTTTAAACTTTAATTCATATGTTAGCATTACTTATTTTTTATTTATACTTCTGAAATTATTATTGATCTTACAAATTTTACAAATAATTTAAAAATCAAAGTTTGATTTAATTATTTTCTCTCTATAACTTAATATTAGTTGGACTTATTTACCAAATAATCAATTTGTCAAGCTAATTTCGTTGACCAAAGCCTTCAAAAAGTTCAAAAATGGAGGCAATTTTTTTGTCAACGTAGGTGCTCCACATTCTAAACCATCACACGTAAATTAAATATAATTAACCTCATGGTTAGGGAACCTAATTTCTAAATCAAGGTAAAGTGGACCCATAGCTAGATGATTAACCAAACCTAATTACGACTAATTCAATTATTTGTTCGTGTTACGTGCAAGTAATTAATTGGGTGTTAAATAAATATCTAATCCAAGATTAGTCCAAAAAAGATGCTTAATGATACATTTCAAACTTAAACTTGAATATAAATGGATCACACAAACATACTTTGGATAAATAATGCAAATCCTCCGTTCCAAAAATTGTTTTGTTTATTTGATAAACTTTCTATTTTTAACAATTTCATGGAAAATTAAATACTACTAGTTGCCATTTTCTTCTATCAAATATTTTTAAAATGATTAGAATCTTTAAATTTTAATATAATAATAATAATAAAAACAACAATCATAATAATAATAATAATAATAATAAATTGATTGATTGATTATAGAGCTGGATTCAAAGATTCATAAACCTTAAATTTTGGTGTGACTGTGTGAGACTCAGTTGAATCATACAAGTCAAGAACAAAAACTTTAGCAGACATGCTTTAAGGCGTTGTTTGTTCACAAAATCCCCCAAAAATCCCATCTTTTGACTTTCCCTTATCTTCACTCCTCAAACAAAAATTGAAGAAAAAGAGAAACAAGTAAACATCTGCCTTTTCAATCACGCTTTGTTTCTTTGGGTAAAGACTCCCTTCAATTTCTGTTTTTGTGCCTTTTCTTGGAATCAAAGTTCACTTCTTTGTTGCTTTCTCGCTCAAAATCGGCAAATTATTTTTTTGGGAGCTTCTGTTTATGTTTATTCTTGAATCTTAAATAAAGATTTGGTGAGGGTTTTTTATTTTGTTACTCATATCTGATGGGGGATTTGGGACTGATTTCTTGCAATTCTTGATCAAGAATTAGCATTTCATGATTTAAGGGCGAGTTTGTGAATGTGTGATTTGGGATTGGTACTAATTGATCAGCTATTTTGGTGTTTGTTGATGCTGTAGTTGGTTGCTGTGAAGATTGAGGTGTAAGTTAGAGTAGTAGTATGAGTGATGTGTATAGATTTGCAAGTGCTAGTGCGAGCTCGAGTTCGAGTTTAAATAGTAGCACAAATGATACAGAGGATGATCACACCATTGCTGAGATATTGGCTGAGGAGGAGAAAATAAGCTATGATAATCGCAAGCTTGGCAAGCGGCTCTCTCATTTGGACTCGATACCGGTGTGTATGATCACTGGTTTGGTTGTATAATATAAGTGTGTGTATCTAAATGCTTGAGTTGAAAATAATTCATCGGAATAAACCATGTGTGTGTGCTTCCTTTGATTGTCAACTCTTATGAGGTTATTGTATGGGCAGCACACTCCTCGGGTCATTGGTGATATACCCGATCCAAATGATGCGACCTTGGACCATGAGAGGCTAGCTCAAAGGTTTTACTTCATCTCGATACTTATATTTTTACTTAAGTGGTTTATACATTTGGTACCCAAGTGGTCTTGCCTGAAATTTCTTAAAGAAGACAGAATCTATTATTGCTCTTTACATTTCTATAGGTTTGGTTGATAGGAGTCTTTGAAGTTTATCATATGTGTAACTAACTCTGAAGATATTTGTCCCCTCTTTGAAGTACCCTGATATTCTAGTTTCTTGAAATTCTTCTATTTTCCAAATGAAGAAACCGAAAAAGTAAAATTTATGAATCTTGATATAATCATACCCTGATAGCTTGAACCCGAGGAGAAGCTTGTTAAATAAAATAATGTAACTACTTGGACTTCCTTGGTATCTTTTCGTTATCAGTTACCTTTCTCTTTTTATCGTTTCTATTTATACTAGGCATGCCATTCATACGTTTAGCTATCATCAGGCTGGCAACATATAGCTTAGCTGAAATGCAAATCGAGGGAGACGGGAATTGTCAGGTTGGTTGCTAATTGTCAGCCTAAATATCTGAGTTTCTTACTGTAGCTTATAAATTGTTTTTTTTTCATTTTTATCTTAGATGTGATTTTATCTTTAATTAGTCGCTATTTTCCAGTTTCGAGCCCTCGCTGATCAGTTATATCAGAATCCAGACTACCACAAGTTTGTCCGGAAGCAAGTTATCAAGCAGGCATGTTATATTCTTCATTAAAATTTCAAATTTTCTTTTTCAAAAGATGTATCTTGTCGACTTCCTCTTGTATTGTCAAGGTCGTGTTTTGTTCAAAAATGCAAAATTGCGTTTGTGTATTCATTGTTGAGTGGACTATGATACTTTTTTCTTGTCCTGAACTCTTACTTATGTTCAGCTTAAAAGGCACAAAAGACTATACGAAAGTTATGTTCCGATGAGGTACAAACACTATGTGAGGAAGATGAAAAGGTGTGACGCGTATTTCTTTCAAACCGATTTCCTTATACCATAAATTCATAATATTAAACTCATCGTGTGTACTAACATAGTGTTACTCGACGTGTAGGCTGGGCGAATGGGGAGATCATGTTACTCTACAAGCAGCTGCAGATCGAGTAAGTTAACTCACATCTCAACCATCGATGACTTAAACAATATCACTTCTTAGACTATAGGTGTTTGCTCGTAATATTCGTTATACTCATAACTTTCTTTGGTATTTCCGTAGTTTGAAGCCAAAATATGTTTGATCACCTCCTTCCGCGACACCGGCTACATTGAGATCCTCCCAAACAACAGAAGTCCATGTAGAGGTATGATAGTCTTAACATTTTCTCTCGTATGATCCTCTACTCTTCGATCATGAAGCTTTCATATCTATTCTAGTCGTAAGTTTTAGCTAAACCAAAAATCAAGAACTATAAATGTAGAGGTGTGAAAACCGGCCCAACCCAATTTGAAAAAGCTACACCCCAGAAAGTCGGCCTTAATTATCCCTTTTGACCCGATGGCAGTCTAATCCGGTAGTTTGACAGCTCTAATACTATATTTAGATGAATATTAAATTTTAATGGCTTATTTGTGCTCGTCTTTTTCTAGAGTCGTGGCTAAGCTTTTGGAGCGAAGTTCACTACAATTCATTGTATCAAGCAGGAGGTAACAAACTTCATTTTACTATCACATCTTTTTCTTTCTAGCTCTAGGTAGTCTGACCTAGGAGGCGGTGGTGGGATTCGAACTCATGACCTTTAAGTCATAAGATCGTCCGTTCCACTGACCAGACCACCTAATAGTCGCTTGCGACCAATATCTAACATAACTAAGTTGCTCGAATTTCAACAGAGGTTCCTGCAAGAACACACAGGAAAAAGCATTGGCTCTTCTAAGGCTCGTTGACTCGTAAATAGACATATTTCCCGACACATTTATACATATCCATATGCCATGTAACTAGAGGCCACACCAAATTATTTCATCTTTTATTTTCTATGTATCTCTCATAGTTACTCAAATTTGCCCATGAGTTAGTTATGGTTGTTTAGTTATATTTGAACTTGAGGTAAGTATTTGTGATTTGAGGCTTTTAGTGATCTCTTGCCAAAAAATGTGTTATTGCATCTAGGCCTTGTCGATTTAGGGTTAGAGCTGTCGAAAGTGGGCCTATACAAATTTTCACGGGTCTACGATTGGATAGCCCAATTGCCCTAAAATTTGGTTATGTCATGGTGGCCCGGCCCGGCCCGGCCCAAGATTCGCAGTTCTTGGGAAAATAAACAATAGTAGTACCAAAAAATATGGGTATTATTGACCACGGCAGCTCGTGTTACACTTGCAAAAGCTGTTTTGGTTGCTATACCCAATTATTGCATGCAGATTGGGATGGTCCCAGTTTCGATTTGCAAGGAGATTGAACGGTTAGTGAGAAGGTTTATTTGGGGAGGGTCTGATGAGCAGAGAAAAACCTCACTAGTGGGATGGAAGTCAGTGTGTCAACCGCTCACATCTGGGGGGCTTGGCTTGAGAAGATTAAAGAGGAACAATGAAGCATTCATGATAAAGCTCGGATTTAATCTAGTCGCAAAAAAGAATGAGTTCTGGGTGCGGATCCTGCGGGAAAAGTATAAAGTAGGAGTGGGTTGCCCATCTTCGATCTCGCGGCCTGGTAGCTCTTTTATATGGAGGTCGCTTATGAAAGTATGGGAAAAAATATATGATAGTGTTTGTTGGTCGTTGGGGGACGGCAAGAGAACAAAGTTTTGGCTAGATATTTGGTGTCCACAGTTAGGACCGCTTATTCGGCATAAAATTGACAACTCGGTGGTAGATTTGGAGTGCTTAGCTTGTGAAATGGTGGATGGCCATGGTGAGTGGAAGTGGGGAGCATTTAGGCATTTTATCTCGTCGGAAGCAGCTGCCGTAATTGCTGGTATTAGGCCTCCATATGAGGAAGTTGGGGCTGATATATGTATTTGGAGATGGGAGAAGAATGGAAAGTTATCATTGGCCAGTGCATATGAATCTATATGCAAACCATCCTGGGATAATATGGATAAGTCATGGGCATTGGCGTGGAATTATAAAGGGCCGCAACGGATAAGACATTTCTTGTGGTTAGTTTTACAAAAAAGTCTAATGACTAATGTGGAGAGGTGTCGACGACATTGCTCAAATGATGTTGCTTGCATCGCTTGTGGAGCTGCCCAAGAGAACTTAAATCACATTCTTAGAGGGTGCCCAAATGCGGTTAAAGTGTGGGAATCTATCGTCCCTCGAGGTAAATTAAATCAGTTTTTTACGATGAATTTGGATAACTGGTTGATGGATAACTTGAATTGCAATGATATTACTGGTGAGATATGTTGGAGCACTATTTTCGGTATGATTTGTTGGAGGTTATGGAAAAATAGAAATCAGCTAGTGTTCCAAGGAGAGATTGTGTCATCTTACGCCACAATTGCACAATGTAGAGCTTGGGCGAGATCTGTCCATGGTAATGAACTAAAGCTAGCTAAATCGATAAATAAGGTGTTGAAGCAGGTACAATGGCATGCTCCCCCGGATGGGTTTTGTAAATTAAACTGTGATGGGGCAGTGAAATATGATTCTGAACGTGCGGCTTCAGGAGGGGTATTGCGAGACTCAGCAGGAGAGTGGGTGTTGGGTTACACAAGGCACCTGGGAACATGCTCAGTAGTGCAAACTGAATTGTGGGCAGTATATGATGGGCTTAAGTTAGCGTGGCAACGAGGGATTAGAAATATACTTGTGGAAAGCGACAATATGGCAGTTGTCCATGTGCTTAATGACAGGAAATCGGATGTTAGCGTCTTATCACTCGCTAGAAGTATAAAAGGTATCATGCAAAGAGAGTGGAATGTGAAGATCGCTCATGTGTTTAGGGAAAGGAATCAAGTTGCAGACTTTATGGCAAATTTGGGTGTGAATATGCAGCCTGGGCTAGTGTTGTTTGACGAGGCGCCGATTGAGACGATGAATTTATTACTGAATGACCGGCTGGGTATAACCCATGGCCGTATGTGCCCAATGTAGGGGCGGTGTTTGAACTTTAGGGTGATTCCCTCTTCTTGTTATAAAAAAAAAAATATGGGTATTATTGAAAAGTTAAAAGTTGGTATTGTAGTTTTCTTAGTTAAAATTTGTTGTTTTATTGAAACAATGATAAATATGGAGTATAAAATATACATTGCTTTCCACGCAATATATATGATGGTTACAATTACAAATTGTGATTATTATTATTATTATTAATATAAAATGGCTTATGCATTTTAAAGTTGCTTTAGTTTTATAAATTTGTTGCTCTTATCATTATGAGGTTCGAGAAAATTATATTTTTTTATTGTTGGTTCAATAGATTGAACCAAATACTTAATTTTGTAAAATATCATTTCTTCTCATAAAATTGATAATTCAATTTCAAATAAATTAATTTTAAGCAACCAAAGTATTTATTTATATAGGCACGTGTTACATGTACATGAATTGCAATAACTGAGATATGTTTCCAAAAAGAATTCACTTTTTCAGCCTATTATGATTGATGTTATGCTAATACTATGGGCTATTTGCTTGTTTTTCGGTCTGATTTTTTTCCATTATCATATCTCATTTCACTATTTCAGTGTACATTTCTTCGATTGATAAATGCCAATTTTATTGCAAATTAATGTGTACATGCTATATATTAATGAGTATTAAGTAGTAGTACTATTTTATAAAATAATATACTTTCATAATTTTATGGGCCACTCTGTCTTAGTTTTTCTTCACATGATACACACTATAATTTTTATGTCTTTGGTTATTTTACTTGTCCTTTTCAATCATTTGATCTATGGATATTAATTCTTGTATCTTCACTGACATTTGATATATTTTGCTTGATAATTCTACGACAAGATATAACTATTAATGGATATTGAAATAACAAAAGGCACTCAAAACGTACATGCATATAGATATTTTTCCTTTGAAATTAATTATAAAATTGTCATATTTGGTTCTAAGACAATATAAAACTATTAATGGATTTAGAAATAACGAAAGACACACAAAACATACATGCATATAGATATTATTTCCTTTGAAATTAAATGTAAAAATATTACTCCATATTTGGTTCGTAGACTAAAACGACTTCAGATTTAAAAGGTTGTACAAAATTATTGAAAAAAATCACTGTAGTCTATAGATCTCTGGCCAATAGAAAATAATCAAATATCATAACAATTAATTTTCTTTTACTAGAGAAGTCGAATATTTTAGTCATTAAAACCACTCAACATCTCCAATCAATACAAACAATCATAGTTAGATTTTGACATTTTTGTAAAAATTATTTTGATATATTAAAAATACTAAGTACTAGTACATAGTAGTAGTTTTCATTACCCAAAATTAATATGGACATAGATCGGTCGACCACTCAACATCATCCCATGAATGGTCGGTAGTGCTACGTGTCGATTGAATTGAAAATACTCCATATATATTTGTATAATAACAAAAAACCTAACCCTGTTTGATTCATTAAAAAAGACATACACAAATCACAATCGTATCTAAAATCTCTTAATTAAACCTACTAATTTTAAACACGATCTGTCCAAAAACCAAATACAAAAATTAAAAAACATAACAGTGTCCTTATCACATTTGACGACGTGTTAGGATCGTCGACTGCAACATTAGTTTGATATTGTCCGCTTTGGGTCAAGCCCGCACGGATTTGTTTTTGGGTCACTCCCAAAAGGCCTCAAACTAATTGGGGTTGGACAGGAATTATATACACCTTCCAAATTCCCTTACTCATCCGATGTGGGACGGGTTTGTAACCCAACAAACCTCCCCTCAAACCGAGACCACATCGGGAACGCAGTTGACATGAACATGGGTTGTTCCAGCCCTCGCCCCTGGGTCATTCTGGGCCCGACTCTAACTTTGAGTCCTTCAGGGGCCGACCCTAACCGGGGCTCATCCAGGCACGTCCCATAGCCACCTGGGCTCTGATACCACTTGTTTGGATCGTCGACTGCAACATTAGTTTAATATTGTCCGCTTTGGGTCAAGCCCGCACGGATTTATTTTTGGGTCACTCCCAAAAGGCCTCAAACTAATTGGGGTTGGACAGGAATTATATACACCTTCCAACTTCCCCTACTCATCCGATGTGAGATGGGTTTGTACCCCAACAAACCTCACCTCAAACCGAGACCACATCGGGAACGCAGTCGACACGAACATGGGTTGTTCCAGTCGTGGCCCCTGGGTCATCCTGGGCCCAACTCTAACTTTTTGAGTCCTTCACGGCCCGACCCTAACCGGGGCTCATCCAGGCACAACCCATAGCCACTTGGGCTCTGATACCACTTGTTTGGATCGTCGACTGCAACATTAGTTTGATATTGTCCGCTTTGGGTCAAGCCCGCACGGATTTGTTTTTGGGTCACTCCCAAAAGGCCTCAAACTAATTGGGGTTGGACAGGAATTATATACACCTTCCAACTTCCCTTACTCATCCGATGTGGGACGGGTTTGTAACCCAACACGACGATCATTCATTTTTATAAAATTGGTGTTATACAAATATATACTCGGTACTATTAAACTTGATTTTGACGAGATACTCCAAACTCCAAAGTCTTTGTAGAATGTAGTTGTCGATTGTATCTATATTATTTTCTTACTACTACTATTATATTACTGTCTAAAACTTCAATGAGAATACATTTCGTTCTAGTATATATTTGAAAATCTAAAATCTATCACCCTCAAACAATTCGTGTTCTTCATATTTATTTTATTAAATTCCTTCTTTTTAATATAAACCATTACGAAAAAGACATAGAATTCTCATCTTCAGAGCATCCGCATCGGCGTCTCGATGCGGGCTCAATCTCATCCCGGCGAGACGAGACCGCATCGAGACGCCGATGTGGAGGCTCCGTCTCGTCGCTTAGCCCGGGGGTGGCGGGCTGTCTCGCCACGCGCCACGTGGCGAGCACAGCGCGCGGCGTGACGCCCACTCGCCAGTATTCAAGTGGGCATTGTCATGCATACGCAATAATTATTTTTTTAAATCGATTTTCTGAAATTTTTTTAAAAAAAATTAAAAATTTTCAACGTTAATATTACCGTTTCAAACGGTAATATTTTATTTATTTTTTCTTTTTTTATTCTATAAATACTCATATTAACCTCTTTCATTTTACACACAAACACACTATCTCTCATCATTTTTTCTTCTCATCACTATCATATCATCTCTCTTTCCTCTCCAATTCTTCTCCCAAATTTAATCCATTCATGGATCCATTTGAGCAAATGCGTCGAATGATGGAAGAATAGCTAGAAGAAGATCGACTTAGGGAGGAAGAGGAAGTCGCGGCGCGTCAAAAGCGACCCCGGAAATACATCCATCGTGACCGGGAGGAAGCCGCCGCAAGGTTGGTACGAGATTACTTTTGTGAGAACCCGGTATGGGGAGATACCTACTTCTGTCGCCGTTTCCGCATGCGGCGGGAGCTATTTATGCATATCGCAAATATATTGGCGGCCCGGGAAGAGTACTTCCAAGAAGGGTTCGACGCTACTGGCCATCCCAGTCTCACGACACTCCAGAAATGTACTGCATCAATCCGTCAGCTTGCTACTGGACAAACGACGGACTTGTTCGACTAGTACCTGCATATTGGGGAAAGCACTGAGAGACTGTGTTTGATGAACTTCTGCAAAGGCATCCGGGCAGCCTTCACCGATGAATTTCTCCGGAAGCCAAGCACCACAGATTGTCAGTTTCTGCTCCGACTTCACGAACAAGTGCACAGATTCCCCGGGATGATTGACAGCGTCGATTGCATGCATTGGCAATGGAATAATTGCCATGTGGCATGGAAGGGATCATACACGAGCGGCAACAAAGGCACCTACCCCACCGTTATACTCGAGGTTGTTGCCAACTACTGGCTATGGATTTGGCATGCGTTTTTCGGGGTCCTCGGATCGAACAACGACATCAACATGCTCAACCAATCTGTCATCTTCACCGAAGTTTTGAATGGTAAAGCGTCGGCCATCAACTTCACCGCTAACAACTGCCAGTTTAAAATGGGGTACTATCTCGTCGACGGTATCTATCCGAAGTGGCCAAACTTCGTGAAGACGTTCAACAGGGCGATAGACGACAAACAGACTCTTTTTGCGCAGAAGCAAGAGCTGCTTGCAAGGATGTGGAGAGAGCGTTCGGGGTTCTACAAGATCGATTCCACATTATCAAATCTCCGGCTCGTACGTGGTTTATAGGGAATATGGTCGACATCATATATACGTGCATAATCTTGCACAACATGATTGTCGCCGACAAAGGACCTGAGACAGGAAATTGGTTCGACCATAAAACCCCGGGAAGCTCTTCCGTAAGTAGTCCGCCTCGCAGTGGAGTGCATCCTTCTTTGCAAGAGCGGCTATGTGTTCTGGCAAGGACACGTGATTCTATGGCTCACGCCCAACTCCAGGGGATCTAATGGAACACATTTGGGCAAAATTTGACAACCGTTAGACGATCACCGCATCACTTTCCATGATTATGCGGATTTCAATAAATTGTAATATTATGATTTTAATTATGTATTTTTCGTATTTTCGGATTATGTAATTTTCGTGATTTTTAATGATTTTATGAATTATTAGTATTAATTTAATATTTCAATGAAATATTAATTGAATTTGTTGAAAATAAAAATAAAAAATGAACTTGAATGAATAGTTAAGGGATGAGAGGATTAAGAGACGGCATGGACGTGGATGGTCTTACAAAAAATCAAAAAATTTATACTAGTACTTAGTGATGTCAATCGGGCCGGCCCACCGGGTTTCGGGCCAACCCTACTCGGGTTGCGGGTCAAGCGGGTGCGGGCTAATCGGGTTGAGATTTTTTCGGGTTATAAAAGTTCAACCCTAACCCTAAACGCTCGGGTTTCGGGCTGGCCCAGCGGGTTAATCGGGTTGCTAACGATAAAATTAATATGCGATCAATCCAATAAATAATGACAAAAATTAGTTATATTTATAAAATATAAATATTTAATTATGATAAATTTGAGATATATACTTAAACTCAAACACAGACATGATCAAATCCTAATATTTGAGATTTGTGTAAAATAAAGCATAAATTTAAATATTTTAAAGCATGTTTTACAAATTTAAATATTTGTTAATGAATTAGAAGTTTCTAGTTGATTTATGTATTCTTATATTAATAAAAATTTAATATATAATTTATATATTTAATATAAAAGTGAATGTTATTTTTTTAGTTATCTATGTTATAAAAATAATCAATGAAATTGTCCAATTAGGAGTCAAACAAATAGAACAATAGAAATTTTATCGAATTTTCGGGCCAGCCCATCGGGTTTTCGGGTCTGACCCTAACGGGTTGCGGGTTGATCGGGTGCGGGCTAATCGGGTTGTAATTTTATCGGGCTAGAAATTTTCAACCATAACCCTATAAATTTGGCGGGTTATTCGAGTCAGCTCACGGGTTGCGGGCTGCATTGACATCCCTACTAATACTCCGTATCTATTAAACAAGCCTAGATTTGTCGAAGAAGCGTTTTTAATTAAAGCATGAGTAAGCTCAGATCCCAACATCAATATGGATCAGAAAAGTCAATAGTACTCTCTTTCAATTGTAACACTATTTTTTTTGTTTATTTATTAAATTATTAGTAGTTAATAATTTCTGTCTCGTCTCTCTCTGCTCGCGCGGAAGCGAATATACATACAGTTTATATATATATATACACAATGCTCGGCCAACCTTCGGCCTCTCTCTCTGTCACATAAATATGGGCACGGGTAACAGTTTACTGTGCGCGCAACAGTAACTGTTTTCGTCGCCGGCTTCAAAACCCTAATTATAGCAGTGGCGGCTGCGGTTGCGTTTACATCGCTGCTCATGCGATTTGCAGCTAGGGTTTTCATTCCGCCTCTAATAATTTCGTAATTATGGAGAGATCTGGATGGAGAGATCTCAACGACTTCGCTGACCGTACCAGCAGCTCAATTTCTGGTTCGCGACTCTATTTTCATATTTTATTACTGTGAATTGATTTTGTTACATCCTTTTTCTGTTTTGCTTGATGCAGATGCGGCGCTGTTTGATGCGTCCCAATATACTTTTTTTGGGAAAGGTGGGGTGGATGAAGTGGAATTGGGGGGATTTGAAGATGAATATGGCTCTGCGTCTGGAGTTGAAGGGGGAATTGGTGGGGAAGATGATCTGAATGAGTATCATCTGTTTGACAAAGATGAGGTGAATTACAGAAACTACATTTGTCACATACTAGTAGTTTACCTTGCGGAGAACTGTATGCCTACATTGCATATGTCTGTATAAGTTTTTTTATATTGTATTGTTGGCCTTCTCTGTATTCTTGCTCTAATTTTATGATACTTCTTTGTTCTAAAAAAAATATAAAATCTTAAAAATTTGACACTTGCATTTGGTAAAAGAAATAACATATCACAACACATAAGTTGCATTCATGAATTTTCTAAGATACGTTCTATGCTCAGAAAATCATTTTTTGTTTTCATCATGGGACTCATTTTATGCTTGCATATTGTACCTTCTGCTGTTAATTTATCAGTCATGACAAGATTTTAACCTTTTAAGTTGTTTGTTGGTCAAATTCTTTAATTGGTTATCAGAATTGATTGCTTAAACATTAATTGTATTCTTTTGTTCTTTTTTGCAGGGATCGGGATTAGGACAATTATCTGATATTGATGACCTGGCTACTACATTTGCTAAGGCAAGTTGTACTTGACTTGCCTTTCAGATCTTGTATATGGTGGTGTTATGGTTCTTCATTTGCTTGTTCATGTAATGCTATATGCATTTATTCTATTATTTTCTTTTGCAGTTAAACAAAGTTGTTTCTGGACCTAGGCATCCTGGTGTTATTGGTGATCGAGGATCTGGATCTTTCTCAAGGGAGAGTATGTTCTTAGAATTTAGCTATTTTCCAAATCATACTTTTTTTAATTACTTGTGTTTCTTCACCCTCACATGCACGATCACACTCATACTCTAGTCACCAAAGGGTCTCTTGCCCTTTATTAGATATGGTTTATGATATAATTTTGCAAAGGGGCGTAATCCCTTAGGACTTCATATGTTACTCATATTATGAGAAATAGGACTATAGTGCACTGCTGCTACTGCAGCATGTTTGCAACGATGAAGTAAATTTGGTGATAACAAGTACCATTTCTTTCCATAGGCAGGAGGTTGGTTTAATATGCCATAGGCCAATAGTGTTCTCTTTTGTTGGGATTTTAGTACCATAATGGTTTCTTGAAAGGCTAGGGATAAAAATGCCAATTTAGACTGTTCACGGGAAAATGGGCATTCATGATTTCTTTGAGGATTAAAAAATCAAACAGAATGCACAATTTGAAGACTACTTAATTAGTTAATTATTGACTAACCACTTTGAACTCATATGTACAGTAGTTTCCATGCTGTATAAGAAGCTCCAGGATATCAATTATGAATAAATTTTATTTTCCTTGGACGCAATATCATTAGTTTTTTGCTTGTTGCCACTTCATAGAGCTTCAAACTATGGCATGTTTGGGGTTTGGCTGTTTGGCATGGTGATTGTGGCCCATGGTAACGGATTTACTGAGGAAGAATACTTCAATCCAAATCTTAAGATTTGCATCAAAGTTCTCATTTGTTACCTTTATTTGCTATTTAGTTATCTCTGAACGATACTGGTAGTTTTGTACAAATGAGGGCTAGAATAAGTTGAAATTGTATAATTGATTTACTAGTATGTACTTCCATTTTCCAGATTATATCATTTTGTATTCTTTTTTGTCGTTATGTTTCATGAATTAGCAGATAGTTTTGTGATTCATGTTCTATTATTTCAGGCTCATCAGCTACTGAATGGGCACGGGAAGCAGATTTTCCCGATTGGGGTGACCATCACATGTCAGACTCGGAATACTATGAGGAAAACAAGAGGTGGTCATCACAGCCACATATCTCTTCATTATACCGCCGAGAATCTACACCATTATATAGAACATCATCATATCCTGAGCAGCAGCAACCGCTGCAACACTGTTCTAGTGAGCCCATTTTAGTCCCAAAATCATCTTTCACTTCTTTCCCTCCACCAGGATCACAACAAGCTTCACCAAATAGTGCTCATCATTTTAGTTCGTCGTCTCTTTCTGGTGGACCCCAGTTGCCATTTTCTTCTTCGAGCAACTCCTCATTAGCTAATTCTGCTCTTCTTTTGTCTGGCATGCCACGTGGATACCATTATAACCCAAACATGTCACGATTATCCTCACCTAACATCTCACGTCACAACCAACTTCAGAATCAATGGAGTAGTCATGCTGGCGTTCTTCATGGTGATCAGTCTATTCTCTTAAACAATATAATGCAGCATCAGTATCAAAATGGGTTATTACCATCACATCTGCTGTCCCCACAGCAGCAGAGAGGACAGCTTTCAATCCAACCATCATTACCCCATTTTTCAGCATTACAGTCTCAAATATATAGCACCTACCCATCTCCTTCACAGCTAAACAAGTATGGATTAACAGACAAGAAAGAAGCCAAACCTAAATCTGGAAAGAGCAGACATTCTGTCAGATTTTCCCATCAAGGGTCTGATACTAGCAGCCATAAGAATGAGACTAATATTCCACAAATTAGATCTAAGTACATGACTCCCGAGGAGATTGAAAGCATTCTTAAGATGCAGCTTGCTGCTACGCATGGCAGTGATCCATATGTAGATGATTATTACCATCAAGCGAGACTTGCTAAGAAATCTGCTGAAACAAGGTCAAGGTTTCGTTTTTGCCCATCTCACCTGAAGGAACAATCTTCCCGTTCCCGTAACAGTTCTGAACTACAGCCACATCTCCATGTTGATGCTCATGGAAGGGTTTGTTTCTCTTCAATTCGCAGGCCACATCCTCTTCTTGAAGTTGATCCTCCTCCCTCTACTTGTGGGGATAGTAATGCTGAACTGAAATCATCTGAGAAGCCTTTGGAAGAGGAACCAATGCTTGCTGCTAGGGTAACTATTGAAGATGGCTTGAGTCTTCTTCTTGAGGTCGATGACATTGATCGGCTGTTACAGTTCACTCAACCCCAAGATGGTGGGAGCCAGCTTAGGCGGAAACGCCATGTTCTATTAGAAGGATTAGCTGCGTCTCTTCAGTTAGTTGATCCACTGGGAAAAAGTGGAAATGCGGTTGGGCTCTCCCCCAAGGATGATATAGTGTTTCTACGTATAGTTTCCATGTCCAAAGGCCGGAAACTTATTTCAAAGCTTCTTCAGCTTCTCATACCTGGTAGCGAGCTGTGTCGAATAGTTTGCATGGCCATTTTCCGCCATTTAAGATTTTTGTTCGGTGGTCTTCCCTCTGATGAAGAAGCAACTATAAGCATTAACGATCTAGCCAAAAGAGTCTCTCTATGTGTTAGTGGAATGGATCTTAATTCACTCAGTGCTTGTCTCGCAGCTGTTGTTTGTTCCTCCGAACAGCCGCCTCTTCGTCCGCTAGGCAGCTCTGCGGGAGATGGTGCTTCTGTCATTTTGAAGTCGGTTTTAGAAAGAGGCACAAACTTGTTAAGAGATCCTCAGTTTGATGGAAACTACAGCATCCCTAATCCTGCCCTTTGGCAGGCTTCCTTCGATGCCTTCTTTGGTCTCCTGACAAAATACTGTGTGAGCAAGTATGACAGTATAGTTCACTCATTAGTTGTTCAAAGTGCACCCAACACGGACACAATTGGTCCCGAGGCTGCAAAGGCTGTAAGTAGAGAGATGCCTGTGGAACTTCTACGAGCTAGTCTGCCTCATACTGATGAGAGTCAGAAGAAATTGTTACTGAATTTCGCTCAGAGGTCGATGCCCGTTACTGGATTCAATCCTCCTGGTGGAAACAGCGGGCAGATAAATCCCGAATCTGTCCGAGGCTGAAATGGAAAATATCTAGAAGCTCTGAATTGTGAAAAAACAATGTTCTGGAGGCCACTCTCTTGAGACAGAGCATGTGTATACGTTGGGCAGATTTTAACGCCTTAAGATTCTACATCTTAGTCTCTTCTAATGCCAAAAATCCCTCTAACCCGACATTCCACTCTGGTGGTGTCTCATCCCTTTTAGGTCCGTGAAAGGGTTTCTTTGCTGCTTCAATTTTATTGCTATACTATCTTACCCCTCTTTATTGTTATACTTTCTTACACGACTGAGTTCTTTGTCGAAAGCCCTTGTATGCTTTTAAATCTAAAGAGCTTTTTGTTTTGACGCATTTTCTGTAACTCTGGTTTGAAACCTTTGGACTCTTAAGGTTGAAATGTACAGCTAAGGTAAGGCATTGACGATGGTGGTGTTTTCTCTCTTGTCCGTTTTGCTTCCTCCGTAGAAATCAGGAAAGCCGGTGTCATCCACTGTTAGGTAGGGGCAGTAATGCAGCTTGGGAGATGGTTGATTTAGAGGAAGCTTGTAATAGCATCAAACATTCTTGTAAGTTGGATTTTCTGGGGTTCTACTAGCCCATTTTTACAGGCTTTGTAGATCTCTCTCTCTCTCTCTCATTAAATTGAGTTTCTCTCTGATTTGCCATATTTTCCTTGTTAAGTAATGGTATATTGTTGAACAAATGTACTTTTGTTTGGTTGAAGATGTTTGGCAGGTTTGGTTGAAATATGGATTGGGAATTTGCCTAATATTTGGACTTTTGGGGTTTAGATAAATATGGAAGGAGTGTGTGAGTATCTATGAATGTAAAAGCCACAAAAAGCTACACCATAATTTGTAGGTTGAAAAGGAGATGGACAGTGCCGTTTGAATTCGAGCTTATATTCAATCTCATAATTGTAATTAGACAGCATCGAAACTTGAGTGAAAAAACAACCAAGTCAAATGTCTCGTGATTAATAGAAATATCAGTAACAAAATAACAAAATCAACTTATAGACAGAAATGAATTGCATTAGGCAACAGCTCCAAGTTGAATGAGAAGTTTATAAACTGAACAAACGAGGAAGAAAATGCGATTAATACGTTATAAAGAAATGCAACACTCCCATACAAGTTGAGAAAAAATTTTAACGTTTAAAACTTTGGTAGGCGTCCACATTTTATAGTGACTATAAAAATGAGATGTTAGGTAGTCTATCATAACAATATGGGAGACTTTTAGTAGATGTAGCCCTCTTGAATATTTGTTTATCTCTTTCCTATTCTTTGATTTATGTATTTTCCATTCCTCTTTCTCAGAAACAAATATATCAAGACCAAAAGGGTTGTCTAACGAATTCATCACCATTGATAACTCTTGGAAGACTAAAATATTTTTTAGCTGTTTTATTGGAAAGCCTAGATACTTTTCTATTAAAATTCAATTATAATCAAAACAATTAAATTCTTAATATAAAAATTTAATTGTTTTTTCAAGAGGTCTGCGCCTAAATCCCAACCTAAACCAATTAATTACATATTTAAAATAAAATCAAGATATATTGGTAGGTAATCCCAGAAACCGACAATATTCAATAATGGAAATATTTTAAATAATATATTAGGTGAATTGTCAAGTTGACTTCAAAAATAAATTTTGCTATACTGTATTCATTAGTTTTGTTTTATTGCTTCTATTGTTCTTATTATTGATGAGAAATTAAATTACAAGAGTATTTTTTTTTAAATTCCAAAAAAAACTAGGAAATTACTATTGATGTCAAGAGGGCTCGAACTCGGCACCTCATGCAATAATGTTTAAGCTCATTGCCGCTTAGACAAAGGCTTTAAAGTAATTACTTTGCTTAAAATGGAGCTGATAAAAAAGGATAGTTATTAATTAGTGATTTCACATGGGAAAGGCTTTTTCTTCATTCTCATCTGCGTTGACTGACAGCATTACAATAAGATAACCAATCAATATATTTGACTTTTTCAATTAATCAACAATAATACCAGTAAATTAAAAGATTACAACAATCAATTAAAAAATAAAATTGATTTTTAAATAACGTGATAAGAAGTTGGTTAGGGCTGCACGTTTCAACCTTAATGTCCCATTCAAGAAATTTCATACCATAATTTCTTTATTTTATACTATTTCAAACAATTGTGATTATGACCAAATGTAAATTCTAGATTGTTGATATATAATACTAATATTATTTTTTAATCATGATTAATTTTCAAGAACTAGGATTCTGTTCGTAATTTCCTATATACATGGCCAATTGAATTTAATGCAACATTTATTGCGATTTACTATCTTTTGACTAATTAAACTGGTTAATACTTACTTTATAAGCTATAAATCCCCAGCATCAGTTATTTCTGCACCGGTCAAATTTGTAATCTTTTAGCATTTGATAATATAAATTTGTAACCTTTTAATTAGTACAAATATATGTAACTGTTTTTGTTTCTAAAATTAACAAAAATGACATATAAACGTCTAAAGACTAAGCAATGAATTGTTCTATATCATTTTTTGCTTGAAAATTATTGACATCCCTTCAACAAATCAAAAGCCAGATTATCAGCAATATTTTATCCAAAGGAAATTACAAAAAAAACAACAAGAAAAGTCTTTAACTTTGAATAACTACACGAAATTAGACTAAGTCTCTTTCTCACACACATAGACACACAATGACACACACAAAAACACACACTGAGATGCATGGATGTCTCATTGGTTTCATGGCAAAATTTGCGTGCTAAGCATAATTTTAAACTCCTCATTTCAAGGCTTTGTTCATCTTTTGTTATACTCATCAACATGGTCCACTTTTCTTCCATCACACAATATAATGCTCATCATATTCTCCTAATCACTCCAGATTCATGATTCATTCACTCCCAATCACCTACTAATAAGTTATAACCATTTTTATATGTATAAATACATCTAGAGAGAGAGAGAGAGAGAGAGAGAGAGAGAGAGAGAGAGAGAGAGAATTATAGAAGCCATTTGACATTTGAGCTTTGATTATTAATTGGTCTCTCTGTCTCTTGGTCTTTAAAAGGGTACTAACCAGTATTTATTCTTTTGATTTTCTTCTTAAAAGTTTGTTCATTTCATCAATCTCATGCAAATCTTCATCAAAATCAGATAATTGGAATTTGGTATTCTCTCTCTCTCTCTCTCTATCTATCTTTATTGATTGCATGGTCATTGGTGTGGAATTCTTGGAAATGGAACAAAAAGTGTGAAAAAGATTCGATTTTTATGGTGGGATTATGTGTTCTTGATGATTTGATTATGTGGGCTCTTATGTTTTAATATGTAATTACCTCATAAGGATTAGTTGATCTCGGAATTTTATAATATGATTCTATTTCATAAGTAATAATAACTGCTCACTGGCAATTTATATCTTTTTATACTGATTTATTACTTGTTATGAGCTCATATTTTGATAAAGAATGATTCTTGTCATCTTTTTAATTTGAAGGTTCATTTCATCTCTTTTCTGGATCAACCAGAATGATTTTTTTTCTGTTCTAATTTGATGATCATTAATGTTGCCAAAAACCAAACTTTTGAAATGCAGTGAGGATATATAATTCAAGCTCATTGACTTATTGCCTTGCATCCTCCATTTACAAGGTGAATAACCACGTCCCCTGCTTCGAATTTTAGGAATTTTTGAAATGTATTTGTGTTGATATACTAGTAATCATAGTTTATGGATATTTAAAGTGCTAAAAAGAACAAGATTTCGTATAGGTACAGAAAAATTTTAGTTTCAAAAGCCTTGATGAGTGTATGATTGGATGTTTTTCTTCTGCCTTGATGAAAATTTGGAATGGATTAAACCGGCGTTTCTTGTTCAATAGGAAGAACAGCATGCTTTTTCATTTCTCTGTATTCTGTGTGGTTTTGAGATGAAAATCAAGATGTAGCAAAGTGCATTAATAGGAAGTGTTAGTTTCAAGCTTGTTTCTAGTGAGACAGAGATCATTTCAAAAATTGGATATTTTCTTTTGTTGTTAACGTTATCTAAATGGCGTTTTCATGTTCAAGAACTGCTTTCGACTCATTTAGTCCTCTGCATTCTACGTGGTTTTGAGATGAAAACGAGATGTAGCAAAGTGCAGAAGCATGAATTTTCATAGCTGAAGAAGTGTTAGTTTCAAGCATATGATTGCTCAAATTGGATGTTTTCTTTTGTTGTTAACATCATCCAAATGGTGTTTTCTTGTTCAAGAAATGCTCGTTTCGAGTCTTGAAGTCCTCTGCATTCTGCGCGGCTCTGAGCTGAGAACAAGATGTAGCAAAGATCAGAAGCAATTTGTTTACATTCTTGATAAAGATCATTACAGAATCACATCTTTTTCCTTTGTTTCAATGAATTTTTAAGTGGAATTCAATGGTGTTTTCTTGTTCAAGAACATCTTGTCTCCACTCTGCACTGTGTTGTGGTTTTGAGACGAAAAACATGCTGAAAGCACGCGTTAAACCAACTCCATCTCGTCTCTGATGACACATTAAGCCTTCTGTTCTGCTCCATCCTATTATGCTTTCGTGTAATCTCAAATCTCGCACTGCAGGTATGGATTTCATGGAAACGAAACGACGAACCAACTTAACTAGGCAGCTTCTCGTGGTGGCCGGAGTCACTGCACTTCTCATTCTCATCATCAATTGGTCTAATAGCACTTCAACTTCTCTCAAGGTATACCTTTTTCCCCCATTCCATTATGCATCAAACACTTGAGTTTCTTGCTGATTCGATCTAAGATTTTTGTGCGCGTCTCAGTTCTCTCAGCACGAGCCTGGAGTCACACATGTGCTAGTGACCGGAGGGGCGGGCTACATAGGCTCCCACGCAGCTCTTCGCCTCCTAAAAGACTCATACCGCGTGACTATAGTGGTATCTCTCAAATCTTTCCCATAGTTAGACTTATGCATATGTGCAGGCAGATGGCTTAGCGCGTTTTTTGTTGTAGGATAATCTCTCCCGTGGCAACCTTGGCGCCGTTAAGGTCCTCCAGGCGCTCTACCCTGAGCCCGGGCGTCTCCAGTTCATCTATGCCGATTTAGGAGATGCATCTGTGGTATATATATATATATGCTCTTCACTCACTTGGCCTAATTTGGCCTAATTCAGCTTAGTTTAGAGAAAAAAATTGTTAGTAATTTTTTGTGTTGGTTAATTAGGTGGACAAAATATTCAAAGAGAATGCATTTGATGCTGTGATGCATTTTGCTGCTGTGGCCTATGTTGGCGAAAGCACGGCCGAGCCTCTGAGGTGAGACGCCGTCGTGTTGCAGCAAGAGCGTGCTCGATCCTAACCCTCGATGTGATGCAGGTACTATCACAACATCACCTCAAACACCCTCGTGGTGGTGAAGGCTATGGCGGCCCACGGAGTCAAGACTCTGATCTATTCGAGCACTTGCGCGACGTATGGCGAGCCCGAGAAGATGCCTATTACGGAGGTTACTCCACAGGTTGGTTTGGCATTGTCTTAATCAATTTTTTGGGGGTTGAAAGTTGAAAGGAGACGTATTAGAGTGGACGTGTTTAGGTACCTATAAATCCGTACGGGAAGGCCAAGAAGATGGCGGAGGACATGATTTTGGACTACTCGAAGACCTCGGACATGGCCGTGATGATCTTGAGGTACTTCAACGTGATCGGGTCCGACCCCGAGGGGAGGCTCGGGGAGGCGCCTCGGCCCGAGCTGCGCGAGCAAGGGAGGATCTCGGGCGCTTGCTTTGATGCTGCTAGAGGCATAATCCCCGGCTTAAAGGTGTGTTTTTAAACCTTTTCTAGAATAGTTTATGCAATTATTGAAAAGGAAAAAGCCATTTGACAATATTAATAAATAAAATAAGTAAGTGGTAGTGGTAGTAAAAAGAAAAATAGTAGATGAATAATTTAGAACTAAATAACAAAATTGATGAGGTCATGGTCGTGCATAAACGGTTGCAGATCAGAGGAAGTGACTACAACACAGCGGATGGAACTTGTGTGAGGGACTACATAGATGTGAGTGACCTAATAGACGCACACGTCAAGGCTCTGGCACATGCCAACCCCAAGAAAGTCGGAATCTACAATGTTGGCACGGGAAAAGGTGAGCTGCTCTGATCTGATCAAATTGACAAAGGTGGGCTGTAGGCCCCAAATAATTCTACAATTACTCGAACTAAACAGCCTCGATATTTGGAAACGCAGGTAGCTCGGTGAACGAGTTTGTGGCGGCTTGCAAGAGGGCGACGGGTGTGAACATCAAGGTGGAGTACCTGAGCCGGAGGCCCGGGGACTACGCGGAGGTGTACAGCGATCCTTCCAAGATTTGGAACGACCTGGGATGGAAGGCCAGGTACACGAATCTTGAAGACAGTTTGTCGACTGCTTGGAGATGGCAGAAGGCACACACCAATGGCTACAACACTTGAACTTCATGGCTTTTCCTTATTGGATTTGAGTCTCATTTTTTGTGACCAATCCATGTTTTTGTGAAAGAGAGAATGCATGCTTTATTGTGTGTTTCTCTCTACGAACATGGTATCACCGCATGCGAAAAGATTCTTTTTTTTTCAGTGTATAAAAAAAAGCGAAGCGATACGTGTGAAACTATGCATAAAATTATATTGTACTATTATCATATTATTGAATGGAGAAAAGAAGAAAGATTATTTTTGAATTTTTTAGGTGGGGATTATGAAATGTCTATATTCAAGAGTTTACGTGCCATTTATTAAATTTTTCACCTTAGATGGTAATAATTTAAATAATGGAGTAAAATTTGAAAACAACATACAAAAACCATGGAGTTTAAATTTTATTTTTAAATTATCAAATCTCTTGTTGAAGTTTAAAATGACTAAATTTAAATTTTTTTCCACTGTCGCATTCATATATGAAAAGATGTCTTTCGGCGTCGTTTAAAATAAGATGAATTACAATTGAAATGAAAAATATTTTTCCAAAAATAAAGAAAAAATAGCGTTTCTTACTCAACCACGTATTTGAAACAAGAACCATACACGCTAACCACAGTCCACAGGATCACTTCCATTGGACTTTAATTAATCTATTCTGTTCAACAAAAACTGAAACCAACTGTAATTCTTAGCGCAATTAATTGATGGCTTTGCATTTGAGCAACGCTTGCTTCTCTGCGATAAGCAGGGGCAGTAAAGTTGGTGCAGTGAGAGCTGTGGCTTCTGAGCAAGGGAGTGTTTCGGTGAAGACAGCTGAGGTAGAAAAATTGAGTCTTGGAGGTTCCCAACAGCAAGTGACCCGGATTGGAATCGGAGCTTGGTCATGGGGCGACACCAGTTATTGGAATAATTTTGAATGGGATGGTGAATTTTCATGCCTTGCTTGTTCTTCTACCTAGATTTTGTGGTTCTAGAGTTTTTCTGTGTGTGTTTGATGCTTTGTGTTGATTTAGTTGTGATTGTAATCTTTGTTTGTTTCTATTTTGCTCTGTGTGTGTGTGTGTGTGTTGAAGAATGTGGTGATTTGAGTTTCATTATTGTTGTGATTCTGCTGTTTTTGATGATGAATAGGAAAGTTATTTTGCTTAATTTTGTGTGTGTGTTGATGTTTTGTCTTGATTTTGTTGTGATTGTAAACCTTGTTTGTTTATTGAAGTTGTTGATTTTATTTTGCTTTTGTTGTTGTGAACTTTCATTAATGTTGTGTGTGTGTGTGTGGTGAAGAATGTGGTGATTTGAGCTTCATTATGGTTGTGATTTTGCTGTTTATGATGAAAATGGAACATAATTGGCTTCTGTGAAAGATGAACTGGCATGGAGTGTGATGAAATTCTTTTTTTTTTTTGTGTGTGTAAAATTTTTTGATGTTTGCCCTAATGAAATTCTGAGAATGAAGAAGATGACGTTTTCCCTCATTTTACCCCTAATTTTTATACGGAGAATCGAAAAAAGCAGAGCTTTGTGTTGATGGATTGGACAAAATGGGAAGTTCTGCATCATTTCACCATTGAATTCTGAAATGAGAAACTTGTTTGGGAAATACTAATTCATTTTCAAATAGGACACTTATCTGGGGAAGGAGAGAGCGTTGGTTATAGATTTGAAATCGATTATAGATGTTAATGCAGCTGCAGGTAATGGCTAAGGAGAATAATCTCAAACTTACTTTTCTGGTAGCATTTCTCGAGTTCTTGCTTTTGTCATTGTTTGAAGCACCCCATCATGATTGTATTGAGCTATGAAGTATTTTCAATGTTAGTGTCCCCTCACAGAGTTGTGAGTGTGAGCGTGTGTGTGTGTGTGTGTGTTCTTGTCTGAAAGTGAAGCAATACGGACTGTATCCTACATACATTGCTTTCATTTCTTGAAAATTGGCGCTCATTGATATCCAAACACCAAGTTTGGAATTGTATTGGAATGTGAAAAATGACGTACTAATGTTGCCCTTATGATTTGATTACAGATAGGAAAATGAAGGCCGCCAAGGCTGCTTTTGATACCAGTGTCGATTGTGGTATAACATTTTTCGACACTGCAGAGGTTTATGGCTCTCGGGTGGGAAAATGGTTTGGTTTTTCTACTATTTCTTTAAGTCATTACATGAACTGTCCAAAATTTATTTAGAAAATTTGTTATGTTTTGCTGTTGCAGATGTCATTTGGTGCTATAAGCTCTGAAACACTTCTCGGAAGGTAATGATAGATTGCAGTCGTGACTGAAAATATGTGTTATTCCTTTTCTTGATAATTGAGGTGTTTTATGTTGCTAAGGTTCATCAAAGAAAGGAAACAAATGGATCCAGAGGTGGAAATTGCTGTTGCTACTAAATTTGCAGCTCTACCGTGGAGGCTTGGACGCGAAAGTGTTGTTTCTGCTCTGAAGGAGTCTCTATCTCGTCTGCAGCTGCCGTGTGTGGAGCTCTACCAGCTACATTGGTATAGGCTGCAGATTTCATCAGTTTTTTTGTCGTGCAATTTTTGCTGCATAACTGATTTATTTCCTTGTGCACATTTCAGGCCGGGGATCTGGGGAAACGAAGGTTGCTGATGACTACTACATTTGTCTATTTAGCGTTGAAGATTAACGGTTATTCTTAGAAAATTTGGAATTGTTTTTCTAGGATACATCGATGGTCTAGCAGATGCCGTGGAGCAAGGCCTTGTAAAAGCCATTGGAGTCTCAAACTATAGTGGTAAATTTTGTGATTGATCTTTGAATTGTGTCTATTGTTCGTTATGTTTTCGAGAAGAGAAGTGGCACGAAGGAGTTTTTGGTTGCAGAGAAGCGCCTTCGTGCTGCACACGAGCAACTTAAGAAGAGAGGTATACCTCTTGCTTCAAACCAAGTGAACTACAGCCTCATATATCGACTCCCAGAGGAAAACGGTGTGAAATCTACCTGTGATGAGCTCGGGATCACATTGATCGCGTATTCACCAATCGCTCAAGGTGCCATCTACATTAAACATCAACTATTCTTGTGTGTGTGTTTTTGAATAAAAGTGTTTTTGTTTTGGAGAAAAAGGCCTAAATTTGGTTTTTTTTTCCTGGAATGTTAGGTGCTCTAACGGGGAAATATACTCCGAGCAACACGCCATCTGGCCCTAGAGGCCGGATTTACACCTCCGAGTTCATGTCAAAAGTGAGTCCTCGTAGGATTTAAGGTTTAGTGTTTAGGCTCCGATTCTCTAACTTTCCGTTTCTGCTATCTGCAGCTGCAACCCCTTATAAACCGGATCAAGGAGATAGGCGAGAGCTAAGAAAAAACCCCGACTCAGGTTCGTTTCCGTGCTACATTTTGTTTTGCACGAATATCTAAACTTACTGCACCTTCAAAGCGACGTTGAAAAGGCTTATAATGTTCGTCTTGTGATTGGGAATTGGACCAAAGTTCGTGATTTTTTTTAGTTGATCAAAAAGTTCGATGACAGGTAGTTTTGAACTGGTTGATAGCTCAAGAGAACGTCGTTCCAATCCCGGGAGCCAAGAACGGGGAGCAGGCTAAGGAGTTTGGTGGTGCAATCGGGTGGAGGCTCACCAATGAGGAAGTCGAGGAGCTTCGTTCCATGGCCTCGGAGGTCAAACCGGTCATTGGTTTCCCGGTTGAGAAGTTGTGAGGTTTGCTTCAACTTCAGCTTAATTAGATCAAACATTTATACACATATATAGCTGATGTATACATGTTTTATACCTTTGATCACATGTGCTCCAATTTTCATTTTTTGGGTACTAAGGTAAGGTAATCCCATAACTCACTTTTCGAACTTATATTTTTTAAATAGATAATTAAAATCATAAAATTACGAATGTTCTCATGACAATGATTTTACATTTTTGTGAAAAAATAAATGACATGACATTTAGCATGAAAATAAATAAAACAATGAAAAGGAAAATATATCAATCATATTCTATGAAGAACAAAAGTGGGGTTATGACTATAAGATTCTTTTAATATTAGCAGATAAGAAATATTCTGACATATTCAACACTGGCGGCTCCCATAATTTCTCATAGTTGGAAGTATTTCATTATTTTTATCTCCAAAATGATTTTTTTTGTTCGATAATACTGTGGTATCAGCATAATTATTTTTGGGGTTAAAAGAGTTATTCAATTATTATATAATTAATTTTGTTTTGGTTCTAATTAAGCTAATCTCATTTATCAACCATTTCTAAGGGTTTATATTCAATTGTAACTTTTTATCTAATTATGGATGTCGAAGAAGATAGATGAAACAAATTAGAAAGCAAAAGTCAAATAAAATTATACTCCATTATACTTCAATAAAATAAGAAAATATCCAATGATTTAAATGCTAGATGAAAGAAATAAAGGAATCGAGAAAAGGAAAGAAAAGGAAAGTAGCCAACTTTCAACTGCATGTATTTATATCATATTCAATTTATTTCCATTATAATTTCTTAATATGACTCCTTCAGAATATAAACAATTAACATCTGTATAATGTGACAAGAAAATTACATTACATGATTAACACATCTAAAATTGTTTCATATTGTGATATGAATAATCCTCCTTGGTTACCATAAAATTGGTAAAGTACTATGAGAATAGAAATGTTGTGATAGAATAAAGCAATTGTATAATCGAGATAAACAGAAACGTAAAGAGACACAAAATTTTGTGGTTCATCAATGTTGTGTTGACTACGTCCACGACCAGAAAATTGAAAACATATTTTATTCATATTGTTTTCAGATTACAGATTCAATGCATACTAACAAAAAAAGTGATTAGAATAATTATTAGGTGGAAAAATAGGAAAACAACAATCAGTATCATTTTTTCTAATTTCTTTAAACAAATTATAAATGAAATAATTCAAATTAATATAATATGATGAATTCATTTTGATTGAAGTCTAATGGTATCACATAGTTATAAAACTATGTCAACGTTGAAATCTGAAATCTGATTCGTTGCAAAATTACAACGAATCAATAATTTAATTGTGAAAAATCAAAATAAATGAATAATTTATATACTAATTTTAAAACTAATATACAAAATTAGAATTTTACAAAAAATTTAAAAGTTAAAATGTAAATTATCCTTTTGTTTCAACACAAAAGGATAATTCATCAAAAGATATTCTCATCCCCAAAAAACTTGTAACAGCTGAATCTAATGGCAACACAAAATCCCACAACAAAAGATATTCTCATCCAATCCTAACTACTTTTGCAAAATTCTACGCAAAATTCATCACTTTCTTATTAAACCCAAAAAGATAAGGTACTCCATAATATAATGAATAAAAATAATACTCCAGTTGAAAGGCATCAGCTTTACAGCGAATCTCTGAGCAGCCAAATATTGGATGAGTCCACGTGGCACGCTGGGTGCTCGTTTCTTGATCACACCACAGCTGTTCATTCTTCCAACTAAGAACTGGCCGCGTGGGACAGGGTTTGATGCTGACGCAGATTTAGTTTTTTTCAAAGAGAAGAAGAAAAAACTAGTTGAAACTTCAAAGCTCTCTTCCTGGAAGGGCCTATTTCTCTTTCAGTGGTGTCACCTCAAACACCTACAGTTTGTGTTTTTGTGTGTGAGTGAGTGGGAATTTTGATGTGTTTTTTTGCAAGGTGAGAGTGGTTTTGGAGGTGGGGCTGTCTTTTTTTTGTGTGGCTAAAGTATCAAGATTCGATTTTTTTTTTCAAACTTGATTTTTTCCACTTTGTTTATAGGGATGGTTGAAGGTGTTATTGTTTTCTTGCCATTTTGCACATGTTTTCCTTTTTTTTAATGTGGGATCTGTTTTTGGTTGATTGTTTGTCTGATTCTTGAACTTAATGTGATCTTGCAGGTGTTGTTGTCTTAGCTAACTGTGCTGCTTTGCTTTCATATTGATCTTCCTATCTTTTGTAGAGGTAATCTCTCTCTCTCTCTCTCTCTTGTTGATTGAGTCTTGAATTCATGTTTTTGTTCATTTTGTCTTGTAGGTGTATTGTCTGACTTTGTTGGGCTGCCTTTACACAGCTTCTTTGTAGAGGTAATCTCTGTTTGTGTGTGTGTGTGTGTGTGATTGATTAAGTTAATAGTGAGTTTGTTAACAATCACATCTGTTTCCTTTTAAAGTAAAACAGAATAAACTATTATAGATGTTTCAAACAGTTTGCTATTGATGACTAATCCATTTTCTAACAGTTTTAGACTTTTAGTCTACTAACTAATAATTATTTTATTACAACTTTATAGGAATAATTTTGAGGCATGGATAGTTGTCTTCCTGATTGGAACACTGATGTTGGAGGTGAATTTCCTGTCCCTCTTCAAAGAAAACCCCTTGGGTAAGTTTCCTTTTTTCGTGTTTGAACCCTAGACCTCGTTGTTTGCACGATGTTTGTGGCTAGAATCTATTTATGATTGTGGTTGGCAGATTACAGAATGAGTTGGTTGAACTATTGTGGCAAAATGGGGAGATTGTGTTGCATAGTCAAACCAATAGGAAACAATCAAAGCAAGCTACTTTGATTCAAGGTGATGATGATGATGAGACAGTTTCATGGATTGATTGCCCTATTGATGAATCATTTGAGAGGGAGTTCTGTGCTAATTTCTTGTCTGAGATCCCTCCATCCTTGGATGAATCGAGCAAGAAGCAGGATGGCGAAAGGGAGTTCAAATTTGGCGAATCATCTGAGGTTATTCACCAAGGATTTGCCCCGCCTCTGCCTCCACCTCCACCTAGATTTGAGGAGGGTGTGGCCGGGAAGAGCGTTGAGTGCTCTGGCATGACTGTCGGGTCGAGCCATTGTGCGAGCAACCAAGTTGTGAATGAAGTGGACATGAGTTGGGCTTCAAGCCGTGGGGCTGGGAGGGGAAATTACGAGGGCGTGGAGAGGGAGGTGCCCGGGCAGGCTAGGACGTCTTGCTCTGGTGGATCCGGTAGTGGTAGTTTGTGGAAAACGAGTAGCATGTCGAATGAAACAAACAGGCACAAGAGGAAGAGCCGTGACATGGAGGAGTCTGAATGTCCGAGTGATGTGTGTGACACCTTGTCCTTTTTTGTGTTCTTTTGGTTTTGTTTTGAGCTTCTTGATGTTATAGCAATGGATTGAGGTGCAAAAGGTTTTGTGTAGGCGACTGAATCGGAGTCGGCTGCAGGGAACAAAGCAAAGAACGGGGCTGCCCGAAGGAGCCGTGTAGCTGAAGTGCATAACATGTCTGAGAGAGTAAGCATTGGTCAAAATTTAGACAAAACAGAGTTTTTGTTGTTGTTGTTGTTGTGGACTTGTGGTGATGGTGATGATATTTCTTCGTGTTTCTTGTATCGATCCGTTGATGCATTGTCGTGTTTCCTTGCAGAGGCGAAGGGACCGGATCAACGAGAAGATGAAGGCGTTGCAGGAGCTCATCCCTCATGCCAACAAGGTAGAACCAAGTCTAACTCACCTAGATTCTTGAAATGCACTAGTGCCTGTTTGGTTGTTTCGTCGTTTGAGCTTTTTCATTCGTGCAGTCTGACAAGGCGTCCATGTTAGACGAGGCGATCGAGTACATGAAAGCCTTGCAGCTGCAGATTCAGGTAAGTTGGAGTAGATTTAGGTCATTTTTGCTATAAATGTGTGATGAGTGTTTGGTTTCAATCTGTGTGTTGTTGTAGTTGATGTGGATGGGGAGGGGGATGGCGCCGATGATGCTTCCAGGCATGCAGCAATACATGTCGCGTGTAGGGATGGGTGTCGGGCCAACCATGCTGCCCGAGATCCATAACCTAATGCGCTTGCCGCCCATGGATCAAGCTATGAGTGGGCCGATCCAAGCTCGGGTCGGCCCTCATAACCCGTTGTTGAACCCGGTTAATTATCCGAACCAGATGCCAAGCTCGAGTTTCCAAGAGCAATATGCTAACTTTATGAACTTTCACTCGATGCAAAGTGCTCCGCCTCAGGTGTGTTTCACACACTTGCCGCGATCCTAGATATCTATTCTGATGCAAGAATTCTTGCACCGTAAAAACTTGTGTAATCATTGGTGAGTCAAACACAGTAAATACTTCACTATAATGGTGTTTTGGTTCACTCAGATTCATATTGTGAACTAAAACGTCCATACAGTGAAGTAGATCGTTGTGATCTAATGACTGAGATTTGTTCTCTAATTATGCACCTAATATTAGTTATACTTTGATCATCTTCTCAAACACTCGTATCTAATGGCATATTTGTAATTTTTGCAGTCGATGAACATGTTCAACTTCGCATTTCGTCCGACCCAGCAAAATCAAGGCAACGGGAACACGTCCGTTGGATGAGGAGGCCTATGCCTCTTTTAATTTCATCCATTTGTTGTGATTTTTTCTTGTACCTAAAGATAAGTGAGCCATATTATTGAAAGTAATCCAGATTAATAAAATGACTGAATTGTAATATTGGGATATTTGTTTTCATTTTATATAAGTTTTCATAAATTTTAGTTTTGCATACAAATTTTAAAACCTTTACGTAAATAATGAAACAGTTGATTTCTTTTTATTTTACAATCAATCAAAATTTCAGCACATGGATTGATAACTTACATGAAACTTTAGAACAAAACAATGTTAGTACATTATAGCCAGTAAAACAATATTGTATTACATTAAATTTAATAAATTCAGTTGTTGTGCCTAAATTCAATAAAATAAATGATTTAATTTCGTGTAGTATGATGTTTTACTTCGACAATGAAACATCTTTTTAGTTGATGTTCAAAAATATCATGTAAATAAGTCAGCAACGCATGTCAATACCATAATCTTGATTGGCTTTATAATCAGAACAAACCAATAAGAAATGGTAGTAAGATTTTTGATTGATTGTAATATTAGAACAAATCAACAAAAAAATAAAAGTATTCTATCATTCTCCTAAGAGGCGCGCGCATACACACACTTGAAATGCAACAAAGAGAAATGCAATATTGTATTATAAGTATCAAGTTAGCTACATAAATAATCATATATATGAATTCAGTCTTAATCAAGAACCCTTATTTCTAGATTTTGATTTCTACCTGGTTCAAGAGTTCATCACTGATACTCTGACTCTGATCATTCAAACGAGGCGACCTCCTGGCTACCGCTGTTTCTCACAGAGCAATCAGTACCTCATTGCTATGGGAGTTCCAGAGAAGCAGAGTCTAGAACTTTATATACGCGATATCAATAATGGAACTGACACTGGAACATCCTCGCCCATGACAGGCTGGAAGAGATCTAACTCTCCGTGGCACTCCAAGACGCGCATCCTGCAGTCTTGAGCGGCAGTCAAACCAGTAGAGTATGCACCATGGGCGGATCCTGGATAATCTATGCTTGTTGCTTCACCAGCAAAAAAGAGGTTGTCAACAGGGACCCTCAGCCTCTCATACAGATCATGGGATTTGCCTACTGTATCATAGCTATAGGAGCCCAATGAATTTGCATCTGTCCCCCAATCGGAAACGAGGTACTGGATCTGCACAGTTTATGTATGATCTTTAGTGTTACAGGTAAGATGATCCGAATGAAAATTGTAGTATAATGTAAGGCAGTGAGAATTCAACAAATTGAATATGGAAACATTACATACCGGTTCAGAAGCATTTGGAAACATCCGTTGAAGTTGTGTAAGAGCAAACTTTGCAGCAGACTCGTCAGGCATTTTCTCGATGTCACGGGCAAATTGCCCAGACGGCATGTAAACGAGGACCCGATTCCCTGTGGCCTTGTGCAGATTGAGAAAGTAACTGCACACGTAAGTAGTTTCAGCAACAATCCCCAAAAACTCTACGTTTGGCCAAAAGACCTTGTCGAAATGCAAAACTATCTTGTTCTCAATCCCGACTCCAATGTCCCTGATTGCTTCTTCTTTCCAGTCAGGTAATCTCGGCTCAAACTGGATGCTGTTTGATTTCAGAACACCAAGAGGAACAGAAATGACAGCAGCATCTGCTACAAGCACTCTCCCATCATCTACTGTGATTTTAACTCCACTATGACCTCTGACTATTTTTGTCACTCTAAAAGTAAAACCCAAAATCAAGAAAACCCAAGTTCAGATCAGACTGTATATCAGAGAGGAATAATATAGAGGCTAAGTGGATCGTGTGTTACCTGTGGTCCAAGCGGATGTCAAGACTTTTAGCAAGAGTATTTAAAACAGGAAGATAACCCCGGACCATGAGCCCATGTCCACCAGGGAGCAACTCTTCCTATAAAGCAAATACATCAAATGTTAATAAAAACTCGAACGATATCTTTAGATTGATCGAACCGTCTAGTTGCTATTTGCTAATTGCAAGCTCTAGCTTGGTTTTGCTACCTCTTATATATTTGAAAGAAAAAGACGTACTTTGCAGATAAATTCTTTGAACTCATTTCATCACTACATGAACAGATAACACATACGTAATAGTGTAATACAAATTATACAATCCTGAAATTTTTTATAAAAGAACAAACTTTTAAGCATAAGCAAGTAACCTGATCCCAGCCTCTAAGTGAGATAGTATCAGCATCTGCAGCAAACCAGCCTTCCATTCTGCAGAGGTACCACTGTAACACATTATGATCGACTCCTTCCAACCTACAAATGCGCCAACCTCTTCAAAAATGCCACAAAATCAGAACAAAATAAAGGTTCCAAGATTTGATGCATGGAGAACCTTAGGTCCGGCCTCCTCTCAAAAACAATTGAGATGGCACGTTGGATGGACATGTCCTCTCTGAATTCCTGTCTAATAACATCAGTCTGAAAAAAGAAAATTCAAACCAAATCAGAAATTAGAACTAATATCTAGGGAAAAGGGTCACTGCACTCTGCAGTTTGGGAATGTAAAAAAAATTGAAGGGGTCAGAGAGAAGATGGACGTGGCGTGCCTCTCTCAAGATGGCCTCAAATGTTTCGCCAGCCTTTGCGACTAAGTCTTGAGGGACTTGATTACCATCCATGTCATAAAGGGCATAGCTGATGGAACAAATGGAAACCAATTATATCATGAATGTAAATAATGTAAGAAATATGTTCAATGATCTAAATCGTAGAACAATACATTAACAGTAATTGAATCAACATGCCAAACATATACAAACAATCAATATCTTCAAAAGGCATACAGTAAAGTCTGTGATATATTATGGGCATGGCATGCAATGAATCAAAGAACAAGAGTCGCATAAGGCTGAAATAAGAAACACTTATGAATTGCGTGTTACTCCTTTCCAAGTTCACAAGTAACAAAGGAAGGAGATACTACCGGAAACTAACAGCTGATATCAATGCTTTTACAAGTCCAATTTAACAGGAAATGAACATATATTCTTGAATGGCCACACTCAAGTTGCAAGGGGCAAAAGGGGTACCTTTCTAAATCATGGTCATACAAAACTGAGTTGTCCCCACTGGTCCGGTAAAGTGGTAGTCCCAATCTCCCAATGAGCGAAGACAATGGGTTCTCATTGCCAACACCATGTAGCCTGAAGAAGAATGCAGAATGCAGACAGTAGTTAGCAAATGTAGAATACAACAACTGAAACACGAAAATGCTGTAGGAAAAAGATCAATTACCATGATGCACCCAAGTCAATAGGAAAATCAAATGAATAATTGGTATGAACACGGCCACCAATTCTATTCCGTGACTCCAACAAGGTAACCTGCAAAACCACTTTCTTCAGGACCCAAATCGACAGTTGTGAACACAGTAGCCAACAGTCTGCATATAAGTGTATGCATATACCTGAAACGAGGCATCATGAAGAGTCCGTGCAGCTGTAATGCCGGCAAAACCAGCACCTATGACGATAACTGATGGAGAGTTTGTCAATTTCCTCTCCAAGCTTGAATCGCAAAGATCTACCAGATTAAATTTCACTCAAATTAACACTTTTTAAAAGATTACAAACATCTAAACAGATTTACTCTGAGTTACTATATAAGACTTCATTTTAAGTCTCAACACTAACAAGTGGCTCGAATAACTTATGTCCATCCATATCCGATACTAGATCGATTGCACCATCAAAGGTAATTAAGCTGATGTGATGAACTGAAGATGAAATAAAATCGTATATTTTCCTTTAAATTTGAATTAGAGATGAATCAGTACTCCCATGTTATCTAATATACTCCCATTCAATTATATAAATTAGATACAACTACAAGCATATGTCATCAACTAGTGTATATATATATATATATTATATATAATTATATATAGCCTTGGCCATTGCATATATCCAGCTATGCAAACACAAACACATACCAAAATGAACTAGACAAGCTGCATCAAGAACAATTAAAGAATCCATTAAATAATAGTAAGCGAGAACTCTAAAAGAAAACAACCGAAACACACACTTACTAGATCGCAATTGACGATTAAACTTGTTGTCTCCCGAATCCATAATTCAACAAAGAATTGAGGCCGCGGTGGGTATAAAGGGCACAAGTTCTACTAGTGCTACTAAAAATGATCGATGTTAACCTCGATAGAAGCTTGGGTAATCTTAATAGCAGGAGGAACAATAAAAAGCTGGTTTTGGAGAAAATGAGAATAGAAGTGATGAAATGGTTGGAATTCGACGAAACACCCAGCTTGACGGACCCGCTCATGCGTCTGCCCAAATCCCCAAAAGTCGGAGAGGAAAAAAGGACTAGAATGGCTACCGGGATTTGAATTCTGCAAACTATTGAGAGTCCCAATCCAGCTTCCACAATCACTGAGGCGATCCGCAATAAATTCGTCGATATTTCCTATAAAAAGGAGAAGGATTGCGGGAAAAGTCCGATATTGGGATTTGGGATCGAATTGTAGTGGGTTTTGTGTTTCTAGAGGAAGGTGTGAAGGAGTATTTATAGTATCTGTGAATTGCTAAAGAATAATGCTATGCGGCCACGTTATGGCCAGCCATAAATTAATTAAATAACAAAAAAAATTAATTTTTTTTCAAATTTATGGTTTAATACTACTTGATTTTACTTTTATATAATCTTCATTATATGTTGTTCAACATATTAGTGTTGTTCTTTCGTAGTTTTTGCTCAACTTATTACTACTGTCATTTCTTGATTGTTGCTCAACGTATACACTAATTCGTGATATTAATGTGTTTTACGTAATGGAATTCAAAGATAAGTATCAACTCACAAGTCCATTCACACACATATAAGTTTATATCGGTAATTCAAATTTTTTTATACATGTAAATGGACTAAATTAACTCTTTATGACCGGCCACATTATGGCCATTTAGCATCACTCATTGCTAAATATGATGTCTACCTAATGTTTTATTTTTTATTAGATGGCTGTCATTTCTTTTTTTTACCATATACAGTAGGATACAGTAGTACTTGGTTATTATTTTATTTTATTTTATTTTATTTTATTTTATTTTATTTTATTTTATTTTATTTTATTTGCTGAGGACGTATTATTCATGTTCTTTACTAAGAAAATGTGGACTCGTTTGCTGAATTTGATGGAATTTATCAGGTTTAATTGTCTTGAAAAGACATCAATACTATGTATGGTAAAATATCTATATAAATATTTAATTAATTATTTGGCCGAGTGTACTAAAAGAATATAGTACTTGGTATTCGGCACAACATCCATAAATTATGAATCATAAGTTACAACATTAGAATTAATTTATACTCCCTTCGTCCAACAAAGATTGTCTCATTTTTCCATTTCCGTCCGTTCCACAAAATTTGTCTCATTTCACTTTTTACCATTTTTAGTAGTAGACTCATATTCCACTAACTCATTTCTACTCACATTTTATTATAAAACTAATATATAAAAGTAGGACACACATTCCACTAACTTTTTCAATTAACTTTTCATTACATCTCTTAAAACCCGTGTCTGATCAAAGTGAGACAATCTTTGTGGGACTGAGGGAGTAACATGGATAGCATCAATATATAACCAAATAGTACTATGAATTTAAATGACGAAGTTGATGTAATTATAGATTTTGGTTCGATTCGCAATTAGATTTTGTAACAATCTTATAATTAAACAAATTATTTATTTTTGAACAAATGTAGTAAGTATAAATTTTAATTTCATATAAAATATTTATATTAGCTCACAAAAGAGAATTGGCAACGTGAAAGCAAAACAAAGGCGTCGGTGATGGTGGGCCCCTTTTAACTAAATGCGTCGCTTATTAATTAACCCACCAACGAATTCGTGATGCAATGTATATTATTTTATTAATTTTTTCAATATCTTGAATGTCGAAAAAAAAATATTTATGTCTGGTTGATTATTTATTATAGGGGAATTTTTTTTCATAATTGTGTTTATTATTTTTTCTTCTTAGATATTATTATAATATACTGTATAATATAATCTCAAATTATATTTTTTTAGTTACGATATTAGAGCATCTACAATAGGGGAGTTGTGGCTCCCGACCCGGGGGTGGCTGGGCCGCGGCTCCCTATTGCTGGAGTCACATAGAGCCGCAGCGAGGGGGGAGGCCCATGGGCGTGCCACACAGCCGGCCTGGCCGGGGCGCGGCACCCTATTGTGGTGGTCGAGAGCCGCAGCGCCTGCCTAGATTCGATTTTTTTTTTCAGTTTTTGTGCTAATTTATGGAAACAAATTTTTAAGAAGGTGAAGCAGAGAGAGAAATATGGACAGAGAGAGTGTGTGTGGGACGCCGATTTTCAAAAAATAATTAATTTGGCATTAATTTAGCTTTAATTTAGGAAATAAATAATCTCTAAGACTAAATCCCAATTAAAATTGTCAACTTTTTAATTAAGGATTGTGATTTCAATTCACACCTTAATTACGGAAATAATTAAAATTTGAATTTTCAATAAATATATTTACTGGGTTGTGATCAATTGAGATTTTTAGCCTAATTGAGAATTGAGATGCATTATTAGCCACTCATTTTTATTAAATAAGTGGTTCAGAATTTGCAAAATAGAAAATATTTTTAGATTAATTAATTATGAAAGGGCAGAATGATATTTTCATGGTACATTTTATTCAATAAATATTTTTTTAAATTTTTATTTTTTCAATTTTTTTAATTTTTATTTTTTTTTAATTTTTTTTTTGTCAACTATATATACAATTCATGTCAACTACACCCATATAATATCAATTACATATACAATTCATGTCAACTACATATACAATTCATGTCAACTATACACATATAATGTCAACTATAAGTTGTTGACATTTGATGTGCAGACTATCAACGATAATACCCCCGAGATGACATAATCTACTTGCAGTTGACATTTCGAGAATGTTGTGGATAATTAGCTGAAAATGCATCTCAATTCTCAATTAAGCTAAAAAAACTCAACAGGACTCTATATTTACTTGTAATTGTCAACTTTTTTTTAATTAATTTATGTTTTTTTTTTTCTAATTATTATAGTCCAATAATTTTTATTCTAGTTAAATTAAAATATAACTAAAAATAAAAAATTATTAATTTGTGGCTTGAACTTGTCCACTGTTAGGGTGCAATTTTTTTTATGGTCCGGCCAAATTTCTTGGCCTTTGCCAAGTTTTTGTGGCTTTGGCTTGGCCTAAACCATTATCGACACTCTTAGGCAATTATTTGAAGGAACATAAGTGTAATGGATTAGCCCCCTCTTATTGGAAAATACCTAAAAGGCTAGCCCAAAAGGTGACATATTGTGTCACGGACCCATAGCCCATTAACCAACAAATTTAATGGTTCCCCATTAATTAAGGATTTTCAATTATATTTCATGTGTTTTTGTGAATTTGCAATTCTCTTTATTCGTTTTCCCTATTTTTTAACTTTAGGTGAAATAAAAGAAATGGCAGGAGAAGAGCCAAATAAAGATGCAGAGATGAAGGAAGTCTCGCAATCTACAGAAAGAGAGGAGGTGAGAAATATGGAAAACTCAATAGTTGCAATACATTTGTTTTCTTCTTCTTGTTGAATTGCAAGTATTTAAATGTATATTTTTATTAGAAAATCAAGACAGAGATAAACAATAGATATTTCATGTTATGTTGGTGAATACCCTGAAATTATTTATCAATTTTCAGAATTTTATGAAAATATTTTAAATCCTAGAAGCTTTCATGTTTTTTTTTGTTTTGGATAAGATCAGAACTAGTTTCCTGCAGAAAAAAAACTAACATGGTTTATTTGGATTAATTGATAATAAATTTATGAACTAAATTTCTATACATTTCGGTTTTCACATATCAACTTTAAAAATGCTTGTTAATTAATAAATTATTAATTTGATTTAATTTTTGCAACTGTGGAAGATTCAGCATGACCTTGGTGTTACTGGACAACGTATAATCCGATGAGAATTAAAATGATCTTGCATTATATTCATCAAAATTACATCGTTTAGTACTGAAAAAATAATGAATGAATTATAGGTAAATGGGGAAAGGAGGCATGACGAGTTTTGTGATATATTGCGCTTACGCATGGGCAGTGTTGACCATCACTCTGAAGATGATCAGCTTATTGCTCTCTGTTTAGCATCAAAGTTGGAGTCTCACCACATTCAATAATAACCTTTCTTTGTTCGATTGCTCAAGATCATTTTCCAATATTATTGGAAATCGATTTTGTAGAAGCCTAGCAGGGAAATATAAAAACTCATAACCATAGATTGAATGTCACATTATCTTGGGATTAATTATCAGACATTGTCTATTCAATTGAATAGTATTCATGAGACTCAATTTATTCATAACTATTTATCAGACATTGTTGTCTATTTGATGAAACAACTTCCATAAAACTCAATTTTATCTCATCCATCAACCCAATACCAATACCGATACCGATGTTTGGTTAATAGTTCATTACATATATAATTAAATAGATTATATTTTTTGTTTAACCTTAAAACATCTTTAGTAGGAGTGATAAATACTTCCTCCGTCCTAAAAAAGATATACTCTCTCCGTCCAAATAAATATGAAACGTTTGCTTTTCAGCACAAGATTTTATGTAATAGTATTGTTTTGTGAGTAAAGAATATAGAGTACAGTAAGAGAGAGGAAACGTAGATATAAAGTTATTTCTATTTTAGGAAACGTTTCATTTTCAATGGGACAACACAAAAATGATATTTATATTTTCCAAACGAACCGAACCAAAAAACCGAAAAAACTGATCCGAATTTCAAAATTTCTGTTTGGTTCGGTTTGGATATTCGGTTTTTTAAGAATTTGGTGGAGTGTGTAATAATTGAAGTGGGATAGTGATTGTTGGAGTGTGTGGGGTAGTGGAAAGTAAGACATTTTTTACTTTTTGTATGTTTAAGATTTTGTTTTGTTTTATTTTTATGAAAGTAATGACATTTGGGTGTAAATTTGATGAATAATGAGGTTAGATTTTATGTCCAAATATGGTAGATTCTAAATGTGACTCTTAAACTGGGACAGACTTAAATGACAAGTATTTTACAATTTTGGTCCGGCCTCCAAAATTAGACAAAATTTAAATATGAAAAGTTTTTAACAATATATTAATATGGACCCCACAATCCACTAATATTATTTTTAGTACCTCTTTACTCTCTATGTTACTTTTTTTCATCTATGTCATACTTTACCAATTGCATATTAAAATTCGTGTCATTTAAAAGTTTGTCCATATTTTTAGGACGGGAGGAGTATTAGTTAATATTCATTGTATTATAAGCAATTTATATTTTTAAGATATTATTATAAAAGTAATATTGATAGAAGAAAATATCAAAACCTTAAATTATTGTGCTACATTGGTTAATTAAAATAACTTAAGGTACCTAAATAGAATTTACGTCAGGGGGGAAGAAAAGGACCGAACTGCAAAACTCTTCCCTCTTCTTCTTGTATTAAGCGGAAATTATCCACACCAAATATCTAAAAAAATTCATATCTTGCCGAGAAATTCCGACAGCACTCGCACTCGCACTCGCAAAGCCGGAGCTATTTCTGGGTGCGTCAGTGTGTGTTGTATGTGTGTGGGTGTAAAGCTGAGGAAAAAATTTAAGCGAAGCTATGAGAGTGTTGGAAGACTAAAGCAAAAATGCCTCAAACAATAATGTTTTTGAAGCCCTTCATTTCTGCTCCATCAGCTTCAATTTGGAGGTATGCCTGCTCCTACTAAGCTCCTTTTATGTTCCTGGGTTTTGTGTGTGTGTGTGTGTGTGTGTGTGTAATTTCAAAGTTGGTATTTTTATGTTTATGTTTCTCCATGATTAAGCTGTGAATTTGTAAAATTGAATTGAGAATTGAATTTTAGGGAAATTTAAATCCTTGTTAGTGTGAATGTTAAAAATAAGAAATTTTTGTACAATGAGGTTGAGGCAAGGGTCAGATTTTCAGATATGATTGCATATTTATGTCTATCTTTGTGTGTCTGTAGGCGGTGGTTAGGGTTTGGGGTTTAGGGGAGTTTTCATCATTTCATTTAATTAAAAGCATGGTGTATGGGTTTCCAGCGAATCGATTGGCAGCAAGAATGGCGTTGATGCTAATATTAAGATATGTAAGAGGGCCGAGGTGGTTTGCTTTGGAATGTTGGCACCGCGAAAGTTCATGCAGAGGAGGAGGAAAGTCGAGGTTTTCAAGGATGCTGCGGATGAGGCGGACCAGAGGAGCTGGAGGAAGTTGATGCTTGAAATTGAGGAAGCTGACTCTGCCGTTGAGGTGCTCAAGAGCCGGAGAGTTAAGAACCAGGCTCTGCCTAAAGACGTCGTGGTTGGGACGCTAGTCAGATTTAAGCAGCTCAAGAGATGGAACCTTGTTAGTGAGGTATACAAGTGTCATCCCTACATCTCGAGTTTTCTTGGTTATTTTCATGTACACCAAACAATATCTTGATTACAGTCTGTGTGTGAAATTGCTCGTTGAATATCTTTGGCTCATTTTTTTGTTCTCGTTTTCTCAAGATACTCGAATGGCTGCGAACTCAGCATTGGTGGGATTTCAAGGAGATGGACTTTCTTATGCTTATTACAGCCTATGGAAAACTCGGGAACTTCACTAAAGCCGAGAGGATCATGAATTACATGATAAAAAATGGTTATCCGCCTCACGTTGTATCCTACACTGCTCTTATGGAAGCGTACGGGAAAGGAGGTCAATACAGTCAGGCAGAAGCAGTTTTTCGTAGAATGCAATCCTCAGGCCCCGAACCATCTGCAGTGACATATCAAATAATTCTTAAAACATTTGTGGCGGTATGGAATCCTGTCACTTTTGATGATTTCTTATAGTATCTGTCTTATTTTAGAATTAGAACACTGAAGTTCTTTCGTCTTTGGCTATTTCAGGCTAACAGATTTAAAGAAGCCGAAGAAATCTTTGAAACCCTACTCGATGAAAAGATTTCACCTCTGAAACCGGACCAGAAAATGTTCCACATGATGATTTACATGTACAAGAAAGCAGGGGAGTTTGACAAAGCTCGTAAACTATTTGCATTGATGACTGAGAGAGGAGTCGAGCAAAATACAGTGACTTATAACAGCTTGATGTCGTTTGAAACCAACTACAAAGAGGTTGCCAATATCTTCGACCAGGTATATTAACAAACTACTAAAACCATTTATGTAGATGATTGTCTAAATTATATTGTTCTTTAGTCTTTGCTCTCACCTTTATAGAATTTATACCAAATTGCTTATATGTTGATGGAGTTTCTCAATTTTCTGTTATTATGTTTTTATTTTTATCTTTGCTGCTAATTTTCGTTGTGCTAATTATCTGTGGAAGATATCATTTGAAATTACCTACTTCCTAGTGGTGTATTTTCCTTGAATTGCTATTTCCCAAGATATATCAACTGAATCATCTTTGTGATTTTAGATGCAAAGGTCGATTTATCGACCTGATGTTGTGAGCTATGCTCTTCTCATTAATGCATATGGAAAAGCTAGAAGAGAAGAAGAAGCTATAGCTGTGTTTGAAGAGATGCTTGATGCTGGCGTGAGGTGCGGTTCCCTTTGTTTATGCTCGTTCTAATATTGCGTGCATCATCGTTCCAAAGCAATAATATGTGCTGCATTATCTATGAAATGTCGCTGCATATCTTGGTCCGACTTTCAATTTCATAGTCGTGTGAACATTGCAAATTCGGGGTATTGCCTAGATTGGTTTATTCCTTTTTCTCACACGAGCTATGGATGCTTTTCTTTTTTCTAGGCCGACGCAGAAAGCATACAACATCTTGCTAGATGCATTTGCGATATCTGGGATGGTAGAGCAAGCACGAGTCGTCTTCAAGAGCATGAGACGGGACAGGTACATAGAGCCTTCTTTTAAATCGTATGCCAATTTCTCGTACTTCCCTTGTGATTAAATGGGATATTCTTCGTATACTGCTTGGTGATTGTGTTTCCTGTGTTACTTGGCTACATGCACCTCGATAAACGAGGAACTAGGGGGGAAATGCAACGCTAACCTTTTAGACATTCGGTTTTTATGACTCTTGTTTGTGCGTGCTGCAGATGCACTCCCGATCTCTGCTCTTACACGACTATGCTCTCGGCCTATGTTAATGCATCTGATATGGATGGTGCTGAGAAATTCTTTAAAAGGATAAAGCAAGACGGGTTCGAGCCGAACGTTGTCACCCACGGTACTCTCATCAACGGGTACGCTAAAGCAAACGATCTCGAGAAGATGATGGAGAAGTACGAGAGCATGCGCCTTGAAGGAATCAAAGCCAATGTGACCATATTCACTTCCATCATGGACGCTTTCGGGAGGAACAAGGATTTTGGCAGTGCTGTGATTTGGTATAGCGAGATGGTGTCGAGTGGCGTAACGCCCGACCAGAAGGCCAAGAACGTACTCTTGTCTCTGGCGAAAACACCGGAAGAACAGCTCGAAGCTACACAACTCGTGGAGAATCCTTCTTCAGGTCGACTCTCGAATGGAATCGCAAGCAACAAAGTCGAGAACATGGACGATAGCGAAGACGAAGATGAAGACGAGGGTAAAGTATTGGATGATGAATTCGATGAGTTGACAATTAGCAGCAATGATCAATTAGTAGAAGCTCATGCTTTGTGAAGATTGTCATAAAATTTTGGATGATTTTGGTTTTGGTTGATGCTATATAGTGTTGATAATTTTTATTCCGATAATTTGTTCTCTATAAAAAAATGGAATTTGAAAATATATACACAGCCAATGCAAAAGTTTCAAACTCTTCTAATGCTCCCTCCGTCCTAATTTAGGAGTGCAATTTAGTTAGGACACGAGTTTTAAGAAATGGTTGGAGTGTGTAATAATTAAAATGAGGTAGTGGTTGTTGGAATGTATAATAATTGAAGTGATGTAGGGAAAAGTGAGACTCTTTTGACTTTTTGTATGTAAATGTGTTTCTTTTTGTATTATTTTTATGAAAATAATGATATTTGAGTGTAAATTTCATCAATAATAAAATTAAATTTTATGTCTACCAAATGAGACTCTCTTAAACTGAGACGGAGGGAATAACACGTTTTCAGAAATATGAAGTTCTACAACATTTTAACAGTGACAGCAAATCCAAAAAGAGGATTTCCTCTCCACCTTCCTACAAATTTTCACAGCAGAAACTAAAAATTCAAATACCTTATAGCAACAACAAAAGTCTACTCTTTTTTTTTCTCGTCACAAATTGCGATGGATGTTCTTAAAATTAGTTTAAGAGTAGCCTAACAACAGAAGGATTCATCATAAAATATACATGCAGCAACATTACATACCACTGGAAAAGGAAATCAAGAGGCAGACGGGATGTAGTGTTACATCCGTCAGTATTCGAGAGATCCTACGGACGGTATGCAGTTTAAGTTACTTCTGGAGTCCTTCCGGCTCACGTAGTCATCGCAGCTGTTGCTGGTGGTGGAGAGACACAGATTTTGGGTCGAATTTGGAAGATCAAGGCCGTCTTTGCCCATTTGCTGCACTTCAAGAGACGACAGAATCTTGATGTACCACACGCTGTTCACGAATTCCCTGTGATGTGATCGAGTAGATCAAGAAACACGAAAATGTAGAACGTAAAAAGCTCCATAGAATGAGATCTCGAGGTGGTATAGTGGTGGAGTGTTTAAAATGTGACACCAATGTGTTCCAGGACAAGCGCATAGCGGGAGGTTTTCCTAATGCGGTTAATATCTCCCTATGTGATTTTCGGACTAGTACAGACAAGCGACACATGCTTTTCGATGAGAAGTGACTAAAATGTGACACGGATCAAATGCGAACGTACTTATCATATGATGAATGAAGCAGTGGGGGACAAGAGATGGTTACTTACTGCCAAGGATCATCGCCGAGGAGAAGAATATCATTCTCTCGGTCAACGAATACAAGCTGCCAGCCTGATCTCTGAGGATCTTCCAACAGGCCCTCGAGTCCAAACATGCGACCAAGCTCGCTCCGCAGCTCTGAGTAGCTGCTGAATTTGGAGATATCCAGTGACCGTCCAAAAGATCCCGACTTATGAACCTGCAGCAAACAAATCCTCAAAATCAGAAAACAATTGGATCACCGTGATTTTGATAAAACAACAATGTGAACCTCACACAGTTTACCTTCACAAAGGCTCTCGATGTTGGATTTGTTTGGTCCGCGTTTTCCGAGGACTGCATGTAACCCGACTCGTCTACACAACTGGAGGTAGTCATGTCCGAGTTGAGAGGAAAATCGGGGCCTGCACCACTTGGAAATGTGGGGGTCGTCGCATACGGCATCGACAACGATTCGTTCTGGTTGCTTTTGTTTCTAAGGTTCGACATACCAGACAGCATATTAGCCGATGAATCCGTACCAACACCGAACATCAAATTGTAGTGAGAATGCGCCATGCCATTTATACCCGGATGTGCTTTACCATTAAACGGTAGAAGCAGAGCTGAAAGGTCCGAGACCTTAGAATTAGGCATCACCAGCTCTTCTGGATGGGGCACTCCGAATTGTGAAACCCTGGAAGGAAGCTGTGGGTCTAACGCTACACGTTTTGACGAGGAATGGGAGACGAGAGGATGAGGTCCGTTCAAGTTCACATGCGGGGACATTCCTTCACTGGAAAATGAGCTTAAAATGCTTTGCATTGAAGAGTTGTTTGACGAAGCCATATGGTTCCCGATGAGGTCGGAAAAGTTCTGTAGCTGGCTCGTCGACGACAAGACCTGCACGGGCGTGAACTGAGACTCGGAAGCCGATCCTATCTGCAAGGTAGTCGGAATAGATTTTTTCATCAGCTGATCGTGAAATTGTGGATTCAGCTGCTGCTGCTGAAGATGATTGATAAACGACTGACGGCCCTGCGATTGCTGATGCAACATCTGAGCCTGAGAAACAACGTTGTTCTCCGGAAGGTTCTGCAGGAAGTTCGGTTGAGAATGAGGCTGTTGCAGCATGTGATTCTGCAACAGTGATGCAGAAACGTTAGGGGCGCTCTGCTGGAACTGCAGGAAGGACTGATTGGAGAGTTTCAAGGGATCCAACGACCCCGCGTCCTGCATTGCGCCAGCTGCCATCACTTGGTAAATATCGGGTTGTAAACAGAGCATCGAAGGGTCTAGCCTCGGTTGCATCCAAGGGGATACACCCTGAAACTGAAGGCCTTGATCTCCGACACCCGCACGAAGCCACGCCATTGGAGAATTCATCCCCATATCGCCATCTTTAAGACCTGAAGGACGAATCATGATAGGATCAGAACAATGTCCGGTTGAAGGAGAAGGAAGCCATATAATTTCAAGCTTTTCAATAAACAAGACCAGGAAATGATGGCAATCCAGATGGCCACGGTCGCTTCAATCTGAGTGAGAATGGAGATGGGTACATGGGAAAAGTCGTTAGTGGTTCAATCTCCCACAAGGACACTCTGGGTTGCCTCTCCCCTGCAGTCGACTCGTCCCATCCGATCTGAAAGAAAATACAAGACATCTCAACTCCAAATTTTTTTATCAAATTTAAACTGATAATTAGATCAGAGTAGCTTAGCTACAACAACATAAGACATGTTCATACCTTCACAGAGCGCCAATGCGAGCTCGGCCAACGAACCGGATCCAAATCACTGACTCCCGTAATTGTACCCATATACCTGACATCCCGAATTCTCGAAATATATATAAGCAGACAAATACAAAATAATAAAAGAAATCTGCATAATGGGAGAGACTGGGGGGAGGACAAAAAGACGTACCTGCGGACGCTTGATTCTTCAGTTTCGAAAAGCATCCTAAAGCGCATACCGACAGAAACTCTCGTATGATAAACTGCTTTGGCATATTTTGCAAGAGGTATCACAAACTCCGATGGACAAGCCCTGAAATTTGTAAACCCGGGAATTCGAAGATTAAATATTGCCTAATGAGGGGTAAGCACTTGCATAAATTTACCTGGGATTATAGAAGATGGTGAACCGGCTATTTGTCGCCGCAGCATGGGCAGCAGCAGCAAGAAGCCCAATGTGCATACTATCACTTGAGAGCACTGACGAAGGCATGACAGTTTGAGATCTATTTGCACGCCGAATCCCCAAGAATAATTGGTTGTTTTCATTCCTAAGAGTGTCAAAAAGAGATGTGACCGCTGAAAATATCAGAAAGGCACATCTAGTCCACAACGTATAAAATTTTTAAAATATGACCAAATGCTCGAATGACAAAGCATAAAGAACTAAAGCTGCATACCAGATGAAAATAACAGAATCTCCAGCAACAAGTCTCTTTGCACTCACGAACACACTCCAACCTGTTGTTAGGAGATGCCTCTTCGGCTGACCTGGATAAGATGAGATTGCAGCTTCATAAATCATAAGTAGGTCGTAACAATAATCACCACAGGCCGAGTCAATAACTACAAATAATACTATGAGAGGACAAATATCTTCAAACGAGTTATTTATGTAATACGATAATCACCCCGAAATATATGCCTAAACTTCCACTCGTTGCCGTGAAGATCCTTCGCGATTAATTCTTGAGCCGGAGGGGTTTGAGAGTAGTCCTAAACACACATTAAATACACAGTTACAAATATAGAAATCACGACTTCCCAAATACTAGTAAACAAAGTACAGATAAACTTACAAGAGGAGGAAAAACTTTCTCAGCTGCTCGACGAGGGACAGAAAATCCTCCATGAGTGCTGGTGTCACTAGCAGTCAAAGTCTTACAGAAGTAATTTGTTGGCTGTTTGCTTGGAGTGCCAAGCTCTGACGGTAGTAGGCATATGTCCTTCTGCTCTTGCTAAAGAAATAGAAAACGAGTAATTAACAAAATAACGAGATCAAGAACATGATTATAAATAAGTAAAAAGTAAATTACAGGGGTAAGTGGCTGCAAAGTCATTTGAGCGTGGACTTCATCTGTTTCAACATCTGCCTGTAGTATCGAAAATCAAAATTTTAAGATCCGAACTTCCAATAAGATTTAAAAACAATATAAAATCCTACAACAATGGTATAGCACACAACTTACATGCATGGTAACATTATGAAGTTGGCATATTAGCTGTGGCTGCAAGCCAGGATAGTTAGGGATAGCACCGTCTACTACCTTGTTCGTAGAGGCGGAAACCTGGATAATACTACCAAAATGTTACAGAGCATTTAACACAACCTCCGATAGCTTAGTGTTAGACACTTGGACCAACATCATCACGACTCCAATATATATCAAGATACCGGACAATAATTCTTCAAGAAACCGAATCTATAAAAGTTCTATTTCAGGAGATCCCAAATTCCCAATTAATGTTTTCCAGTATCGCGTTAGCTTCTAACAAGATGACAAAGTAACAACTAACAAGATGCAAGCACACATCCACAGTCCACAAATGCAAATATCGAGTAATTATAGAATCTCCAGGCATAAAGCTACCACCCTAAGGTTACTACAGAGGCCTGCAAGAACCTATCATCATAAAATTAACAGAGTTAACATCACATAGATCTTGGGTTATGCAACTAACAAAATAACGAGGCCATTGTTCACCAATCACTTGGAAAAAAAAGGAGGAAGGTGAAAAAAATACGCACCAATTCACTACCTAAGCAGCTCAAAGTGACGGAGTTTGAAGCCCAACTCAGTCTAAAACCCTTGAATTCATTGTTTCACAACTCTAAACCGACATTACGCATCACACTAACACACATGAGCTATCAGCTTCTCTATATAGAGAATTTACTTAAATTTCCAGACTACATTATTTATAAGCTGCAAGCATAGAAACATCATATAAATCGAAAAATAGCAATGCATTAATCCAGCTAATGACAATCAATACCCTGAAGCACGATAAATATCCACAAACAAATCAAGGATGCTTAAACTGAAATTCTTCACAAGACCTGCTCGCTATGGCCTTGAGGGAAATAAACCACCCTGCTCCCGAGCTGGGGAAGCGAAACCAGTGGTCCGGCACAGGCGTGCCAGAGCTCCGAATTCAAGCATTTCTTTTCCCCTGCCAACGCAAACAGAAAAAATGAGCTGAAATAAATCATTCCAGTGAAATATACAGCAAACCCAGTGTGAATTAAAGCGAATAATAGAGCATACCTTCCTCCGCCTGAGCATTAAATGCAGTACTAGTTGAAGATGAAGAAGAAGACAACCTCATATTCCAAAAGAAGAAATGAAGACTAAATTTTTTTTTTCCTAAAATAGAACTAGAAAAACAAAAACAAAGAAGCTTAAACACTCAACCTCATCCTAACCACCCACCCCCCTCCTCCGAAAGCACCCCAAAAATGCCAATTTCTTTCATCCCAACTCACGCATACCCCCAAATTTTCTACCCCTTTCTTCAATTTTCCCTCTTTGAAGTTGAATACGAGCGACGTAAGAAGAAATGGAGCGAATTGAAAACTGAAAATTTAAGGAAAACAAGAGGCGAAGCAGATCTTGAGGTTCTTTTTGGAGTTAATGGTTGGGACAAAACCCTAAAGAAGGAAAAGAAGAAGAAGACTGGTCCGAGGAATAAATGAAGTAAAGTTTTTAGGAAGGGAAAAGCAAACTAGGAAGAAAATGATGAGTTACTTTTGTGAACTATGTTGATCTCTGTCTTTAGTTCTGCGTGGAGCTAAATTCAGAAGCAGATTTATTTCTTTGGAAAACAGAAATAAATGTTGAGTAAAGGCCAAAATTGGTCCTAAACATATAGTCATTTTATGATTTTGGTCCTAAACATTATCTTTTGGATTTTTTGGTCCTGCACATATGGACATTTGATCATTTTGGTCTTGCACATATGGAAATTTGATCATTTTGGTCCCCCGTCAACATTTTCGTTAAAAACTAACGGTCAACATTATCTTTTGGATTTTTTGGTCCTGCACATATGGATATTTGATCATTTTGGTCCTGCACATATGGAATTTTGATCATTTTGGTCCTCCGTCAACATTTTCGTTAAAAACTAACGGTCAACGGCCGATTTTTGACTAAAACAATGGGTTGGGTCGGGTCGTGTTTGGGTCGGGTTTGGGTTACACGTTAAGAAAAAAAATAATTATTTTTTATTAATTAAAAAATTATAAAACTTTAATTTTTAGTTATTTTTGTTGATTACAAATATTATAACGACTAAAACATGATGTTATTATACGATTTAAACATGATATTACACAATAAAATAAAATATTACCAAATTAAAATAATTATTTTTTAATCAAAATAATAAAATTAAAGTATATTAATATTAAATCTATATAATAAAATTAAATAATTAAAAAATTATTTTTAATAAAATCTAAGCATAATATTTTCTTCAAATTCATGAAAAAATTAATTAAAAAATACTATACTTTAATTTTATTAATTAAAAAATATTAATTAATTTTTTAAGAATATTATGCTTAGATTTTAATGAAAATATTATGCTTAGATTTTAAGAAAATATTATTTTTTTCTTAACGTATAACCCAAACCCGACCCAAACACGACCCGACCCAACCCATTGTTTTAGTCAAAAATCGGCCGTTGACCGTTAGTTTTTAACGAAAATGTTGACAGAGGACCAAAATGATCAAAATTCCATATGTGCAGGACCAAAATGATCAAATGTCCATATGTGTAGGACCAAAAAATCCAAAAGATAATGTTGACCGTTAGTTTTTAACGGAAATATTGACGGAGGACCAAAATGATCAAATGTCCATATGTGCAGGACCAAAAAATCCAAAAGATAATGTTTAGGACCAAAATCGTAAAATGGCTATATGTTCAGGACCAATTTTGGCCTTTACTCTTAAATGTTTGGAGAGAGATAGGAGATTGAATAAACTTTAATGAAGTAATTTGGGAAAGTAGAAAAATTATGAACTCTTCTTTTAAGTATGAAATGGAATTCATCTTCGCTTTTACTATTTTTCTTCCTTTTTTTTGGCATAGTGAGAATTTTATAGGATGTGTATTTTTTAAATTTCTTCTAATAGGAGAATATTTGTTTAATACTACAATGTAGTAGTATACAAATAGATGAATTTAAGATTAACTACTTGAAATTTGAAGATTTAGCAACAGGTATGGTTCATTGAACCTGTTAATGCAGCTGTTTTACGAAATTCGAACATTTTTAAAAATGTTAGGAGTAATTTTTGTAGTTTAATACAGTTAATCTATTCTAATCTAAAGTGCAAGTTTGATGAAAAATCATTAATGCTCTTTTTGGAGGGAAAATGGAAAGATGAGTTGTCTTCTATTCAAAAATAATTTTTTAAAGCAAAAACAATAGGACAAATAATAGCCCAATAAAATGCTAACTTTTTGAAGAAGTTTTAAAACACATTTAAATAGTGCACTACAATTAAATTTTTTTATAATTAAGTTATTAAATTTATATATTAATTAGACTTATTTGAGTTAAATTGGAATTGTGCTAGAGAGTTTAGTTTGCCTTCCATTTATTTAGATTAAAATTGAGATTTAATCATTTATTGTAATACTTTTTTCTCCGAATTAATTCACAAGCTAAACAACAACACAATAATGCCTATAATTTTCATCCTATATTTACTCAATTAAAGTTTTTAGTTCTTATTTTTTAATTCGCCTCTAATTAAACAATACTATTAAGTTTATAGATTAAACTAAGGAATAAGATGACATTATATATATTTAAAATTAAATCTAACTTATAAAGTTTGTATAACTCCTTAATATAAAGAGTATTGTAAATTCTCACATTATTCAAAACAAACAAGATGCATAAAATATTATCGTTATTTTAAGTGATAATAGTAATTTACTTTTTATACGTATATGTGGCGGGAAGTAAAAAATTTATTCTTTTCAATATAAAAAATTCATTTAGTCTTTGGCAATGTATATCAAGTTATGCTATGGTCTGAAATTAAAAGAAAGAAATAAACAGTCAACTAAAATGTGATTACTGGATGATACAAATTTTCTAACTTGACTTCTCAAAGAAGTTTTAAATTTGTATGATTTAAATTATTCATATATTTAATGTGGATATGTTTAATATTCCATATATTTTTTTCAAATTAATTTTTTATAAATTAAGCTATTAAATCTATATATTAATTTGCCTTTTATTTGGATTAATGACTTGCATAACACTTTCAATAAACATCTTTACTCACACATATTTTCTTTATTTGTATATCTTATTCTAATTAATTCATACTCTTAGATCATTAGTCACACATCTTATTTTTGTCATTAATTTTATTAATTTTACTTCACTTAGATTATAAATTAAAATTGCATAAATGTTTCATTCACTGGGGAGTAGTAAATTCTTCATTTTGAGTGAGACAAAATAAGTACATTTCTGTTTTTTTAAATCTCCATATTGCTTTCAATTCTTATTTTCTATATATTTATTATATTTTATATTCATTATTTGAAACTCTTATGTCCCGTGCATAGCTCGTGGGTTATTACTAGTTTATATTTACTTGCAAGTAGTATAATATATATATATATATATATATATATATATATATATATATATATATATATATATATATATATAATTGTTAATACAACATAAATGGTTCAATACAACTCAAAATGTTGGCCCAAGTATACTCATAAAATATAAAGGCCCAAAGTTAATATACTGCCTATTGTATCAAAATTAGCCCAGAAAAAAGTTAAAATATCTTGACCCACCAACTTTACTAATGGGCCATAATATGATCTTTAGAGTAATACAGTTCAAACTTATAAAATCAGCATCCAACAATCTGATAAAAATAATTAATCAAAAAGGTTAATCAATTACTATCAATTATTAATACCAAAAATCGTTTTGGTCAAAATGATAATGTTTAAGACATTATAAATCAAGATACTTTGTGTGCGACTGCGACCATAAAGAATTAGTACTATAAGTTGGTGTTCGGTTCCTAAGATAAAATAATGTCAAGATATAATTTAGGATTGAGTTATGAGATTGTTTTAGTCATAGGGGTTAGCTATGACTAATTATCCATCTATGATTCAGTTATGGGATTGAATCTCATGAACCAAATACACTCCAAATTTAATCCCGAATACAATCTTGCAAACCGAATACCCCTAAGAAAATATAAATTGTACTAGAAAATATAAATTGTACTTCCTCCGTCCACCAAATATCCCACATTATATCTGTAAATTGGAGCGTTGTGGTGGATATGTCATATGCCCACAAATATAGCCATTATAGGCTAGCAAATTAATTATTCAATGCCCTATTGTATTTCTTAGTAGTATTAACTAATTAGTTGATTCGGAAGCATAAAATGGTAGTAGTACTATAAAAATGTGGTTTGTTACGCATAAAGTGGGCCAAGGAATAGAAGTGAAGATGAGAAGAGGCATAAAATTGTTGGAGAATGAATTTGATAGTTTTATTTTAATTTTTTTTATGTATTATATGATCTCCTTCTAAAAATGTGTATAGTCCTTTCTAGAGTTCGAAAACAATCAAACCTTTCCCCAACAAATGATGCTCCTTAAATGAACTTCAATCAATCTTTCATGAATGCCAATAATTTTATACGAATCCAAATTGACAAGTCTTAGCTATTTTCGGTCACAATGGTGCTTCTATGATTACATTTATTAATGGTGAAAATTAACCAACGTCTATGAGGGCGGGCCATTAAAAGATCTAACAAAGTAAAAAATGAAACTATAAAAATCTAATGTAAAACACAAAAATCGTAAAAGATTGAATTAAGCACAAAACAAAATTACGTGGCCTTTGCTTTGTTTAAATATTCAAGAGAGAAGATACTAGCAATCTAAATTTATCAAAGAGGTAGAACTTTTTCTTCTCAAATCGACATCCACAAAGAAATTAGCATGAGCAGCAGCATCGAATATTTAACTTAATTAAGCAGAGTAGATTTCTATTTGTCTTCTATAATTAAAAGAACATTTCCTTCTACCATAAATTAGTCTTGTGTGACTTACAAGTTAACAAGCAAATTTGTCATTCATGTTGACTTACAAGTTAACAAGCAAATTTGAAACTCATGAATTTGTAAAGTGAATCAACAGAGATGTGTTGGCCTATTTTAACCCCAACTTGATAGAGATTTTTCATCATCACACTAAACAAAGATACATCAGCATGATTTCTGATGAAAGAATATCAATCAAATTTCTTTTTGTTGCTCTTTTCTTTGTCTTAATTTCAGGAGGTGATGCCTGCATAGAGAGGGAGAGAGAAGCTCTTCTAAGCTTCAAGAACGGCCTCATCGATTACAATGGTATTCTCTCGTGATGGCAAACCGACGAATGCTGCAAATGGTATGCAGTTGAGTGCAGCAACACCACTGGTCATGTCATCGCCCTCTATTTTCATGATCCTATAGATTATGAAGCATTGCTTGGTGAGGTTGGTCTTTGTTCCTTGCTTGAGTTGCATCATTTTGACCTCGGTTTGATTGATTTTGGAGGCAATCCAATCCCAAAATTCATTGGTTCCATGAAACAGTTACAACACTTGCATCTCCCTTACCCAGTTGAGATCACTTGATCTCTCATACAACTCTTTGAAGATTGAGAATCTCGATTGGCTTACAAGTCTCTCTTCGTTGTCATATCTTGATTTGAGTCAAACCGACTTAAGTCATACAAACTGGCTCCAACATCTCCAAAGTCTTCACTCCCTCCATGAATTGCACCTTCCTTTGTTAATTCTTCTTCTACATCTCTTTCCTTTCTCAGTCTGTCTAATAATCTCGACGACTTGTTTGGAAATACATCCGACAAAGGAATGTTGAAATCACTCCAAGTTCTGGACTTAGCTCAATTCAATGGAAGGGTCAAGGAAAAATCTCCAACTTCTCAAACTCATTGATTTTTCAAGCAATAGATTGAGTGGAAACATTCCCCATTCATTTCCAATATGAAGGGATTGATTTCCTTGAACTTATCATCCAATACTTATAATTCCAAATATTGGTGATGTTAGAATGTCTTGATCTATCAAACAATCAATTGTCTGTACTTGATTTGTCGAACAACATTTTGTCTGGAAAAATTCTATATATATATATGCTATTAAAATATATATATGCTTGATTAATATTATGATTTTGCAATTGAATGCATAATTTGTTTTGTTTTTTTTTTCACAAGATATCATTTCTTTCTTTGTGAATAGAGATGGACAAGCTGGTAGATTGTACAAGAAGAAAGGAACAACAACTATTGCTTATGAATAGTTTTGGGACCTCAATTATAGTCCATGATGTTGTGTTTTAATGTCCTACCGTTTATTAATGTTATGTTGGTCTTGTATTTTAATTAGTGATGATGTAATATGAAATAAGCACCATTTAAAAAGTATTGATGGTGTTGAAATAAAACTTACACAAGTCAGCAATTCCATGTCACCAACAAGCTATGGCCAGTCCCAAAATACGAGAAATTCCTAATTTAACTATTCAAACATAGTTAAGAAATTGATGGCAGCCTTACAAATAGACAATCAAAAGGTAAAGGGCTATTTACTAGTGTTTTAACTCTACATTTCCTTCTCATTCACAACATACAATTGCAAGAAGCAACAAAACAATTGAGCGACCTTAATCCTTAGTGCAACTACTCTATCATTGCTCGTTTTTTGGTCGGTGTGGACGCCGGGCTAGGTGTCTCTTTGAAGGCCGACGGGCAATAATCACTTATCTTGCATATCCCACATCGCGGTCTAAGAGGAGTGCACACAGTCTGCCCGAAACCTACCTATTTTCAACAATACCGAAAACATGTTCAGATAATTCACTTTAATAATGAAACAATGAAGTTTGTTCCGAATGAATTTAGGATAAAATTTGTACTTGTTTCGAACGATGAATTCTAAAGTGAAGGAATTCAATTTACGAGGTTCTAGGCAGCGTAGCGCAGCTTAATCAGTAAGAAGTTTCCCCTCCAACCAGTAGGTTGGGGGTTCGGGTAACCTTGGACGGGTTATGCTTCAAGCGAAAAATCTTTACATGATTTTATGTGATATAGTTTTCTTGTTCAATTTTGAAACAATGGCATCATGCAGCAGCCAGCAAGTGAATAATCAGAGAAACGTAGTAGCTACCAAAACGTACCAGAAGAGGATTGATGGGAACCCATTCTTCCTTGGGTAGCCATAGCTGCAAAGATTCTCTGGTCTGCTCGGGCGTTGAAGTTTTCTAATGAAAAAAAAAACAAGGGTGAAACTCAAGAGACACAACAAAGGGATATTTTCCGGCATGAATGAATGATACCTGCTTAGTGCCTGGGCGCGAAACCCATCCAAGGCGATTGCAAATACGGTGCACGTGAGTGTCTACGCATATTCCTTGTACATTGTTCCACCCGACATTCATGACCTAGCAAAACATAAACGCATTTTTGTAAAGGACGTTTAGATGAGTAATTTTTGCAGAGTATATCTTTTCTCACACCAGATGAGCCATTTTAGGGCCGATCCCGGGAAGCTCGAGCAACTCCTCTAATGTACTGGGAATATCTCCATCGTACTTGTCGAGACAGATTTTTGCGACTTTTTTCATGTTGCATGCTTTTCTCGAATAGAAACCAACCTGCCAATGGACAATGTCAGACAAGAAAATAGCATCGAGCATATAAGGTAGAATACCTCTTTGGCTAATAAGTCGAAAAAGCTTTGAAGCTAAAGTTCAAATACGGATCTCATATCGCTTGAATAAATTACTATCCCAAAATCTAAGAAAATGAAAGGGCCGTACGGGGTGAATTAGTTCCTTGATGGCACCTTCATCAGCTTTGTTGATGGCTTCGGCTGAAAGCAAATCGTTTTGAAGAAGCCTTTGAATAGCTCCTGTAAGACAAAGCTTGATCATATTATAAAAATTACAATCAAAACAGAGGATTTCTAAACCATATCATCTATGGTGTGTCGTGCTTGCCGTGAGTAACTTGATCTTTCGTTTGGCTCGACAATAGAGAAGAAATGAGAACTGCAAATCTTCTTTCCTGAGAAAACGGGACGGGTTGAAATCATAAGCAACGGTAGAAAAAAGATTAGCCTAATTCACAACATATATTTGTAGTTCTAGTAACACGAACACCCCTCTAGAGGAGCTCATTACCATTCAACACTCGCATATAATAACTACAAATGACACCACAATTGCAGAAATGTATGCGTAACTAATTAAGCGATGCAACATAAAACAACCACGTAAACGCCACCTTGGGAGGAAGTGAAACGCCGGCTTTCTCACACCCCATCGAGTCCACAGGCGCATCTTCAGAAGACCTCATTTTGCGAATTCCTTCAATGACCTTTACCCAGTTGGCAGGAGGCTGTACTTCATCTAAAACAAACATAAATTTCAAACTGCATCAAGTTTGGCCAAATTACACTGCGTCTACAACTAAATAGAATGGATCACCTAATGACAGTTCGAGAAGTGACATAAATTATTAAACCTACCATATCAACCATCAGATTCTTAAGTATTATTGATCATTAAAAAATTCACCTCAACGATCAATAGCTTAAATGATCGAAACTTCAACCCTTTAAAGCTCAAAGTCCAGTCTCCAACATCAACAACCATTTTTTTTCACAAATAAACTACAAAGGACCCATTAGTTACACATACGAGTCTACAGACGAACAAACTTTTATTCTATATTCATAAAGGGCGATTGTTGGTAGCATATCTCAACGAAGACACTAGTGAATGAAGGTTAATCATTTCTTAAGAAAAAACAAAGGATCACAATACACATCAAAACATACCATTCCTTTAGGGGATTGAAAGGATATAAGAAATTATAGAAACATACTCGAACGAGAAAAACTGCTTTGTTTCCCATATGCAAAGTCTTCAATTTCTGGTAAGCTGCAAGGCTGCAATTCATCAAACGCTTAATGCACATTCAATTTGAGAGGAAAGCTACTAAGCAGATTACTACAAACAAAATGTGACTTGTATTTAAATTAGACAATTTCACACTCAACTAAACATCATAAAAAGCAATAAACGTAAAAGGCATTTACTCGTTAAAAATAAAACAGAAATTGCTAGGTATTTATTACCAAAAAAAGAAAAGTTGCATATTTTCCCAATAGTAACAATAACAAATTACCTTTTCATCAGGAATTTCTGGTTTAGTTGCTTCAACTATAGCTTGAACGGTTTTGGCAGCTCTCTTTTTCCTTACAAAGACGCGAACTTGCTTTGCTGGATCATCATCTATGAGTTCAAAAACATTAAATTAGTCATCAAAGATTGAAACTTTTTTTTATCCCTTTTCGAAATAATCAACAAAACCATTTCTGCCAAATTTCTGACCTGGGTTATTCGATTCAGCTGACGGATTTGTCCCCCTTTTTGCCGTCGATAATCTAGTTGTGTGCATTTGGAGGCTAGAAGAAGATGGAAAGGATTTTAGTGAAACTAAATTCGCGATTGCAGAGAAGTTCTTCAGAAGTGGGAACGACATAGTACTTTTTATTAATTTAGAATACGTGGGTTTATTTATTTGAAGGAACAATTTTACAGTTGGAAGTACTCTTACATCCATTAATACTATTGTTTAAGCTATTCTTTTATTATTTTAATTTTTTTTGAATGAAAATATCATCAAATCTATTCAAGATATTTTAATCTATTTATTCTATTTTCTTTATAAAAATATTTAATTTATAGAAAGGAAAAATAAATAGATTAAATAGATTGAAATAATCTTTGGGCTTAAGGTATTTTTGTCTAAAAAAATTTAAACACTAAAAAAGTAGCTTAAATGATATGATATCAAAATTAATGGAAAAAGATATTTAATATTGAATTTTGGTAAAGTTCGCTGCCAAAAAAATTATTCCTTCTTTATTTTCTGGTGTGTTTTAATTTGAGAAAACCTAAAGAATTTAATTTGATGCTGGTTAGGATAGAGATTTTTTTATTTACTATTTCCTCTATCCAAAGAATATGCACTTTGGGTTTAACACGGATCTTAATGTAAAATTAGTACAGCAAGAGAGAAGTAAAGAGAAAAAGTAATTAAAGTTTTGTTAGTGAAGAATGTGTCCCTCCTCATTAGAGAGAAAAAAACTTTCCAAAATTAGAAAGTGCATATTTTTATGGGACAGACTAAAAGGGAAAAAGTGCATATGCTTGTGGTTTGGAGGGAGTAATAGTACAAAAATCAATGATCATAAGAAATTATTATATTGATCAATTCGGTTTGGTTACCAAATATTTTCGATTTTATTATTGTTTTAACATTTCAATTAGTAAGCTATGTCGCTTGAATTTATGGATGTAGTTAATATAATGATACTAACAAAAAAGTCTTTGAAGGATGAAAAAACAACTAATAAAGTTTGAGGTGATAAAAATTAAATGCAATAAACATATTTGGGCGGATTAAGCAATTGATGCCAAATTAGCCCATTGGGTCACACCACAAAGGTTGTGGGTCCTTTCAACAAAATTAAGTGTATGTGTCAATCAAATAAATATAATTTGTTAAATGGGAAATAACATGGAAGGATGTAGAATAAATTTTAGAATTATAAACTCTTACTCAAAAGGGTACAATTACATTATATACATATATACATGATCCTAGATAATGGATAGTAACTAGTAAATATTTTACAACGCTACCCAAGTGGATTAGTAGTTTTTGTATATAACATGATTCCTTAAGTAAAGATTTTGTAAAGAGTTATTATTGAAGATAGGTGAGTGAATTTGGAGATGAAGATGAATAGGTTGAATTTCAGTAAACGCTTTGTAAGCTAATTCGGCAGGCTTAAACAAATCCAACCAAGTAGTTAACCTGAGCAAGGCTGCCGTAAATATTAGGCTCATAATCCTGATTGACTCTAAAAAAACATTCTCGTGCTTCCATTCCACATCCGTAATTTTGGGCATCACGAACTTACAGCCGCCACGATTTGTAATCCCTCACCGAACACGATCTTAGGGAAGCTCACCAGCCCCGTCTCCCCGGTGTGGAAGGTGAAAGTGAGTTAGTGGACTATGGGTTCACTAAAATATGAGTAGAATTGGTTGGTAGAATGTGGGTTTACCGTTTATAGTAAAAGTGAAATGTGATTTTTATTGTGAGACGGATCGAAATGGCAAAATGTGACTTTATATACGTTATAGTTTCTTTATACATCTTATTACAATTATGGCTTTGTATATATCTTATAGTTTCTAGAATTAAAGCCATGTTTCTATAATTCAAAATAAAATATACGCATATATGCAATAAATATACGAACTATTTTTGTACATTTTGAATCTTTACTTCATTTGGAAAATCTCAGTAATATTTTCTTTCAAAAATTTATGGTATTAAATGTTAAAAATCTAATAAATTTATAAATATGTTTTCAAATAGTAAATGTTTTAAAACTAATACTTCCTCATTTTTTACCACGGTTGGTTTTAAGTAATTAGTTGACTTTATTAAGAACAAGAGGAAAAAAGTTAGTAGAATGTGAGGTATATTTTTATACTTAGTATTTAATTGTTATAATTGTGAATTAAATGAATTAATGGGATATGTATTTCACTTACTAGAAGTAAAATGAGATAATTAATGGAGATGGACAAAAATGAAAAAATAAGACAATTAATGGAGATTAATGGTAAAGTAAGAGGGAGAATAATGTAGAGAACACTTCTCTACATTATTCTCCCTCTTACTTTACCATTTCTCCACTTGAACTAATATTTATTAGTATCATTTTTACAAAACGAGTGTACAAAAGTAACCGGAACTGCTAACCTATCAAGTAGTTACGCTACCGTAAAATATGACTCGGTTGCTTGAATATGGGTCTGGACCGGGCATGGGATTGTTAAAGCTTATATATGTATATAGAGACAGAGTGAATTTATGAGACGAAGATGAATAGGTTGAATTCTTTCTACAAGTAACATTTTCTATAATGAGTATCTTTTCGCATCCACACCAGATGAAGATTCCTCGTATGACTTAATCCATCGAAAACAAGCTCTCTGTCATAACAACCACCTCCAACTTACTCCGCTTACCATATATCCCAAGATTCTTCGTTTCCTGAGTAACGCGGTTATACAGAACCATCTCTCCCGTCCCACTCTCAAACATGCACTCGTACGTATTCCACAACCCCAGCACCTTCTCCACTCCCCGGATTGGCCCCATGCTCATCAACTTACTCCAAGCCTCACCTCCTCCTCCTCCTCCTCCGACCTCCTTCAATATCCACATATCAAAAACCTTCTCATCTTCTCTCTGTCGATACACAATCAAAACCAGCCACTCCTTTAGTGGCACGATTGCCCGAGTTGTCCTATGTTGCCCTCCGAGTGGCTCAACGTCGGAGGGCAATTCTGTCGTTTCGAACACCTCATCAACCATATTAAATGAAAGTATCACCTCAACGTTATTTTTATCTTGGGCCCACCAACAATATTTTTGGTTTTTGTACACCATGCTCCATAGATTATAGCACATGATATTTGCTGGCACATACGTTTCCAATTTCTTCCAACAGTTCTTTCTTGATGAGTATATTTCAACTTGATAAGCTATTTGGGAATCCATTGAAACACAATATAGAATCTGCAATACCTGTACCAAAATAACATTTCTAAATAAAGAAATACCCATATTTTTTTTTTATATTCATTTGTTTTACTGTATACTTTTTTATAGAGCTTTCAAAAATAATCGGACTCAATAACAAACTAACTTGGCCCATACATTTCGACACGTAAAGTAATTTTTGGGTTGGGTTAGAAATTTGTTGTCGAATTTTTTTCCGGCCCGATCTGGTTTGGCCCAATGGGCTCGGTTTTTGACAAATATTCATATGTCATTTAAGATTTGTTGGGCCCTCCATGAGATTTGCATTTATACGGTTGGTAGGCCCAACCAACCTGAAATTGGTCACATGCCCAATAATATGACTCCATCCCGGGCTTATAAGTGTGTGGGCCGGGCAAATCAAATTTTAATATGGGCCCATTTAAAGGCGAAGTTATCACATGCCCTGTTAAAGTGTTAATACATCAAAAGTACCTTGATATCTTGGGTCGTAGGGTCAAACCCGAGGCCGAGATCGCCTCCCCGAATCTTAGAATTCGGGGGGCGTTGCAGCTCCGACGACGGAATCTTCTTAAAGCACCTGATCGTCGGATTCCAGAGCTCGATATTGTCATAATACCCGTAGAGGCAGACGACGCCGTTGCATGGGCCGATGAGGCGGACGTGGCCGAACATGTCGTTGAGTAACGTGGGGAGGTCGAGATCAACGACGTCGGCGGGGTTCCTCAGCAGCGAGAAGACTCGCCTGTTGGTGGCGTTGCTGCGGCGGCTGATCATCACCACCTCGGATTCGGGCAAGCGTGAGATGGTTTGGTGGTGTTTGAGGATGAATGCGGGATCGTTGATGATCTTGTGCCATGATTTGCAGACGCATTTGAATCGGAGGAGTGATGTTGCCGGTGTTCTTGACAGGATCTCTGTGATTACATCTTGTGGTAGACTCATCCTCTCTATATTCTTTAATGGTGTGTACACACACATATATATATATATATATATATATAGATGTAAATCTTTTTTTGATGGTAAATGGACATGATTTAGAGTTTTATTGCAACTAACTTGCAAATTTGTCTCCCTCTCTCTCATTTCAATGTACATGTATTTGGAGGGTTGAGTTTTCTGTTCATTTTAGAGTTGATAGGTGAAGAATTTTAATAAAATTATCTGTGGTCGAAATTTGTGATTTTTATCAATTTTATTACTGGAATTTAAATTATTTGACACTAAAAAAAACAGCAATTTAGCTTCTTCACATTTAACTATCTAACGACTTATCATTCCAACATTGTCTGGTCACCAAATCCAAATAATATTTCCAAACATTCTATAACTAAATAAACATTGTATAAAAACTTGGAATACAAAAGTAGGAATTAACAGAGATATATGTTATTCAAAGTAGAAATCATGCCTTGTGGCTTCAAGATCTACTCAGCCTTCTTTGCCCTCACCACCTTGCCCTTGGGGATTCGGCTGAGGACACCGGAGTTCAGCTTCCGGTAGTTCTGCTGGAGCTGCCCGAGCATGTTGTAGACGAACGCATCAACTTGGTCATCATATCTCTCGTACAAGATGGGCAATGTGTGGGCAGCAACGAAACCTTAGGTAGTCGATTCCCAGTAAATACGAACGAATTAAGATTAAATCTCAAAAGGTGTGAGAACAACGCGCTCTAAAACATCTAACATATCAAATTCGTGGTATATCTAAAGCACGGAAAATGTGTTTTAGATAAGAAATTAACACAATTGGCTTACCGATGTATATCACGGTCAAGAAATTAAACCAGCTTCCTATTACGGCAGCAGCCCACAAGCTAGCAATAGCCTGCGTTAAAACATCAACGTTTCGATTCATATTGAATCCTTTTATTTACGAGAAACGGTTGATTGTCGGATTTAATGCCTTTTGTCCCGCCACATGAATTTTCAATCGTCGCAATCACGACACAACTTTTCAATCTTTCGCAATTTCTCCACCAAGTTCTCCGGATATACCAATCCAAGAGTCGTAACAAGTGTGAAAATTGCAAACTATTGGAATGTGGCATTTTAATTGCAACGACTCAAAGTTGCAAAACGGAATGCTATAAAAAGTTACTGAAGCGGAGTTTGACCCCTTCTCCATCAAAGAGACCGACAGAGGAGCGAAGCAAACTAAACACGAACATTCATATCAAAATCGAGCAAACTTACCGCTAGAAAGTGTTTAATGTTTCCTCCAGAGGCAACATCCTGCAAGAATCTCAAACCATGATTCACCTCAGATCCTATCGCCTTGCCGATGTTGACAAAGACCTCCTCGGGCAAAACAAGATGAGGCAGCTTAGATGGGGATCTGTCAAGACACAAATGTTACTTCTGTTACGGATCAAATAATGTCATAAAAAACAAACTCCACATTTTGAGAACCATCACCTATTCAGGAAGCCGGAAGCATTCTTCCAGACGAATTGAGCGAGCATCCCGAGAATCAGAGCGAAGCTCATGAGTGTAAGGAAGTTGTAATTCAGCCATTCGAAAAGCACCCAAACAGCCGTGGCAGAAGTTAGAACACCGGCTGAGATCTTCTTGTTCCTCCACAGCAGCACGTCAGCAGCTGCACGTTTAAGCAATCAACGTCACTTGAGATAGAGAGAGCTACACGGTTATAGCAAAAGGTGGGCATTATTGTTATAAGAAAAATCTTACATTTTCCACCTCCTAAAAGATGGTGGACCGGCTTTTCGCGCCCAAACAATCTGTTGAAACGATAAGTTACAGAATTCGACCTCTCCTCTTCAAAGAACGACACAGATTTGTTTTTTGATGCGCTATCTGAAAACGTCTCCATGATATTGCTCATCAGAGCCTCGGCTGTTATTCCCTCGGGCATTTTTCCTAATCAAATCACAACTAAACCATTGAGAGAGTACCATTTCTGCAAATCTTCTTCGTATATGAAGCTCAGATCAAGACATAATTAACGCAATCGTGTTTTTAAGACATAACAAGTCCATCAAGATTTCAACAACTTAGAAAGAGCTAAAAAAACTGCATCTAAGGTACGTCCTATTTCAAACAAATATAAACCTGCGGCCTAAAATCAACAAAACAAATTGAAAACAATACTAGTACAACATTAGTGCATACAAAGGCATATCTCGTCCTAAACCAGAACTTATGAAGGATTCATGTTTCTAGCATACAACAAATCCACCAAGATATTCATATCCATATACCAATATAACCATTTTCAACCTCCAAAATTAAAAATCGTGCAAAGTGAAATGCAACAATAATACTACAAGATACTACATACAAAAGTACTATCTCAATCACAATGCAACAAACACTGAGGAAAGGGTCGTTATTTAGAATCTTGAAAATTGCAGTAGCTCAATACGAAAAAAGGGCATTGCAAAATCAACAAATTCTGCATAGTAAAGCTGCAATTGATTCATCATACTCATAATTCAGCCAATGTAGATTCAAGATGCCAAAAACAAACCTAAAGAACAAACACTAGATACAGAGTTAAGAGAAATGAAATCAACAAATGCAAGGAATACAAACTACTCATTGGAAAGGGTCAAAAACTATGTACCAACTACCACCCCACCCCACCAAGAAGAAATATGAACAATATCAAACCAAGTTCAAAACTTTTACAAAACCCACAAACAGAATTGCACAAAACAGCAACGAAATACCAAATATGTACCAACTTTCAACCCTCTACACCACAGCCCCAAACATACCACCCCACCAAGAAATATGAACAATATCAAACTAAGTTCAATATTATTACAAAATCCACAACAAGAGTCACACATAACATCAGCTAAATACCAAATACAATAACTACAGAATCAGCTTGAACAAGTATAACTTGACCCGATTTGAGTTTTCAGCCATAAATCAAATTACTCCAAAATCCCTAAAATCATAAGAAGCCAGTGGAATCAACCAAAGCAATAATTCAATCAGAAACTTTTACCTGACGCCCAATGTGAAGATCAAACACTTCAAAATGCAATAAAAAACAAATCTTGATTGCAAAAGGGAGCTGCTTTTATAAACGACAGCAAAAAGCAAATTTCGATAAGTGTGAGATTCTTTTACTGCCGTCAATTACTTTTCGAGGGAATCGGAATCAATAATTTAGAGTGCCACGAATTGGAGCTTCTGTGAATTACCAGCCATTGATGCAACATATATACACATAGATTTGTGTGTGTTTGCACACAGTACAGTGCCAAACGCTACAACTAGCAGTGTTAATTATCTAGCATGTTTTTGTTCCTACCTATATAATCACAATTAATGATCATATAAACATAGTTAATGTTTTGGTAAAATGATTGTACTATCAATTGTATTACTCCATATTAGCACTACTACTGATATATTTGGAAAAATGGTAAAGTTAAAAAGATAATTATGGAAATGTTACCCCCATCCATATCTGTTAAATTGTAAGTATATGAAATGTAGCGTATAAATTCACCTAATTATTTGAAAATGGGCGCCCATTTGTGGATTTATTTGAATCAAAGATGTTGATATTTGACGTGAGAAGAGTCATCAAGCATAATTCTTGAAGTTGACAGTTCTATTCTACTTTTGAATTTGAAATAATAAAGAATATTTTTCTTAGCATAGAATTATCCATAAATTATCCAAATTGTAAACTAAAACTGTTTAAAATACGGAGTACAAGGTCATTCTACATAATTATAGCAAAATTTATTTAATTTGATGAAAATTTTAAAACGTCATACTACTACCTAATAGGGTATTTTTTTAGTCAGATATAAAGGCAGATAGAATATTTCTCCATTCCGTAGGGTTATTTGCCATATCAAGTACCAATATTGTATCCATAGATTATCCCTAGGAGTACTATTTTAGGTCTAAAATGGACCAAATATTGGTTCTTAAAAGAGCAAATGGCTTTTTAACATAATAATAAATAAAATAAAATAAAGGCGGATACAATATTTATGGATAATTTTAATTTATGGATACAATATTGGTAGTGATAATTATAGATACAATATCACTACCAATATTGGTAGTGATATTGGTAGTGATAATTAAGTAGGGATAATTTATGGATACAATATTGGTAGTGATATAATTATGGATACAACAATATAAAGGCGGATACAATATTTATGGATAATTTTAATTGGTAGTGATATAACATTTCTCCTTCAATCTTAAAATTTAAATGTGAGGCAATAAAAATTTTCAGGTGGAATATCTCCTAGGGAAACAGGCCTACTTTGGTCAAACAGATTCTGAGGTATCATCTTCAAACACTACCAAAATCATAATTCCATTACTTCATATCAAAATATTTCTCCATTCCAGAACTAAAAAATCTTTTAAAAATTTAAAAATAATGTGCAGGGTGGGTTTGATTCCGGTACGGTTGCAACTGCAAACATATTAGAGACCTCGACCCCCACGGTTGACAGAAAACAGTACTACTACTTGTCGGTGCTGACAAGAACGGCTGACGAGGGACGAAGGTGGGAAGCACCAGCTGATCAGCGCCACCGCGAAGGACGGGAAGCTCTACATCTGTAAGGCGCAAGCTGGTGACAAGCGGTGGTTCAAGGGAGCCAGGAAATTCGTCGAGAGTGCAGCGAGCTCATTCAGCGTTGCCTAAGAAGATTTCAACTCTGCATTGTACAGTGCTTAATTTGATCAAGATATGTGAATAAAAACGACATACCTTCTTAACTTGATTATCTATTTCATCTATTTATTTTAGGGAATCGTCTTAATTTTATAAAACCACACAAAAGCAATAGTTATAAATAAAATTTGCAAGTAGCCTAACCCAGTATTGAGAGGTCAAAACGCAGAAAAAAAATGTACTACTAAACCTCCCAAAAGAAATTGCACAAAGGAAAAACCAAAAATCACCAAAGTCCATCTAAGATGAAAAATGATGGTGTTTTCTAGGTCTATAAAATCTATCAAACACAAAATTTAGACACAGAATCGAGTTCAGAATCTCACACTATTTTCTCTGCATCTTAAACCTCGAAACAGGTTTTGAGCTCCGAGCACCACCCTGCTGTTGCGGTGCATTCCCTCCGATGTTATGAGTATGCTCAACGATCGAACCAGTGAAGGCCTGTAAAGCAGTAAAATATGAGAGAGGGAGAGAGGGATTAGGGTGAAATGGGAATTGTAGTTCTGCCTAACTTTGCTTTATCATCTAAAACTCAAATAAAGATATATTACAATTTACGTAAGGTGAGCATTAAGGAGTAGATGAAAAGGAGAAGTGAAAATATACTGTGTTGCTGGCTGGGAAAGGAGATAAGATCTTCTTTTCGTCTTTCGGTAGTTCGGAATCCTTGCTTACCACAGCATTATTGTGTGCTGGAGGATCTCCATGAGATGCACCCCCTGGATGAGTACCATCAAGAGTCAAAAGAAATTGATTCCAATGGACAACATAACTAATTAAATATAACTGGAAAGAAGTACATGGCGAAGACTCAGGGGGGGAGTAAAGAAACAAAACGAATGGAATTTCAACAATATAAATGTATTTCCTAGTAGTGAAAGAAGTTGAATAATGCATAACATCGACCACAGCAGTGTAAAAAGTAAATGTAAGCACTAGGGGGTTGAGGGTGCCACTCTGCTCCTTGTATATATATATATATAGATGACATTTACCTTTAGATACTAATGGTGCCTCCCGAGTTGCAGGCTGAATCACAAAAGACCACAAAAATATTAACAAAATTTTGTGAAGAATTTAGTAAGTTGATAGGCAAAAGTGCTGAGTAAAGTGAAGTGGGAAGAAATAATTACAGAAGCTGTAGGAAAGGAACTAACTGAATCCTATGGATCATCATACCGTAATACTCCTAAATTCTTGATTGGTTCGATCAGTAGAGTCAGGCCTGAGGGCGTTGTCATGTTCATTTTGTAACTTTTCGTCCTCATCGGATCCACTTGCCTCTTCAGCTTCTTCCTCCTCTTTTTCAAGTTCAGCCATCCGTGCTAATATGCGCGCGTATTCTTCATCTTCAACTACAGCTTCCCCATTATCCACCTTGACAGGAGGAGCCAAACCAGATCTTTTATACCCTGGAATTGTAGGTAATAACGAGTCCTGGTTCATCTCCTCATACACAATACTGAAATGTGGCTAAATTCATCTAAATCGCCAGCATAAAGCAGATCCAAGGATGGCAAATAAATACGACATTCACCTTTTCTTTCGACAAATGATAAGCTCTAGGAGAAAGCTGACTTTCATAGAGTCCCAATCGTAATGGAAATTTATTGGTCGTACTTTTTCCTTAAGAAAAAGGCAAAATCAAAAAAGATAGTGGAAACTTGCCTGATGTAGGTGCTGTGCCGGAAGGAGCTTCCTCATCCTCAATGTAATCTTCCCTGATTTCTACTACACCTTCCTGCCAAATACAATCAACGAACTAAATGTAAGTTCAATATGAAAGAAGTCTAATGTCAGTAGATAGTAAAGACATTTAACCACATATGAAAGCTTTCAGCAGCATTACACTTCAACACACAAACTAGAAAACAAATAATATCAGAGAGCGACTTCACCCAAAACAAGAAGATGATTTCTCACAGAATCAACTGACTTACCGCTGATTCATGGGCTGTCTTATCAAAGAATGAAGCCTCAAGCTTCAAGTCCTGCATTATAGCGTTCAGAGATTCGATTTGGGACTCTATAGCTTCTCCTCGTCTTTTCAAGATCTCAACTGTTTGTTTGGCTGATCTTTCAGCATGGTAGCCTTCCCCTAAAAGGACCTGCATTCGCACTCGAATCACTGAAAAATCAAACTACCATAAACGCTTAGGAAATACTCCTATCTGGTTAAGCATCACGGATTACAGAAAATCATTAATCACCATTTGAAGTAAACGCAATATATGAAATCGTATAAGCAAAGGTGAGAACTAGGATCTCCTAATTGGGGGAAATAGAAATACCAAAAATTTATTAGGGTTAGTCATTCGGCCAGGAAAAAAAGCTGCCTGCCCAAACGGAACCTGCCAATCAACAGAAAAGGCAATCACCAATCATAGTTCAGCAACACCAGTATCAAGCTAGGGTTACTAAGAAGCACGCATATAATGATAGATAAGAGAGACCATGATATCGTGGTGAGTTTCGTCAGGAAGTTTCCGAACGAGGTTGATTAAGCCGGTGTTGTCGTCCATGAAGCTCCTGAGTTTTTCTAGCTCGCGACGGCGCTCGGTGATTGTGTCCTGCACCCGCATAGACGCCTTCTGCACCTCCTCCTCCGGAAAAACGGAGGATAGCTGCATCACTGTCCCCTTCTTCGCCATCCAACTGTCAACAGCTCAATAACGATGCACTTGAATAGAAAGTACCGAAACCAATGGTTTCTCGTCGAATAATCTCTCTAACCCAACTACACACTATTCGACCTCACCTCACTCTGCTCATTCTGTTTCTTCTGCAAATGTTCAAACCTTCAACGTTTTTATTCCATTTAATTAATTCTCATCAAACTAAAATAAAATATAAACGTGGGCTCCAAAGGTTGAGGGCCTGACGGTATTTAAATTAGGCCCATTTTACTTGTGGAATTTTGTAAATATTAAATCTGATATAACATGCATTATTTGTTTATTGAACATTAAATTTATATTGTTGTTTTTATTTTATATGCCTCTTCATGGTCACGTTATCCTCTATTTAAATTTTATAATAAATTATTTCGAAGCGTTATGACTTACGATGATAAATAGTCTAACATGTACTCAAGATTTTACTCATTTATGAAAATTACTTATAAAATTTTGGCATTCATAGCGGCATAGCGCCTACTTCTAACATTTTAGCCAAGAAAGAAGATAAATCATCGCAATTTTACAAAAAATATACTATATATGTATAAAGGATTATAGACGGTGAATACTAAAAAAAAGAGAAGTTGCAATAGATAAGAACCAAATTTCCACCACTTTATTGTAAAATCATAGTAACAGTTGTTATACATAATAGCAGGCTAGCAGGGGCTTCATCCCAAAAATGATGCACCGATGAAAATTGGTGAAGCACAGCTCTACTACTCGTCGTAAACCTCGATAAGGGTTGGCTCGTAATCGCTCGGTGCCTCAAAACCGTGCAGGTTCATCACAGTCGCTGCCACGTTAGCTAGCCCGGCACCGGGAAGGTCTTGGCAGAACCTAACACCCGGAGCCAACCCTGGGCCCCCAATAGCAATAGGAACCTACACAAGGTGGTCATACCTCATAGAAGATCATCATATGTGACGAATGAAACGCAGCTTAGTTGGTAAATGTAAAAGTAACGGGTCTGCTTACTTACGGGTTGTAGAGTGTGAGAGGTGAGGATTTGAACGTTGCCATCCTTGTCGAGAAGGGGTTCGCCTTTTTTGTTGCGCTTCACCATAACCTCGGCATTACCATGATCAGCGGTCACAACGTAGATACCACCAACTTGCTCGATTGCATCCAGTATCATCTGCAAAAATAGTTAGCAGTTCGATCTAGAGAGCCATATAAGAGAAAAATGTTACTATAACTTACAAAGATCACTAAACTACACACTATACCATAATGCATCTTTGCGCATTGCAGCAACTTTTACACAAATATTTGTCATACTCGCAATAAACTCACCTTCACAGCTTCATCAGCGGCCTTGCAAGCTACGATTGTTGCTTGAACATCACCCGTGTGTCCAACCATGTCGCCGTTAGGGAGGTTGACACGTACCTTAACAGCAAGCATGCCTCATTAAAATCATAAGCTTCCTATGTCGAAATATTATTCATCAGCAATTAACCACAGAACGAGGCTCGATGAATCACCTGGTCAAATTTGCGGCTGAGTATGGCACCCCTCGCTTTCTCAGCAATCTCCAAGGCCTTCATCTTTGGCTTGGCATTGAAGCTTATTCCAATATCACTTGGGATTTCAACATATTCTTCCATATCCGGGTTGAAGCATCCGGACCGGTTCCCATTCCAGAAAAATGTGACGTGACCAAATTTAACCGTTTCACTGTTAGCAAAACCAGGGCATATATGATATCACTAGCTCATTTAATCGAAATTGAAATTTCTTCAATCATAACAAGAGTAGGAGTAGGAATAAACAATAGCGCCTAACAACTTGCCTGCATGCGAAAGTACGGATGCCATTGTGCACCAAATATTCTCCAGAGGTTCTTTCAATCTCTGGAGGAGAAACAAGATAATGACTAGGAAGTTTCAGTTCACCATCATACTGAAGCATCCCAGTATAACGTATTTTAGGAAATCTAACACGGTCAAATTTATCGAATTTTTCATAGTCAAGTGCCTTGGCCAACATGACCATACGATCGGCCCTAAAGTTGAAAGTTACAACTGCATCACCGTCAACAATTGGCCCGACTGCCTTCCCGTTGTCATCGACGATAACAAATGGAGGTAAGAATTGATCATTTGCGCCAGGAGACTCTCTAAGCTTCTTCACGGCTTCAAGAGCACTCTTAAACTTGTGGGGTGCTTCTCCAAGCACCTGAGCATCCCAACCTCGTTTCACGACGTCCCAGTCATTCTGCAAATTAAAGGAACATGGTGTTGTGAAATAGGAGGAACTCATTATGCTAAAACAGAAATGTGCATTTACAAGGAAAATCGAGGATATAAAATGAACAAGGGTGTACCTCATAACGATCCATTGTAACATACATACGCCCTCCACCAGATGCAATCTTGGCATCAATGCCTTTCTCACAGAGCTTTGCTAGATCATTTTCAAGACTTTCCACAAAGCCAACACTGGATCCATCCGACACATCACGTCCATCGGTGAGAATATGAACTCGGATTCTTTTAGCACCATGCTCACTGGCACCCTTAAGCAGCAACTACATCACAAGAGTAATACACCCACAATTACTTCCATTATCATTACAAAATCATGGAACCACAGACAGAGAAAGGCCATCCACTTCGCAGTATGCTGAAATATGCGAAACAGAGATACCTGCAACTGGTCGAACCTAGAGTGAACACCTCCATCACTTAATAATCCAATGAGGTGAAGCATCCCATCTACGAAGGATTCTTTAATATACTTGAAACCTTCCCCCTCGTAGATTTTACCCGTTTCCAGAGCAATATCCACAAGCTTCGCCCTACATTGGCCGTGATAGGACAAGATGTTAGTGCACATTTCCTTAAAGTTCTACCTGTTTCCATTAGTGATCGTATCACAGAATCCCCAAAAGAAATAAATCTGCCGAAGAAGTAATAACTAAAACCTACGACAACTCACCAACATAAATAACTAAAGCTTCATCTATCATAATGAACTTCCCTTCAAATTTAGCTTAACACTAAAAACAGAAAATTATGAGAAGTATACATATATCTGAGTATCTGACCCTTGTGCATAGATACGGCCAGCACCAAGAGCATTGTGTCCAACCTCACTGTTCCCCATATCATCATCTGAGGGAAGCCCCACCGCCGTCCCGTGCGCCTTCACCAACCTCCACCTCTCCGGCGCCCCCTTTACCAAAAAAAACACAATTCAACCACACATACTTCTTCCTGGCACAATAATTGCACAAATTAACAAAAACATGCCTACTTTTTTGAGAGAATCCATGGTTGGGGTGTCGGCAACATGGATGCAATTGTACTGGTTAGGGTTAGCCTCTCCCCAGCCATCCAAAACCACCACCGCCACGGTTTTCCCCTTCGCCAATTTCGGATGATCCTTCAACTTCCATGAAAAGCCCGAGCTCCCCATTCCTCTGCTTTTCTGCTCAAACATAAACGAATCATTTTGTATTTCATCATCAAACATATACATGTAAGTATCTAGATCATCAATCGGAATTAACGATACTCTCATAGCATAAATTCATTATGCATATGCTATGAGAGTATCGTTAGATACATATGCATGCATACATAGAGAGAGAGAGAGAGAGAATTGCCTGCTTTTGCAAGGAGATAGATATCGATGATTGAAGAAGAAATGCTTTGAAATTTGTGTGAAACACTCCATTTGTGATCAAAAGATTTCTGTTGCGAGCTAGGTTTCTGGAAGAGTGTAGAGCTAAGGTCTAAGAGTTTGAACGTGGAATTTCTAGACAAATGTACACGTGACACCGTATCTCTTTTTTTTTGTCTTTTCGTGAAGAGATAATAGGAGTATTAAAAGAAATGAGTAAATTATTGAGTAGTTGAAACCTATTTTCTTGATAACTTTATTTTATGGAGCAAATATCTTTGATTTAAATAATCGAATCTATAATCTATAATAAATATTAAATATATAAAGATAGTGTTTTTTGGTTGCCATGCGGCACACTTTTGGGCGGAAAAATTATAAATTGGGTAAATAAAAAAGCAAATATTATTGGATAAAAATTGGTACAATAAAATATAGGAAAAAATGGCTTCTCCAAGAAGTTTGACATTTATATAGACACACCATTAATTGATTCTCCATTTTTGTGGACTGATATTTTGATTTTTTTATTGCATCATAGCAGGGTGCTTGGAATCCGACGACAGCTCCGACGAGAGGGGGCAGGATGAGGGAGACGGGGCGGTGGCAGCAAGGCTGTGGCTGGCCGAGAGAAAACGTGGGATCCGGAGCCAGAGAGATGGGAGGAAAGTTGAGAAGACGAAAAAGAAGAGGAGGGAGAGAGAGAAGTACAGCGGCGTCGGCGGATTCATTCAAATATCCAATCTTTACCCGCTGGAGAATAAGAAAAAGGAGAGGAAAAGAGAAAAGCGCCAGAGTCGAGAAATGAGGGAGCTTGCGGTGAAGCGGAGGCAAGGTTGGGTTTTGAAGGGGCACAGGCTGGAGGTACTGCTCTGGCGGTGTGGGCCGACGGACAAGAAGAGGTGCCTGGTGGCGGCGGAAGCTGTTCAGCGGGTTCCACATATTAGAGAGGAGAGAGAAGGAAATGAGGGAATGGAGGAAGGCGTTGGCGTTGCTCGTCGGCGATGCGGCTGTGCAGGCGAGCAGGTAAGGCGGCGAGGTGTGTGAGGCGGCGGCGGTGAGATGAGTGAGAAAGATGTAGAGGCGCTACTTTAGATTTAGGGTATTAGTTGCAGAAGAAAATTGTTAATGTAGAATGAGTCCCACTGTTAGAGAGAAAAGAGTTTTCAAATTTAGAAAGTTCATACTTTTAAAGAGGTGGACTAAAAAAGATTATAGTAGTTCGTACTTTTCAGGGACAGAGGGAGTAATTGGCATAACCGTTACAAATTTATAGTAGTATTTATATAAATTTAGAACTTTTACTTTATAATTCGAAACTCATTTTATAAAATGCTTACATGACTTAGACATTCCCAAGGGAAACATGCCAACTATCATAATGGAGGGTTTTCAAGCATAATAAAAAAAAACTTCTCATTTTAGTTGATTAGTTGAGAATGTTAAGTTACTAATTTAACATAAAAAAATATAATAATAAATTTATTGTATTAAATTATTTAATATTGTAATAGTGTACATAACATTTGGTGTCTTCTCTTTGTTAACTTGGAGCACGTTAACATCATTTTTTTCGGCGTTACAGTTTTGAGAGAAATAAAGAATGTGTATCTCAATCAAATGAATTATACATAACTTTTGGTACATTCTATTTATTAAGTTGTTTAAGAACAATATCAAGTATGACTTTTTACAGGGATTCATAATTATTTATTTTAATTGCGATTATGTGAATTTTTCAATAAAAATTATGAACAATATCCCATTTTATATGTTAGTTTCTTAGAAAATTGCATAACTAAAGTGTTTGTATTGAATATGATACTACTAACCAAATTTAGGTATCAAAATTATAGTAGGATCATTATTCTTTTTTTTATAAAGTATATATAATGATATTTTTGTAATTGTTTACAATTTGTATTCATTAGTTATAATTAAGTTGATTTTGATTTATTTCTACTAGGTAAGATAATGTTTTTATTACTTTGAGTTATATTTCTTTTTTATGCTTTTGCAAAATATTATGTTATGAATATTATCATGTATTGAATTTAATTTTGATGAAAGTGAATTTATTTGTTCAAATAATTTTTTTTGTATTTAGGAATATATTTTCCTTTATTTGTACATATCTTATTAATACTATTTTTAATTAATTCATATTCTTAAAAGTATATTTTTAAATTATTTTCTCTATATTAATTATTTTAATCTATTAAACATATCTTTATTATTTGAAAATCTTTTGTCCCGTGCATAGCACGGGTGGTAACACTAGTCGTATCAAATCGAAATGAAAATGTTAAATTTGGTTCTGGTTTTCGAATTGGATCAAACATAATCCTTTTTTTCCAAAATTTAAAATTGCAGCTCAAATTGGGGTTTTCAAAATTTTCAGAAATAATTATTTTTTAATTCAAATAATATTTTATTTAAATATTATTATTAACTTGATATACAAGTTTTTTTATTTCAGAATTTTTTGGGAAATTTTAGTAACAACTATTTTTTGGTTCAGTTTATATTTTGTTATAACAAAAAAATTAGACTTGGATGTCAAATGCAAAATTTTAGATATTTCGAACCGTTTGAATATAAATTCTCTTAAAATTCAAATATTTGGATCAGTTTAAATGAGATAAAAATAGCCATACCACTACTTGTTCTCTTGAAAATGCATTTTGTTTTTTACAATAAGTCTAAGGAATGTGAGGGAACTAAATTTAAATTTGAAATAAGGTTTGGTAGTCCAACTTTTCTTAAAGCAAGCTTTTTATTATTTTCCTTTCATGTATATTCATCTGAAATTGGCCGGTTGTAACGAGCACTATAAGGGGCCGTTTGATAGCTATATTACGCCTAGATAAAGGATTAATCTGGGTTTATTTGTGTGTTTGGTAGTTATGTTACCAAATTTAATAGCCCGTGTTTTATATTTGGCTCGCACAAAGCCCACTGAAAATCCTATGTTTCACTCATATTTGTAAGTACCCAAAATTCTATGTTATTTATCATGGAAGCCTAGTTAATTTTAGCAAAATACAATTTAAACCATCAAAATTTCTAACCCTAAACCAAAATATGTGTTGGTTTTACTTATGTTGTTGTATTGAAAGACGTCATTTTCCTATTAAATCATGTTATGATTTTTGTTGATGTCATTTGTTGTTCCCACTTTATTTTCATTATATTATATTATAATTATAATTACGTAATACTTGAAGGCAATTTATTTTTTTAAAAATAAAAATATACGATTTTGTTCAATCCACAAACGCTTTAAACTTCAAAAAATTTGAACATACAAAATTTGGCACTTGATAAAATATTTTCACATAGAATTTGTCCAAAATAATCAATGCTTATTCATAAATTTTGACCAAAATAATCAATGCTTACAAAAATAGAATACCAAGATAAAATACTTTTTTTGGTAAAATAAATATACATTTTTTTGATAAGTAAGGAGTTTAGCCTGAAAATATGTTATTTTTTGTAAGGAGTTTAGCTTGAGGCTAAAAATATGCTATTTTTTGTAAGGAGTTTAGCTTGAAAAAGATGCTAATTTTTGTAAGGAGCATAGTTTAGTAATTAACTTAATTAATAAGGATAATTTTAGCAATCATAATTTTAATCAAGTAATGGCTTATTGTACCAAACACTACAATAAGATAACTCACAATTATCTTAATCTACCAAACACCCCGTATATGTAAATTAACTAATCGAAACTATAATAACTATCATAATTGTATCATGTATAGTCGAAATATGACATGGCTATTAAACAAGTCATAATATTTTAATTTTAAAGCACGATGAGAACCATCATGTTTGATAGGCAGGTAAAAATTATCATATAATAATTCAATCATATTTCTCAAATTTGTTACGGGTGACTGACTTTAATTTGATTTTCACTCACAAAAAAATGATGACAAATTTTAAGTACATTGATGAGGTGGAAAATGCGCTGAAACTAAAATAAAACCAAATAGTATTAAAAAAATAAAATAAAGATGGTATTGGGCCAGACAAAGGGGTCCAATGCCATCGATGCTCTTATGGTCGAATTATCTGGGCTATTATTAGGGCCCACCTCCAGCTCAACAATGTGGTCTCAATAAGTATTATATAAATAATATTATGTTTGGGAAAAAAAATGGTGAAGAATGGTGGATATTATTATCAAATAAGGAATTGTTATTGTTGAAATTTGGGGAAAGTTTGACATTATAAATCGGGCAAATGTTATTTTCATATTAAGATATTAACCTTGAGCATTTTATATTTAGCACCACGGAATTTTATGCTAATTGTTTTGTAAGTAGATTGCAGAGAAAATGGGTTTACCATTTTAGAAATGTACCAATTAGAGTAAAATAGCAAACAAAATATGTCTTTCCCAAGTGAGACGGAAAAAGTAGTAAATACTTAAGATGTCATGCATGAGTTTTTAGTTAAATTTATACTACCACAAATTTTTAAATTATAGTACCATTATTTAACAGCCCTCATACGACGGTTTCAACATGACCAAGCGCATAACAAGGCTCACATACAAGGGATGTGTGGCTCAATTGCAAGCCTAGAAGCGGTGACTACTTGTCAACGAGAGCAAAATGAGTGACCATTCCAAGATATTAATGCAGTTATTATTAGAATGCTCTCCAAATAAAATATTGGCCGCCACATACCAATTATAAGAGCATCCACATCCGTGCTCTTACCAACGAACACAGATGTGGGTCCGGTCCCACTTTTACTCTCTGCTCTTAGGCAAGAGCATAACATCCACATCTGTGCTCTTCTGCAAGGACAAGTTCAAGGGTCCCACAATTCTATTATTCAATTTAAATAAAAACATTTCCACAAAATTAAAATACATTAAAAATACCCGGAATAATATTACAAATTACAAAAAAATAAAAATTACATAATTAAAATACTAAAAATAAAAATTACATAATTAAAATACTAAAAATAAAAAATTACATAATTAAAATACTAAAAAATAAAAATTACATAATTAAAATCCTAAAATTAAAAATTACATAATTGAACACCTAAAAAATAAAAAAATACACTCGTTGATGACTATTCATCCGGCTCTACCCCCAATGTTCTTTGGAGACCCCGTATCATCGCCACATGCGATCGAAGTTGCTCGGGGGTCATAGTTGACCTATCGGCCAAATTGAGTTGGGACAAAATCCCCCACAACGAGTTGGTAGGGGGTTGAGGTGGCACATAGGGAGCGGGGGCGACTGGAGTCTCAGAGCGACGGCGGTTGGCCGCTGCCTTCTTCCTTTTTTGTGGCCAGCGCTGGGAACCGCTCGGGCTACCCAAGTTAGCTCTGGCAAGTTGGCTAGCCACATCTTCGGAGCCAGCGTCGGATAGGGATACCGACCTCGACCGTTTAGAGGAGGATGTTATGTCTCCCCTATACTTCGGATGCGACCGCATCTCCTGCCAAATATTGAGGTACTTGAACGGCTTGTAGTTCATGGATTGGTAGGTCGCCAAGGCGGAACTGATGATGTCAAACTCGCCGCCGACCGCTCTTCCTGGAGGTAATACCCCTGGAACTTTTGGATTTCTTCGCTGGCTCTGTATATGGCATTGCGCACCATACTCTCGTTGCGCTCGATTGTTCCAGCCGGCCAGTTTTGATTGTACCGGCGACAGATGCGCCACCAATAATGGTCACCAGATTGGTTCGTGCCAACCTCCGGATCTTTGGAGATTGACAAGAACGCTTTGAACAATTGTTGCATCTCCCTCGGAGTGTACGGGGTGCGGACACCGCGAGTAGGAAGAGGAGGAGTTTGAGAGGGGCCGCTCCCTCCCGCTCTAGGCACAGATGGCTCGGGTGTTCACCCGTACTGCCCTTCGGGGGGCATCTTGGTCCTCGACCGGGTAAGGCCGGTAGCCACCCTGAACTTGCGAACCTTGGGTTTGAGGAGGGGCTGAATATTTCATTTTCGGACTAGGAAATGGTTGTGAACCGAACCAATCGGGGTTCCAACCGTGGGAGCCGGAGGGGTGATCGTCGTGGCCGGACATTGTTTTGTTGTAAGAGTAAGAGTGAAAGAAAGATTGAGAATTGAGAACGAAAATGAGAGAATTTAGACGAGAATTGTGTAGTGTGGTGTGATTTTTGGGTGTAGAAGTGGGGGTATTTATAGATGAAAATGTGTATTTTTGGGGAAAAAATTTTGGAAAATAAATTAAAAGTGGGTAGAAAACGGATATAATTTTTTGGGAAGTGGGAAAATATTTTTATTTCATTTTTAATCTGAATTTTTAATTAAAATCCATTTTTTTTAAATTAAATTTAAATTGCCAACGACTATGTTGTTGGCCAATGGGAGGCTGCCACGTACGCTGCTCGTTGGCACAGACGTGCTCGATGTATCGAGCAGCGCCGAGAGCGCAGCGGTGGACAGCGGTGCCGTGCCGCTGGCACGGACGGACGGACGTTGTCCTGTTCACTGCTGCGGATGCTCTAAGGGACGTGCTCATATGTAATCACTTGCACTCTCACACGTTATCTTTCACATGTTGTCACTCATGTGCACTCCGAACTCCCACATGCTTCAGTTGCACAATTCGCTCGATTAATTCGGACGATCATCGCCACTATTCATACAACAATTCACCGTGTTCGCTCCGATCAACTAGAAGTACTCAATTGATCGAATAATCCTTTTACCATCTATTTTCTACCATTTTTTAGTACTTTACTCATTATTTACGTTTATTATAATGATTATTCTAAACTATTTGCTAACTTGAACATCAAGAAGCTCTTTTATCAATTCCTCATCGTTCTCTTGGTCTCAAACTCTCAATTTGCACAATTTGAATATTACATGATAACATTAATTTGTAAAAGTCAAAAGTTTACGAAAATTTTGAAAAATGGAACAGTTTAGAGATATTTGATAATTTAATTTATAACACTATTTTATAAAATTAATCATTGATTTAACTCTCAAGCGTTACTTGATTCTTTGGAGCTATGATAGCTATAGATTTTGAATTAAATGATGTGTTTCAAATTTGGAAACCACGGTATTTATAGAACATTATTGAACTAGGTACTTTCAGTCGGTGGAAGGTGATGCGTAATCTACAAATTAACTTGCAATACTTATAGTTATACAACTAAAAAAATGACAATATGTATCTTGTAAAATATATTATCCTGTAAAAAGTAAATATTAGAAACAAAAAATTATTTTCATTAGCCTACTAGCACCACCAAAGACTAAAGTTAACCCACCTACTACTAATTAAAAATTCCATTGTACAAACAATTTACATTAATATAACCAACAAAAAAGCATAACTACCACAATTATAGTACCCATCAAAACATCAAAATGACCGTTACAATTATTATATGATCTCACCGTTAATTATTGCACACTCATCATACTCATACATATAGCACATGCATGCAAATGTTTCCAAATATAAAATTAAAATGGGCAATTAGTCCTAAAATTGGACCAACATTTAGTTTTTTCCTATGAACTTAAAATTTGATTGTAAAAATTATGAATTTTAATTGAAGTTGTAAATATTCACTACAAACCTAAATTCGTTATTTTTTTGAATCAAGTCTTATCTGTACATATAAATAAACACTTACACACACCACACAATTCATAAAAGCACACACACTTGACTAGAGAGCAGCGGCAGCCACAATGGAGCTAAGAATCTCCTTCCTCCTCCTCGCCGCCGCCGCGGCCGCCCTCTCCTCCACCACCACCAACGCCCACAACATCACCCGCATGCTAGCCAAGCACCCTTCCTTCTCCACCTTCAACCACTACCTGACCGTCACCCACCTCGCCGGCGAGATCAACCGCCGCCGCACCATCACCGTCTGCGCCGTCGACAACGCCGGTATGAGCGACCTCCTCGCCAAGCACTACCCCCTCCCCACCCTCAAAAACATCCTCTCTCTCCACATCTTCGCTGACTACTTCGGCGCCAAGAAGCTCCACCAGATCACCAAGGGCTCCACCACCACCTCCTCCCTCTTCCAGGCCACCGGCGAGGCCGCCGGCACCTCCGGCTACGTCAACATCACCGACATGAAGGGCGGCAAGGTCGGATTCGCTCCCGTCGACTCCGATTCCGACGGCCCGATGGCTACATTTGTCAAATCCCTTGAGGAATTGCCCTACGACATCGCTGTTATTCAAATCAGCAACACTCTCACCTCGCCGGAGGCCGAAGCCCCCACCGCCGCCCCTACCGACCTCAATGTCACCTCTCTCATGGCTAAACAAGGCTGCCAGACCTTCTCCGACATGATCGTCTCTCAAGGCGTCCAATCCACATTTTCCGATAGCGTTCAAGGCGGCCTCACCATCTTCTGCCCCTCCGACGAAGCTCTCGACGATTTCCGCCCTAGGTTTACTTTACTTTTCCCCTAATTTCAATTTTTTTGGACTCAATCGACTCGATCTCTCATCTGATTTTGATAATTAGGTACAAAAACCTCACCGCCGACGGGAAGTCGTCGCTGCTGCTGTACCACGGCGTGCCGGTGTACAACTCGCTCGGAATGCTGAGATCGAGCAACGGATTGATGAACACTCTCGCGACGGAGGGGACGAAGAAGTTCGACTTCACGGTGCAGAACGACGGCGACGACGTCAAGCTGAAGACGAAGATTGTGACGGCGACGATCACCGGAACTCTGATCGACGAGGATCCGCTCGCTGTGTTTAAGATCGACGAGGTGCTGCTTCCGAAGGAGCTCTTCAAGGCGGCGCCGCCTGCTCCGGCACCGAAGCCGGCGCCGAAGTCGAAGAGCAAGAGCAAGGGCGCGGCAGCTGGTGGTGATGAAGATGGTGAGGAGGCCGACGGTCCTGGTCCTGCTTCCGACGATCTGGCCGCGGCGGATGAGGATGATAGCAACGACGGCGAGAGAGTCCGCACCGGCGGTGTTGCGGCGCTCTGCTTCAGTTTGGCGTTGGGATTTTTGGCATACATTTGTTAATTTTCTTTTTTCGTTTTTAAAAAAAAAGTATTTAAGTATATTTGTAATTTATTTATTTTTGTTTTTGGAATTGTGGTGTGGATTTGATTCAATTGAAAAGCATCTCTTTCTTTCCTTTTTGTTTTTTTGCAATAAATATTTGAAACATATGTTTATACTAATACATTTGCATTGTTAGTTTTTATTCTAAAGTTGAGGTAAATTATGCAATGATGAATAATTAGTACCAAAAAGAGATTAGATTATGAAACTACAAAAGCAATAATTATGCACCGGTTGAGATCAAAATGGAGTATCTAATAAGTCTCTGTCGATCAATAAATTGTTGGTATATTATTGCATTCTTCTAATAAATATGGGTTTAGTTGAGACAAATTAGAGGATTATATAAATAAATATATAACGTTTTAAAAACAAATAAATCAATAAATACAGCTGTATCATGTAGCTATGAGTCAAGAGTGGGTAGAGAAGTGTCGGTGGGCAAAATTTATTGACCATTGTTGGCACCACCAACTTTACTTTTGTTTATTTTATAGTAGTACTAAGTAGTATTTTCAATCATAAATATATCAATTTATAATTTTGTTGGTGGCATATTTTTTATTTACACAAAACTGTGTGAGGTTTTTTAGATGGGTTAAGTTTGAATTTAAATTTTTGTACTGTATTTCAAATGATGTTATTGTAATTTTGTTACTTATTGAATGTAGATGACCCATTCTAACTGTTTTACGTATTATTTACCTCTTTATAATTAACTATATATAGTGGTGTTTTGTTTAATTGGATGCAATCTTGATTTAGTAGTAACCTTTTTTAGTATTGAGTAATTTGATTTTTCACAAAGCATAGGATAAAATAATTTAGGGAACATACAGTAAAATAATTTACTAAAAAATAATGCAAAATACTTAGAGCATCCACAGTGGTTATAGCCCAGCAATAGCCAGCTATAGTCTAGCCACAAACTCCTACTGCCACATCATCAATACTAAAAATCCTCCTGTCACATCAGAAATAGCTCAGCCACAGCCTAGCCATATCATAAATAGCTCAGCCACATCAATAGCCACATCACTAATAACACAATATACGGAATTTAATTTACGAGACATATACGGGAAACATTAATAATACTATTTTAATTTTTTTAAAAAAGTACAATAAATTAAAAAAAGTACAAAATTTTTTAAAAAGTACATTAATAAAAAAAAATTACATTCAAAATCGCAAAAAGTACTCGTTAATACAAGTGGTGCGAATGAAAATGAAGTGCAAATCGCGTATATATAGTGTTTCGAAAATAAAAACTAAAAAATAAAAAATCCGCTGGGCTATGCGCTGGGCGATCCGGGCGCTGCAATGGAGCCGAGCGGATCGCCCAGCGCATAGCCCAGCGGATTTTGACCGCCTAGCGCTAGGCGAAATTGATTTCCGGAAAACAGCTCGGCGGTTTTCTGCTCCTCCAATGGTTCGCCTAGCGACCGCCTAGCGCCGGCGCTCGGCTAGGCGCCATTGTGGATGCTCTTAAAGAAGTTGGAGTGATCGAATAGGACAGACATAGTGATTAACTAAGCCACCGACAAAGGTCACAGCAGCTATTTTGGATTACTTGAAGTAATTAATACTAATTGTGATTTGCTTTAGATAAAATTATTTATTTAACTGATTTGATCATTATATTATAGCTTCCATAAATACAGTATTAATTACATGTCAATGAGATCTTGTTATTCACCTATTTCATAATTTTCATTTCATCTTCTGTGTCGATATTAGGATTGCTGCACGTGTAAATGTTCTTTAATTTAGAACCAATACATATTCTTTTTCAAAATAATATTTCTAAAATACTAAGTAACCTAAATAGGTGTAGGATTTTATTTTTGTGAACTGAACGTATAAATTTCACTTATAAATAGTCAAACCTAGTCCAAATAGGTTAGATCTGGTCAGTGTATTTTAATAATTTAATCTTGCAATTATTATACAGTATAAAGCTAGTGATGAAAAATAAAATAAGTTAGGTTAGAAGATAAGAATATGCACTGATAAAGGAGTGCAGCTGTTTTTGGTAAGTAGGAACAAATATGTTGGAGTAGTTAATGTGAAGGATGACAAAGGTAATCTTGCCCTTTTCCATGTGACAATTAAGGTATTTTTCCAATGCCTATATCATTTGTAAAGTATATTCGATATATTCACAACACGCATAATATAATTATATAATAATGTATTATTGTGTGTTGGAAATTGTGTTGCATTGTTAAATCGGAAATGTTGGATCGAGTGGTTATTAGATTAATGGCTCTAGTTTCTAAAATAAATTCGGTTATACGCTTTGAAATGAAACTAGATATAACATTTCATGCGATTAGTTTTGGATTCAGTGTTTTCAAATAGCGAGACGACACAGATTCGGTCCAAAACTAGAAAAATATAGTGAAAAAAACTACACAAAAATAGTCGATTTTGAGCTGAATTCTAAACCAAGAGATTTCTTTTATACATTTAACTATCACGAAATATGTAATAATTCTATAAGACATTTATGTTTCCATAAATCATGTGAGATAGTCGTATCATACCAATATTACTACACAAAAAAACTTACGCAACACCGGCAAAATTAAAACTCAATATCGTATTTTGTTGTTATTCATAATTATTAATAGACGATTAATTATGAATTTGGATCAGAATCATAATCCGTCGCACACAATACGGAGTAGTTTACCGTGGTTCACTGGTAATGGGCCTCTGTGAAAAGTGAGCCTGTCTAATTTATATGGGCCTATGCAAATGATTGATAAGCCCACGAAGACGGATGAAAATTAAATACTTGGGTCCATCGCACATGAAATTTTCAGTTAACTTTTATGTACTTTTTAGATTTTAATAAATAAAATAACTCGTTGCATTCAAGATTGGTCTCATTGAATTAAAAAACGTGGGATGTCTCCAAAAAAAGTGAAATACTAGTAGTTATAAATGAAGTAACAAGTACAAAGTTCATAAATGAACAGGCCAGAAAAACAAAAGTTTTCCTAGTGTTATTCTTTTCACTATGTAAAAATTAATAGTAATAATTAGTTTCGGTGTATTATGGTTTGAATTTAGGAGTACTCCGTATTTAAAAACAAATACTCCCTCCGTCCTGCTTTAGGAGTCCCGATTGATCAATTTCGAGCGTCCCGCTTTAGGAGTCCCGGTTGGGATAAACTAATAAAAAATGCCTACAAAGTAAGTAAAAAAATGTTAAAAGTGGGTCCCAACATCCACTATAATATTTATTTATTACACACTCAATTAAAAGTGGGTTCCAACATCCACTACAACATTTATTATTATACACTCAAACATTTTCTTAAAACATGTGTCCGACTCAATCGGGACTCCTAAAGCGCGACGGATGGAGTATAATCTGAATCACAAACAAATAACCAACTCCTTACATGCAGAGTGGACGAGGTAGTTAGACGATGGGATGTTGCCTTAATTAGGGTAATGCCTCTACATATACGAAAACAATGGATTTGGTTTAGTCTCTTGCAATTGCAATATTTTAAAAATCGGACTTGCAAAACTACTGGTTCACGGTTAAGCTGGTCAAACCTGAATATCATACATCAAACTTTATTACTCCATTCGTCCCACTCTAAGTGACATATTTACTCTAAATGACGTATTTTTAAAAATAGAAACATCACAATCTCTACTTTTATCTTTCTTACTTTATTCTTACTCACAAGACAATACTATATAAAATCTTGTGCCAAATAAGAAATGTTTCACTTAAAATGGGACGGAAAGTGTACATAATAAGATGTGTTTTGATCAAATTCACACACACACATATATATAGGGTCCTGCTAGGTTGATATTTTTGAGCTTAATTGATAATTGAGATGCATTTTCAGCTACTCATCCACAACATTTTCGAAATGTCAACTGCAAGTAGATTATGTTAACTCGAGGGCATTATCATCAATAGCCTGCACATCAAATGTTAACAACTTAGAGTTGACATTATATGTGTATAGTTGACATGAATTGTATATGTAATTGACATTATATGTGTGTAGTTAACATGAATTGTATATTTAGTTGACATTATATGTGTATAGTTGACATGAATTGTATATGTAATTGACATCTCAACTTTGCATATATAATCTATGTCAAATACATATACAATTCATGTCAACTATACACATATAATGTCAATTATGTGTACAATCCATGTCAACTATATACATATAATGACAACTACATATATCTACATATATTATATGTAAAACGTCGTTGTTGACATAATTAATATAGGTGGTTGACATGAAAATATTTGTTGTTGACATTAATTATTTGTAAAATGTTGTTGTTGACGTAATAGTTGGCTAAAGTAACGTTTGTTGTTGACAACGTAGTTGACATCGTGCGAAAATGACAATTATGCCCCTAGTTGACATAATGTCTTAGTAGTTGACATTGTGCGAAAATTATGAATGAGTGACTGAAAATGCATCTTAGTTCTCAATTAGTCCAAAAAATCTCAACCTAACAAGACCATATATATATAAATTTGGTGAATAGTAAAATATTAGTAGTTTTTAATTTAATACTACATGATATGATATGTATAACTAAAAACAAACTTATAATTAAACATAGAATGAATGAGAAATTTATTCGTTGATTATAACATTAACTAAAGTTATTATTATGCCACAACTGTTGATGTGGTGGAGTGGTAATACAGTTGGACTTACGTTCTTGTTACTTACTTGTGTATGCTATTCCGCCTATTCGTATGTTTACATATGGGGCGTGTTGTTAGGAGAGCTGATTGTAGCGTGGGACGGGCACACGGAGGCTGTAAACTGCATCAGCTGGAATCTAGGGACTGAATCATGTAATAAATACTATGAACTATAATGGGAGGAATATTAATGAGTTCATCACTGCAATGGGAGGAGTTGAAGTTGGAACGAAAAAGCTTGATTCTTCCAACTATCTGATATCTTCTTTGTAGGTATGGTATTACTTACTCTTACTCAATTGTGTCGTATGTAAATTCTTTTGCTTAAGAAAATTTAATGTCATAATATACCTATTTTACCTTTATTGATTGATTTAAGTTACTTTGTAGGAAGGGAGTTATATATTTGGAATATAATGTTTTTTAATCGAATAATATGTTACGTGAATAATACTACATTGATTCTTGAATGCCAACTATTTTTCATATATCAAACATATTATTAGGCTAAATTAAATAGTATATATGAGTATATTCTAGGTATCATTTTCATGCCCAGTTGGGACTTAGAGAATTTGGACTGTTGTAGTAATTCATGTAAGAGTGGGTATGCTTATATATCTAGAATATACAAGGCATCTTTTCTCAACATGGACAAATTATCAAATCCAATACTAGTATTTTCAAAAAAAATACTACTACCTCCTTTTCAATTTTGTACAATGCGTAAGTTATTTAGTTAATAAGTTGCTTAAACAATTCTTTTATTGTAACCTGTCAAATTTCTAGACTATACTTTTTAAATGATAATAATTGTAACGAGAATATCCATTTGATAAAACGTACTACTAGTATATGGCAAACTATGAAGGGATATAAGTTTCAACAACATTTAAAGCGAGTAAACTTAAATTACTTTTCAATTAAATACCTACATGGTGAGAATATCCACTTGCTAAAACACCAAATACTGTTAAAATGGATGGGATGAGATAACATTCAAAGTTTCCACTTCCAAAGTAATTTTTTTTTAAAATCACGTATTTATATTTTTTAAATCTACACTTTTGATTATAGCATATTAATACATGAGAAATTATTTTGCATTTAAATCAAAATCGTATTGTTATGATATCCTATTGATATTGGCTACAAATCCCTTTTCAATACCTTCAATTGTTCAATCGAATAAACCCAATCTAATTCATAACAACAATTCCAACTATTTAGTGTCGAATAGATCAAATAGAAGTAGTAAAAAATCCAAAGGCAAAATACTTTCAACAAAGTACTACTTATATAGTAGTACTACATGAATTCAGAAAAGCATTATATTTCTGAATTTGGGGCATCGTTAAATACAGATTATACTTAATTTAGGAAAGCATATCATCATAGATATATATTCAATTTACATTATTGGATGTATTAATATTAATAAAAAAGAAAAGAAAAGAAAAGGGGTAATGAAACGAACCCTAAATTTGAGTGAAAATTGAAATCCCTCTTTACATTGGAGTATAAATCTATTTGGAAAAAGAAAACCGCCGTAGCAGAAAAGCTCAGAAAAACTGAATAGCCTCAACACGTCTTTCTTCCTCATTCCCTGTTTCGTTCCAAATTGAACTCGGAAAACCCATCTACAGCAATCGGATTAGATTGCCGCGCCTTCAATTTCACACCTATAGAGAGAGAAAAGCCACAAAAATAGGTGGGGACAAGAGAAAGAGAATGGGCCCACCAGGTTCATCCGGGAAGGAGGCGGGGAGGAAGCGGCAGAAAGGGAGAGTGCCGCCAAACAATATGAAGGTTGCCGAGGCCACCCGCATTCGCATCGCTGAGATTCTGGAGAAGTTCCGGAGTTCAGATGATGAAGGTGAACCAAAAAAAGTCTTAATTTTTGAGGAGGGTTTGTGTGTGTGCTAGAGCTAGCTGAAAATTTCAATCTTTGGGTGTATATATATGTACGTTTGTGTTGTTTGCTGCAATTTGACATGCAAATAGACTGGAAATTGGAATGGATGTGTTTGGAGTTGTTTCTTTTTGGTAATTGGTTGTTATTGTAGTCATGAGCTTTATGCTTAATGAAGCATCTTGCTAAGAAGAAAAAGTTACCGGACTTCAAATTTGTGTTGAGAAGGCCTCTGTGAGTGTTCTAGTGTTAGCTGAAAAATTGATTCTTTGATGACTAATTAGTGTAATGGAAGCTTTACATGTACGTATTTTATACTCCCTCTGCCTCACTCTAAGTGGAGCATTTCTTATTCGGCATGAGATTTTATGAAGTTTTGTTATGTGAGTTGAATGGAGAGAGAATAAAGTAGATATAATAATGTTTCCATTTTAGGAAATGTGTTGGTTAGAGTGAGACATCCAATAAAGGAAAATGTGTCACTTATAGTGGGACGGAGGGAGTATAAGTTTAGTGTTATTTGGCTGCAATTTGACATGCAAATAATCTAGATGCAACCCTGCTGGAATGAATGTTTATGGAAGCTATTGTGTGTGTGTGTGTTGTTCATGTTTTGGTAGTTGATTTTATGTAGCTATAAACTTTATGCTTGATGTAGCATCTTACCAAGAAGGAAAAGTTTCCTGAACTTCGAATAAATGCAGTATACAAATTTGAAGAGAACCTGACTAATCAGGAGCGGGCGGCAGTGCACGTTATGTGCAGAAAGGCGGGGTTCATGTCAAAGAGTCACGGGTAAGTTGTGTGTTAGGAAAGCAAGCATGTATTTGGTTGCTTGCTTGTAGTTGTGTAATATGTAGAACTTTATGGGGCATGTCTCTGTTCTTCTAACAATCTGAAATCTGTAGGAAAGGACAGGATCGCCGCATTTGTATCTATAAGCGTAAAAGGGAAGTCAGCAGTATGAAAGGGAGAGAGAACATTGCTTCTTTCAGATTTTCAGGGGAATCACAGGCCGCTTTACAGGAATTGTTTTCTTGCTATCCCCCTAATGATGTGGATATGAGTGGGAATAAACTTGGCGTCAGTAAGGGAAAAAGTGATAGCGGAGTCTCAAGAGACGATTTTTTTTGCAGACCTACGACGAATCCATCTGAAATTGCAAGCAAGATACAAACACTTGCTTCCCGAATTGAGAAAGAGATGAGCTTGAAACAGGTTAGGAACCCCATCTTACATCTTCTTGAAATTATGGTGAGTAATTGCCCTCTTGTTTGCAGATCGCACAGAACAGGTCCAAGCTACCTATTGCATCTTTTAGGGATGCTATCACATCTTCAGTAGAATCTAACCAGGTTATCCTCATTTGAGTGTTTCTGTGTGTGTTTAAATGATGGGTGCTTCGTATATTCAGTATTTGGAAAGCTTTGAATCTTCAGCCGGTTGCTTAATTATAACAATATGATGATATCTTGTCTTCCAATGCAGGTTGTGCTTGTATGTGGTGAAACTGGATGTGGGAAAACAACACAGGTACTACTTCTTACCCATTTGACTGTTCCCTTCTCTCATTGTATATTTTGAACAAAAAGGAGAGTATTTGGCACACTACACATTTGTCTGAGTTTTTTCACATTATGTTTGTTATTCATAGTGTGTTTTTGGGGCTGAAAGCATAGTAAATTTCCACAGGAGCATAAGGATATCTCCAGCATTCTGATCTTTGATTGTATATGAGAATTGAAAACTCTAAGTGCATATCTTTTGATATATTGGTTTGGACTTCGGAGTGTACTTGTAGATTATTTATAATTAAAATTGTTATATTTCAAATTGATTAGGTCCCCCAGTTTCTCCTGGACCATGCATGGAGTAAAGGAGAGACGTGTAAAGTTGTTTGTACTCAGCCGAGGCGAATCTCTGCCACATCAGGTTGAACACCGTTTTTTGTCTCTCGTTAAATATATTTATTTCAGGTTCAGCTTGAAATGTGAGTGCGTTTTATACTTCCGTGTTCACGTGCAGTCGCTGAAAGAATTGCTTCTGAAAGAGGTGAAAGTATTGGAGATTCTGTTGGATACAAGGTACTACTAGATCTTAATCAAGGTGCAATCTTGATTTGAGTAATATTTGCTTCGTGCAGCAACCTCTCTATTTTGTTTATGAATATTAAACATGAACCACTAGGTTGTACTTTCATGCTGACTTCATTTACCAACTATTAATGAAAATTTTATAGATTCGACTGGAAACCAAAGGTGGAAGGCAGTCCTCTCTTGTGTTCTGCACCAATGGGGTTCTGCTGAGGGTTCTAGTCAATAAAGATAACAGCCGTACAAAGAAAAAAAAGGCGTCTAAAAAAGGACAGAGTTCTGTGGCTGATATAACCCACATAATAGTGGTACAGAATCTCCTGAAAACATATATTCCATCTTTTGTAGATAGTTTTGTCGTCTACTTATTTGATTATGCATCAGGTTCTGTTATTATCTATCAACTGTGATTTTGTTCTGGTTGAGTTATTTTTATAGCAATATTAATTCTTTGTCAGGAAAAAACCACTCCTTAGTCATTTCTCTGTGTCTATGTATAATACCTGTGTTGAACTTTGAAGGGCAAGTAGCCTTACCTTGATACATCTCAGCTGCAAGGCCCTTGCTCTTTTCCTGAGGTTCCGTTCCTGACATATTGTTTTGGTTCTAGGATGAAATTCATGAAAGGGATCGCTTCTCCGATTTCATGCTCGCAATAATCAGGTGCCTCACTCATATGATGTTTACTGGTTACATGGAGCTTGAATATATCCGAATGAGATTTTTGTGATTTAATTTTCCATACAGGAATCTCTTGGTGCACTTATCCAAAATTATTGCATGTTATTATTAATATCATTTCATCGTCTATTCTGCATTGGATATTCAATCTATTTATCGTACGATTTAAGTGTTGTTTATGCTGTTTTGTTTGATATTGATTTCAGAGACATGCTTCCTTCGCATCCTCACCTGCGTCTGGTCAGTGTCTTTGTAGTCTTTTCTAGGTTAAATCTTGATATATTTTTCGGTTTCTGATGCTTAGTTAGAATACTGGTTTGATGGGCTGTTCAATCTGAACAGGTATTGATGAGCGCCACCATTGATGCGGACCGGTTTTCAAAGTACTTTGGAGGCTGCCCAGTTATTCGTGTACCGGGTTTTACATATCCCGTAAGCAACTGCTCTCATTTTATATGGTGCTGTGTTTATCTTTACGAATTTAGTCCATTATGCATCGAACATGGTATTTTTAGGTAAAAAGTTATTACTTGGAGGATGTACTAGCACTTGTGAGATCATCTGAACATAATCACGTTAAGTGCACAAGTGGGGACGTGGCAGTGAAGGACTCTCCTTTAACCGAGGAATGCCGAGTTTCTCTTGACGAGGCTATTGAATTAGCTTCATCAAACGATGACTTTGATCCCCTTCTCGAGCTGATATCTTCCCAAGGAGATTCGAGAGTTTTCAATTACCAGCACTCGAAAACCGGAGTAACCCCCTTGATGGTGTCAGCCGAGCAAGGAAGAGTTAGCTATGTTTGCACACTTCTCTCGTTTGGTGTAGACTGCGACTTGCGGAGTAATGCAGGGAAGACAGCTCTCGATTATGCTGAACAAGGAAATCAGGGGGATGTTGCCGAAATCATTAAAAAACACATGGGGAAAGCATTTACGCAGTCAGATAAGGAGCAAGATTTACTCGATAAATACTTATCGCATGTTGACCCTGAACTTATAGATTGTCTGCTTATCGAACAACTTCTTAGGCGAATCTGTAATGACTCGACTGATGGAGCTGTTCTCGTATTTCTTCCGGGTTGGGATGATATAAACAGAACGCGAGAGAAGTTGCTATCAAGTCCTTATTTCAAGGATCCATCAAAATTTCTTGTTATTGCTCTTCATTCTATGGTTCCATTGGTCGAGCAAAAGAAAGTTTTCAAACGTCCGCCTCCTGGATGCCGCAAAATTGTTCTTTCTACTAATATTGCCGAAACATCAGTCACCATCGATGATGTTGTTTATGTCATAGACAGCGGGCGGATGAAAGAGAAAAGTTATGACCCATATAACAACGTGTCAACTCTTCATTCTTCTTGGATATCAAAGGCAAGTGCTAAGCAACGAGAAGGTCGTGCAGGGCGATGTCAAGCTGGTATTTGTTATCATCTATATTCAAAATTCCGAGCTTCTTCTCTTCCAGAGTTCCAAGTTCCCGAGATAAAGAGGATGCCTATAGAAGAGCTGTGCCTGCAGGTACCTAACTTGTGCACCTGTTTAGGAGAAAATCTCTGTTTTCGACATAATTAGCGATGTATGGCTTCATTTTTTCATTAAAATCCTATGGGGATGCTTTTTTTTGTTACTCAGGTGAAGCTTATGGATCCATCTTGCAAAATCGAAGAATTTTTGCAGAAGACGCTGGACCCGCCTGTTTATGAGACGATACAAAATGCAATAACGGTTCTTCAGGATATCGGTGCATTGTCTCTAGAAGAGCAACTCACGGAACTTGGGCAGAAACTCGGAGCTCTACCCGTCCACCCTCTGACCAGCAAAATGTTATTTTTTGCGATATTGTTGAATTGCCTTGACCCGGCATTGACTTTAGCTTGCGCTTCCGACTGCAAAGACCCCTTCATTTTGCCAATGCTTCCTAATGAAAGGAAAAAAGCTCAAGTGGCTAGACTAGAACTGGCCTCACTCTATGGTGGCAACGGTGACCAGTTAGCTATAATTGCTGCCTTTGATTGCTGGAAAATGGCTAAACAAAGGGGCGACGAAGCGAAGTTTTGTTCTCAGTACTTCGTATCTGCAGCGACCATGAAGTTGATTTCGAGCATGCGGAAGAAACTCGAAGGCGAACTACTTCGGCATGGTTTTATCCCGGAAGATGCCTCCCGCTGTAGCCTCAACGCCCGTGACCCTGGTATACTCCATGCTGTAGTTTTCTCAGGTCTATATCCGATGGTCGGGAGGGTTATTCCGCAAGGTAATAGATCTCTTGTCGAAACTGCCAGCGGGAATAAGGTAAGGTTGCACCAGTTTTCGACCAACGGGAAGCTCTCCTCGAAGAAATTCAGTATCCCGCCTTTGATCATGTTTGATGAGATAACCCGTGGAGACGGCGGAATACATATTAGGAACTGCTGTGTCCTAGGTTCGCTCCCCTTAATGTTGTTAGCCACTGATATTGTCGTGGCCCCGACTGAGGAAGATGCTGATGAGGGTGATGAGAGTGATGCTGATGAACCTGATGCCGACAATGACAGTGACGAGGATGATAAAGCAGAGCCTCACAGTTCATCGAAACCCAACAGCGAAAAGATCTTGTCGGCGCCAGAGAATGTCGTTAAAGTCGTAGTGGATCGATGGCTGCCGTTTCAGTTGATGGCTCTAGATGTTGCTCAGATATACTGCTTGAGGGAGAGACTATCTTCAGCAATCTTGTTCAAGGTAAAATTTCAATCTTGATAGAATCTGTATAAAGATCATAAAGCAACGTAACTCTGACTATTTTTTGCAGGTAACTAAACCGAGGGACGTTCTTCCGGAACATCTTGGTGCCTCACTGTATGCAATAGCCTGTATCCTCTCTTACGATGGGATGTCCGGGATCTCGCTGCCACCAGAACCCGTAGACACCCTCACCACGATGGTCAGTGTCGCTGACATCAGCCATGGTAGGAGGGTGCCAATCAATCGCCCAGCTAAGAGCTATCTCAAATCGCTTCTTTACCCTGACCACCCCTATCCAAACCAGAGCCACACGTCACACCATCACACAAGCCATCTTCAGAAGCAAGTGTCAAAAAGCGCTGCGAACTGGTCGGCCCCACAAGGGACTAGTACCGCGAAGGGGAACTACTCCAAGCGGCAGCGTGGCAATGGTAATGGATTCAGGTGATACATATATGTTTAGATGTGCTTTTGTCCAATCGATCCCCGGCTACTTTTGCACTGCTGTAGCCGGAAAGCGACTCTCTGGGGCGCTCCCAAGTCCCGGGAGATGTTCGCATCAATCACAGGCATATGTTAGACTGCTATTTATTATAGTTTTTGGTAATATTAAAAAGATATAAATCTGCCATTTATTTCACGCGATTGAGTCATCTTTATAGATCGTTTAATCGTTGTTTCGTAGGTGTAACCCCTGATGCATGTGCATTGTCGATTGTAGATGCTACACCTACACCTCACACGTAACAATAGCGTTGAAGGTGTATAATAGTGCTCCTATTTAACCTAAAATGATGAACAAAAATTGTTCATCTAACTTTTCATTTAATTCCATTGTTTTTTAATGTCGACATCATTTAAAATGCGCTCTACACCTATGTTGCTTTTTTTTTTTCTAAATGTAACCTATAGTTCAAAGTAGTAATATTTACATTGTAGTAAATCAATTTTTCTGCCACTAACGAAATACTTACTATACTATACAAACAATAACAGAGTACTACATAGATATTTGTCTCACATTTTCATATTATATCTTGTGTTTCAAAATGACTAATACACGTATCTTACCGAACGATACGATGCTTCCACACCTATCACCTATCTATTCCTAACCTTATGGATTCTATTACCCTTAGATATTTAGTGATGAAGATTGAGAGTGGCAGAGCTGCACACTCAATCAGAAAATTACATTTTATAGATTTTGTCATGCCTCATGGCTTTTCATAGAGTTAATGAAAGTGTGTTAAATGTACAGATCTATTGATTAGACGCAGTGAAATAGCCCAAAAGGCTAAATATTTGCTCTCTTTTGACGTTTTAGCAATTTTTTTTCTATAATTGTCAATTTAATCATAAGAAGAAAGTGTTCAAATTCAAGCGATTGTCAATGATATAACTTGTGAGGTGTGTTATATTGCTAATTTTTTAAGCATAATGTCATGTGTAGACATTTTTAATACATTGCGTTGATGAGTTATGAGAGTTAGCAACAAAAAAGTTAGTAATTGATCACACCCTTCTTCTAATGTCAATATATTTTTACTTTAGAATAATTGCTCTTGTTAATACTAGTATCACTATATAATTAAATACGAGACGAAATATAAACAATGATTGCCATACACGCTCTGAAATCTTCAATCTAATCACAATTTTTGAGCAACAAATAGTGTACCTAAATGAATCTATACAGCCATTTTTTCCCTACCTATTCAAGTAAAAATGCTTCAGATTTTCTTCCTCCAAATATTCACAAACAACAATAATCTTACACACAGACAGCGCGGTTTCAACGCCTTCCATAAAATCAACACGATTTCTTCATTCCCTCTTGAGCGTTTTCACCATCCCCTTGAAGATCTGGCTGAACCAATACAAGTTCATCACAGACAGCACCAACGGAACAACGTGAACCATCACCGCACCTATCTCGTGCATCTGCTTCGCCTGTAGATGCAACGACGAGTAAGAAACAAGCACACATAATGCACCCACAAGGCAAATGTTCGTCTAGTTCTCACGCTGGGCCATATATATAAGCAACGTTAAGATTTTGGTATTTCGGTTGGAATCTTACCTGGTCATGATATTGGTACGAATGCCAAAACAGGTAGATGAACAGCAAAATTCTTGCAACCTGCAAGTAAAAAACAACCCGAAAAGTTAAGAAAATGTTGGAGGATATGAGAAAGGTAGTATCGTCCTTTTGCAAGAACTTACAAGCCATGCTAGGAATATCACGACTCCGTTTATGGTATACACCTTCGACCTCTTCATACCAGCTGCATCAAGATACCTATTCAGAAATTTTGAGGTGAGAAATGAGACATTACCACAGACGAGAAGCTAGATATCGAGTTTACCATCTCAGATTGATACAAGGCGTAGTTGCCTCGGACATTAAGACCATGTACGTGTAGATTTGTGCTTCACCGGTGAGCATAGCATAGGCCACGCTACCCAACGAGAGAAGATGGTGAATTACCTAAAACAGATTCACATCAACTATAGATTGAAATGCAGAGTTATTGAAGATATATTCTGAAGGAAGAGATTGTGCTTACATACTCCATCCCACCTAACGAAGGATATCGCCATAGAATCATGCTGAGATCCGAAAGGAAATAGCCAACGGAAACCTATTCGAAGATGTGAATCAACAAGGGCGAAAACAGAATCGATGGGAGCATAAAAGAACAAATAGAGGTGAAAACATCACTAACTCCCAAAGCAGAAATCGAGACCGTTGAACTACGAAGAGTGATTGGCCCGCGCTGTGGGTCATTTTTGAAAAGATCCGACCACAACACGAAATATAATGACACGGTGGCAATGTACATGGCGTGAAAAGTGGACATGGCTCTGCATCACATAGGGCGCGTCAAAGCAAGAACATGAGGCCGGTTATGTATCAGTAGGCGAATGAATCCACTCACCGGTTGCTCCATTCGAGCTGAAGGCCCTTTGAGAGATTCGGATAGCTTTTGAAGTAGAGGGGACTAATAATCTGGCTAAGTTCATACACCTGAATACAGATGAATGAAAATCATGATGGAACAGCTGCAGGAAATGGAATATTGCTTTCATACCGTTTTGCAGGCGAAAATTCCAAGGATTATAGACGTATATACGACGAAAGGATCAGCAGAGACATATTCCTTGAGAAGCAGATCAACTTGGTTTAGGTAAGATTTAACCAACATATTACTACTTCCAGTTGACAGCATCACAGCATATCCGCAGTCGTTTTCCCTATTTTCGAAGATCATCAGCGAATCAACTAATATGAATCCAAATCAATCATCAAAACATACTTTACTGCATAGTAATACACCCCTAACTCAAGAATCAAGTCCTACTAAACTAATGTGTTAACTAAGGATTTCGAGTTGAATGTTTTATATTCACGCTCTGATGATCATAAGGTAATATGCTTCTTCTCCTTCCAAAACAAGTTCGAGATAAACAATTTCATAACACAATCAACACCAAAATCGTTCAAATCATCGTTAAAAGCTACGGTTTAATTCGTGTCGGCATGGAAAAAACCATACCTTTATCTTACTGAAATTTTCGGTATTGCCGATTTTTGGATATGGCCAATATCAATACTGATATTGTACCTACCAAAATTCAGCATACCAAATTTTGGTACGGTATATAGCAATACCGTTATACTGTTATATAAAGGTTGTTAAAAGGCATATATAGTAGTTGCACAGGAGAATCTCAAGAAAGAATCAATTGACAAAGGCTATCTGTTGCAGAGAAATGCAGCACAAATTAAGGCAACAAATCCTATGAATTTAACTTCATCAATAATTTACACTAAACTTCCAATTCAAACTTCTTCACCTAAAACAAGTTCGTCATAAACATCATCACCAATACTAGAATCTATTATTCCAAAGATAATAACCTATAAAGTGTAATTAACATCAAAAGTCGAAACTTTATCACTAATGGGGCCTTATTTAATCAAACCACATCAAATCAAATCATCTTATTTCAATCCAACATTCCCTCTCAAGCATTTCATCAAGCACATGTTTTCTCCACACTATGAAAATAGATAATTCAGCCAACATAAAAAGAGAGAATAAACCAAATCAATTACCCAAAAAATCGAATACAGCATTCATGAATCCATCCAAAGAAACAAACAAAAAGGTTCACATTATAAATACTCGGTTATTGGATATGATGAAAACAAACAATATATTGATAAAATAGAATAAATAAAATGAAATCAATTCCTTGAATAAAAGGAAAAAGTCCAGAAAGCTAAACATACCAAGAACAATGAAAATTGAAGGTGGCAGAGAAAAAAATGTGGATAAATGATGATAGAATCTAATGTGGAGATTATAAGATAAGAGAACCGCACAGTTTTATTTTAATATTTTTTTTAATTATTGTATGTTTGTCTCTGTCTCTGTCTTTGTCTTAGGAGGCACGATATGTCTGAAATTAATTCGATTTTCTTTCTCATTCAATTTCCTTTCACGTAATCATCAAAGTAAAGAATGTATATGTGTGCATTTATTATTGATATTCCTTTCCTAGAAATGAGGAGAAAGAAATGAAGTTGATAAAATAAAAAATATTCAAAATAGCATAGATTATGTTACACTTTTGGTAACGTCTTTGTTTCAATAGAATCTACGTATTTCATTTTTCTTTTGTTTGGTCAAATGTATAAATTTGTTTTTTTTGGCATTATTAAATAGTGGGAGTGAGTAAAATATTCAAAATCTAAATATTTGACTTAGATTAAATCAAATATCAAATTTAATTTAAAAGTTGAATATTCGAATTGGATTAGATTCCTTTTCCTTTAAAAATTGAATTCTTGGTTCACAACAGATGGTGTTTATAAAATACTTCAAAAATATTCAAAACCAAATTATAATATGCGTATTTATTCATGAAATGGAGTACTAATATTAATCAAATATGTGTAACCTATATGAAATTTTGGGGGATTTGCATATTTTTTTAATTTTTCGGATGTATTAGATTTTTTGATTTGATCCGTATTAAGTTTTTTAAAATTAAATTTTTGAATCGAGTCAAATTAATATTCTGTAAACACTTAAATTTGTCTCATTCAAAATCCAAATGATCATCAGTAAAAGGCCAACAAAAAAAGTTAACAATTATGGAAAGTGGAAACAGGAAGAATATACTGCAGTAAGACCACATTTAGGTTAAGAAAATAGTGAATCAAGAGATGGTTAGTTCTAGATTAATAGGACTAAGATTGCTACACTCTGGTGTTTGATTGGTTCCTAAACTCAAGAAGTTTATTTCATGTGTTTTTGGAATTCCCATCGTTGCCCATGGGTTATCCAACGCCCCCCTTGTAATTTCTCCAGTCGAACTTTCTTGTGTGCCCTGCATGTAGCGCCATATTCGTCAAATATAATACAAGATGAAAGAACGATACATCTAGCATATCTTAACCCGTCCGACCTCTTACATAGGACTTCCCCTTCTCGAAAATACTAGATTGCATTTATGTTTGTATGCATGTGTATATTTGAATGCGTATATCAAGAAAATACTTACCTTGTAAATAACATTTGAACTATTTTGTGTGATTTTCCTTCTAACTTGGCATGTCAATGGAACACTAATTAGTTTTCCATGACTTGGTGCTTCTCTCATTGTTTCACAAACTTGTCTGCCCAAAACAATATTCATACGCATTATTTATATCTTACACACCCACGCATAATTAATGAAGAAAACAATACCTTTTTTTAAGTAGAGATTTATACAAGCCAAACAAATTTTGGTTAGATTAGTCGAATAAATTAATTGTGGGTTGATAAGCAAGCGTCAGATCTAAACAGTTTGCAGAAGCAAACACATAATGAAATAATAATGGGTATTAATTTATGCAAACCGTGGAAAAATATTTAAGAGTTATTTTATCTTCTTAATGTTTGTTTATGTAGGAAAAATATTTAAGAAGATAAAATTACTCTTATTCCATGAATTAATTACTTACCGCACATGAGGATTCTTTTCTTGGTAGTTTTTCACAGGTATAAACTTGTTTATAATTGTTGTTTCTCTCATGCTTCTGTACATCTACATAATCCCAATATATTTATATGATGAGTGAAAAACATTTGAAGTCAGAAATAGCATTTTATTTAATATTTTATTCATACCTCGAACACTAAAATACTATCAAACATGAAAATATATACATAGAATATAATCGATTTGCATATGGTATAAATGGATATTAAATGAGCACATAAAAGGAAGCCAGTGGACTGTTTTCTTAGTACATGTTAAGTTAAGCAATACCTAACAGACTAACACTAACATTATTAATTATGTGGAGTAATTATATTGTGCACCCTATCAGTAATTATATACTTTTGATTTGTCACTTTTTTGTTAATGTATATATCTTCTGAAATGTTTCTATACTATTAGCTTCTCATTTTTTGTTTGAGCGTCTTTTACTATACAAAAGAAAATTGAATAATTAGTATTAATTGCATTTAAGTTGGGAGCTAGCTATTGAGTTTACATTCCAATTGACATTCGCCCTAATAAATTGCCATTGAACCTTGTTTTTCTCGCCTCAATAATTAATTATATTTACGACTTTGGACATATATAATTTCCTCATAATACATGGGATATTAATTATGTTAATGAAAACTATTTTTGCGAGGAGAAGAAAAGTGAAAACCTCATACTATATACTAGTAATTACCTAAATATTAGTACTACCTTTTTATATGTGTTAATTAATGTAAAGTAAAGTATATTACCAATCTCCCACGTATAAGAATAAATAAATAAAATAATGAAATTTACCAAAACAAATTCTTGATTTAAAATGTATATGTATAACAAAAATAATATATTTAGAATTAGAACTTTATAAACCTGTAGATGACTCTTGATGTGAGAAATCTTGAGCCCCCTCACGCCCATAATCTGCATAATCTTCTTTGGAGTTGCTTCTGCAAAACATAATATTTATATATGAAAAAACAAATAAATACATACTATAATGAAACACAGCCCTTAATTTCACCATACATGGTTAATTAAATTTGATTTTTTAAACGACACCCATTTATTTCTTATGTTATCTATCCAACTTCGATATTATCTGTAAGGATTTCAAAGTTTCTGCATCATACTATCTAAAACCACTTTTTTACTAATAAGAGAGATTCAAACTCGTTACAAACGATCAAGCAAGCAAAAGTTCACAAAACATAACACAAAAAGTAGACCCATCATCTATGACAACTATGGTTATAACGAAACAACACACAACAACTAGACAACAACAAAATGCATAAAATAAATATCCTACTTATTGGACTATGCATATGGAATTACCTTAAACCAGTGAGTAATTGGAAAATAATAGTATTACTTTTTTATCACAAACAAATTATTTATCGGTTCGAGACATCAGAACTTACTGTATTTCCCACCAAGACTGTGAACTACTTCAGCAAAGTGATCGTGGAGGTCGGGCGTCCATCGCAAGCGAGGAAGAGATGATTTCCTATATGGTCTACTAACCCTAGTTTTGTCATAATTATCCATATCTATGGCAAAAAAAATCAAGAAAAATATTAATATAGTATAACTATTGTGTATTGTGATGAAAATTTGCTGATAATACGTCGCATATGTTTGAATAGAATAGAATGGAATTGCGGTTTGGATATTATGGAATTGAACCTTTATATATGGTTAAATGTTAGAATTTTGTGGGCTAGTACATAGACTTTGGAGAGCATGGAGTATATAATATTGATTATTCCCTATTTAGGGTGTACTTAGAAATTAATTGAGGGTGAAAACAATTTTAATTTTATAAGTTGAAAATATATATTATTTGATCAATATTCAAAATTTGACAACTTACTAGGGAATGCTCAGTCGCAACCTTGAGACGACAACGATGACAATTGTCCCTAGTCGAAGTGTGGTTGTAGGAGTTCAATATTATATTTTTCTATTTGAGTAATAATTTTATGATCAAATTAACTCCCTGGTATTAAAACTTTCAATAATCTTTTTAAAATTGCAAAATGATCGAAAGTTTATGCATTAATTATTAATCCCATATTTTTTTAGACATTATCTTATTTAAAAAGTGAAAATAGCTACATTATTAGTGGTGGGTGCACTTGAAATAAATATACATTTAATAAAAAAAGGTTTAATTATTTAAAGAAGTAATTAATTTTCTTATACAATTTCTCTCTTAGACATAGTTTAGATATCAATTTTCAACTTTTGAAATAATAATAATAATAATTATAATAATAATAATAATAATAATAATATTATTATTATTATTATTATTATTACTTGAAAAGTAAAAAAAATCCGGAATTTCATATTACATGCGTGACAATTTCGAACATATTTAATTAGGTGATTTATTAATAGTTATGAACCCTAACCACCCATAACTCAAGCAATTACAAATATGCTTTTATAGTCATTTTAATTTTCTAAAATAAATGAATTGACATATGTCTGAACTGAAATAGTAATCAAACCCATTTATTTAAATCAAACAAATTCAAACTTGCTATTTATGACCACAGATTTAGGGACCAATGTCTAGGTCGAGCAAATTATCAAAAGAATTAGGTGAAACTTGAATATACTATTAAATAATGTTTGATTATTATTTTATATGCAATTAATTACTAATTTTTAGTGGGACGATCTAATACACACCTATACTCTCTGTAGCAGCAATACATAATTGCTTTAATCAGAATTTCTAAACAACACATTTTTAAGAGGATCACCTTATGCATACGTAACAAATTTATTTTATCTTTTTATCTTTTTTTTGTGTATTTGGTACAGCTACTAATAATTTTTTTTGTTTAGTTTATACCTATTTAGCCAATTTGATTTTTTTTTTCATTCTATAGTAGTGTTGTACCTACCTATGCTATAAATATATAAATAAATATACACGATAAATTCTATCACAATTTTGAAGAATTTAGACATAAAAAATATACTATGTCTTGTGTCAAATATATATATCATTTATGTATGTGTATTATATTACTCAATTATTCATAAATAATAAATTCATATTGTATGATGATCAAATTTTGTAGATAATAGTAATAGAAAAATAAAGTATGTCACGTATATGATTCACATCAACATTGATGTTTTCATTAAATTACTTGAACATATATAATAAAATATTATAAGTAAACTGAATTTCGTTAATCAATCAAATCGATATTATAGGTGACTGATATTTTATAATACTTGAATAATCAACTCAAAATATGTAAATACTTTTAGCTTTATTTAAAATTAATTTCTAGTTTTAAAAAGTGAACAACACCACACGTACATAAAAACATTGATATTTTCTGGTCAATTCTAACAATTAATTTCAGTTAATTTATCCAATAAGGATTGGCACTACAAAAAATTTATCTTTTAGAGACAAAAAAAATGAGACGCAATTACTAGTGTTTGATTTTTTTAAAAAATAAGCATAATTTAGGATGCAAAAGAAAATGTCCCTAACTTAAGCAAATTATCTTTATCTTTAATGAGAAAAGATAAATGTACATAAATTAAACATGTATATAACATTCTTAAAATTTTAAATATAATTGAATTTAATTCAAAATTTAGTTTTTGTTATTTATTGTATTATATGTAGCAATGAGAAAGAAGTTATATAGTAGAACATTTATGTTAAACAGTAACATGATTTCGAGCTTGATTCGAATTAATTATACAATATTTTTTAAAAATATTTTTTTATTTGAATTTAAAAATATTTTTTACTTGAGTTTAAAAATATTTAAGTTAAAAATTCATTTTTTCGATGTGTTGCAAAATGATTAGTATGAAATTTATTTTAAATCAATGTAAAATGTTAAAAAAAAGTTCGATTATGTACATACAATTATGTACATTTATCACTACCCTTCTTAATTTGCTTTTTTAAGGACCATCTATTTGTGTCCTCTAATTTTAGTTGGGACATTAACAATAAAAAAACTCTATGAAAAATTGGTAGTATAGTTAGACATACAAATTAACGTTCTTAATAGCATTAAAATGTGTTCTTTAACTTCTTATCCATTTTTTTTGTTACAGTGTGGGACCAAATTTGACTAACAATTTATTAATTGATTGAAATAAGGATATTATAAGAGTAACTTATTGGTTGATAAAAACAACATAGTCATGTCAACGTAATGCTGTTTTAAATTTAAATGGACGTACAAAAATGTAGGTCTTCATTTTACTTTTTTAGCCTCAAATATTTCCTTCTGACAACGAAAATATATTTTGTTTATTATAAAAAGGAATTTGGTACCTCTCTATCAAAAAATTCAAAACAAACATTTTGTTATAAATATTTATAAAATTATTTAAAACTCTTCCAATTTAAAGGATATAAGTGTGTTGTAACTTTTTTTTTCCAAAAATATGTTTTTATGATATAGCAATAATTATGACTTATCTATGTCGAAATTGGAAAATTCAAAAATAAAAATAGAATAAAATAATATTTTAAAAATAATTAGGGCCGCTGTAAACTTTCATTAATATTATTTTAATGATACTACAAATACCTTAGATACATAGTTACAACGTTATTTTTATTTTTTCAGTCGAGGAATGAGATTGGTCCCATATTTTATGTTACAATATCATTGGAATTATTTAAAATCCGTGACCTAAATCTTTTCGCAACAGTAATTCTTAAAAAATTGATGCAATACATTAGCAAATTGAAATTGACATTAATAATAAAATTATCACTATTATTCACCATTGGTCCCATTAATTATTAATTTTATTGTTCGATATTGGTCCCCTTAATTATTAATTTTATCATTCAATATTGGTCCCATTAATTTTAATTTTACGTTAAACATATGTAGATTGTCTTAGATTCGTTCTCTATATTCTTTTTGCAACAACTTTTCACGATAAATCATATCATGAGATTCATGAGTGACAGTAGAAAAATGCCAAATCTATATAGTTATATATACTACTATTACTACAAAGAACTAACTTATAAATATGATTTTTATGTAAAAATTTATATTTAACTACTTAATAGTTGCTGCATGTTTTTTTACGTACAATACACAAATACGTTTCACAAAATCATTTTAATTTTTTGTATGTATGTGTGTGTGTGTAAATATGTAGTAGTACTATATATAGAGAGAGATATGTATATATACTACAATTTTATGTAATTTATTCTAATATGAACACATAAATTCTTAACGGGATAAAAAAATTACCTATCGTAGGAGTATAAACTTTATTCCCACATATCATTAATTAGTCTCTATCCCGATATTGATCTCTCCACCTACAACATCATTATTTAATTTATTTTGATTTATGGCTCCAACAACAAGAGTAGATAAATTTTTAACTGATAAATACCTCACTTTGAAATTAACTCAAATATAGTACTTTATTTTGTTTGAAATTTTTTGAAGTACTTTCATGATTATGAATATGTTAGGGCTAAGATTGTTGTTGTTGGATAATAAAGTTACTTTTTTTCCCCAAAATCAAAAGTAAGGTTTCTTTTGTGTTTAAGGGTTTTAATATCGAATTGTAATAATTCTATTGGGCCTACAATCCCCTTTTGCTCGCATTTGAAATCTTACATTTGCGCCTAAACTTCTACTACTATTCTACAGCCCAAATCGAGTTAAAGTTAAATGCAAATAAATTTCTTTCAAAATTAAATTAGTTTATTATAAATGGTAGTATTAAATTTGTTAACAAAGCTCCTAATTAGGCAATATATGTTTATACAAATAGAATACTCCGTATAACTTATGAATTAAATTATATCAACGTAATATTTTATGTCTTAGAAATTAGATTAGGCTTACAAGCAATATATAGTTTAATTAAATTAGCATGCTTGCGAGTTAACAAGCCGAACATTATCAAGCTTCTAAACCATTGACAGTTTGATCCATAAACTTTTGATTATAAGCCATTTATTGCTGCAAATTAGTTTTGTGTTTTCAAAGGTCATCGTGCTCAACATTGAAGCACACGGGCTTTATACGCGTGAGGATAGCGTGAACAACTTGACTTTTATGATTATTTTATTTTATAGTAATTTATAACATTAATTACTATTAGTATAAAAAATAATATTTTCAACTGCAAAAATAACATCATTTATACTATAAAAAACGAATATTTTATTGCCACGTGTTATTATATGGAGTAGAATTGATGGAAAAAACAGTCGTATTATCGTATTTAATTTTGTTTCCCTCTTTATTTGAATTTCAAAACGCAATGGAGCCATCGCCACAATTCACAAAGACACTCCACCTCTCTTTCTTCTCTTCAGCTCCTTCTCTCTCTAGAATAATTGGACGACTTGTCGATAATTCAATTTAGTAAAAGCATTTCCAATTATAGAGACAAACACATGATTTCTCTACTAATTTGAGCAAGCGTTATGGTGTAAATTTTTGTTGCGCGCGCGTAGAGATAGAGGCGTAGGGCTTGCCGCACCAATGAGCTGCTTTTTCAGCTGTTTTCGCGTCAAAGACTCCGGCGCTAATCCCGTTGCTCCTCCGGTATGATTTGTAGCTCTGTTTGTTGTTTATTAATACCTAGTTCCTTCGGTTAATTTTTTATGCTTTCGGAATAGCAGGAGCCAGCTGCGCCTCGGAGTAAAAATGCGCTGTCGTCGCTGTTCCAGTCTGATGGTAACTAATCTGTGTGTGTTAGTGTGTGTGTGTTTCAGATTCAAATGAATCTTCGTTGATTTGAGCGTATGTGTTTTTGATCGATGTTTTCAACTTGTATTTCAAATGACTGATAAAAAGACGGAACGCTTCGAAAAGGAGAGGAGTGTCAAAATCGGTTGCCTCGAGAAATCGATGTCAGAGATTTCAAGGATGAGGTTCGTAGCTCTTTTATTTCTACACTTCCCCCATTTGTTTTGGATTTTGGTTATATTAGGGGAACTAATCTGCATATAGAAGTCCCGCTAAAATCAGTGTTATTTTTAGAAATGATTCCATGTGCTATTTGACTATTTGTATATTCAATTTCGGATTAGCATTGATTTTACTTATGGAGTATAAAATTGATTTGAGTAATGTGCTTTGTGCATCCTATTAAAATAATGTCATTCTGAATCTGTTTTTTTCCCCACAAACTATTTGAATTTATAGTTTCTTTTTGAATTTCGTCTACAAATGAAAACGAATCCGTAACTGCATATTTGCCGTTCTGCAGAATAAGTTTTCTAAACCTAATCGAACTTCAGTCGAAACGCCTATCAAAGTCCGAAAAGCCTTGGAGAAATGGGAGGATGCATCAGCTCAAATGGAAGCTGAAAAGTTTGGTTCATGGCTTCTCAATGCATCAATGGAGAAACAGGAACCGGAGAAGCAATCTAATGAGTCTTCAGTGCTTGTTGCATCATGTTCTTTCTTAACCACTCCAAGCAGGTGAATCTCCTGACTTCAGTCTAGGCCTCTGAAATCAATCTGCAGCTGAATATTTTCTCTTAATATATGTTTATAATCTCCTCATTTGACATTTCATGACCTTAGCTGCATGACTGATGGACATTACACTGGTGAAGTCTCAAGCAGCTCGGTCCAAAGAATTGATGTTCATAATGCAGTTGAAATTCATTCCGAACAAAGCAAATATGAATCTGTTGAATCTCACCATGCATCAGATAGGTCAGCTATCTCATCAATCTCTGCAGATCCATCTGCATCAGCTGGAGCTTACAGTGTAACAAAGGTGTTACCATATCCAAACATGGAGGAGTTAGATGAGGAAGAATTGGGGTATCAAGATTCTGCTATCAGTCACCAGGGACAACCAAACGAGCAAAAGAAGGTAGATTCGGTTATAGAGGAGGCGGATGATGAAGGAAGCTTAACTTCTTGGTTCAAGCCGATTTCAGCCAAGCAAGATGGTAGTAACAAACAACTTAGTTCCGTTTCTAGTCAATGTAGGAAACCTCCTGCCGATAGGCCTATTCTGGGAATGGTTGCAGCTCATTGGAACGATGTTGAGGCGCCCAACGATCCTCCTCCTCCTCCTAAATGGTGGGACGGGAATGGAATTCCAAATTCCACTAACAAGTACAAAGAGGTATTTTGATTTTTCTCCTTTTTTCTAATTCTCCTATATGATGCGTCTGGTTGAACTAACCTAAACTGCTTTTGCCTCACAGGATCAGAAAGTCAATTGGCACGCGACGTCTTTTGAGGAGAGACTAGAAAAGGCGCTGTCTGAAGAATCTTTGATTTCTCAGAGGTATGTGATGCTTCTTGTTGTTTATTAATTCCTTTTTCATCTATAGACATACATGATATGCTGATCTCTCTGATATATCTTTTCCAGTAAGTCTAGTTGAATAATTGACTGCAATCTATACATGTAGAGTATAAACAAATATTTAATTGTGACGATGATTCTGCCTCAAGAAAGCAAAATAAAATTGATATTTTTGCATTTTTTGGCAGGAAGCCCACCACCAACATCAGTACTCCATTTGAGTTCAATGAAACTGAAGAATCCGATACTGCCATGTCATATTTTCAATCTTCATCGCGTCCCAAATCTGTTGTTTCGTTCTGATGAAACACGTTTTGTTCGGTTGTGAGTCAACCATTGTTTGGTGTTGATAATGTCTCTTTCATCATTCTTCATGAAAACCATCTCTGAGTTTATTTGATCAAACTCTTATCATGAACATAATGAGGTGAAGTTGCTAGTCATTGCAAGAAATGTTTGCTGCCATTGTAGATAAAATTGTGGCTTTTCGTGTTTTGAGTTGTGGTCAGTTTGGATTGAAAAATATTGGATTGATTGATGAATTGGGATATATTGGTGATTGAGCCATTAGATTTTACCAGTATCTTTTTATCATTTGATGAATCTTATTGCTGTCTGTCAAAGATAAAAATATGTATTGGACAATAAAATAGTTCATTTTTGTAATTTTGTTATGTTCATGGAAACTAGTCTATGTATTATTAAATTGGTGGATCCAAATAAACAACAAATTTACATACATGATTGATTGCTCATATTATTCATACACAGTCTAACCACCAAAGATGAGCGTTTACAAAATAAAGACAGTAAGTTATATACATATGAATTTGTTATGAAGTGAAGTCCAAATGAGACAAGGCCAAATGGCCCATGATTAAGGAGATGGCCTGCCTGTCCACGACACGTTTTGCATAAATGAAGTTCACCCGTAGTTGAATGTCCACGAAGACCAAATGACTCATGATTGAAATCGGTGACCAAATGTGACAACACCGAATGACACGTGATTAAGGAAATCAATCAAGTTTATAATTGTTTTCATAAACGAAGAAGTTCTTTGTTTGAATGTGACGGGGTACATGTACATCATAAAAAACGAATTATTGGGCCCCTGTATAAAACAGGTCTGAAACATTCGGCCCATCAATTATAAATCGGAAGATCGAAATTTTTGGAATCCAATTTAATCCCCAATTTCATTCATTTAGGGTTTTCGCCATTGAGGCAACTTCTCATCTCGTAAGCCTTTCTTCTCGTCTCGCTTTAATTTACTGGGCATTGCCATCCAACTCTTGTTTCCTCATCAAATTCGTCTTAGTCGTGCGTTCACTTTTAGTCAATATGATGTTGTGTTTTTTTGTCTTTATCTTGCATATGATCAATCTGTTTCTGTAATATATATCTAAATTACTTCTTCTGCAGTGATAATCAGCTGAATTGGAGTAAAATGCAGCAACTTGATCAAGTCAAGGAGAAGCCTGCTCCTCTAAATATGGGAGAAGTGGTAAATCTTCTGACATCTGAATTGCACCTAAAGATTTTATTGTATGTTTTTAAGATACTCCATAATTTAATGATTTTTTTCACTGTGCTAAGTATGTTACCTTGTAGTAGCTTGATTTTGTATCAAAATTGGTGATTGGACTTTGAAGGCTTTCTCCTTTTGGCAGAACTTTTCCCAGGCTGAGGATGTACAGTTGGAGACTACACGGGCAAGATGTATCCACCATCACAAGCTCTTATTGTTACCTGAATTTACACTACTAGTGTTTGAGTAATCATTATGTAATTAAACTTGTTTTTCTTTCCAGTTTCAAATCTCCTTAAAAGGCATGCTGAATTAACGGAGCGGCTCTCTAGGTATAAATTGTTCCTCAATTTTGCTTCTGAGCTAGAATGTATTTGGCCTATCAGTTTGGTTTGCTAGAGAGTGATTCTCCTTGTTATAGCAATGGACCATGTTGATATCAGCTTAGTGCTGACTAGCTTTTCCATTTTCTGGCCATGCTTTCTTGTGGTCTATGCTTGAAAAGTTGCTTCTTTGCTCTCATTACTGTTATTAGTAACACTTAATGGTTCAGTAGGAGTTCTAAATATCATAAAGAGTTGGTTAGCTAAAAACCAAAATTCATCATAAGCCCGGTCTATCATTCCTGAAAATTTGGCTTTTTATAATAATATTGCCAGTTATTGACAAGGTTCACGCCTAAAAGGAAACAATTTATTTATATCAATTCACACACTATCAGTTTCTCCTTGGTTACATGGACTAAGTTAACTTTTTTTTTCCGAAAAGCTTGCGCGCACGCGCACACACACACTCTTATAGAACTATATGTATTTATCTTTTAGATATATATGGGCGTGTAACCAAAAAGAGTGCTCAAGATGTTCGGATTGGATTTTCACACGATAAGAAAATCTTAATAGATTGGGTTTGTGTAACCAGACAAAATTGTAAAGAACAGACTGACGTAGCCGGTGACCACCTTAGAAAACAAATGAAAAATGCAGCAAAATCTCCATTTAATCCCTGCACGATTGAATCTTTACCAAATTATGAAGCTGGATTTTTTGTCTCTCCAAGTGTTTCTTGCATAGTTGCATATGTTTTAATTTTATGTGAGTTGATATTATTGACTAATACGGGGTAGTGGCTCTAAAAAAAATTGGTTCAATTTCTTAGGGATTCTGACAAATCAGTTTTTGAGCGTTTGCAAAGAGAATTTGAAGCTGCACAGACTTCTCAAACTCAAGGTAGTTATTTATGGGAATACTTCCGAGCTTTTACTTTGTTAATGTATCCTTTCAATTTAATATACTTATTTTTTGCTTTCTCTTACTTGTTTTATATTCTCTTGAAGAAATATGTTTGGATGGTGGGCAATGGAATGATGGGCTATTAGCTACTATAAGAGAGCGGGTATGGTTTTATTAACTCGGTTTTTTGTTAGTTGCCACTTCTTTTATGCTATTTATGCATCTAGAAATATGTGAAAATATTTTAAAGTGTTTTTGTTGTTTATTGGAAAGAAAATTAGATAAAAACAATTGAAAGTGCCTACCCCACAACTACTATTAATTTCTTGATGTGTAAGATTGTACTATTAATTTGGAACCTGGTTGTAAATATTTATATTTCTAATGTGCTTTCTTTGTAATTCTTCCTCATACTTGCATACTTCACACCGGATTTTATGTATAACTCTTTACTCCATCGCGTTGTTGGCAAAGCATATTTTTTTGGAGATGTTGCGTACTATTTATATGCCATACTTATGGCTCAGTGTGTTTCAGGTTCACATGGAGGCTGAAAGAAAGGCAGTGCTACTACAAGGGGATGCCGCTTCAGTGCCCAATTTACCTTTCCATGAAAAAATAACTTACAGAGTTGGAAATAAAGTAAATCATGATTCTAAATATATTCGCTCTATTGAGTTTCCTTATTTAAAATGTATTCCATGGACTTTTTTATTCGTTCTCATGAAGTATTACATTTGGTTTAAATGAATGTGTCATAGATACTGTTATTGTCGCGATGACCTTGAGTTCTGAATGACACTTTATTCTCAGAAAAAGATTTAATAATAGAAAGAAGGTAATGATTGGCGTCTGACACTAATGTTTTGAATGCACAGATGATCTGTTGTTTAGATGGATCAAGGATTGGCATTCAATATGAGACCTCATTTGCTGGTAACTGCTGAAACTATCATAAAAGCTGATTCCAAAGTATTTATTGTGAATGGTCAATTGCATTTAATTCTTCTCTATTTTCGTGTTTAAATGCCAAATTCTGTTATATTCCATGATGATATGCGGTTGCCGTGAAATCTTCTTGTATCTTTTATTATGTGTCATTATGCAGTCTTTCTAGTTTAGATAGCTAGTTGAGTATTCAATCCGGATCTTTTAGTCACGTTTCTTTATTTTTTTTGAACTTCTCAGGAGAACCTTGTGAGCTGTTCCATTGTGTTCTTGAAAGCAAATCATTTCTTGAGAAAATGACAGTTCTTGAGCACACAATTCCATTTTTCTTGCCGATACGCGATGCGGAAAATGATTACCTCTCTTCAAATGCAATGGTTAGGTTGGCTGCTTTTGTATCTTATCCAATCTATTATTATGCGTGCTTGAAATGTTAATTTGTTACTATGTGGGAAGCAGAAGTTTATAGATTACGTCGGAGACTTGCTGCAGGCCTACATTGATAGACGAGAGCAGGTACGATAGGCAATAAGTAGCCTAGAAGGAATAATAGTCCTTGATCAAGGTCTAAAAGATCGTGCTGGGATTTGATATGTTAATAGTAGTATCTGCTACATGAAATGTGGATCTATTACTCACTACCCTTGTGTTGTTTTCCAGGTTCGTCTTATTAAAGAGTTGTATGGAAATCAAATAGGAGAACTGTATTGCAGTCTTCCATATCATATGATTGAATTTGTGCTTGCAGATTTTGATTGGTAAGTCGAGCTATGGTTTGAGTTTATTTTTGTTTGAAAGCAATCTATTCTGGGGGTGTTTCTTGACTGACTTTTGACATGCTTCTAGTGCTCTCTCTCTACATTTTTCTATACAAATAGTGGGTCTTGTAGAATCTCGGGTTGCATGTCTTTTTGCTGATAAGAATTGGGTTTTGTGTTTATTTTGTTTTTTTCAGTATGAATAAGTAGTTATTAGTTTGTGTTTATTTTGTTTCTTTCCAGTATGAATAAGTAGTTATTAGTGTCTCATGAAGCTATATTTAGATTGATTTTTCTGCTTTTTAAACAGCAAGGTGATAGTCAGCATTAGATATGGGGAACTCGTCTCTACGCTTCCGTCAACCATCAGTGTCCTTGCTTGGCCGATGCACCAACATAAGAAACTCCGGACTTCTGTAGCACCAGCCAGCAGGAAGGAAAGCCCTGGCAATCAACTAGTTCCAGCTCGATTGGTACATGCTGAGGATGCATTGCGTTCAATGAGTCTACCCGAAGGTTGGATGAATTTCTCGCTTTTGACCCAAAGCATTGCACAATATCTCCTGTTATCACTCATGCCTAAATGAAATTCCGAATCATGTAGAATTTTTTTGTAATTTCATCGATATGTTGGTGATGGATGATCTGTAGATGTTGCACAATGCTGCAACAGATGATCCATCTATGGCTCATCCTCAATAACATGCTTAATACATAACCGATCGCATAATCCTCACACTTTAGCCACTAAATGATGCTTTTTGTCCCTCTAGCTTTCGCAGATGATCCATCTATGGCTCATCCTCAATAACATGCTTAATACATAACCGATCTCATAATCCTCACACTTTAGCCACTAAATGATGCTTTTTGTCCCTCTAGCTTTCGCAGAGATCGTTCTGAGCCTGCCCAAATCTCTTGATGAAGCATTTCCGGATCATAGCGCGAGTTCCCGTGTTTGCTCCCAGTAGAGGGTGATGGCATCATGCATAAATATAGTAACGAATGATACATTATTTACTATCCTTCTTCCTTCTGTAGCATCAATAGGTTTGTATATTATGATGCTTTTCACCTTTCTCAGCCATGGCTAACTAGATTGTCTGCTCCTTGCCATGTCGAAAAAACCTACTGTTGTTTATGTCAAGGCCATTAGTTTCGACGTAGGTTGTTGAAAACTTCCATTTCCAGACTAAGGCAGAGAAACTCTGGTGTTCGGTTTTATAAGAAAAAACGCGGTCGGGTTATTGTTCGGGCGAGGGGTAGTTAGGTGTTTCGGCATTGCAAGAGGATTTTGTGAATAGCGGTTCTGTGTAACGTGGTGCTGGAGCTCTCTCTGTATATCAACATGAATTTGCTTTTAGACAATGAAACATAGCTTCACCCCATTCGGATAAATGGATAACTATTTTTTTATCTTTTTCTATAAAAAACCATGAATTTCTATTTATCATCAACAATTTTATGGATCTTGGTCTGGAAATCAAGTAGAAATGGATTTGTCCAAGTAATAATTCAACAAAGGTGATTCGCACAGAAGAATTTGTGATAACAAATTAAAATATCAGGTTGACAAAAATCAAATCTCTCAGATAAATCGTTTCATAGCCTAGTTTCTTCTAGATTATTCATTTCGTCATACTGAAATGGCATGGAGTATTTTTCTTTATAGAATGTCATAAAAGAAATTATTATTCTTATGACTCGATTTTTATCAATACTTATAGTAAAATTTACTGTATTGTCTTCTTCTATTATAATTTATAAGTAGCTCCATATTCTAGTGAATAGGATTTGAGGAGAAAAATTTTGCTAGTCCATCCATATTAAGATGGAATTATTTTAGACACATTCATTTAACTTTTTATGGAAAAGTGCAGAATATTTGTATATGGAAATTACCACATGTGTTCGCCTCTAATGGCTCTCGTACGTAATATTCCCTCCGTCCCACACATAATACTCTCTCCGTCCCACAAAGTTTGTCCTAATTTGATCCGGGAGTTTTAAGAAATTGTTTGATTTTATATTAAATGGAGTGGTGTAATGGAATAAGGGTCCCACATTAAGGAGATTGAATGGTGTATTTAATGTCTATTTTTGGAAAGATTATAATTGAGACAAACTTTGTGGGACGGATGAAAATGTTAAAATGAGACAAACTTTGTGAGCCAAAGGAGTACTATTATACACTTAATATAATGATAATATTTATGCATTGTTTGAAGTTTTATTGGTATGTTTTTGTTTTCTTATTTATTTATGTAGAAATAAAAAGGCACGATCATAATTTATTTTTATTAATATATTAAATAATTAATTTCAATTTTCATAATCTTTCTTGGTAGCATGTCAAAAAATTGAGTAAATTGTAAAATAAGAAAATAAAAAATTAAAGATAAAACAATTATGGTAGCATGAAGATGACCTGTACTAGTATATTAACGTTAATTCATTATTCATATTAATTTATTACACTTTCCATAAAATGATTAAATGGATTTCTTTAAAGTTAGATATAAGGTTGCCAAATTTATGTAAAGTGATGTGGCATGTGGACCCTTTTTTATTTCCAATTGTCAAGGAGTTATTGGTGAGGCATACCACATCACTATGCCACCATGGTGTGGAAAGACCATAGAATTTTTACTCATTAAATTTGGAGGACCTAAAGATTGCCAGTTTGGTAGCATATTTTAATTTTTTCTTGAATTTGAGATGGATGTATTGAATTCTATTATGAGGTTATGCGAGAGTGAAGATTCGAGTTGGCAAAACACATTCGTTTTGAAAGCTTTCCAAATTCGGAAATCTCTATAAAACCTACTTCCTCAATTCAATCGCACTATGAATTGAATGTGCTAAGAGCATCTCCAATAGGTTAGGACGTCAAATAGCCCTCAAATAGCCTTCACACTGCCACATCATCAGCACTACAATTCTCCTGCCACATCAACTGGACATCAAATAGCCCTCACATAGCCTTCACACTACCTATCCACATCAGTAATAACAATTATATAATTTAATTTACACTCGTATCAACATACGGAATTTAATTTACGAGACAAATACGGAAAATTCGAATAATAATATTAAAATTTAAAAAGTACATTAATTTTTTTAAAAAAAGTACAATAATTAAAAAAATTACATTTAAAAAATTACATAAATTTGCATGCCTTGCAATCCTCCGCGCCCACAACTCTTCAACTAAATCCTTTTGCAGTCGAATATGAGCCTCCGTCTGACGCATGTCGGTTCAACGCGCGTATATATAGTGTTTTCGAAAAACAAAAAAAAAATTTAATCCGACGCCGGTTTGGCGCCGATCCGGGACACACAATGGCGCCCGTGAGGATCGGCGTCGGAACCGGCGTCAGCGCGGGAATCGGCATGGCGACGCCGATTTTGACGCCGATTTCGCCGACGCCGGTTCCAATGGTTCGGCGTCAAACCGGCGTCGGCGAAAAATCGGCGTCGCGGTGGTGACGCCGGTTATTGGAGATGCTCTAATGGCGATTCAATCCTACTTTCACACTATAGGAGTATTTATTATTTCCGACCCTAAGTTCTAAATCCTAAACCGTGCAGCTGCAGCTGCAACGTACCAGGGTGCATGCGACCGACTGCAGGTCATCATCATCCACTTGCTCCTATCCCAACTGCCGTAGGGTGAAGTGCCTCTCCTACCATGGTGCTGGTTGCTGCCCTTTGTGTATGACAATATGGTTTCTTCTTCATCTTCATGCTCGAGATTGCCAACAATCCGACTGCACAACACCTCTTTCCAACAAACTTGTGATTGTATTCACCTTCTAACCTTCCGTTGTAGGAACCTGTTTGAGATTCATGCTTTTTCGTGGACTTGAAGTTATACCAGCAGCAGCACCTCGTGGCTGGTGGCCGCTCTTGTCGCATTTCCTTTTTCTCCTGTGACGAAACTCTCTCTTATACTCATGTTTATTTGAATGTGATTCTAGAGTTTTGAAGATGCTGTTAATAGAGATTGTATGCACTTAGAATAACATCAAGAATGGGCTCATGTATACACATATTAAGGCCAAGTCAAGAGCAATGAAGATAGAAAACTAGTACTATCATCAATCTGTTTACACTCATATTCATCTGTATGTTTTAACATCTTTGATTATCAAGACTATTTGCACTCAAAGGATACCAAGCAAGGGTTAAATTCCTTAAATAACCAAAACATGCAATGCATTAATCATCTACCAACAGCAGCAACGAGCCAAGATTCGAGTAAAAAAAAAAGCTATGCTCGAGGGAGTGGAGCTGTCCTGCCATTCTCTAAGGCTGATGCGAAGAATCGTGCTCTGGGTGACCATTGGTCGGGAAAGTTACAACAGGGATATCGAGGCTGTGCTCTTCTGCATCGGGACCAACCTCTCTCACATCAGCTATCCTAGCCTCTGTGGTTTGGATGTCGCTCCATTCACTCTCCCGGATAGAATGGAGATCTGATTCTGCAGGCGATGATGTCGTCATTGAAACGCTCATGCAGGCTTTATCGACATTCTCCTGTGATGGATCCACGTGCTTTGTTAATGGTAAATCGCCACCTATACTCGAGTGAGAATCGGTCCTCTCTGCAAACACTTCTCGGGTCTCCATCTGCTGCCTGTCGGAAGGAAAAATAGGAATTTCTGTAACTCGTTGCGATCAGCTAAAGAGGCAGCGAATGTAATATGAAATAAAGGTAAGTAGAAGCTACTTCATGCAAAACACCAACTATATTTGACAGAAAATTTTATCAAAAAAGCTTAATATTGTTACAATTTACAAACCTTTTCAGCTGTTCTTGCAAGGCATTGATATATGAAAGTAATTCTTGCTTCTCATTAGCAGCAGTTGACTCTTTTTCGATTGCTTCCTTTAGTCGTGCTTCAGTATCAGCCTCTGTAACTCTGACCTTCTCTTCAGCTCGAACAGCTGCTCCTTCTAATATGACAGCACGCTCTCTAGCTTTCGCGAGCTCTGAACGCCACAAATGAGCTTCCCGAATGGCCGAATCCCTTTCCTCTATCAGCTGATCTTTCTCTCTGCTCAGATTCTGAGCTTTCTCTTCCAGCTCTCTAATCTATGAGTATATATGGGAAAAGTAAGATCAAGAAAGCCGGACCAAGGCTGGACCTCAAAATGGAGACACCAAGCTGACGAGAATCTACAATTACCTTCTGTTTAGATGACTCAAATTGTTTCTCTGAATCTCTAGTCAGCCGCTCAACCTCTGCACATGCTATTCTCCTTTGCTCATCCATGGTATAGGCAGCAGAGGCCGCAGCTTCTGCAGCTTCAGCGGTCTCGGATAGTTTCTCTGCTAATTCCTTTATGGTTGAATCTCTAGCACGAACATCTCTAGCCAAATTTTGCAGCTCTTCATCCTTGACCCTCAACGTTTCCTGCAAAACAAAATAATTTTCTCAATAAATCTGACAAAATAGATGCAATTTAATGAACTTGAAATATTTAGACAATTGTTACTAATATGCCTTGTTACCTTCATGATTGATAAATCATCCATCGGAAGATCAGGTGTCTTATTCATCATAGCCCCCAAGGCATTCCTCATAGAAACTTGCATGGCAGCTTCAATTTCTTTAGAAGCTTCCAGTGCTGTTGAATTTGCAGCAGCAACAACAGTGGCAACCGTTCCTAACTTTGTGGATCCATTTCCACTTAAGGTGTTCACCGCTTCTTTGTGAGCCTTGAGAACCAGTTGAGTTGCGCTGTAGTTCAAACAAAAGACAAAAATTCAAACACAAACCCATGCATTAAGGTACAGAAGATTTGGAAACAGATAAGTTAGCAACTGAATCAATGCTATGAGTGTATTTGTCCCACACTGCAACTGTACTAGCAGATTAAACTGAGCCTTATCTCATGGGACGAGTTTATGTAAACATATTAAATTGGCCACTCACTGTAGTGTTGACACCCAAGCTCTGGTAGCAGCAGGAGTCTCTGCACAAAGAAAATAATCCTTTTTCTGTGGTGTCCCAATATCTAGAACAGAGTTAAGAATAAAAAGACCGAGTTCTATCAAATTTAACAATATGTGACAAACAAAAAAAGGAAATAAGCCAAATTGTTTATGGCCTCATATAGTGTTAGCCTTCTTTCACCTTTTATCTCCCACATAATTAGCATTAAGGAGAGGGAAAACAATCTAAAATATTAATGTGGATACAGAAACAACATCCATCATACTTCGGTAGTCCCCTGCATCAACAGAGGAAAGGATGTGAGCACGATTAATAACCTACAAGAGGAACGTACCTGCAGAGAGGGGGAATATCAAATACACTAAAGAATCGGATTTTACTGGAAGTTCACAGGAGAAATTGTGATAGTGCTGTTTGCATCAAATGTTATGGTTCCTTTTACTGCCGGCTCATTTCTCCTGACCCTGAAGATGAATGAAACAAAGACTTAATCAATAACAGCACTTAGCAATAAAACAAAAGTAAATACTGAAATATGATATGGCTTCTTACTTGTATTCCATCTTCCCAGTTGTTGGGTCTAGAACCACCCACCTCTCGTTCCACTTCCGTAGCTGTTAAAAACATCACTCAGTACAATCAGCTAGACCCAGGTATTCTATTGACAAAAGTTCCAATAGTTGGAACTTCCTAAGCTGTTAAAAACAATATGATAGCTTTTAAGGGTAGAAAAGATACACTCATTTTTTATCCTATTCTGCGATGCACCCTTTATTGTCAATTAAAGCATGAGAATTGTTACATCTTTGGGGGAAAAGACATTATATTACTACTAAAAATTAACAGCGCCTTCGCCTCCTTTCCTCAACAAAGGGAACACAACATGTAATCCATTTTAATATTAACATCTCTCCAAAATCAGGAATAAGTTTTACTATTTGTTAACCTTCAGCAGCAGCTATCAGTTCGGAAAATGCTTCTCCCAATTTTCCAAACATGATTGCGTCCTAATGTTTATCCAAAGTTAACTGATTCTCCAATGCCAAGAGATACCAGCATCGACTAGTAGTTTCGAATTAAAATTTCGCGACAATTCTTAAGCTAAGCTATAATCATCAGTTGACTCTCACAAACACACATGCATAAACAAAACATTGCAGCTGAATTAAAAACTACAAGCAGCGTTGAGATCAATTACCGTTTCGGATCGCTTTAAGAGGGGCCCCTGAAGGAGTTGTCGGCCGGAGCTCGAGGCGAGCTGCCTTTTGATCTTCTCCAAGCTTGTCTGCGTATCAACATCTCCCTGCATAATTCAAATCCCTAAACAATCAATCGATAAATTCATTTATGGAAATGGAAAATCTCAGCGTATCGACAAAATTAGAGGGTATTTGGAAGCAACAAAAAAAGTGAGCGGAAATGGAAATCGAGGATGAGTACACTCACGAGTGGAGCTCCATTTGATGCCATGGCGAATCTGATGAGATGAGCAATTTGGAGTAGGAATCGACGGAATTTACAGAGGGTTTTTGGTGATGATCTGCGGTTGGGGAGGTGGTTCGTTTGTTTGTGTGTTGAATTTCTCTTTTTTTTGGGTAAATACAAAAACTCATACCAAATGTATCACATTTGTTTCATATTAGTACAAAAAGTTTAAAATTGTCATAAATCGTACAAAAGTTTCTTTCGTGTTTCAATTTAGTACATTTCTTTATATGTGTTTAAACGGTGTTAACTTTTTACTTATATGACGTACAAACTATGAAACAATGATAAAAAAATTTGTAACAATATGAAACAATCAAATTTTTTTTTATACCAACATGAAACAATGATGAAACATTTTGTACTTCACATAGACAAAGAGTTAACGCCGTTTAAACACATATAACAGAATGTACTAAATTGAAACACGAATAAAACTTTTTGTATGATTTATAGCAACTTCAAACTTTTTATACTAATATGAAACAAATGTGATACATTTTATTTTGTATGAGTTATGTATTTACCCATTTTTTTCTGGTAGATAATTAAATGCAAGAGCGCCCCAAGTAAAATGGTAAATGGAGAGTTAAAGAGAAATAACTATCATATTTACCTCTTCTTCATAAGATTTCATGCTCTAATGAAAAGCGTATATGAGGAGGTATTGTACCTTCTTTCATTTTGAGAATGTATCTTTATCTATTCTTGACATAAAAGGTAAAAAATTAATTATTTTTGTTTGTCTTTTTAATTTACTTTTTTTCTTTAGAGTTCATTACTTTATAAGAAGATATAAAAACCTTTTTAGAAGATAAATGTGAAATATTCCTTGCAAGTATACCTTTCCCCCTTGAGATGGTATGATAAAATGACTTTGTAAATTGCAAGCAAAACGTGACATTTTTTTATATATAAAAACACCTGTTCGATGATAGAAATCTTTTTATGTTTTTATATATAAAAACATTGTCCATTCCCAAACACTCTCATACATTTCCGTTTAAACAATCTACTCTCATTTTAGGGCATCCACAGTGGGGCGGACAATAGGCCGCCCGATGCCTCGAGCACGCCATCGTCCGCTACTGTAGATGTGCGGACGATGCACGATGCGTCGTCCTCATCCTAAGCTTAGTCCGCGGACGAAGCGTGGATGATAGGACATCGTCCGCGCCATTGGCCGCTCACTGTGGGCGACGCGAACGATGCAACGCGTTTTTGATTTTTTTTATTCGAAAATTGTGTTTATATAAATACATCTACCCCACATTTCATTTGTAACCTTTCCATTCAGTTTTTCACTTTCAACTTACGCTATAAAATGGATTCTGGTGAGTACTCAAGTCCCAATAGCCCGATGTTTGGAGACGGTACACGTTGGCCGGGTACACAACCTGACGAATATCGGTCGTTCGACCCCAACACGCAGTACGATCCCGATTTCAGTACGAATTCGTACGGTCTCTCTGACATGGAGCCGTCTCCAACTCGCCTTGCCGCCCCTTCCCGTCGCGCCGCCGCCCCCGCCATAAAGAAGCGGACCAAGTACAGGGCGTACAAGTTGCCACCTCCGGCAACGAATGAAGAGTATGCCCCCGAACGTACGAACTACCAACCGGATAAAACCCTCGTCTTGGCGATGTGTTGGGTGGATATATCGGAGGATCCGATATTCGCGAACAACCAAAAGCAGCTCGCGTACTGGGAGCGCATCGCCGAGCGCTACAATGAGGCGAAGCCGCCGACCGCGTATCAGCGCCATAGGAAGCAGCTCCGCAAGCACTGGGATCAGGTGAAGAAGCAAGTTAACCTGTTCGCGGCGGAGTACGAGAAGTGCTCGAGGGAGCATGGAAGCGGCGAGAGCTTGAGCGATGTGCGTGACAGAGCGTTGTTGTCGTACCAGTCCCTGTACGGCGACTTCAAACATTTCAGCATCTCGGCGCTTTTGAGGGACAAGCATAAGTTCCAAGGTGGGATTCTGCACACCGGTGCGACGAAGAGGACGAAGACCACCGACGCTGGTGGTTACACGAGCAGCGAAAGCGGAACTCGTCCGGTGGACCTCAACCGGACGTACATGGAGGAAGAGAATTCCGGCACACCGATGTCCTCCGGCGTCCCATAGGCATCAAGGCTGCGAAGAATAAGGGGAAGGCAAAGGCGACATCCTCCTCGCAGATTCCGATCCCGACCCCTACCCCGACCCCGGCGGCACTTGCGTACTCGGAGTTGGCAACGACCTCGATGGCGCGGACGTTGTTGGACACGCACAACGCCCTCATGAAGTGTACGAATCCGGTTAGAGCCGAATACCTCCAGGGGTTGATCGATGAGCTGCGACGGAAGTTGGGAATTTTGTAGAGTATAACTTTTTTTTTTAATTTCTAACTCGTGTAACTTTTTTTTAATCAATGTAGTATTGTCGTATTTCATTTAATCGTTGTGTTTTTTAATTAGTTTGCATTTATATATTTGAAAACATTTAAATTAAATAACAAAACAATAGCAAAACTTACATGGCTCGCCTTAGGGCGCCCCACTGCAGGTGGAAGGATATGAGGATAAAATGCTGACATGGCGGTGCATAAGACGGACTTTAGGGCGCCCCTTAGAGCGCCCCATTGCTTATGCCCTGAAATGCCTACTCAATGGTCGTGCACTCGTGCTATACACTTTCTCGATCTTTCCAATTCTCCTCATCTTCCCAAGACCTAAGTAATAGTGTTAAACTTTCCAATTCTCACACAATGTACGAGTTTTGTATATTGTCACTGAAAATCTTCAAAATTGTATAGCCTACGCAAATATAAGGGTTTGGTACTATTAAAATTTCTTATAAAGTGGAGATTTTCACATGCGGCACACGAGCTTTGTACGTTGTAAGTAAATCATGCATATTTATGAAATACCAGTAAATATTTAATCATGTGTAATCTAAAAGAACAATATTAATAAACTATAGTACGACGCAATGGGGCACTCTGAAATACACGTCTCACACATCCGACTCTATTTGAATAGTGCAAACTCATAAATTAAAATTTATGTGCCTTCAACAATAATTCGAAAATTACATTAGAAAATTGATGCAAGTTGGGTGAATGTTACTTATTTAAGAGGCGGTGGAACGAGCGACATTAGAGCATCCACAACCGTGCTCTTGCCAGCGGCACGGTTGTGGGCCCGGGCGGTACTATTCATGCCTGCTCTCTGGCAAGAGCACAATACCCACAACTGTGCTCTTCCGCAAGGACGAGCACAATTAATATAAAATTCAATTAAACAAAAACATTTCCATAATATTAAAATTCATTTAAAAACCACAATAAATATTACAAATTACAAATAAAATTAAAAATTACATAATTAAAATCCTAAAAATTAAAAATTACATAATTACAATCCTAAAAATTAATAATTACATAATTAAACTCCTAAAAATTAAAAATTACATAATTAAACTCATAAAAATTGAGATTTAGAGAGTTGTTTAGTATAGTGTCATTTTTTGTGTTTGAAATGATAGTATTTATAGATGAAAGTATGAGTTTTGGGGTAAAAATAATGAAAAAAAATAAATTAAAAGTGTGGAAAAAATGGATAAAATTATTAGGAAGTGAGAAAATATTTTTTTTATTAATTTTGAATTTTTCAGATTTTTTCGATTTTATTAAAAAAATAATAATAAAAAATGATAAATCAACGGGCCAATCAGAAGCTGCCACGTCGCCACCTCGTGCTCTTGCCGCTGGCACGGACGTGCTCTTAGCTAAGAGCACCACCCTGCCAGCGGCAGGGCGCATCAACGGACGAGCTCCGTCCTTGCCAGCGGCAAGGACGGCGGTGAGCATGCTGCTCACCGCTGCGGATGGTCTTAAGCTTTCTAAATATGTTATGACATGAGAAAAGATTTGCTATTGCAAAACGTATAAACAATAAAAAAAAGTCTGAATAAAAGAGAATGGAACACTAAACTGTGAAATGAAAGCCAAAGCAAAATTGTTTTATTTACTAACATAAATATTTTAGTAGTTAATCTTTTGCTAATACAGATATCGAATTCACCTATTTAATTTTCTACTTATGTAAGATGTGTGTAGGAGTAGCATCATTCTATCATAGATAAATACAGTACATTCGAATTTAGTGTTTTAAAAAATCTCAAATTTCCAGCGCCATAACTTTCAATCCATCTCTCGTTCAAAAACCCTACACCAAAAACCCATCGCCGGCGATGACGGCCGTTCCCAAGCCACCGTCGAGCTTCGCCGTCACTCCGCACAAGCTCTCCATTTGCATCTTGGTTCAAGTTTACGCACCGCCTTCTCAAATTTCCATTCCATTCCCTTTCTCATCCGTTTCGCAGCACAACTGTCTCGGGATTTTCCTCATATCCCTCACCAAGGTTTAATCCGAGTCCAAAATATCACAATTTAATTGATATTTTGATCAGAAAGCGGGTAGCTCAGTCTATCTCGTTTTGGATTATGCAGGAATGTGGTGGCATTTTCGAGCCTACGCTTGATGAGCTCATTGCTCAGCTGAAGGAGATTGATGGATTGCTCAATCACTGGTTGAGTGACCACTTAATGGGGAAGCTTTCGTCGCTGGCCTCACCGGATGACTTGTTCAATTTATTTGCTGATTTGCGAGGTAGCTCTTGTTTTCTTCTCTTGCTAGTGAAAAACTCACAATGCGATTTTGCATTAGCGCTGCAAGTTTGGTGCACAATGTATGTAGTTTTTCGTTAAATGCCGATGCTAATGCAGCAGTTGTTCTGTTTGAGTTGGCTGTAGCTTGGTTTATGACATAGTACTTGATAGTGTTTTGGTGGAAATGAATCAGAGTTCTTTTGGTTTAGTGCTTCTGTTTTTATCATCAGGGATCCTTGGGGGCTCGGACTCTAATGTTATGGATGATGATCAGATTATGCTGGATCCTAATAGCATCATTGGCATGTTTGTACGACGTTGCTTGCTTACCTTTAATCAGATGTCATTTGAGGTAATTGTATGCCGCATTCCATCTTCAATGAACATGTTGATGGTTGTACTCTCTCTCTCTCTCTCTATCTATCTATCTATATATATATATATATACATACTTGCCTCTTGGTGTCCGTGTGTTGGAAATACCTTCTATACTATCAATAATTCATTACCTCCCTTCTTATGCTATAATATGTTTTTACTTCAGAAGTCATGTATCCAAAATTACTTTCTCACTTCAGGGTATTTGCCATCTCTTAACAAGTATTGGGGCATATTGCAAGGATTCCTTCTCAGGTTACCAACCGTATGAATTACCACATTTGGATGAGTCCAGTAGCTATTCAAATGTTCCATCAGAATATGAGAATATGGAGATGGAAAGTTTTTATGAGAAATCTGTTGAAGATTTTGAGGAAAGAAAAATGGAGATTGGAAGAACCCCTTTCTACGGACATGCATCAAAGACCGTTTCTGAATTTGGTGATGGTACTCTTGTGAGAGATCTTATTTTTAGCAAAATTTTGGTGATTCTGTGTTAGGTTCTAGTTGCATGTTTCAGATTATACTTTATTTGCACTATTAAAGTCCATGCCATGAGCTTTGACATCTTGATTTCACTGGTCATAGATAGTGGTATCTCTTCAAGCCACAGGCTGGAACATATGGATAAGAATGCAGAAGCTAAGTCTTGTTTATTGTCTTCGAGTGATATGTCAAGGGATATTGGCTCTGTTAGTGGGACTTTCCTACACACAAATTGGCAGGTACAAGGTTACCTATCAGAGCGAGCAGATGTTATCGAGAAGTAAGTGATTTTTCTATTATATTTTTGTCTTTTGTATAGTTTATATGTATCAAGAAGCTGCAGATTAGTTGGAGCTAATGAAGCTGGATAAAACTATATCATTTTTTTTTGGAGTCAGATATGGAAGCTCTTTCCCTCTTGATGCTTTTGAATCCATACTGAAAAAGCTCCAGCAGTTGGCACCTGAATTACATCGAGTGAGTTTCCTTTTGGAACTTTCTGAGTCTATGACTGTATCATGATTAGGAGATCACTTCAACTGTACCTGACAATTGTTTTGTTTATTTTCCAATTTTAGGTTCACTACTTGAGATATTTGAATAACCTCTATCATGATGATTATCCGGGGGCACTGGAAAACCTCCACCGTTATTTTGATTATAGGTATGGATTGATGCATGTCCATCCTCTTGAATTTTCCTTATGTTTAACTTCATGTATCTATTCTGCCAAAAATAATATATGTTTCGTTTATTTGTCTGTTTGGTTTTAACTTAGTGAGAATAAAAGGCATCTGGTTCTAAAGAAGATCACATTTCTCCATGCTTCTCTCATGACAAATGAGATGAATAAGTTGAGGAGCTTACTTATACTTATTTCCTTATGTGAAAAATATTCATGATAAAGTGCAGGGACTGAAGGAGTTGAATGTGTTCCTCCTCCATCTGGATGCAGTAGTTTCGGAAGATATGAGATCGCTTTATTATGTTTAGGAATGATGCAATTTCATCTAGGACACCCGAAGGAAGCTTTGGAGGTAAGCATATGGATTCCAGTCTAATCCATTCTTATTGTCTACCTTCTTCAATTTTCTCTGTTTGCTGTTATTGTTGTTTTCTTGTCATCTATTTTGGGACTGCCAGCATGTTATGTATTGCTGTTTTAAAGGATCTATTAAACGCTACTTGACTCGTACTTCTCTTCACATGTTCAGGTATTAACTGAAGCAGTTCGAGTTTCTCAGCAGGTAAATACTTTATGTTTAGCTTCAGTTAGGCTCATTTAGTTTCATTCTCAATTTTTATGAGTTGGGTTCAGCCCGTGTGTTGTGGTGATGTGGTCATATTCTTAGGAACTCTTCATCCCCAGCCAACTGACCTTTTAAAAGCAACTGAATCTGTCAATCACATGCTAACCAGGTTAAGTTGAACTTGATTGTAGACTGCTACATTGCGTGGAAGACTCTTGATTAACTTCCCAGAAAGAACCTAAAAGTAGTTAGGCCTGAAGTAGTTATGCACACTAAGTTGGAGGGATCCAATTAAGTGTTATTCTTGGCTGAGAAACTCAAATTATGTCTTGAATATTTTGGTTGTTTTAGAACTTGTTATTTCTACTAGTTCACCAAACGCTAAGTGATGGTATGGTTGTTCTACACTTTTATGTGACAAATTGTTTTGCAGTTAATTTTCGTTCAGCCATTTCCTTCCGCCAGTTGCTTTGGTTGTTTCTTTGAGTTTTTGGTTCCTCTTATTGGAAATTCTGATGTTTTGTTAACTTCATTAAAACACTCTCTGGATCTAATTTTATATCAAACGTGCAGTACAGTGATGATACTTGTCTTGCATATACACTGGCTGCTATTTCCAACCTCTTGTCTGAAGTAGGAATATCAAAGACATCTGGAATTATTGGATCTTCGTATTCACCTGTTGCTGGTATGGGGACATCATTATCCGTCCAACAACAATTATACGTACTTTTACGGAGATCTTTGAAGAGGGCAGAAAGTCTGAAGTTGAAAAGACTGGTAGCATCTATTCATCTCGAAATTGCTAAGTATGATATAACGGTGAGGATTCTGTAATTTTCTTTTGTTGCACAGTATTGGCCTAAAAACATACTATCTAAGTATACTTTGTGTTTAGGGGGAATCTAATTTCTATACTTTGATTTGCAGCATGTACAAAGGCCACTGCTTTCATTTGGCCCGAAGGCTTCCATGAAACTTAGAACGCACCCTGCCAACATCTACAAGGTTCTTCCTCTTGCTTTAATCTTTTTGATTTTTTTTCCTGCTGATATTGTCTTGAGATTATAAATAACGCTATCTTTCTCTTACTGCTGTCATGAGTATTGCAGGAATTGTGGTTGAGTTCTCGTCTAATAAATGATTTTGGGGATGAAAGTTCTGTATTGACTGCTGATGGCGCTTTTTGTACAAATTGGCTGAAAAGTCTTAAAAAGCCACTAGACTCATTGATATTCAGTCAAGAAAATGAATCAAGAAGTAATTCCAGTTCTTTCCAATTTTCTGCACAACCGAGCTCAATTCCTGGATCCGTTGTACAATTATTAGGATCGTCCTATCTAGTCCGTGCTAGTTCATGGGAGATGTATGGCAGGTGATCTACTCAAGACCTCTTATCGTATTAGTTCTTGAAGTTGGACGAGTTTTCTAATTGTCTTGTGGATGCTATATCATGATATCCTATTTCGTAAATAGATTTGTAGCTTTTTTCCACTAGACATTGGAAGGACAATCCCTACTCTCATCTTGCCAGTTTCCTGAAGTGGCGAGTAATGGCTTCATCACCACGAATGCTATTATCTTCATTATTAATCTGATTGTGTTGCATGCGATATACAGAGTATTCATTTTCTCCTTTGTAGTTTTCTCAACATTCTCCATTTTATATTCAGTGCTCCTCTAGCTCGAATAAATGCACTGACTTTTGCAACTTGCTTCGCAGACTCCTCAAGGTAATTGCAATCTTTCCTGGGATCTATTACCTGCTGTTGTTTTATGTTATTTCTACTCTAATTTCTATGCTATTGAATATCATTACACAGTAACTAGGTTTTTGGATCTTTTACAGTTTATCCGATGCTGCATTAGCATACTCCAAGCTTATCCAACATTTGGCTGTTTATAAAGGATACCAAGGTTGTAAATGGATACCATTTCCTGATTAGTTTTTCCTGTCTCTATGCAAGTGGTTGTGTTTTTACAATATCTAGTAAGCAGGTTTGATTTTTATCTGCAAATTGGTCTTACTGCTAAGTGCTAAGTCCTGGGAAAGTCTTTGTTGGTACTGGACTTCCCTTCCCATTTGCTTAGTTTCTCCAGTGCCATAGAGACAATCTACTATTGAATGCAGTGCACTCACAAAGTCACATGCACTGTCTGCAGAGAATAGAATGTGAAGAAAGGATTACACATTCCTTCTCTGACTCGTGTTTATAATTAATTAAAGACCCAGAGATAGCTTCCGAGTCATTTTGCATCTAGAATTTTCTTATGTCACATTAGAATCCCCTTTATATTAATTACTTGGTGTGCTCTTCCTTTATGATTACTATGGGAAACTAAGAAGCCATATTTACCTGTTCGGACAATGGACTCTTAGACTCTTTTAACTATTAACATTTGCACTGATGCCTTGCTGGAAAGAAATCTCTGAGAATTTTCCTTAAAGCAGACATCACATAGCTAAGTTGATGTGATTTAGGACTCACCACCCTCTCCCAACCAGAAAGAGGAACATGAAAAGTTTCAGATCATTCCTAGATATTCATTTCTTCACAACTCTTATTTTCCTTGAATGAGTGCTGACAAACTCTCTTGTACAAGCACCTTATATAGTTCTCTTTTACTTACATCCTATTTTGTATGCACTATCTAGATGCTTTTGCTGCCCTGAGAATAGCAGTAGCGAAGTTTGCATGTGTTTCAAAGTCCAGAATCATGTTATTGAAACTACAGTTGCTGCATGAGTGTGCTTTACATAGGTATACTTTCTTACAGCAATATTTGCGTTATCCAATAAGTATTTACAGGACAGACACCTCACTGTTTCCATGCTTTAGGGGACATTTAAAACTAGCTCAGCAATTCAGTGATGAGCTTGGGGTTTTGGCCTCCTCTGTGACTGGTGTGGACATGGAGCTGAAGACAGAAACTAGGCTCCGTCATGCTCGGACATTACTTGCTGCAAACCAGTATAGCCAGGTTTCGTATTCCTTGGCAAGATTTTATGCTCCTTATTTGTTTACCAAAGTCAGTAAGAGGTCAATGATGAGCTATGCTTTTCAGAAAACAAAAAATGGAACATATCTTATTAGTGCTTTCATTCGTCTATTTCTAATGAGCTGGCCTTCATATATATATTTAGTGTCCCATTTGTTGGGTGAGCTAAACTGACCATTTTTTTGTATGTGCTACATTTTAATTGTATTTGATGGGAGTTGTTCTTGCAGGCTGCAGCTGTTGCACACGCTCTATTTTGCACATGTTATAAGTTTAACATGCAAGTGAAAAATGCTACTGTTCTTCTGTTGCTTGCCGAGATACACAAGGTACACATCATAGGACCACACACAAATCCTTTATCTACTTGTATCACGCGATACTAGAACAAAATAGTGACTTCTGCTATGATTTGTATTGATTATGATAATAAATTGAATGTTTCATCTTTAACTAGAAGGCTGTTTATACAACCAGGTTGTATTTGTTTGGTGTTTTGCTGCAGAAACAGCTATTGGTTTGTCAACTTCTCATGCCATTTAAATTTGCTGAAATCTGTTTTTTTTAAATATTTTGCCGTTTCAGAGGTCAGGCAATGCTGTTTTAGGAATTCCATACGCTTTGGCTAGCCTTTCCTATTGCCAATCATTTAATCTGGATCTTCTAAAAGCCTCTGCAACATTAGTATTGGCTGAATTATGGCTCTCTCTTGGACCAAATCACGCAAAAAAGGCATTGGCCCTCTTACACAGCTGTTTCCCCATGCTTCTTGGTCATGGTGGTTTGGAGCTACGCTCTCGAGCACTTATTATGGAAGCCAAATGCTATTTGGCTGACCCAGACTTTTCAGGTATTTTACTGCTATCTCCTTCCTTTATTGTTTTCCACCTTCAGCTTCTTCGACAGAGTTAGGGTGTGTCTTAACTCAAGGATGGGAGTGGAAATATTTTCTGGACTGGTAAGGAAATGGTTGAGATGTAATCTATTAATAACTTCTATTTTTCTTTCAATAGTTTCGGACAATCCAGAGATGGTGCTAGAACCTTTAACACAAGCTTCCGAAGAACTTCAACTATTGGAGGTTGGTTAATCTCCTGACTTGTTATTTGTATTTTGTGCATATGCGACTAGTGCTTAATTTCCCACAGAACATCTACTCGTGATCAAATTCAAACATGAAAGAACCATGAAACTGTGTGGGAATGGTTCTAATAACTTTATGACACTGAAAATCTATGCTTGTCCATGCTTTGAGCATCATCGCTGAAGATGATATTGAAATTCCAATATTAATTGACTACCAAGATAACAATTACTTCTTTACAGTATCATGAATTGGCATCAGAAGCTTTCTACTTGTTGGCCATTGTATACGACAAGCTCAGGTGGTTTGATGACAGGGAAGAAGCTGCATCTTCGTTCAGGAAGCACATTACTGCTTTTGAGAATCCAGAAGGAATGGACGATTCTCTCTTCAGTAAGTCAGTTTGCTGATGTCTATAGACTATGTGTTCACATATGGAGTATGTATTACTGAAATAAATCTTTGCCTGCATCTTAACTAGTAGTACTCATTTATTTTGTGTATTGATACCAGTGTTTGTCTAATCGCCAATATCATGTTCTGTCACAATTCATTTGCACAATGTAATATATAGTTCTATATTTCAAAAGCTCCATTTTTAGTCTAAAGTTTGTTTGCAATTGTGTTCTGTGTGAGGTGAAATATGGCATAGGTCACAACCCCTCACAGTTTGCTATATGACACCATGCATCTCAGATCTGCCCGCCCAACCGATCTCGTATGTTAATTTGTGTTTTCGTAGTGACTTGAAACCCTGACTTATTGGTTGGAAAAAAACGTCTTAACAAGTAGGGTTGAGTTATTGTCAATCCTAATGGTTTGTCTGAATGGATATTCACTTGTAGCTTCCGTGTGGGACTCCTTGAACAACAATTCTGGACTCCTCTTGATTTAACTATATTAGTTACACATATTGCAAATGATTTCCTTTTCAGTTAAAGATTTAATGTTTAAAAGGAAGGCTGCCAAAAATAGTAGCCGTTTTAAAGTGAAAATGGTTTGATTTGAAGTACAGTACAGTGGTCCAAAATGACTAGTGATAGTAATACAATAAAGTAGCATTGTGTGTGTGGACTGGAACTCGTTCCGTGTATGGTTTGGGCTCATCCATTTAATTGATTTGGATTACACCAATTTGTTTGTCATCCTGCTTATCTTGCCACGTCTCCATGTCCAACTTATTTATCAAATTTTTTATTTTCAAAATACATTTACTTGAATTTGATTTATTTCATTCCACTTAAATTATACTCCATACTGTATTAGGATATCAATAACATAGCCATTTACTCATCTAGTAAACATCAATTAATAAACTCAACCATCTTACTTCTCTTTTCATTATTACTTCAATTATTAGTCCTCCTTATTTACTCTCTTCTTCATCATCATCATCATCATCATCAGTACATTCAACTACTTTTTATTTTCTCTATTATTATTAGGTCACAAAATGACATTTACTTTGGAATGGAATGAGTATTTTAAGAGTTAATAATACTGAAAGAAGGGGGTAAAAGCGTGAATTCCGTTGGAGTTAACTAAACAGAAACAAACGTCCATATTAAAAGCCATTGCCCAGAAAATTTTGTGGCGATCAGTTCCATTACTCCTCCATACATGACAACAAGCATACGCCTCTCTCTCTCCTCATTCCTCTCTCCAAACGCGCCACGCCGTCACCACCACACTCTCACTCTAAAACTCCAAGCCACCTCCAACCCCAGCAGCTCCACCATGGGTCAAAAATCCGCCCCCGCCGCCGGCGAATTGAAGCCATTAGTCCGCAAGAATTTCAGCCGCAGCAACCCCAAGTCCGACCACTTCCCCGTCCACAGCTTCCACCACGTGGAGTTCTGGTGCGGCGACGCCACCAACGCCGCCCTCCGCTTCTCTTGGGGCCTCGGCATGCCCCTCATCGCCAAATCAGACCTCTCCACCGGCAACTCCTCCCACGCCTCCTACCTCCTCCGCTCCGGCGACCTCTCCCTCCTCTTCACCGCCCCTTACTCCCCCTCCATCTCCGACCCCTCCTCCGCCTCCCTCCCCTCCTTCTCCCCCTCCTCCCACGCCTCCTTCACCTCCTCCCACGGCCTCGCCGTCCGCGCCGTCGCTGTCTCCGTCCCCTCCGCCTCCGCCGCCTTCTCCGCCTCCATCTCCCGCGGCGCCATCCCCGTCTTCCCCCCTACCCTCCTCTCCGACGGCAGGACCACCCTCGCCGAGGTCCATTTATACGGCGACGCCGTCCTCCGCTTCATCGACGGAGACCAGTGGCTCCTCCCCGGCTTCGACCCCCTAAACAACCCCTCCCAAGAACTTGACTACGGCATCATAAGACTCGATCACGCCGTCGGCAATGTGCCAAAGCTCGCACCCGTCGCAGAGTACATCAAGAAATTCACTGGCTTCCATGAGTTCGCTGAGTTCACGGCCGCCGACGTGGGGACGGCTGAGAGCGGCCTCAACTCGGTAGTGCTTGCCAACAATGACGAAAATGTGCTTTTCCCCTTGAATGAGCCGGTTTTTGGGATGAAGAGGAAGAGCCAAATACAGACTTATTTGGAGCATAATGAAGGGCCTGGGGTGCAGCATTTGGCATTGGTGAGTCAGGATATTTTCAAGACTTTGAGGGAGATGAGGAAGAGGAGCTCGGTTGGGGGGTTTGAGTTTATGCCTTCTCCGCCGCCTACTTACTACCGGAATTTGAAGAGTAGGGCTGGAGATGTGCTTAGGGATGATCAGATTGAGGAGTGTCAGAGGTTGGGGATTTTGGTGGATAGGGATGATCAAGGGACTTTGCTGCAGATTTTCACCAAGCCGATTGGTGATAGGTATAATTGTACAACGCTTACTTCTCTTCCATCTGCTTTGAGTTTACCTTTCTGCTGTTCTTCATCAGTAGATTAAGTAGTTTGGATTGTGATGTTTAGGTGTGTTGATTGAGCTGATTTTTGGAGTTTGTGTTGTTAATTTCGAATATGGAAAGGAGATATAGTTTGATTTGGGGGATAATTGGATTTAATAATAGATATAGTTCTCACACTTGTGTTTGTTACTGCTTGTTTTGATCATTGCAGTTAATTTTTGTGGATCTTAGTTTTGAATTTTGATCATGTCCAAGCAGCTTATCTAGAACACTATGGGAAATTAAACTGTGACGCATTAAAATATGAATTGTTTGGTTCATCTCACAACTTAATCACATATGGATAATCATATGATAATGATTCATAGCAACCGAACTGCATCATAGGATACTGAATAATCTTCAGATGGTCGTCTCAGTGTCACTTAGGTTGATGTGTCTCTATTAGCTAGCTCTGCCACCTTCTGATTTTGTGAAATACAGTACTTAAAACTTAAATTTGTTACTCTGTTGTTTTACTTGCTATCACGTCTCCCGTCTCCTCCACCTTTTATCACCGTTGGAACCCCCAAAATTTGAGTTGTTCGTTCATCTGAGCTTTTTTCTGCAAATAAGCTAGTTAGTTATATTGCATAGCGTATTCATTCATACTCATAGTAGTTAAATTGCCAATATCTCTCCCCTTGCTGCTCTCTCTGAATTGTTTCTCTTCCAGATACAAGTTCATTTACAAAATCTGAGTAACTAATACTACATTCCCTCGTGTTTTTGCAGGCCGACCATCTTCATAGAGATAATTCAGAGAATAGGGTGCATGATGAAAGATGAGGAAGGAAAGATGTACCAGAAGGGCGCATGTGGAGGATTCGGAAAGGGGAACTTCTCGGAACTATTCAGGTCTATCGAAGAATTTGAGAAGATGCTCGAGGCAAAAATGGGCAGGAGAACAACAGCGCCGTGAATGCTTACATGCTAAAATACTAGTAGCAGGTAGATATATATATATATATTGAGAAATGAAAATATCAGTCAGATACAACTGAATGTGCTTTATTATGGCATTATGAACTCTTGATATGTACAAAAATGATGTGTCCATGTTATATACTGTGACACCAATTACTGTATGATATGTATTATCATATAAATGAAAATACTCCTCAGATTTTTATGCCTCTGCGCTCGTGCTTGTGTTAGTGTTCAAATGATTTTGTTATAAATCTCGCTTCATGCACGCACACATCTATTTAGAGATGTTGGTGGGATTCAAATTCATAATATTCTTGTCACAAATTTGTTACTCTATCATTCGTTAAGCCTTCCGCTGCAGATTTAGAGACGTTGGTGGGATTTGAATTCACTTTGTAAATTCGTTACTACATTACTAAAGTCATTCCTCAAAGAGCTTGTTGCAGCTTGCAAATGTGTAAATTGATTATTTCGTCAAACTCATAGAACGATCAAAATTACAATTTAGAGGTCGTTCGGTTTATAAGATTGCATCTCATGATTAAATATGTACTTGTTATAATCATATGATAATGATCATTCCAATTGAAATAGAACAACAATTTTAAGAAAGTGGAGTAATATAAACAACAAACGAAAGAGTGTGATTTGACATGGTTTACGATGTGGAAAGGAATTACATTAAACCTCTTTAGGTATCAAACAAGAATCAATTTTACAAACATTTTGAAAAAAAGAAAATGCAATATACATAAACATAAGTTACTTTGCTTACTTTCTGAAAGTTTGGGAAAGCCAAATCTCTAGTGGAGTACTTATTTTCTGAATATTCACTAATGTTAATTATTTATTTCTTAATAATTTTGTACAGTCCTTTACGATGATTCATAGTAGTTATTTGTATTTTTAATTTTGTTTATAATTATTAACACGTTTTGTTATTTATCAATTAAGTTTGCACAGTAATTGTTTTAAATTTTAGTGATTTTAAAAATTAATATGTTCCACATTCCCTATTTTTTTTTGTAGTATCTTGAAATTTAATTCAGTTTCTCTTAAAAATTTTAGTACTACTACAGTACTGTGAAATAAATAAACTAAAATTGTATTTAGAAGTCGATGTCGCCAGTTGCTCTTGCTCATCAGCTGAGAAACTTATATTCTTGACAAGCAATTTCTCGTTAATTTTGACAACTCTGGTGAAAAATAAACACACTGAAATTCAGCGAAGGAGAAAGGCGATGGCTGGGAACGAATTCCGATTCTTCTTGTCGTGTGACATTAATCTGCCGGTGACTTTCAAAATTGAGAGATTGGAGGGCAAATTATCTGCTCGGAAGCCGCCCGATTCAGGTATTGTAAAAAATTTATGTTTTTCCACTATTTTTAATGATGGGCTTCTTTTAATTTTGTTGTTGATGTGGAATTTGGAGTATTTGCAGCTTCTGTTTTTGTATTTGAGGTGGAAATATGCTACTCCTTTTATAAGCTGTAGGATTGAAGCTGTTTATTGTTGGAGTGTTGGTTTGGATACTTTAGTGCATGCTGCAGGGTTGATTTAGTGTAAGGCATTTGGGGATCTCTGATTTTGGTTGAGGTGTTTTGATTGAGATGATGTTGTTGAATTTTTTAGCTGATGATTGCACCACAGAGGAGAAGAAACCTGAGTTGTAACTTGTACGTTGAGAGCTTGTTGTACATCGATGGCGCACCTTTTGGGCTCCCTATGAGAACAAGGTTTTGATCTTTGGTATCAGTGCTGTAGCCTCTGTATTCTGGTGTTTTTATTTTGAAGATTTCTTGGTGATTTTGTGTGGTTTATAAGGGTAGGCTGGAACCAGGAGGCCCGTCGTATTGTTGGAATGAACTCATCACTCTGAGTACTAAGTATCGTGATTTGATGGCAAATTCACAACTTGCTGTTACTGTAAGTACGAATATGGCTTTCCCCACAAAAGGATAAAAACCAATATTGAATTTGAGTCACTAGAAAATCTTAATTGCTATCTTGTGTTAGGTGTATGATGTTTCGTGTGGGAAAGATGAGGAATTGGTTGGGGGGGCGACCATTCACCTTTTCAACATGAAAAAACAGCTCAAGACTGGGAAACATAAACTTGACTATGGGCGGGCGAAGAAGCAGATGGCTCTATCAATACAAACACACCAGGAAAGGTAATGATGTATATAGTTATATGGTATTCTGCCATCTGGGCAAGTCGACGTATGGTTTGGTTGATTTGCAATTACTGACTGTGATAGGTTCCTAAAGAGGAGAGAGGGGAGCTAGAACGCCTTGAAAAACTAGTGAATAAGTATGAGAGAGGGCAAATTCAAAGAGTTGATTGGCTTGACCGGCTTGCATTCAAAGCCATGGAGAGGATTAAGGAATGCGAGAGCTTAAAAATGGGAGTTCTCATTTGTATGTCATCATTGATTTCTGCAGCTTTGAGCGCCGCGTAGTTTTCCAGATACCTTAGATTTACCTATCTATTGTCTTTCTTCATCCTCGAGTGCTCTATGAGATACTGTTGCTTCTAACAATTCCCAAGGACTTGGTTTCCCTTTTGTTCACCGAGTAGTATGAATTTGTTTAACCATAGAATTCAAACTTAATAGCACTTTGGTGTGTAGGAATCTGGTGCAAATTTCATAATACCGTCCCCAATAGCTTCGACAAATGAACTAGTTACAGTTTGGGATCCTGAAGTTGGAAAAATTAACCCCTCCGAGCACAAGCAGCTAAAGCTGGCTAGAAGTTTAAATCGTGGCATCATTGACAGAGATCTTAAACCTAGCATTACAGAAAGGAAGTAAGTTGCCTTACCTATTTCTAAATGTTCTACTGCTTTTATTTTTTTATTTTCACTGCCATGCCACTTTCTTTGCTCTATCTTGCTTACTACGTCAGTGAACAATCGTTCCAAATATCCAAGAACGAACCAGAGTATGAACCACCGCATTTATCAACACACTTGTTAACATCTACCGCCATATGCATCCAGTTTTTTCTTTCTCTAACTGAATATTACTTATTTTCATGCTATGTAACTTAAAGAAATGCATAAAGTGACACTTTATGCATAATGTTATTATTCCATATTGCTGTGTAAATATTTCACCTTGTTGCTAATCAGCTAGCCTCTGATATTCAACAGGTCCATACAAAGAATATTAAGATATCCACCAACTAGAACCTTGACTGGAGAGGAGAAGCAACTACTCTGGAAACTTCGTTTTTAGCTTATGGCTGAGAAAAGGGCCCTGACAAAATTCTTGCGCTGTGTCGAATGGAGTGATGTTCAGGTGAAGTTTTCATCAACTGCAATGATTTACTACATCCCTTATACAAATATTTGAGTTTTCATCAAAATACAAGTATTGTACAGGAAGCAAAGCAAGCATTAGAACTGATGGGCAAGTGGGAGACAGTTGATGTATGTGATGCACTAGAGCTTCTATCTCCAGTTTTTGAGAGTGAAGAGGTTATCTTCGCATAATTTGCCCCACTCCATTTCCTGTTTTTTTTAACAGGCTAATTTGTCTTTTAAATCGACTTGTTTATTTTATAAACATGATTTTCTCCTACAGGTCCGTGCATATGCTGTGAGTGTTCTTGAAAGAGCTGATGATGAAGAGCTCCAGTGCTACCTACTCCAGTTGGTTCAAGCACTTCGTTTCGAACGTTCAGACAAATCTCGCCTTAGTTATTTCCTCGTGGAACGGTGTAAGTTTGATGCAAGGGAATGTTCAATGATTTTCTTGTTTGATCACACTTTGTCTAAATCCTTTACTCATTTTACAGCATTGTGCAATACTGACTTGGCTAGCTTTCTTCGATGGTATGTGGCTGTGGAACTCCATGACCATCCATATGCTAGACGTTTCTATAGCACCTATGAGCTGTTAGAAGAAAGTATGTTGAAGGTGTGGTATTTTCTTTCCTCGTATTTTCTGTCCCCCTTTTGTCTCTCGCTGTTTTTATGCTACATCATTTCAGTATGCTATCTATTTGTACCGATTTATTCATATCTGTATCTCTATCAGTTAAGACCAAGTGCCAATAGCGATGAAGATGGTTTCAAGCTTTGGCAGAGTTTAGTGCGCCAGACAGAACTGACTGTGCAATTGTGTTCTATAACGAGAGATGTTAGAAATGTGAGAGGCGGTACTCAAAAGAAAATCGAAAAGCTTAGGCAGCTCCTATCTGGGCTTCTTAGCGAGCTTACCTACTTCGATGAGGTAATTGAGAAATTGTTACTTATAGTGCATTGTTGTGGTTCTAGCGCACCCTTTATGGGGTCGTCATCCGTCCATGATCTTTGGTGTGCATCAAACTGGTTCAAGTCTTCCAGATACTATCATAAGATTTATGGAAATTTATCTTTTCAGCCAATACGGTCGCCTCTTGCACCAAGGGTCCTTATAACTGGGATTATACCATCAGAATTCAGAATCACCAATCTTCAAAAGCGCGCTGCATCCTCTGCGGCTGGCATTTCGAACAGCAAGTGGAGGAAGCTGCAAGATCATATTTAAGAAGGGTGATGACCTTAGGCAAGACCAATTGGTAAGCGCCCGGTATCTTATATTCGTTTGAAAATGATTTATTTATATTTTCTAACTCGACAATTTTAACGCAGGTTATTCAAATGGTATCACTAATGGATCGACTGCTCAAGCTGGAGAACCTCGACTTGCATTTGACTCCTTACAGAGTGCTAGCGACTGGGCATGTTTCTTATCTTATGAATTATCGAGTATGTTTGAATATTCATTCTTTATAATGATGTTAAATTGTTATACGTCGCCCTTTCAGATTCTGTCAGAGCACCGTAGTATTACAAGCTACCTGCAGAAATTTTACCCAGACGAAGACGGGCCTTTCGGAATAACTGCAACATGTCTTGAGACGTTCATAAAAAGTTGTGCTGGCTACTCAGTTATCACATATATACTGGGCATTGGTGACAGGTCATTCTATTAAATTTATGTTTTCTTGATATTCAATTTTCTCTGAATTAATTGGTCATAAACTTAACCTATTTATATGATTTTCTGATGGTTGTCATCCAAGCAAACTTGATTTCGATTATCTCTGGTTTATATAGAAAATTCTCTTGGTTCTCAGGCACCTCGAAAACCTGCTGTTGCAAGATGACGGCCGCCTTTTCCACGTAGATTTTGGTTTCATACTTGGCCGAGATCCAAAACCTTTCCCACCACCTATGAAACTCTGCAAGGAAATGGTGGAAGCTATGGGCGGAGCGGAGAGGTACGCTCCCCCCCACCATCCGAGATTACCATTGATCGATCATCAAAATCAAGCAACCTGATAGGCTGATACTAAATTTGTTTCACCTGATGGCCGGTTCCAACATTCCAGACATTGCTTCCGACCCCGAGAAGGGCATTCTCAAGGTGACCAGATTCATTCATTTCGTGGTGAGACCGTTCAACTATCATTGGTTTTCATTTTCATTTCTCTTGTTCGTGCAGCTTCAAGAAAAGTTCCGCTTGGACTTAGACAACGAGGAGTCGATCCATTTCTTCCAGGATCTCATCAACGAGAGTGTCAGCGCACTGTTTCCACAAATGGTTGAGACCATCCACCGCTGGGCTCAATATTGGCGCTGATGCAACGGTGGGAGACGCGTTAGGTCAGGCAAGGGCGAAGATCCGGGCCTAACCATATCTTTTTGTTCAGTCTAAGGTCTCGGTCCGGGCTGATATTGAGTTTCTTTAGAAATTTCTCTCTCCACATTGTTGGATATTTGTCTTCACTTTCGTATTCTTTTTGGTATAGAAAAAGCAGACATTTGGATGTGCATATGCAGGGAAGAGAGGGAGAGGGAGAGGGAGAGGGAGAGGGAGATGTATGTATAATTTTTATATTTGTAAGTTCAGTTTTCAACACTAGAGATGGTGTTTATTTGTACATAAAATAAAATCTACATATATTTGATTATAGGTAAGTAAGCTTCATTTTGATATGCTTTGAAGAAGTTACAATGATATTCTGTGAAGACAAATTTTAATGTAAATATGTACTATGAATGAAGTGATATTTTATTGTATATGAATCAATTGTTAGAGCTGAGCATTGCACGCTTATATAATGTGAGTGGGATTGGGGATTAATAGCATTGGGGTGGGAATGCTAAGAAGAGGGAAAAAGGTTAATTCCAGCTAATGTAGACGCGCTTCTAAATTTCTCCATAGTAAATCAATCATGTTTTGGATTTGCTAAGCTACAATGAACAACTTCATTGTGTTTCAATTCACACACAAATGCAATTCAAATTAGATCGTCTCTTTGTAACAATTTTCATTTACTAGAACCTACAGTATTTTTTTAAAAATGATATTTTATTTACAAATTGCCAAATATTAATTTAATGGTCTAACATGCCAAGTAAATTTAACAACAAATATTGCAAGTCGCATGCACGATCAATTGAACAAATCATCTAATGAATGGTAATAACAACAAATATATTTTTTGAGGCTAAAAATCAGGAGTTACCGAAACCTCAAGATATAAAAATGGAAAGATTCAGAAGAATAAAAAAAGTGGGAACAAGAAAGGAAATACCAAAATAGAGAGGAAGAGCACACCGTGATCAATATATCAAATTCCTCTCAAAGAAAAGATAAGATTGATCAACCTTTGCAACTCATTTGATCTGTTATTACAATCCACAGGTAATATGTTTTCTCTATGTTTCGATTCATTTCATATCTATGATCAATTCGTAACAAGTTTCTTGTGTTGTATAGGTTTCTGAATGGCAAATGAATCTAAAAAAATGCGAAAGCGAGAGAAACCTACAATCTCTATCCCGAATCCGAGCATAACCGCCATGAACGCCATGTCCCGAGCATCGTCCGTACCGACATCCCCGGTCGGACTGGCCAACGCCAAAAGCCTCAGAAGCAGCTGCCTTTGCTCGCCAACCACGCATGCCGGCTCCTTTCGTTGCCGTTATCACAGGAACACAGTCCTCACCCGCAACAGCATGTCCGTTGGCGCCAAGCTCTTGGAGCTCGGGGCCGACATGCCGGTCGCCCCCAAGCTGGGAGCCGTTGCTAGCAATAGCGACGCCTCCTAATCATCGGAGCCCTTGAATAGGCTCTTGATTAGATTGTGATGTGTATAGCTTTCTAGGCCTTATTATACCACTGTAACTTGTAGAACTTATGCAGATCCTCTCTTCATGTTTGTGTTTGTGTTCGTGTTTGTGCTCATTTCAATGGGCAACAAGCATCACCTGTGTCTAGGTTTATCGACCATGTTATAATCGAAAGATGATGATTTTATGAGTACAAAACAACCTGTTTTAGCTTCCCAAATATATATATAAACAAGGATGCTGACCCGTCGCTACAAAGAGGACGCGCAATACTGGCAGCTTAAGTATACGCATTGGACTACACGATTCTAATGGATACTTCTCTTTCGTTTTTACACGCTATTCTGTACACACGTTGTAGATTGTACCTCACATGGGGCAGGATGCATCCTCCTCAGCTTCCTGTGGCATCATGTAGTTCCGACAGAGAGGGCACGTCGTGTTCCAGTAGTTGAGCCACTTCTCGAGGCACGGGTTGTGGAAGACGTGGCCGCAGGAGAGCTGGTTGATCTCGGCCTTGGGCACGAATTCTGTCAGACAGATGGAGCACTCTTGCTTGGGGCATTGGTGGAAGAAGACCGACTCGTACTGCATAGAGGGCGAGTGGCTCCTGAACTCCTCCACGTACAACTCCGAGGGGCGTCTGCAGCACTCGCCCGAGTTTGAGGGCTCCACCGTGAAGTCCTCCCACGAAGATATGTTAATGCCGAGGACGTTTAGGATGGAGCGGAAGATCTCCTTGAAGATGGAGATGGAGATGGCTGTGTTAGCCAAGATTACGCAGAGCACTCCCGCGTCTGCTGGAGTAGGGTACGATGAAATTGCCATTTTCAAGCCTGAATCCACACAAAGTCCAAGTTTACTACATTAGCCTAAAAGCAAACACACCGAAAGACTACAAGCTACGATCATATGCATGAAAGTCAGTGACAACAATCAGAAGTAAACAGCTTGATTCCAGACAAAATGATAAATTAACACGAAACCGACAACCCCAAACTCAACCCCGTCATTCTATCTAGCTAGGTCGATTAATAAGCATCAAGAGCACAGCCAACTGTCTTTCAAACAGCGAGAGATGGTCAGTTCTTTAGAATAAATTGCAGCAACGAGCAATCTAGATCATGTGGTAGATAGAGAGACATATAATGATTCGAAAAATTTCAAAAAACTTTCCTTTCCATCTTCTTTTACAAGATAATGGTTCTTATGAATCACTAGAAAAAAACAAAAGCAACCAAATCAAGAATATGTGCAAATAAAGGGGCTCATCTTTTTTGAAGTGTCAATTATATAGTTATATGCCAATCCAATTGCAATATACATACTATATATCTACATTCACCAATAGGAAAACAGACAAGTGTCTTTGGTACTACGCAAAAAAAGGTGAGGATAACACATCCTACATTATTAGCCCCACACCTTAGCCTGAGTGTCGATGTCATGTAAAAACCCCATCAACATCGTCTAGATCAAGATAATACCCCGTCCTGCCCACGCCCCCCATCCGCGCCTCGCCCACGCCCCTGAGGGTAGTGGGTGCAATAATAAGAGAGACACTAAAAGAAAACCCCACTTCTACATTATTACAAGCAGACAATTTTAGGTAAAAACAAGACATCTAGAATCCAAAAGCTCTTTCTTTTATCTTCTTCACCCCCCTTACCCCACCTCCAACACCATCTCTCTCTCTCTCTCTCTCTCTCCCTCTCCCCCTCTTTTGTCTCTCAGTCTCTCTCTCACTCTCGCTCTCACTCTCTCTCCCTCCCTGTTCATCTCTCTCTCTACGTATGTGTGTGTGTTTGTGTGTGAAATTCAAGCCACGGGACACAATCACAGAACAATATTATAGACTTCATTGATAAGAGCCACGAAACGGTAAAAGTAACGACTTTTGCCCATGAATTTCAGGAGAGAAAGTGAACTGACTCAGCTTAGTTGGAAAGGAAGATCAAGAATGAGTTTTTATCCTCAAACAGATGCAAATAGTAATCAAGCCGCCAATCTTGTAAATCAGACAATCAGAATCAACATCATAAAAACAGAACACAAATCACAAATCATAGGAACATCCAAAGAGAATTAATTAACTAAGTATCCCAACTGAAACAGCAAGAAAAAAAAAACAAATATACCTAAAAACAAGGAAAAGGACCTCTGTAAATGGTGAGATCCACACAAAGTTGGAATCTTTACACACATATATATGTCCTCAAACTACTGAAATAAAACCCACCAAGATTGATTTGAAAAAGAAACAATACACACACAAAAACCATGAATCAAAAATGACAATAACAAAAATCAAGAAACCATAGATATACTTACAAGTAGAGAGATTGAGCTCAATAAAAGTAGCCTTCTTTTATCCTAAAAATTGTGCAGTGGGATAAATTCAAGCATAAAATTAGCTGGGGTTTGACAATGGAAGATAAATATTGAGACTTTCTATCATTTTATGTAAAGATTGCTCCTAATTTATACTGCTGCTGCAAGAGCTGCTGACCCCACCACCAATTATCACTTTCCCCCAAGTTTTTTTTTTTCACTTTCCCCCATGTTACCTTGTCACTACTTTATCTGTTCTTAATTTTCTCGCACTACGTGAATTTTGAGAGAGAGCTCAACTTTAGTTTTATTGCATAAACATATTTAGTGCCTTTCTTTTGAAGTATCATTGTTTCTTTACTTAAAAATAGTCCATGCGAAAACAACAAATCTATAATAATATTGTTGTTTTAAAGATATTTTTTATATTTATATAAAAAATATATTATCTCTATTCACCAATTAAAGAGTCTTTTTTTACTCTGTTCAAGTTTAAGAAATTATTTAATATGGTGAAGAAAAGTAAAAAGAAAAAGTAAGTGGACCATGATTGTAAAAAAATTAGTTGAGTTTAGGATCCGTAATTCTGTATACTCCCTCCGTCCTACAATAAGAGTCCCCCTTTGTCATTTTGATTTTACAATAAGAGTCACACTTCATTTTTTTTTACCACAAATGGTAAGTTGGTTATAAATTTTACTAACTCACTCCACTCATATTTTATTATAAAGAGTGAAATGCATAGAATATCCCTAACTTTTGCACTTGTTGCACACACCAGTGACCCCTAATAAAAAAAATATCAGATAGGCCTAACAAAATATATAATCACAAGTGAGGTTTTTTTGGGTGATAACACCCTCATGCTCTGAAAGGGCATTTTTGTCAAATTACTCACAATGATGTCGCTGCCTTGTATGCAACCTTACACAACAACATATAATTTAGCTTAAAGCTGAGTGGGCCATCCTTTTCTTACTTTTTTTACATTTCTTTACTAAATGTATAGATTTACATTTCATAATAATAATGAAACGCATAGCAATGATTCTATTAATTTATTCATTTTCCCCTTTATTAATTACACTCTACTTAAAATCAATGCTAGCACCCCCTCACGTGGGCCACTCTCTCCCATATAATAATATATAAGTATATTTACATACTAAAATCTATTTCTATTACATTGTCACTAATAATTACAAATAAATTTGCATTATCGATATTTGTAAGAATCTGTTCACTAATTATCACAAACAAATTTGAATCATCTTCATTATTGATTTTTATGTTGAATGAATATCATTACATGCGGAGTAATTTTTTTTATAATAATGTGTTATAAAAATATCTTTTTATACTCAATAATACTTAGGTTTATAATAATTACGCCATTAATATAAATATCTATAATGTAAATAATTCAAGTAATTAGTGACAAAAAAATATTGGAACCAACTTTTATAATTATGTATTTATAAAATGGAGACATGCTCTAGTCTGCATATGATACACTTATTGCTGCATTATTAATGCATATTATTATACCACATAATGATAATGAGTTGTTTTTAATAATTGGTGACAAAATATAGTATTAGAAATAGATTTTAGTATTTAAATATATTTATATGTTAGCACTCCGTATATGGAGAGAGTGGCCCACGTGAAGGGGGAGGGAGGGGGAAAATATAAATATATAAAGTAGTGCTAGTATTGATTTTAAACCGAGTGTAATTAATAAAGGGGAAAATGAAAAAATTAATAGAATCATTGCTCTGTAATTAATATCCTGCATGATTTGACAAATCAGGTATGTGTAGTTGTGGCAAATAGATTTGACGAATTCGGATCGTCCAGCAGCTCCGCTACCTCTTTCTCCTCCTTCTCCTCGAACAGCGAGTGCCTCAGATCTGGATATTTATCATCATCATCATCATCATCATCATCATCGCCGTAGAATTCTCGTACGCTGTCGATCGTTTCACATCCAACCGTAGGTGTGCCAAATTTGGCTTGAATGAGGAGGATGGGTTCCTTTTCTCTCCGTTCTCGATTTCTGGCAGGAAATAAAACGGGAACTAAATTTTGAAGATGTATACCAGAATTTAAAATCGGCGTTGGATGATACTTCTCCTCCTCTGCTCTCTGTCTTCTCCGTCGTAGCTCTCTCAGTTGGAGTGAAGGATTATGTTGAGTGTTTGAACTTTTTGCAAAGCTTAATTGTTGATTCGAGTATGAATTTGGATGTATTAGGCTTTGCATTATCAATTGTGTTGGATGTGAACTGATTTGAGATATTGATTTTCCAAAATTTGCTTTTGTTATAGAATTTGAACTTTTTGCAAGCTTAATTATTAATTCGTTTATGGAACCGAAGTTTTAGGGTTTGGATTATAAAAAAAAGGTATGTGCAGTTGTGTGTGTGCAGGTTTGGCGGTCTATCAGGCAAAATTGCCCTACAAGCCATTTGGGCTTTTTTGTCCGAAAAATGACTAAAAACACATGGTTTGTGATTGTATAGTTTGTTAGGCTCTTTTAGTGCTATTTTTTTTGTTAGGGGTCACGGGTGTAACAAGTGTAAAAGTTAGGGATATTTCATGCAGTTCACTCTATTATAAAATCAATATAAAAAAATAGGTCTCATATTCCACTAAGTTTTTCAACTCATTATTCTTTACATTTCTTAAAACACGTGTCCTCAATAAAAGTGACTCCTATTATAGAACTGAGGGAGTATTAAAAATAAAATAAAGCAAATAGTTATATAAATAGTGGACAACCAAAACTAGCAAAATAGTCCTTTAAATAGTGAACAAAGGATATGATCATATGATTCCATCTAGTGATATTTTTACTTGTTAGTTTATTATAGTAAGGTCCCAATAACATATTTTTACATGCTTTATGACTTCTTTTCTTCTATAAATTTAGCCGGAAATCCAATGTATGGTAAGTGGAATCAGGAGTGACTTATTTTATAGTCTATCACATTTTAAATATTCTTTTATTTCTCCATATATTTTCAATTCATTGTATTGTATATATTTTATGCATATATAAAGATCTTATGTGATTTTGTTGATCTAATCAGTTAGTTAAATCTATTTATATTTTTGCCAAGAATTCACATGCAGTGTACCAAATGCACATGTGCATTTTTAATCAACGATTATCAAATTTGGCATCATGTAATAGTGGAAATTAGTACAATTTTCTAGTTTTATTTACACATTTCATAGTTAATTAATTTATAGAAACAAAATTTATATATTGTTGTATATAGAGATTAAAAATTCGCTTGCCAACGAAAATGTATGATTAATATTTTTCTTGCGAATGATAATTGCTTGTGTATATTAGCTTTCACGAATAGCACATAGTTAAAGTCAATAAACATAGCTACTTTAAATATGATGGAAGCTATAAATATTTTCGTACTTTAATATTTCACATGCATCTTTGGATACGATCTAGATTTTAAAATAAAAATTAATTTATTATCATTATGCACATATATGGAGTATATATGAACTTGGACGAAATAATAAAGCCTAATAAAAAGAAGATTACAAAGTGCTTAAAGGCCCATTGAAGACCCACTAAAGGTCATTCGATGGCCCAACTAATGCCCGCTAAGGCCCAATAAGAAGCTCAATAATGGCCCATTTAAATGCGTTTAGCATTGAAAGCAAATTCCTAAAACCCTAACATAAGCCCTAACTCAATTTTGGGGAAAGTTTGAGCGAAAATCTCAGAGGGGAAAGTGATGACAGAAGCAACGCAGTTGGTCGATGCTAAGAATGTCGGTAGGAAACGGAAATCGGGGAAAAAGAAGGGGTTGACTGCGAAGAAAAGGCGAATGATGCATCAAGGCGGTGAAAAGAAGGTTAAAATTAATCCGAAAACGAGGAAATTGTATCAGAAGAGGGCTAGGGATTACAATTCTGACGAGACAGAAGAAGATGAGGATCCCCAGCAAGCTCCTAGTGCAGTTGCAATTGACGAATCCAAGCAAATTGGTGATGGATTTGAAGGTGGATTATCTGACGAGGGTGATGATGAGAATGAAGGGTTTGAGGGAGAGGAAGAAGAGGTTTCGGAAGATGAAAGCGGTAAAATTCAGCCTGGGATTGTTAGGTTTTCCGAGGGGATTAAGGCTTTTAAGTCGGCATTTAAGAAGATAGTTAAGAAGAGTGCTGGCGATGAGGATGTGTTGGTGAGATAATTTTCTGCAATAATTGAGTTTTTCGTTACGGTTTTTGCATTTGAGAAGAAATTTTAGTTATTTGTGTTTGATGTAACATTGATCATGTGCAGGGTCCTGTGTTATCTGCCAATAAGAAGCTGTTAGCTGAGAAGCTTGCTGAAGAGGATTTGGAAAAGAAAGTGAAGGGGGAAGCAAAGAAGGAGAGACATATGGTATTAAATTTTTCGACCTTTGCGCTTTTGGGAAGCTTCTTGATTTATATATTTTCATTGTGTGTTTTTTGAATTTTTGTTTGGATATCTTTTGATGAAAAGATAAGCGAGAAGGGGCATGTGAAGCCTGCTGAATTTTTGGATGCTCATGAGAAGCTTCTGTTGGGAGTGGCAACTAAAGGAGGTAGTATAATATTGTTTTATGTTGGTTGTTATAGCATTCTTGTATTATATACATTGCTCTCATTTTGGAACTCTGACTCTGGTTCTTATCGTGTCCATTGTAATCCTCGGTGCTCAGTGGTGAAGTTGTTCAATGCTGTAAGTTTTTTTATGTTTTATGTTATTCTGTTTCCCTGTTTCAGTTGTAAATGAGTGTGCTGTTTACTGAAGCTACTTTTTTTATTCAGGTAAATAAGGCCCAGAATGCCCAGATAGGTTTAAATCCTTTGAGAACAAAGGACGAGAAAGGTAGGACGAAAACTAAGCATCTGATTTTTTTGTCAGCAGCATGCTTGGCTAGTTGGCTTTGATCATTGATTTCTTGGTTTTGCTAAAAGTCCCAGATTTTCTGGATTCCTGGTGGATGTATTTCTTCCCAAATTTAGATTTATATGTGTAATTTGCATCTCCACTGAAATTCATTGTTTTGGAATGGATGCTAACTTGATCTTATTTATTTATGAGCAAGCTCCAATTACCGCATGAGGTCCTGTCTGTGGGTCCACTGTCCTATTTTGGGTATTTCATGAATTTTCTTTTGAGAGATAGTATTAAAGAAAGAGAGGTTGAGCCTATTCTGGGATTACATGGATTCATGATATTACTATTAAATTGTTTTCTATCAAATACCAATCTCCTTAATATATGGCACTGTTATGAAATGTCAGTAATAAAGCAACGGAGGAAGGAAGCCTTCTTCTCAGAGTTGGGCAGGACATCAACCCAATCAGCTGCGACAGTTATCAAGGTCATCTCCGCTTCTGCATTCCTAGAGATCCATTTGATAAATGAATTTGTGCTATGACTCGTAGAACTTCTTCTGATCCAGTTAAACTTATCTATTATTTGTCAACTTTCAGGTTGGCACCTCAAGTGGCTCTGTGGACGGCGAAGCTCCTGCATGGGCCCCTCTGCGTGACAATTACATGTTGACGAACCCCAAGTTGAAAGATTGGGATAAGATGCAGGTAATGTTATTGTACAAACCCTCTAATTCCTAGCATGAGATTTGATTTTGATACGATGACTGGCTGTCATCGTTTCAACAAATCTTAGATACAAATCTTTGGCAATTTGGGCTTTCTCCTCACCCTCTTTGTACTTCTAGGATACAAATGCTGCAGATGACTTTCGCCAGGCATCAGATGCTGATTCTTCATCAGACGAAGAGTGATGCGTAAGGCTAAATTATTTGTATATGGTGAACCATGCAAGTTGGATGAAGCTGCTCGGTACTTGCCATCTTGACCTTTCACACGATCTACTCTCAACACTTCCTCAAGTGAAAGAAAATCTCAGAGATGCGTCTTAAGACCCCGAGCTGGTTTTGGGGGAAGAAGATTGGCACTGGCATTTCTATGTTCTGTGTTGTAGTTTCATCCCATGTTATATAAAATTATCCGTTCTTTGTTAAGTTTCTGGCAATATATTTTTGATAATGTCACAATTCACAAACAATGTTATCTGGGATCTGTTCCTGATTAATTCGAAGGATACAGTGGTTATTTTAACATTTATTTTTCTAGTCATATAATAGATATTTCCAAAGGTTATAGTTTGTTTGCCCTCTTGTTTCTTTGTGCTTCCAAATCTTAGATACAAGTATATTGTGTCACTTAATAATATTTATAAATATAATGTCCTTACAATTTATTTTACTTCTACATAAGTAGTATTTAATATTTAAGGGTATATTAGTCTTTAAAGAATTGCTACTCTCTATATGCATAAATTTCATCAATTCTACATTAATTACACAGAATTTTAATAATTTTTTAATATTATGGCTGACCATAATATGGCCATTTAGCACTACTCTATTCAATATTATAAGCATATGCTACCTGAAAATTCCAAATCCCAACATTCTGTAACTACTTGAACATTAAAGGGAAACACAAACACAAATACCAAGCAGTTTCGAAACACCACAGTCAAACAATCAATGACAAACAAAATTCTCCAACTGATGTCTACATATGTATAAACAAATACTATAGCTTTTATGAAAACAACAAATCTCAGCCTTTGTTCTAACACTACAGGCTACAGCTATAATGAATGTGTTGCATGTCATCCAACATGGGGAAAGGAGAGAAAATACACAGTTTATCCTTTCTTCTAGTCCACCAAGCTCTCAAACAGACTATTTACTACTACGACTGCGTACGAACAACCAGATTCCTTGAGTGAGGAAATTGAGTCTCTGCTATGTAGACCCGGATGCCCTGGCCACAAAGAATTGTTGTTCCACTATTATTATGAAAAATGTGTACCTTGATAGTAGGGTGATGCTCTAAGAGGTTGGAGGCTCATTCTCTTCTCCTCGCAGTCGCAGGTTATACTAATTAATCTAAACTAACTGGTAACTGCAGGTGCAGATGGGTGATACTTGTCTCCACCCACGGCAAATATACACGTAGAGCTATCAAGGGGAATGGAGAAATCAGCATGAGTCATCAAGCATTATCTGTTCATACAATATAACACGGTCAAGGAAGGTTTCATCCAGTATCTCCAGTTTAGTATTTCTATTGATTTCTATTCCGCTCAGTAGCTCTTGCTTGGGCTCAGTGGATCATAGTCGTATGTTTCACCAGCCTTGACAAAGCGTCCCTTCACACGCCTCCGTACATCTGCTCTTGCCTTGCGAGATTCGTACCTCACTTTCTTCTCAAACCTGCCGTGTCATCGAAATTAACATGTAAATACTTCACTCAAAGAAGAGGGAATTAAGGAGGTTCACAAAAATGAGAACAAGCCTTTTAGATTGATAAGCATCTACGAATGAAAGAGATGTAGCTTCGAGTTTTAGAAACTGTGCAGCTCTCGAGGGGTAATAACATGAATTGAACGAAAATCTTACATCCGTGACTTCTTCTTCTCTTTGTACCGCATGACAGCATTGGTCCTACTAGTAGAAGGTATGGAACTCTCAGGACCTGGAGGGTCACCCAAGATCGCCAATGATGAAACTCCACAGTCTTGATAATCTCCACCAGTGGTTTCCCCAGTAAGGCCGGAAAACGAGAGGCCTGAGTGTGCCTGCTTCTTGAAACAATTGTTGGGTTCAGTTTTAGAGCTAATAACTGAATCTGCAGATGCTACATTGCTGCAAGCTGGTTGCATCAGATTTAGTCCTCCAGTCGATGATACCTAAGAAGTAGCAAGAAACCAAGTATCTTAGCCTTCATATCGAGATGAGATGAGATGAGATGAAATTTCATCACAGGAATTACCTGAGCAGCAGAAGCACCTTGACAGTTGGATGTGGACATTTCTTTCATCCCAAATATCCCATCGTCACCAAAAATATTTTTTGGATTATCATGAGACATACCAAAAAGTTCATCATAGTTTTCAAAACCCATGTCAATCTCATCCATGTTGAGATTATCATAGCAACCATCATCCTCATACAAAGCATGCCCTTTTGCTCCAAATAAGGGAACCTGAAATGCAAGAGAAAGACCCAACACACCATCAGCATATAAGATATACCACAACACACTTTTACTTCCTCAAGTTTCCTTTTTAACTCGTTCTTACATTTATCCATAGTAAAATCAAACATAATAGCAATCCTGTATGTCACAATTCTATTCAATCATAGCATGCATTAATAGACGAAGCCACCTTCACACCTCACTATACCTCAATACCATCCATCAGTGCACAAAAATAGATGCAAACGGACTCAAATGAGGTAAATACTCTCACTGTTGACAAATTTGGTTATGTAAACATAGGTAGATACCTTGGGCATGGAAGAGCTAGTAGATGCAGTCGGCTGACCCACATTCTGCAGCCTGTGATCAAGAAGATTTAATGACTCCATCCAACTTGCTGGTTTATCCAAGACCATATTAGGCTGGCTGCTAGTTCCCCCCCATAAAGATTCATTTTGTGTGTTAGCTTTTTCTTGGGGTTCTTGGCAATCTATTGATCTGTTATCAGTAATACTCATTGAACCCATTTCCTGCTCACATGCAGAATCTCCGACTGTAGGAGAATTGGAGAGAAAAGGCCAAACAGCAGAAAGTTCTGAAAGCGAAGGGCAGCCGGAGTAACAATTAACAGGTTGTCTCTTATGTGCGGGACTTACATTTGAATTAACATGTCCCATCCAATCACAATTCTGACAAAGGGATAACTTCTCCTCTATACATCGTACAAAAGCTGGTTGAGAATTGCATCTTTCACAAATAAGTGTCCTTGGGTGACGCCTTGAAAGGGCATTTGCAGAATGGACAGTGCAGTCACAAGACAAACATAAACTAGCTGCATCAGACCGACAGAATACTACAGATCGTTGCTCCCCGCAGAAATCGCAGAGATATCCCATGTTTCAATTCGTCTACCACTTATTCGGATTTTGGCCCAGAAACCAGGTAATCTAAGAACAATAAAGTTTTCCTCGAAGAGGGTTGGAGTTGGGCAATGCTCCACGATCGGATATATAACACTTATCTGCAGCAAAGGGCATTGTTATCGCAAGGAAGGTAGCAGTTACCATAGCTAAATAGTTCATGCAGCACTCAACTTCAATAAGAGCTAGGTAAACATGTACGATTCACGAATATTTACACACGAGCAGGAATAATAATGACTTAATGAGTGGTGGCTACAAATGAAACAATCCCAACAAGTAATCAATTAAGATACAGGAAACAGGAGTGGACAAATTTCCATCAGATCGGAAACACCACCTTACTGTATAACTGAAAAATGCAAGAACAAGTTCTTAGTGACATGTATCAACATAGTACTTAATACAGTACGTTATAAGAAGAAACAATAAGAGAAGCCAAACCAATAGCATCAAAATGCACTCAGACGCATTATAAAAATATGTAGACAAGAGCAAAAAGGTGCTTCATGGCTCCAACCTCCAACATGTTATACACCAAGAACCCACACTAAAAAGCCAATATTTATGAAGCTAATTAAATGATGAATTTAGATATTTAAGAACTAAGTACATATCTACAATACAGACATATTGATTGTCACAAAAACACAGCCATCTTCGTTTGTTCCTTCAAACACAACACCAATCTGTTTTTCATTATTTATACATAGTGTCCCAATTAACTGCAAATGCTCCTGGAAGACATGAATATACGGGAAAAAGGATAAATAATGTAATTTATTTTATATTAAAAAATCATGACATAATAGCAAAATTATAGCTCTCTGTTTTCAAAGATATGTGACACACAGAGAGTGAGACAGAGAGAGAGGACCAAATCCCTAAAATCTCTGAATCCCAGCTAAATGGATTATTAGATTCGGACAACTACTATATTCAAGGGGATAAAAAGAAATATAACAAAACAAACAAGCTTAAGCTGAAATCCCCCAAAAAATCAAATTAATCAAAAAATAATCAACCGAAGTTTATCAAAAGAAGAAGAAAACCAAAAGAAGCTGGCATAACAAAAAAAGCAAAATCCATTTCCCAATACGCTAGAACCCTTACTTCCTTTCCCCTAATCAGCAAGAAAAAAGTCATCCAACAGCCAGTTTCTATCAAGAGAAAAGCAGAAGGGCTTTTTCAGCAAGCTTTGAATCTCGCTAAAACCCTAACAAACAGCACAGAAAAAGATAAAGATCTGACCTTTCTCGAAGGGATTAGCTATCTCTCTCTCTCTCTCTCAGCTGAGCAGACAAGACTGCGATTTTGGGGGCTGAGTTGTTCGAGAGAAGATGAATAAATTAATGGGAAAAGTGATAAAAAGTGCAGAGAGAGAAAGTGCAGTTGAAGAAGAAAGGGTAGTGAGGTGGGCCCCCGTCCTTTTCATGAAAAGGATATGCCCATTTTTTCATTTCAACATTTTCCATTAATAAATTTTTTGTTTACTTTATTGACCTTTAAAATCTAAAATTTGTGGGGGATAATATAATCTTGTTTATTTCAACCAAAGCATGTGCAGGTATTATTTGTATTAAATGACTTGTGTTTTAAGTTGGGAATCGGATATTTTATTACTCCTTTAAAGAACTTAAACAATTTTCATTAAGCTTAACGAATTTTTATGGAGTGGTTGGACTTATAATAAATTCGTAGCTTCCAACTAAAAATGTTAAGAAATAGATACAAGTGTTGGTATCATAGACATATATGGTTTGATTCATATGAAATTAAATTAGTTATATTTAAAACATTAGTAAATAGTAATACATTCTATTTATTTTATTCGAAATAAATTATATAAATGAAATTGTATTACTGTTAACTGGAAGTTGATATATTATGTGATGTGCAACAGCAGAAAAAGTATGAATGTTGACTATTATGAGTAATAATTAAATGCCATTTTTAACGTTTGGGCGGTGTTAGAATATACTCCAGTCGTATGTCTGTAAATTAAGATGAAGAAATAGGAATTTAGAAGCTACACAGAGAAGCAATGAATCTTACTAAATTCAATATTTTTATTAAATCAAATCAAAGTGTTCCAGCATAAGTAGTTCACCGATGTTCTCTATATCTCCTCCCAGTTGAGTTCATTGGGTAAGTTACTAAGTTTACACATAGTAATTTTTTATTTAATAACGTGACAAATATCTTCGATCACACAAATACATCAGAATCACAATTAATAACGTGACAAATATCTTTAATCAATAGTTTTAGTTCAAAAAAAATTCAAAATAAGTATAGTTTCTTTTTACGTATCCATAGAGTAATGATGCCAGCAATAAGGACTAAAAAATAAATATTAGAGCCTCCGCAGCGGTGCTCGCTGGGACGAACGTTGTTCGTGCCGCTGGCGCGGCAAGGCGCTGTCCGCTACTGGCACAGCGCTGCTCGATGCATTGAACTCGTCCGTGCCGCTGAGCAGGCGACATGGCGCATTTTTATTCGCTAACGGATTATCCGTTGGATTTTTTTATTTTTTAAATCGAAAATAATACCAAATATTAAAAAATATATATTTTTAGATTCCCAAAAATATAGTCGTTTTATTACCATTTTTTTGAATTTTTTTTATTTTTTATAATTTTTTTAAATCCCAAAATCATCTATAAATACACACATTCATCATCCATTTTTCACATCAAATTATCTCTCATTCATATTTTTTCATACAACTCATCTACATCTTCCTCTCTCACTCAAACCCTCTCTAAAAAAAATTCAAAAATGGATTTCACCGATATCATTGCGGAAGCGGAGCGCAAAGAACAAGAATACTATGAACAATATCGTGCAGCCTATGTCGCCGCCACTACCCCCGCCCCTCCTCCTCGACCAACTAGATCAATTCGCCGCTGCATCCCTCGTGACCAGGAGGGAGCCAACGAAAGACTCGTTGCCGACTATTTTTCCGACCAGCCGCGGTTTTCGGAAGATTACTTTCGGCGCCGTTTTCGCATGTCAAAACAGTTGTTTATGCGTTTTGTCAACACATTGTCCGCCCGTGTTGAATACTTTCAATCACGTAGAGACGCAACCGGTCGGAAAAGTCTCTCAGCGTTGCAGAAGTGTACTTGTGCCATCCGACAACTTGCTACTGGGCAAACAGCTGACCTCTTCGACGAGTATTTGCATGTGGGTGAGTCAACTGGAATCCTATGCCTCAAAAAATTTTGCGACGACGTTCGTTCTACTTTCGGTGAGGAATTCCTTCGGGCACCCACCACCGAAGATTGTCAACGGTTGCTCCATCTTCACAAAACAGTCCATGGTTTTCCCGGTATGTTTGGCAGCATTGACAGCATGCATTGGAAGTGGAAGAATTGCCCGACTGCTTGGAGGGGGCAATACTTAAGCGGTCACAAAGGCGGCGGCCCAACGCTTATTCTTGAAACAGTCGCCGACTAACGCCTATGGATTTGGCATGCATATTTCGGTGTTGCCGGATCCAACAACTTGAACGTGCTTTATTCTTCACCACTCTTCAATGATGTTTTGAATGGTGTAGCTCCGGCGATCAACTTCACTGTCAACGGAAATGCATACCACATGGGTTACTATCTCGCCCATGGTATCTACCCAAGGTGGTCGACTTTCGTGAAGACGTTCAGCAATCCGCAAGACCCGAGACGAGTTCATTTTGCGCAGCGTCAAGAGTCTGCTCGGAAAGACGACGAAAGAGCTTTAAGGGTCCTTTAAGCCCGATTCAACATTGTGAAGGCCTCGTCTCGGCTGTGGTACGTTAAGAATATCGCCGATAACATGCACACGTCTATTATCTTGCACAATATGACTATAGCTGACGAAGGACCGAGGACGACTAACTTTTACGACAAGGATGAAGCTGGAAGCTCAACCGCGAAGTCTCCCCTACGCCGAGGTGTGCATACGACGATAGGCGAGAGGATCGAAACAAGACACACAATGCGCGATACCAAAACCCACATTGAGCTACAAGAAGACCTAATCAAACACATTTGGGCGAAATTCAGTCACGAGTAGTGGGTTTTTTAATTTTATGAATTTAATTATATAATTTTAAATTTTTAGGATTTTAATCATGTAATTTTTAATTTTTAGAATTTAATTTATGTAATTTTTAATTTTTTTGTAATTTGTAATAGTATTCCGGGTATTTTTAATGCATTTAAATATTGTGGAAATATTTTTATTTAAATTGAATAATAGAATGGTGAGACCCCTGAGCATGTCCTTGCGGAAGAGCTTGAATGTGGATGTTGTGCTCTTGGAGAAGAGTAGAGAATAAAAAAATAATAAAAGTGGATCCAAGCCCATATTAATGCTCTTGCTAAAGAGCATGAATGTGGATGCTCCATAACCTACCTATTTATAAAATTATGGAGTATAAATATTAAGAGGGCACCACTGTAATGTAGGATGTGACTATTTAAATAGATAAGGCAATTAAGGAAATATGCAATGAAAGATATGATTAATTAAGAAAAAGTTGTTGACATGTTACAAAAATAATTTGTATGAATAAAGTAATTAAAGCAATAACTAAACAACTAGAAAAGGTAAAAGAAAAGATTTTTTATATATAAAGGAGGATAAGCACGTGGCGGCAAAGGAAAGCAACGGCAAAGGAAAGCAACAAAGTTTTGAGAGTTACCATACACGTCAGCTTAAACTTTGGGGGAAAGGTTTTAAACAAATTTTATTTAGGCTTTTATTTGTTTTTTAATGAGCATTACACTGTTTCAACTTCCAACTTTCAATATAGTATAACAAATTAAAACGTAATACTCCTACTACCATAGAAAATATTGGACCGGACCAAAACCAGTGCCTAAGGTTTTATTGCCCAGTTCAAATTTTTGTTCAAGATGGGCCATGAATATTAGGCCTAGCCGGGTTAAAACCTAGGAGTATATGCCTAGACTAAATTCCTATCGCTTCTTGGTAGTGAAATGCACGGAATTTATTGAAAATTTGGTCAAGTAAAAGAAATAATAAGATTGAAAAAAAATTGTTCAAATATTGTTAAGTGAAGTTGAATAAATAGTACTAGTAGAAAGAAAAAGTTGGACAGAGAAATATAAAGAAGTTTCTATCTAATAGTGGATGTGAGAGAGAATGCTAAACAAGTATAGCAAAGAAGTACATTTGCTATTGTAATTCGACAAGCATTCAATTCTCAAAAGTAGGTGAAACAATGAAGAAACAACCTGCAATGAGGTAAAGACTGCGTTGTTTGTTGGTGCATCCTGAACAAGATCGGGTTTTCGCTTGCCAGATTCAGCAGAAAATAGGTTTCCTGCACATTTTGTAACCTAGGCAGCATGAGAAAAAATGAGGCTTCACACAGAAACCGGTTATGCTTGCCTACTGTAAGAGATAAACGCATAATACAATAAACATTGAGCACTGTATGTATACTTGATGCAGAAGAGTTCATTAAGAAAAGGAAAGAGAAGTCACCGCTTCAAGCAAGAAAGGTTGAATGTTATGGACACCTTCCTCCCAGAGTTAAAATTAAAGAAACAAAGCATCAGATTAAAACGATCCACTGCAAATGAAAGCGACAAATTAAAAGGACACATAGTGCAGGGATTCTAAAAATGTCCTAACGTGTATGAGGAACGTGTCCATTTCTTTTGCAAATCCAAGAGAATAGTATTTCATCTTCACTCCTCAAAGCTCTCAAACCAAACATCAAGCACTCATTTGTTTAATTATTCAAGTGTCTTGATGCAACAAAAACTCATCAACAGGTGCCTGTTTAGCTTTCAAACTACCACCCCAGAGAATTCTTAGTTGGAGTGCATACAGTACAACTATTGAGAACCCAATAGCATTAAGGTGTAAGGAGAACTACATAAGACGTTACAATAAACCAGAAAGCACTTACCTGATAGTGGAGAAAAGCTTGACAGTGTCAGGTTTTGAAACTCAGTTTGTGCTGTTTGTACCTCCTCAACAACATCAAGTAAGGAACCTAGAAGTAAACTAGGTACCTGTGAAACAAAGAAAGATAAAGAGTAATAAGAAGAATTATCTTAAATATAACAAGTCACCTGTTACTTGAGTTTCGTGTACCAAGGTTTTTGTACCCACATACTTGTGAGCAGTCTCGGCGTTAAACACAAACCAAAGTGCTATGCAAGCATCCATATTTGGAAAATTCTGTGAAGCAGTAACAGTTTTGGCATCAAGATATTGAGTTGATAGCAACGCAGATTAAAAATCTCAAGTTCAATGCAGTATCACCTTTGTGATGTTTGTCTCATTCAACTTAAATGAGCTTCTGACACTAGATTTAGGACCAACGATGAGTCTTATGCTGCAACATCAAATTAAATTGAAACATTGAGAGGCTGCAGTAAAGATACTTCTACTATCACAACATATGAAATATATACCTCTGAATGATTAAGTCGAGGTGATTCAGGATAACATTGTGCTGACCATTTAAACTGGTCATCCCTTGGACCACCCGCACCTGGAAAAATAGAACACATTTTACTCCCACTTTGACATATAGTGGTCCCACTTTTTCAATTAAAAATGAACCACATAATTATTTCTCCCAGCTCCCGACAAGTTTCACAAGACTGATTTGACATCTACACTCAAATTTCTCTCCAAAAATTCTAATAAAATCACCAAGTTTAGATATGAAATCATTACACCCTCCAAAATTCCCCAACAACCCCTCACAGGCCAGTAATATTGAATGTGTCATGTGGCCCGTGTATCTCATTTTATATACATTTACTATCATGTAATGTTCAGTGTGCAGTTGCCAGTCAAAGCTTTTGGCACAAGTTTTTAGTTGCTCTTACCACAGCAGTCTCCCCAGGCCCCAGCCATAACACACCATCACCTCCATTTTAATGAACAAACCAAGTGACAACTAAATAAGAGAAGCAATGTAACAACTAAAGATATACAGAGAGCAACATCACTCTCGACCCACTACTGTTTTTTAAAAGTTAGGTGGCAATAATATGCACCTGTGTATCCAGACGAATAAACCTATGAGGAGTCTTCTTTGCCAATTGTTCTGTGACCATAGTAATTGTCTCACCAACTCCAGGTTCAGCTTTCAATTTGCAGCATGAATGAAATATTCTTGTCAAGGTCAAAATCTTTTTATCTAAAGCTTCTAAGGTCAGCCTCATTGTAGTAGTCAGTTTATCATGGAAAACCTCGCAAAAAGAATACATCTCACTTTTCAAACATGATTTCACATATGTAGTAAATCAATCAGAGCTGAGATGAGCTTAATATGAAAATGATCAATCTTTTACATATGTAGTAAATCAAGCTGAGCTGAGATGAGCTTCTTTCTAACCAATACCTCTATAGTTAATGATAGACTATTATAGACAGGTGTGAAACGGTTCACATCCCCTTCAGTATAATGCATGTGGTTGTCCGAGTGTCAGGCTGCAATTATTAAAACTGAACACCAGAAACTGTGTGCAGTTTCAAAATCGTGTGTGAATATGAGAACCAATTGCATATCACCTCTAGATGAAGAGGCACTTTACAAATTAAGTGGTACTGACAGGGGATATGAAGATCATGAATGTAAATGAGTCTGTTTTCTTCCAATTGCAATGAGTGTGGCAAAATCCAGGACAGCATCACAAGTTTCCAGTGTTGGAAAATTTCAGTACCAAACGCAGAAGCAACTAGATTGCTAACAGTCAGTGATCAACTTATTTGTTTCCAGTGGTGATGAGTAGAGTAATCACTTGGGGCATCACCCTTAGATCCTGTCTTTCTAAGAAGAAACTCAATATGGATAGACAAATATTTTGATGGCAAAGGAAAAAACAATATACCCATTCGGACATGCAAGGGCAGCAAAGGTGGCAATTGAATCTGTGCAAGTGAAATTGTTTGTTTGAAACAATAACCTGATTCTAAAAATCATGAACGGAGATTATAGATTGCTAATTTAGCTGCCAGCTGATGAACCATAAAATTTTAAACAGTAAACACCATTGATCACTAAAACAACAATCGAAAAGTAGATCCCATTATTCAATCACTAAGAAAACCAATCAACGAACACAATAAACCGACAGAAGAACACAGAAAACAACCATAAAAATAGTCAGGCAATGAAACTCGCCATCATTCGAAGAGGCAGAACCCATCAAGCTCCCCCTGAGGAAAGAGATCTAATCGGCTTCAAAAACGACCTTTGCATTTCCATTATCTCGTCTTCAAGGCTATCACCGCCATCATCCTCGCCAGCAAACACCTTACCACGCTCCGACAGCCCGCGTAACCTGAATCCAGTTGGCGAATCGTCCACCATTTTCGCAGTCTCCACCTGAGATGTCTCGTTGAACTCCTCATTACGGTCGAAGAAGTAAACGGATGTCATCTCAGCAAAGCTCACCCTGTGAACCCGCTTTTTGTTCAGAGCCACCGTGTCGGAGTTCTCAGCCGCCATGTGACGGCGGTCTCCATCGGCGTTGTTTTCCTCCTTGGAATCCATGACAAAAACCTCTAAATTACTTGGAATTTTTTGTGGCGTTTCCCACCGATTGGAGCTAGGGCTTTTGCATTTCCCAGTTTTGGAGGGAAGGGAAAGAGGATGCGGATTTTTATATTTTTGAATGATGAAGGGGTATCAACTTTTGGAAATTGCATTTTTTACCCCTAGAGTTGTAAGAAAATGAAAAATGGCTGGTGAGTTGATGATTATTGATTAATTGGAAAAGATGGACATAATTAGCGGGTGATTTAATTAGATTTGGAAACTGATCCATTGTGAATGAAGGGTGGGATGTGGGAATATTCGAAGTTTGGAGACATTGTCTGAATTGAAACACATCACTCATTTCTGTTTGCAAGAATGATGCAACTATATTGCTATGCCATTTGATTTCATCAAGTATCTCGTACTTATGTTTAACACTTTGATGTTTCATTTTATGGTTCACTAATCATCAAAGGCTCGATAAGTCCAACTTGACTGAATCAAAATAACAAAATTTCCAGGCCACAATTCCACCAACCTGACCAAAAAATAGCTTTGTATGCATGAAAAAAGGTTTCCATATTACAATTAGTCCACATAGTTGAGTTTGTGCATGTACGATTGAACTTCACACTGTTTCTTAGACTCAAAACAAGTGCCAGTATTATAGAACTAAGATATTGGGACTCACAAAACTAAACTACGGATGTCATCCCCGGCAAACACGAAAAAACTAGAGCAGACGGTTTTCTCCTCTCACAACTTGAACAACAAGATCATCGCCCATACAGTGTACGCCAAGTCTCTTTGCTATCCCTTGAATTGAAGTCTTGGTTGGACTTTGGACCATCTTTTCTTTGGAGCATGTAAGAGACGAAATATTGGCCAAGTGCACTCCAATCTGGCATGTTACATGTCAAAAGCACTCTTTCGAATCAAAATTAAGAATAGTCTATGAAGAAGTAAAGCTAGTTTGACAAAAGAAGATAAGGGCCATGGTTTGATCAAGAAAGGTAAGTATGGTGAACACGTTCTAGTTTTATTTAGAAAATATGTTTCCATAGCATTGAATAGAACACATCCTCCTGTTTATGCTCGATGATACGATAACTCTTAGCATTCAAGTCTAAAACCAAACAATACGAAACTCGAGCATATAGACCACTATATAACTCAGCAAGATATGGAAAAAACCATAGTACCTCGAGATCCTCTTTAGAGTTTTTACATGATGTGCACTGACCGGTTACACCAATCATCACAACTGTTGGGAGTTTCATGACATTTACCAAATGAAGCAACAAGGCCAACTCATGTAAAATCTGAGATATAACGGTGGTGACTGTTGCAATCTGGAGCTCAATAACTCAGATGGATCTGTTTCTGGGCCCAATGGCCAATCTCATGCCATAGAGTGAACCTTATCACTTTTTCCAATCATATCTGTTTTCTTCTTAAAACCTTAGATTCTGCACGACGAAAGTGACTACTAGTGTTGGCACATTACATCTCCAGTGAATGTCAACAAAACTTAATTCAGAGCACAAGCTGAGACTGGAGGCCCATAGTTATCCAACAGCAAATAGACACCTAAGTTTGTACCAACGGTTTGGAACGTTAGTTAGGCCGGAACTCAGAGAATCATTAAACAATAAAAGTGCACAAGCCAGAGATTATTGTGAATTGTGATTCTGCATTTTACGTTTCTGGTGTTATGTAACCGTAGATTGCAAAAACATCCAGTATTTTAGAACAAAATTGATCTAGTAGAACATCAATTATCAAATCAAAAGTAATAAAATTAAAAAAAAAACTAATAACCACCAATTTCAACGGCTATTGATCTTCAAACATAATCAATTTCACTAAAACTATACCAACCAACTACATTGTATCCAAGAGAAAATGATCCAATATCTAAGTTGCTATTATATGTAGGCTGTTAGTTTACTTTTTTTTAATGAAATTGCTCTTCATTCTTATCGAAGGGTACAAGTATTCATAATACAATGATAATCATAGATGTCAATCGAGGTATTATTGCCTTTGAAGTTACAGTAACAACAGCATCAATGGGAGCTCAAACAATAATCATACTTATATGGAGTATAACTAATGATTCAGTTTTAGCTTTAAAAATAGATGCAGCATAACTATCCTGATCTATTTGAATACCAGATTGTGACAGGTTCTATCGCATGGGTATGCACAGTCGACAGCCTTGACAGTAGCTCGATCGAAGTACCAATCTCCAACAGCAAGTGCAACGGGCTTGTTGTTAATTATGGGAGAATCATCGGCAAACCAAGTATCCTGCCTTTCCGACTGGCAATGAGCAAAACAAGAATTTAAAAATAATCCATTCTGTTTCTAGCCTGAAAAGCCTCGAACGGCACTCAGCATATGATTCCTGTTTAGAGTAAAAGGCTTTACTCTCTCTCTCTCTCTCTCTCTCTCTCTCTCTCTCTCTCTCTCACACACACACACACACACACACCTTCCCTTTCTAAATGTGGCCATCAAGAAAGTCACATTGGTCTTCATACTTTTCAATCTCACCTTCTGCATTGGCTTTCATACTTTTAACACCTTTGCTTCTCATTTCCTTCATTGCGTTCGATTTGGGCCCTCGCAAATCGCTAGTGACGTTGTTTTCTTGGAAGTCGCTAGGGTTTCTAAGCTCGTTCAAATTCAATTCATCTTACAATACTCATAACGATCATGAGAATAGCAACTTGAACAAGGTCTCCGATGCTGTAGTGTTGAGACGCCCAGCACATTCTAACCTAATAGTAAGTTTATATTATAGTATGTTACTACTTTTTTTAATTAAATCTATATGTGTGTTACTTTGGTACCAAACTAAGTATTTTTCATTTTCTAGAGAAAAGAGGAGTCGTCGCAGCCAAACCACGACTTATCAAATGCGGAAACGCGAGGATTTGTGAATAGTGGGCTACATAGACGGTATAGCCGATTAGAGAAGAATGAAGCGGTTTTAGCCAAAGCACGACTTTCAATTAGAGAGGCTGCTAAAAATAGAAGCTTAGTCCCATCAATTGTTGAACACGACTCTCAACGTGTTTCATAGGTATGATTAATGGGTTCTCTCGGAATTGAGCTTGATCGAACTTCTTAGCTAGTGAAGTGTCGATCTCATATAAATTAACATGTGCACAAAAGAAGACTATAAGCTTAATTTAACGGTATAAATGAAAACATATATAGGAAAAGGTTGTCAAAAAGGTAAGAAATGAAAACATATATAGGAAAAGATAAATAAAGGGAAAATCCAATCCTAACCCTAACCCTAACCCTAACAAGCCTAGTTTGGGTGCATGAGCTACATAGAAATGGAGAATGTGTTCAAGGTGTACGTATACGAAGAAGGGGAAGCTCCGGTATTCCATGGCGGGCCTTGCCGGAGCATATACTCCTCGGAGGGAAGGTTCATTCATGAGATAGAGAAGGGGGGTCGATTTCAAACCAAGGATCCTGAAGAAGCTCATGTGTATTTCATGCCTTTTAGTGTGGTTGCGATGGTTCAATATCTGTACGAACCCGAGTCATTTGACATTACTCCCATTGGCACCACCCTTGTGGATTATGTCCAAAGCATCTCCCACAAGCATCCCTTCTGGAATCGAAGCCTTGGGGCTGATCATTTCATGCTCTCCTGTCATGATTGGGTATGTCTACTACGTCTCTCGAGTACCACTTGTAATATTAGATTATGTTTGATGGTATATATGACAGGGGCCCCACTCGAGCTCTTACGTCCCGCTCATGTACAATAACTCGATCCGAGTTTTATGCAACGCCAACACGTCCGAGGGGTTCAACCCCCTCAAGGACGTAACCTTGCCCGAGATCAACCTCAAGACGGGCGAGGTGACGGGCCTCCTTGGGGGGCCGCCAGCCAAGGAGAGGTCCATCCTGGCCTTCTTCGCGGGTGGCCTACACGGCCACATTCGGCACCTCCTCCTCGAGCAATGGGAGGGGAGAGACGCGGACGTGTGAGTCTATCAGAAGCTCCCGGACAACCTCAGCTACGAGACAATGCTGAGGAACAGCAAGTACTGCCTCTGCCCGAGCGGGTATGAGGTGGCCAGCCCGCGGGTGGTGGAGGCCGTCTACTCGGAGTGCGTCCCCGTGTTGATCTCCAAGAGCTACGTGCCGCCGTTTAGCGACGTGCTCAACTGGAAGAAGTTTGCCGTTGTGATTGATGTGGATGATATAGGTAAGATCAAGGAGATTTTGTCTGGGATTTCTGAGGCTAAGTATTTAAAGATGCAGCAGAGGGTGAAGCAAGTGCAAAGGCATTTTGTGGTCAATCCAACACCCGACAGATTTGATTTGTTTCATATGATTCTGCATTCTGTTTGGCTTAGGAGATTGAACTTGAAACTACGTCCTTCTCTCTAAGCTTTCATCTTTACTTTCATTTTAGGGGTTTTTTCTTTTTTTGTTCTAGAACACAATTGTCATTCCTCTAGTGTACTGGACTTTTTTTTTGTTCCGGCTTTGGGAGAGACGCATGACCCTCATGCGTCTCCTTTTTAATGAAACGCATGATGATTATGCGTCTTTGTGAGGGACATGCGTCTCTCAATTTTTTCGAATTGTGAGATTGCAGTGGCAAAACACCCGACCGGGTGATTTGCACAAAGACGCATAATCGTCATGCGTTTTATTAAAAGGTGACGCATGAGGGTCATGCGTCTCTCCCAAAACCGAAACAAAAAAAAAGTCCAGTACACTCGAGGAATGACAATCGTGGTTTAGAACAAAAAAATAAAAAAAAACCCTTCATTTTAGTTAATGGGTACAACAAAAATATATGTGTAATGTGTTTCTGTGGTGGGAGATTGAGCTTCAAAGAATTTTAAGTGGAGATACTTATACCCAAAATCTACTTAAAGTCATATTGTCGTTTATAGAATCACTATAAAAAACTTTTATCTTTTAATAATGCAAAAGAAAGTGTCTATAAAATTAAGGAAAAGTTAACTTGGATCTTTTACTCTTTTTTATAACGTTTTCATTTAAGTCTCCTTATTTTTATTGGAACACCAACAATAATTAGTACGATTTTTGAAGCGTTGTTGTAGTGAATTTTAAGTGGAGATACTTATAATTTGCAACATTGTAGTTGCTATTCAAAAATTAAAATTCCAGATACTCCTACCATAAGAGAAATTTGACCAGTCAAACTCGTGTGTATTGAGTAAGTACGACTATTAAGAATGTACTGACTTATATTATAAATAGTGGAGTATATTAATAAGGATTAGCAAATACGTTGTGAATAGAGGAAATGATAAATTATGTTGTCGGAAGAATAAATAAATTTATATATTATGTGGAATATATTGTTGAAGTAAACTGATCGAATTGATGATGCAATCTGTTGGCAATTGAAACTAAAAATATAACATATAACTGTCCCACATCGGTGTCAAGATAAAACTGAAACTAGTATATAAGTCTCATGGGCCCCTCCTCCTATCACCAATTGGTTTTAGGATGGAACCCACAGATTTCTATCATGGTATCAGAGCGGGTCGCCGACTGTGGGTCAAATTTAACTGACCCAGCAGTATATCTGGGCCGAACCCGAAAAAAATGACTGACCCAGCAGTATATCTGGACTTAAAAATTTGGGCCAAGTGGTCCAACCGATCGAAAAAAAAATTGGACCGATTGTCCAATCGATTAGAAAAAAGTCCAACCCCTCCAAGGTTCACCTTGAAGGGTTTGAGGGAGGGTGTTGGCAATTGAAACTAAAAATATAACATATAACTGTCCCACATCGGTGTCAAGATAAAACTGAAACTAGTATATAAGTCTCATGGGCCCCTCCTCCTATCACCAATTGGTTTTAGGATGGAACCCACAGATTTCTATCACAATCCATAATAGCACGTAACTCCTCTGTTCCATTAAATATGCAACATTTGAGAATCGGCACAAGATTTTATGTAATGTTGTTTTGTGTGTTAATGAAGAGAGAGTAAAGTAAGAGAGATGAAAAAATAGAGATAGAATCGTATCCATTTTATGAAACGTTTCATTTTTAATTGGACAATCCAAAAAGAAAAACGTTTCGTATTTAATGGGATAGAGGGAGTATGTTTTATTCATATATGTTTACTTTAATTCAAACAATTTACAAATTATATGTATAAAAATAAAAGTTTGATTATGTTATTTTATTAATTTAGTTGAAATTATAAAAAATAAATAAGGACACCAATAATAATATTCATGGTACCAAGAGAGAACTCACTCCGAATACAACTAGCATTGCCTCTATTTGTTGAGTCAAAAAATTAATGGTTTAAGCATTGTGCAACATTACGTATCTAAGAAATACTCTTGCTCTAAATACACCGTACGTTAAAATATCCGACCCACAAAGTTTTTTACTCGTGTTTACTAGCTCATCAGCCACTTAACTGTAATGAGGTGTGATGGCTCAAGCACCAAGCACAAAAGCTTCAGTAAGTGGAGGAAAAGATTGAAGTTTGGAGAAGAACTCGGCTGTTACAACATCTCGTTCAGCAGCCGTTGGATGTGATTAGTTAGTCATGTTTTAATCCTAGCCATTGGATTAGAAGTAGCTGCTTCTTTTAGTTAGAGTCGTGGTTGGTTGCTACGCGATTTTTTCCTTCCTTCTCTCAAAAGTATTCTAGTGAATAAAATTCTTTTCTTCCATTTTCATTTGTGAATCAAACGCAGCTTCCACCAAGAATCGATCATCAAACTTAACAATTGGCGCCGTCTGTGGGAAGCGTGGAGGCGCGATTGATTTTCTAAGCTGTTATTCGAGTGAGATCGGGAGGAGTTATGGCTTCTAGATTTGAGGCCGAGAAATTCACGGGTAGGAATGATTTCGGCTTATGGCGGATGAAGATGCGGGCTATGCTAATTCATCAAGGTCTTGCCTCGGCGTTGAAGGCGGAAGACAAGGGGGATAAGTCGAAGGAGGCGGATGGGAAGAAAGAAGATCTTGATGAGAAGGAGATCTAGAGGCGAGCTGAAATCGAGGCAAAGGCACACAGTGCTATTGTGCTATGCCTTGGGGATAAAGTTCTCCGGGATGTTGCGAAGGAAACGACAGCAGCCGGGGTGCTCGCGAAGCTTGAAGACTTATATATGGCTAAATCTTTGGCAAATCGGCTATTCATGAAGCAGAGATTGTACTCCTACCGATTTTCTGATGATAAGGCGATATTGGAACAACTTGAAGATTTCAATAAAGCAGTGGACGATCTTGAGAATATCGATGTCACGATAGGGGATGAAGATAAGGCAATATTACTTTTGAATGCACTGCCTAAATCTTTTGATCAGCTTCGAGATGCAATAATGTATGGCCGAGAGGGTACAGTCACACTTCTTGAGGTTCAATCAGCCATAAGGGCAAAGGAACTTCATAAGGTGGGCTCAAGAAATCCAGAGATTGTGGCTGAAAGCTTGAGTGTCAAGAAATTCAAAGGCATCAAGAAATTTCAGAAGGGAAGTCAGGAAAGTCAGAAGGCTTTGTCGAGCGATCAAAAGGAAGCTCGCTCATGTTTCTAGTGTAAAAAGCCAGGTCATCTCAAAAGGAACTGTTTTGCTTGGAAGAAAAGGCAGGCAAATGGTGGAGGAAATCGGGTCCCTAAAATTGATTGTGTTGAAGAAAATGACTCACCAGAAATTCTCAATGTGATGGATGGACATCTGGGAGGCTCATGGATTATGGACTCAGGGTGTAGCCTCCATATGAGTCCGAATTTGAGCTGGTTTGAAGAGATCCAAGAAATCAGTGGATCTGTAATACTTGGCAATAACCAAGTTTGTGCTATCCAGGGCGTAGGCAAAATCAGATTGAGGATGAATGATGGATCGATGAATATCATTGATGATGTCAGGTACATACCAGACATTAAAAGGAACCTCATCTCGCTTGGTCTTCTTGAGAAGAAAGGGTATACTTTTAGTTCCACTAGAGGGAAGATGGTGGTAACTAAAGAACAGAGAGTAGTGATGGAGGCAGAAAGGAGAGGTAGCCTGTATTACTTGTTGGCTAATGTTGAAATTCCTAAAGCACAGGTCAATGTGATCAAGACGGAGGATTATAGACTATGGCACATGAGACTTGCTCATGCGGCTGAAGGCAACATCAAAGAGCTAGCCAAGAAGGGAATCATCCACAGCTATGAGCAAAAAAATTCCAGTCCATGTGAGGAATGCATCCTAGGAAAATCCAAGAAGCAGCCATACCCTAAAGGTGAACACACTTCAACATCCACCCTTGATTATGCTCATAGTGATTTATGGGGACCGGCTTCTGTGATTTCTATGGGGGTGGGAGATATTACATGAGTATTATTGATGATTACTCTCGAAAAATATGGCTATACATCCTAAAAGAAAAAGCAGAGGCATTTAGTAAATTCAAGGAGTGGTGTCTTGAAGTTGAGAAAGAAAGGTCATGTGTCCTTAAGTGTTTGAGGACGGATAATGGCTTGGAGTATCTCTCTAAGGATTTTGATAATTACTGCAAGGGGAGAGGTATAAAGAGGCACAGAACCGTACCTCTTAATCCACAGCAAAATGGTATTGCAGAACGGGCAAATATGACAATATTGAAGAGGGTTAGGTGCATGCTTCTGTCATCCGGTCTTGAGAAAAAATTTTGGGCTGAGGCTGCATCTACTGCCGTGAAACTGATCAATAAGTGTCCTTCATCGAGCATAGGGGGTGATACACCTGATTTTAGGTGGTATGGGAGTCATAGTGACTACACAAGTCTGAAAGTTTTTGGTTGCAAAGCATATGCTCACCTCAAACAAGGGAAGCTGGATGCTCGAGCTATAAGGTGTGTGTTCTATATCAACCAGGTGTAAAGGGATATCGCTTGTGGTGTGTGGAGCCAGGGAATCATAAGATAGTAATCAGTAGAGATGTTGTGTTCTCTGAGGCAGAAATGCCTTTTCTGGACAAAAATAAGGTGGTGCTTGAGAAGTCTATTTCTGTAGATGATTCTGCTGGTGGAACTGAATTTGAGGTGGAGAATGGTGAATCTGAGAAGATTGTTGAACCTCAGGGAGCTCAAGATGTATCACAACCTGAGCATCAGACTGACTTAAAGAACTATCAGCTAGCAAGGGACCGGGTTAGAAGGGAAACTAAATTGCCATCCAGATTTAATGACTCTGAAATGTTGTTCTATGCTTTATGTGTGGCTGAGGATGTTGAGTATGCAGAACCATCTTCATATAAGGAAGCTATGCAGAGCAAGGAATGAGAGAATTGGATGAAAGAAATGGTGGAAGAGATAGATTCCCTGCTCAAAAATGGTACATGGGTATTGGTTGATAAACCTGATGGCAGAAGGGTGGTCAGCTGTAAGTGGATTTTCAAAAAGAAGTTGGATGGAGTTGATGGTGATCAGATAAGATTCAAGGCTCGTTTAGTGGCTAGAGGCTTCATTCAAGAGCATGGAATTGATTACAATGAAGTCTTCTCACCGGTTGTGAAACACACTTCCATTAGAATGTTGTTGGCCTTAGTAGCCAAGATGGATCTGGAATTGGAACAGCTAGATGTGAAGACAGCGTTCTTACATGGGGGGCTGGAAGAAACCATTTACATGACGCAACCAGAGGGGTTTATCAAGCCAGGAAGTGAGAGTAAAGTTTGCTTACTTAAGAGAAGCATATATGGCTTGAAACAGGCAAGCAGGCAATGGAACAGAACTTTTGATGATTATATGATTGAGATTGGCTTTCATAGATCAAGCTATGATTCCTGTGTGTACATCAGGAAGAAGGGCATGAATTCCACCTATCTTCTACTCTATGTAGATGACATGCTAATTGTTGGGAAGAGCAAGGAAGATGTTCAGCAGGTGAAGGGTGAGCTCAGTGCAGTTTTTTAAATGAAAGATCTCGGGGCTGCAAGGAGAATTCTTGGGATGAGCATTGTTAGAGATAGAGCTAAAAGGAGGTTGTGGCTAACACAATCTGACTATATTTCGAAGTTACTGAGGAAGTTTAAGGTGGAGAACATGAGACCAGTAGCTACACCATTAGCAATGCACTTCAAACTTACTGCTGATCAGAGGCCCAAAAGTGAAGCTGAGGCTATGGAAATGCAAAGAATACCTTATGCTAATATTGTGGGGAGCATCATGTATGCCATGATCAGCACTAGAGCAGATGTTGCTCAAGCTATTAGTGTGATTAGCAGGTTTATGGCAAATCATGGAAGGGAACATTGGGCTGCTCTAAAGTGGTTATTGAGATATCTAAGGGGTGCTGAGAATGTAAGCATTCTGTTTGGGGCAAATGATAAAGGTGAAGCTGATACCGTTGTGGGGTATTGTGACTCAGATTTTGCTGGAAACTTAGACAACAGAAAATCTCAGTCAGCCTACATATTCACTATGTTTGGATCTGCTATAAGCAGGAAGTCCAGTCTCCAAAGTGTGGTGGCCCTTTCCACTACAGAAGCGGAGTTCATATCACTCGCTGCTGCAATTAAGGAGAGTTTTTGGTTAAAAAGGATGCTATCTTATTTTGGTGTTGAACAAGAGGCTATAGCAGTTGGTTGTGATAATAACAGTGGTATTCATTTGGCCAAGCACCAGGTTTATCACGAGAGATCAAAGCACATTGATGTGCGGTATCACTTTATCAGGGAAGAGATAGAGAAGGGCAGTGTGAAGGTTTTCAAGGTCCATACATCAAAGAATCCGACAGACATGTAGACAAAACCATTGCCAAAGGAAAATTTCTTACTATGTCTGAAATTGGTGGGACTTGAAAGGATAAGTTTGGGTGGTGATTGAGCAATCAAGGTGGAGTTTGTAATGAGGTGTGATGGCTCAAGCACCAAGCACAAAAGCTCCAGTAAGTGGAGGAAAAGATTGAAGTTTGGAGAAGAACTCGACTGTTACAACATCTCGTTCAGCAGCCGTTGGATGTGATTAGTTAGTCATGTTTTAATCCTAGCCATTGGATTAAAAGTAGCTGCTTCTTTTAGTTAGAGTCGTGGTTGGTTGCTACGCGATTTTTTCCTTCCTTCTCTCAAAAGTATTCTAGTGAATAAAATTCTTTTCTTCCATTTTCATTTGTGAATCAAACGCAGCTTCCACCAAGAATCGATCATCAAACTTAACATTAACAAATGAGATGTAGCCTGATGTGATGTGAGAGTAAATGAGATGTGGTCCGATTCCATCGCCGGTGAAAAAATTCAAGAACAATTTAAGTTCATGATATTATATCTTAGGGGTGGAAAAAAAATAAAATTTTGGAATTCATGAATAAAATATAGCCCGGCCCAAATAATATTTATTCAATATTAAGTTGGGCTCTCAGTTCAACAATGGCACTGGCCCAATCGAAGAACATCATTTTCCTATAATCACCCATACCCTCCCAAAAACCTAAATCGCTAGAGCACTTCGTTTCGAAATGGCCCCAGCTAAAGGTGTGCTATTCTTCTCTTTAAATCTCGAGTTTACGCGATTCGGATTGTTTTTATCGATTATTTATTTGTCATGCCTCGAATCAGCTGTGATTTTGCGTTGTTTTGACTATGGATTTGTCGACGTTTATGTGTTGTAGATTTGAATGCGAGCTGTTGTTTTTTTTTCTCGATTATTTTTTGTCCCGCTTTTTGCTGTGATGTTATGTTGATTGTTGCTGATTTGAATGCGAGCTGTAGTTTTTAGTTTAACTTTTTCTATTGCTGTAGATTGTACATCATGTTGATTTGATCCGTTTGGGATGCGTGAATGGCACTATCACTGGAATTGATTTGAAGATAGTGAATGTAAATTTTTGAGTTAGAATTTAGAAGTTGTTTGCTGAGATGTTGAATAATTTGATAATCTGACCTACGGCTGTTAGCTGTTGCTCGAGATATGTTCATGTGATTTTTTCGCAACATTAGTTTTTGCATTATAAAATGTTGAGAACACGTTGTGTTTGTTAAAAGTTGAATTTTTTTTATTGTGGTGACTGACATACTTGAAAATTAGTTTTAAATTAATTTCCAGTTTATTCGGTGGTTGATTTCTTCACACATTCATATCACGCGAAGTGGAATTTAATGTGCAAACAGCCTTTTATTTTTTATTAGAACTCTTATGCAAAAAAGTTCTAACCCCTTGCATTTGTAATTTTTTTTAAATGCTATGCAGCCGATGCTTCGAAGAAGTCTGATGCAAAGGCCCAGGCCTTGAAGGCTGCTAAGGCAGTAAAATCACCTGGTACCTTCAAGAAGAAGGTCAAGACGATGCGCACTAAAGTCACTTTCTACCGGCCAAAAACATTGACGAAGGAAAGAACTCCAAAGTATCCCCGGATCAGTGCTGCCCCTCGCAACAAGCTTGATCACTACCAGATTCTCAAATATCCCTTGACCACGGAATCAGCGATGAAAAAAATCGAGGACAACAATACCTTAGTCTTCATTGTTGACATCCGTGCCGACAAGAAGAAGATCAAGAATGCCGTCAAGAAAATGTATGACATTCAGACCAAGAAGGTTAACACTCTCATCAGGTATACCATTTTCTCTTATATCTGGATATATGTTCTTTAACTTTCATTTTTTTGATCAAGTGATTGAATGTCCATCTTTACAAGACTTTTTTTTTAATATTTTATGTAATTCTGGTTAGAAATTTCTCAACTTTATTATTATGTTGCTCTTCCAATACATTGAACTGGCAGTGAAATTAGTGTCATTTTCATTGCTTAATTGGGAAGTACAAAATGAAACTGTTTCATGTGATATGCTAACTCAACGTGTGATGGCACTAGTATCTCAAATTGTTTTATACCATTTCTTCTGCACTTGAATCTGAATAAGTTTATCTGTCTCAGGCCTGATGGTACGAAGAAGGCGTACGTGAGGTTGACGCCAGATTATGACGCTTTGGATGTTGCTAACAAGATTGGGATCATCTAAACAAGTTGCCTTCACCTCGCTGTTTATGCTCTTTGTTTGTGAAACCCAGATTTTTGTAAACTCAGACGTGTGACCAAATTTTATTGCATTTTTAGATGTTCTATTATTATTAGAGACCTTTACATTAGTCCATAATTGTTGGTTGCCTTGGAAATGCATAATTTTCTGTCCAGTCTTTCGTTGAGTTTTGAATTCTATACGCTCAAGTATAGTGTGCACAATGGCATTTATTTAACTATTAGTACTATAAACTATACAAAGTCTTCAGTTTTTTACTCTATATAATTTAGAATTGTTTGTAAATAAGGTTGTGGGAAATCAGACGGATGGATTATATTTTGATTTTTTGAAGATAAAAGCCTATAGCTGCTATTATTATTTCTATTATAATAGTAATTATTCTTGTTGCTAGATTATGAATGGTATTGAACTGATAGGTGATATTGGTTGAATTTTTATATGTTTAGTTTCAATCAGTTTAAATGTTGTTTATGATATCATTAATTTAGAAATTATCTAAAAATAAAAGTTATTGATATTTTTAATGTATTTAAACTTTAAAAAAATAGGTAAATTGAGTTTGACTTTATATTATGTGTAAAACTAACGAAGTAGTAATATTTTTAACGGTCGTGGGAGTAAAATCACTCTGAATATAATTGATCGTGTCTCTGTTTGTTGAGTAAAAATTTAGTGGTTCAAACATTGGACACATTGCGTGTCCATCCAACCAACCAATCACAATAGGTGAAATATTACTTCTCTTCTCCTTTATCTCTTTGTGCATTTGTGATTGACTAAACACATCATAGGATTGACATGAAATTAACTAGAGCCCATAGGATTGGCCCGAATAGTGGTAATTCCTATATTTTATTTCAATTTTTATTTTTATTGTAGTATAAAAAGTTTGAAGTTTACATAATTCTTAAAAAAAGTTTCGTTTGTTTTTCTTTTTAATACATTTCATTATATGTGTTTAAACGACGTTAACTTTTTTATTTATGTGATGCATAAATGAAGAAATTTTTTGTATCAATATGAAACAACGATAAAACTTTTAGTACCAACATGAAATAATTATGAAACATTTTGTACTTTACATAGACAAAATGCTAATGATGTCAAAACAAAAATAACGGATTATAGTAAATTAAAATACGAATGAAAAAATTGAGAGAAAAAAACATTTAATGAAGAGAGGGAGAGCGTTTCTGAAAACCCTCTGCAGAAGAACCCTTTCCTCTCTCAACCACCATAAACCCTCTCATCCTAAGGTCTGTGTCTAGCCTCTAGCCTCTAGATATGCGTATCAATCCATGTTTCTATATATGAATTTGTTTATATAGTATTTGTTCGCTTAAGCTGATTGATTGGTTTGTGAATGCAGATGGATCCATCGGAACGGTATTGTTACAATCCGACATTGAGGTGGAATCCTCAAGTGGAAGCGTATTTCGTCAAAGCCTACGGAGCTGACCATTTCGCTCGAATTTCCAAGGCCCTCACGTATGTTTTTGCTCTCTCCGCGTGTTTCCATTTTTATTTTCATCATCTAATGCCTGTGGGGATTTGGTGAGTCCAAAAACTGGATAGAATGTCTTTAACTGGATTCTGCACTGTTTGATGACTGCCTAGTTTGTAATTGAGTTTTCCAAAGTACTAATATGTGCGGAATAGGAGCTAATTTGCCGAAATTCGCATTTCATTCTGGTGTCTACAGTTGTCTTTGTTTTTTGTGTATGCTGTCAGCTTTGAACTACCTTCTGATTGTTTACAGCATTGGATAATAACAATGACCAAAGTTTGTATAGAATGTAATTGTGATTGTATTTCCTCTTTATGTAATCGTTTTGTTAGTTGATACATATCCACTTTTCAGGCAGCCGTCGTGTTACTCATGTATACGAGTGAATACACTTAAGTCAACTAGTGACTCTGTCATCAAGAAGCTTAGTTCCCTACTACAGGAGAATGGGTGGCAAAGTAATCCTTCTAAAAGATCCGATGCTTCTAATAACTCTGATGGTATTGCAACTGAACCAGTTGTTTCTGATGGTTCCCCACACGCTTCCTTGAAAAATTCTTTCATTTCAAAGTGTAAGATACCTGGCCTAGATTATGTAGTTTTTGTCCAAGGGTCTGGACCACATACCATCGATTATGGGTATAAGGAAGACAAACCTCCTAAGGAAGTGATTGTGAGCCGTAAATGTGCAGAAGCAGTTCTTCGTGGTGCTCATGTAAGTATGCAATTTAGGTGCAAACATGGTACAAGAATGCTATTGTTGTTGTTGCTGCCAATTTTTGATAGACTATGTTTAGGTGTATGTACCTGGTGTTTTGGCCTGTAGTGCTCACGTGGAGAAAGGAGAACAAGTTGCAGTTTCAGTTGCATTGGAGCAGCCTGGTGCTGATGGCGGCTGGGGAGTTGGTTTTACACGTGGAACTGTACTTCAGGGATCACAAGCAGGCATACTTCCCCTTGGGCTTTTTGCCATTTATTTTGCTTCATTAGTCATGTCTGCCTACCACATCTGTAGGCTTTGTATTTCAGTTATGATATGTATATATTTGAACTTATTGGATTTTTATTATTAGTTAATAGTTACAAACAAGTTTGTATTTGTTACAGATCCTTTTTATTTTGAACGGAATGGCCTCTACATTGGTCAAGGAATCAGTATGATGTCCAGAGCTGGGATGTTCCGGGTTCCTCAAGGAGTTGCTTTAGACCTGAATAACAGAGTATTTAACCTACCTTCATTTAATGGTACTGTTTTCTAGTAGGAATAATATTTTATTACGGAGTATCATATACCACTTAGTTGTCTGCTGGTCTGAGTTTTTAATTGTCTTTGTGTGTAAAAACTGAAAAGTTTGTATTGTTAATTGGACCATGATTTATTATATTGCAGATTTACTCGAGGGGGAAATATTTCTTCAGAATCTCCCTAGCATCATCACTGCTCATGCCTTAGGTATGTAGCTATTGACTATAATGGTTTAGTTGTAGGCACATTTTTAGCAATTTTTGTCATTTCTTCTCTTATTTCCTGTGTGTTGGCGAAGCTTAGACTAATGTTACTGTTTAGAAGGATAACTTGGTGCTTGAAAGGGCACCAAGAAAGCTTGACAGTGATTGGTGAAATTAGTATAGTGCTGGTTTAGATGCCTATTAGTCACCATGATTCCCCATTCTAATATTTAGATCCTCAAGAGGGAGAGAAGATATTAGACATGTGTGCAGCTCCTGGAGGTAAGACCACAGCAATTGCTATCCTCATGAAGGACAACGGAGAGGTTATTGCAGCTGATCGATCTCACAATAAGGTGAACCTTCTGAACCTTATAGGTTATTATGAATATTTTTTCTCAAATATCTTTCTATCATCACTTCTTTGTAAACAATGACTAAATGGCCTGCCACCTTCCACTTATCGGGGATGCCAGCTAGGGTATCAAGTTAGAAGTTACTGGATTTGCTTAATCTTCCAGGAGATAAAAAAGACTAAAAGTGACCCAGAGAATCAGAAATAGATTTAAGTCTTCTATTTCAAAATTTATATAAATCACTGTCTTAACTTGCTTTTCTGTGCCTTGTAAATATTGGAATGCATCTTATTGATCCATGTCATATTTCAGGTGCTTGAGATCCAGAAATTGGCAGCTGAATTGGGATTGAAGTGTATAACTACTTATAAGCTTGATGCTCTTAAATCTGTTCAGCATATAAATAAATCTGATAATCAGGATGCTACACAGGGTGGGGTGAATGGGAGCATTCAATACTCCGATTTACCAAAATCTGGAATTGAGAAAGTATCAGATACCACTGTAGGGTTTTCTCATGGTGAGTTTTTTCCTTAAAGCCGGTGATGTTTTCATTATTGTTGTGCAGATCTTGTTCTTTCTCTTTCTCTTTCTGTCTCCATGTCTCTCTTTATGGTTGAGGGGGCGAGGACATTATGTTCCGGTTGTCCTGTTGCTTTGATACCAGAAGTTCCTGACTTTTTATTACTTTCATCTTGATTGGACAAAGTAGCTAACCTTGATCAACCAAAGAATGGAAAGTACACCAGTAATGCGGAGCACAGGAAGAATATGCGGGTAATGAGAAACTGGCCAGGGCGAAATAATACTTTAGGTGGAAGAGTTGAAAAGTGTAAAGGATTTTTCCCCAATACCTTTGATCGTGTTCTTCTTGATGCTCCTTGCTCCGCTCTTGGTCTAAGACCTCGGTTGTTTTCTGGAGAGGTATGATCTGGTTCTGAATTTTTCTTCTTATGATCTGATAGTTACGTCATACATGCATACCTAAAGTTGAAGCATAATTTACATTGTTCTTTTTCTATAAGTCGGCTGTGCATTTGTGCCATTTGTAAATAGGAATGAAACTCGTGTTTGCCCTGCACATGCAAAGTATGTTGTATCTGTTGCTTGACCAACAATTAGTCCTTTATATCTGTTTTTGCTATCAGGATACTATGGAGTCATTACGAAGCCATGCCAAGTATCAGAGGCGGATGTTTGACCAGGCTGTACAGCTTGTTCGCCCTGGTGGAGTCATTGTGTACTCAACGTAAGCATTCTATAAACTATGATTTTTTCTTTAGTTATTGTATGTTTATCTCTAAGCGCTTGCTTTAATTACTAATATCTTCTGAGCTTTTCCTTCAGCATAGCATTCTTCTGTATGTTACCATATCTTTTTGAAAGTAGAATATCACTTCTTCGTGTATTCAAATCGCAGGTGTACAATAAACCCAGGTGAGAATGAGACACTGGTTAGATATGCATTGGACACACACAAGTTCCTCTCGTTGGCATCACAGGTTAGCTCGAAGTTTTGAGGCCTTTAGACATTAATATCTTGCCAAGATTGATTTTCTGCCAGCATGAGCGGAAGTAAAGGATTCTCTTTAAATAATGATCGTGACGTCTGTTTTCTAAACCAATACAGCATCCAAAGGTAGGAGGACCTGGCCTTGTTGGAGGTTGTCAATTTCCGGATGGATACCAAGAGTAAGTACTTTATGCTGGCTGGCACCTTGTACTACGTTCCTAATCTATTACAGTTACGTGTGCTGTTGCATTCAGTAGATGCATAAATGATAGTCAATGCAAAGGAACAGAACACTGACCAGTGGCGAACTACGTGGAAGTTGATTTTTGTGATTTTTGATATGTTTGATGCCATGGTGTCAAAATGAAGATCGGTTGGAATAAAACCACTAACATGCCTATTAGCTTAAGCTTGCTACAGTGTCACATGTGCTAGTTTGAATTTTGAAAAGACATCCCCACTTTATCTTGTTTTTTAAAGTGCCATCGAGATCTAGTTATAAATGATTTAATTCTAAACTGTAAATCATTTTGTCTCTCAAATTGTACCCTGTTTGATTTTTCAGGGAATGGTTGAGACCCGGCGAAGAGGATTTTGTTCAGAGATTTGATCCTTCCTCAGAACTTGATACTATGGGCTTCTTCATCGCCAAGTTCAACGTTGGTTGCAAAGACATCTAACTTAAAGTAAAATTCACATGTCTCAAGAATCCAAGATAGCGTTTGCCATTATTTCGTCATTGTGTCCTTCCTTGAATGATTGCGGGCTTGATGAGGTGAAATTATTCGTTTCTATAGTAGGGAAATTTTCAGAAGCATGACATGAACTCATACCCCCCTGTTGTAGCCCAGTACTTCACACTGAATCTATTGATGATTTGTCTAGAAGAATTACAATATTCAATGTTGTATTTAACTGTTCATTGTTACAATCAATGAGCTAGCATCATGATTTTACATTTCTTGATTTTGGGTGCTCTCTAGTTGCTACTGAAAAAGGGTGGTATTTGTTCTGCTCATGGCCATTGGGGAGAGAGGCACCTAATATTGTGTCATGTGTGTGAGAATTAAGAGAGTTTGGCAAAGTTATGACGAAAGGAAAAAGTTATTGAAGCTTATACAAATTCGATTTATATGTATAGCTTATAAATACTTGTGACAAATTAGAATTCTCATAAAAAAGTAAAATAAATAATATTTGTTGAGCTAGAATAACAACTCCAATTTCTCATAAAAAAGTAAAATAAAGTTAATAATCGATAATTGTTATTGCAACCTTGTAAATTCTATGCAAATTCCATATACAGACTTTGAATACATGGGCTGGGCCGGGCTATGACAGCGAAAAATAGAATGCTTTTGAAAAAAGAAAATAAAAATAGAATAGATGTAGCAGAGATGTAAGAGGTTGGAAGGAGTTGTTAATTTTTTGTTTCAGCAGAAGTGTGATGAATGAATGTGACGACATGATATAAAGGAGAAGAAAGCCTGAGGCTTAGCCACAACTTTAGCTCTAAGGTCGGTCGGTCCTACTTGTTTAAAACTGAGTCATGTATGCGTTTGGCTGGTAATTCATTCATTAGTCTTGTCAAAGTCAAATTAAATATGAGCATTTCTTCTATTGTGCAAGTGCAGTTCAGTGCATCCTTTGATGGATTTGTGTTGGCTATGATAAGCAATAAAAAATTTGTGTTAAAACACTTGAACCTTTGCTTGTAGCAAGATCGTGGAATTTACTATAGGGAGTAGCTAATTACTACTCCTATTTATTATAGGCAATTTTGGTATACTAGTGTGATGGTAAACTGTTACTGCAAACGGTTGAAATCTTACTTGGACTTTGATATGCTAATGATCTATGGGAGTCGACATTTTCAGATTTTAAATTGCTTCTTATCAAAGTGCTAATCATCGTGGTTTTGTTACATTGCAAACATTTTAAACCATCTTTTCAGTCAGATTGGATTTCATTCAAGTTGGTATTTAATGGTTTAGTTCTTAGTATGCCATATGAAACTATTCAGATAATATGCAGAATTGTATTTTCTTAATGTGCTCTGTTTTCCTATTTCCTTCTAGTACTAACAATGCAGGCATGCATCGAGCCCAAAATTAATTTATCTGAAAAAAGTTGGTCCTCGCTTTCAAATGTTTCCTTCACCAATCTGATGTTCATGGATAATTGTTTGCGTTTCAGATATAATGATTTATCTTTCGTACAAATATTATTTGAAAAACAAAACTGTAACTGCAACAATGTGGTTTCAATGTCAAATTAGATTGAACAAAGACAAGAATATATATTGTTAATCATCATTCAAAAACGAAATTATCACTCTTTGATTAAAACATGAATCAACATAATTCAAAATCTTCATTCTGTGATTGATTGAAGGCCGGGCTCCCATGCAGATTCGATTCGGGCCCTCTCCTTTTTCTCATATCTCTGTTTTGAACCATTTGAAGATTTATTTCCACACTTTTTTACCTGAAAGATTAGAAGCTGTGTCACTGGAATCTTTCTTATTGTTCGAATCAATGCCGAAAAACCTAACATGCAAGTTTCGGGTCTTGGATTTTATCCCTGGCTTCACTAGAATCCCGGTGAAGGACGACAGGCTGCTCTGAGAGGGATTCTCGGTTGATGTGAAGCCCTGGCCCATTGCCCTTGGCTTTCTGATCCGACGCATGAGTTTCTTCACTGTCCTGCCAGGCACGGCATAGAATTTCTGGCCCGGGAAAAGGATTTATTCGGGCTGGATGACTGAGTCCCATGGCCTCCGAAAGATTTCGGGCCGAGCTAGGACGAAGGAGGGATTCTTTTGTATGATCATGGCTGCAGGAGTGGCCATGTAGTAGCGCTCTACGTGCCCTCCAGCACGGACGATCTTCAAGGCCCGGGATTGCCTCTGCCCCGACCCGGCCAGGGCAATGACATGCCTCCCTTGAGTGGACACCTTTGGGATATCACTAGATTTATTGTTGCCAAAGATCTTGCTAAGCATTTTTTCTTCTTTTGAACAATTAAAATTAGTGGAATGAATGATTATGGAGATTTAAGAGATGGGATCGGTTAGTAAATAACGATGAGTCCAACAAGTTTATTAGAGATTAAATGGTTTTATGGTTGTAATGTATGTTTGAATAGCCAGCCGGATGTGACTACAGAATAATTGATTTTCGATTATGATAATTTTGGATGTGGTATTTTGTATATTTGTTAATGTTTTTGTGATAGAACGCATTATTTTTGCCGTAACTATTTTTACCTCTCTTCGATGATAATTATGAGAACAATTCAGATTTTAATAAATTATTTGGCTTAGGAAAGTAAAGTACTAAAAAAATTAGGGAATATTGGATTTTAAAGTCCATTTATCAAAATAGTGAAAATAAAATGAGATATTTAATAGCAGTAATAAAAAAAGAAAATTATGAAACATTTTATAGTAGTAGTAGATAAAGGAGGAAGTAGTTAATTTGTATTGTTATTAAAAGAATAAAAAATAACGGTATAATTAAAATGTTTCCAAAATTTCACTAACAATTAATCCGAACTTTCATTGATATTTTACGCGTAACATCTATACCGTATATGTCACTGCAGTCTGGAGACAGACTAAAATAAAAGCATAGGCCATCTAATTGTAATCAGTATTTAAAATATTTTCAACAAGACAAATTTAAACAAACCATTGCTTATGAATGCATAGACAAGGCAGAAGAAAAATCTGCAAAATCCAAAACAAACAGAAATCACTAAGGCAGAATGAAACCTGCAAAAAAAGGTAGAAAAGTTGGATTCTTGATTATTTGGTCTATCAGAAACATAAACTTCCCCATACGAAAATAACAAGGCCAGTTACAACAGTTGGGAAAAAGTACATCTTCCTTGCCACTCAACAAAAATTCACTTTACAAGAAAGACGGAGAGGATAAGACAAAGAACGGAGGGCGAAACGATAAAGGGGAGAGAACGATCACCTACAAATCTCATATGAGCCCATCTATAACTAACTTTCAACCAAAAATCAAAAGAATTGAAACCTTGACTAACAAGGAAGCTAAAACCTATAGAAAGGGCTCCCAAGGATTACAGTCAAAAACCATCTACGAGGAAGAGCAATAAAGAGACAGCTGTTGCATTTTCTGGCCTCAATTAACTTAAAAAGACTAGTTACCAGTCATAGGAAGACCACAAAAATATATTGGCCGATTTCATTGGCCACCCTTCTACTAATTTACACTCAGTTTTCTGGCTTCTTTGTGTTTTTGATCTACCATTCAATCAGAGCAAGGTTGGAAATTCTGTTGAGAGAAGAGTAATTAACGAGATTTCAAGGAGAATTGTCTACTCTCTTAGTAGTTGCTCGGCCAGTTAAGTTGTGCGTGCTGAGGCTGCTGCTGCTGGTAAACATTGCCAGTCGGTCCTACCATGTCTGCAGGATTTGTAATGCCTTGAGATTGTTGCAAAAGAGGGTGAACGTTTTGCGGTGCCACTGCCTGTGCAGCAGGGTGGAAAATCCCAGTGAAGGTTCCATGGCCTGTCTGATTTGAGGTGAAAGCGAGCTGACCCTGAGGAAGATTGTAGAATGAACTTGCATGCAAGGTACAAATATCCCGACCCGGGGTGGTGAACCATACACTGGGACCTTCATTCTGCACATAGCAAACAAATGGCAATGGCAAAAGGTATAATCTTAAAATTATGCCCATGGGTCTGATAACGTAGATATTTAGGGATAAACAATACCTGCTGCTGGCCACTGCTATAGACATTATTCTCCTTTACGTGTGGGGAACCAATATCCTCATTTGATGTTGAAGTAACAGGAGCTGGGGCAGAACCGGTGGTATAGTTGGCTGGCGAAAGACCGTACGGCCCGTAGTTGCCAGGTACTCCAGTGGGAGCAGAGCTTCCTGTATTTGCTCCTTGCTTATACTGTGAAGCTGAATATTTGGCAGCTGTCCCAGGTGCTGTTGGATATAAACTGCCAGGCTGGGGTTGCTGAGGAAAGGCGCCGTTGCTTAAGAACGGATGAATTGTAGGTGGCGGCTGGACATAGTATGGGGAGAAATAGTGACCATACGGAATGTAGGTAGGAGGATAATGGGGTAGATGAACACCAGGTGGTTGCCTGAACATAGGATGCGGCTGCTGCGATGCAGGTATGGAGCTCTGCATTACCCCAGCAGCTTGAGTCGCAAGTGGCGGCGGAGATGCCGTGGACCTAACCAAAGGGGCACCGCTCTGCAACTGGATTACATCAAAATTACATCAGACAGGCCGAGTAAGAGAGTAAAATATAATTTTATGCGATATCAACCAAATGCATACGACATTAACAATTTTGAACTGTTTGCATGACTCTTCTAAATGATAAAAGGATTCCAGTGAGTTTTGATATTAACTAAAACATCCACCGACATAAGAACAACATTGTGTCATTAGAAGCAATTTCCACATAAATATATTTATTAAAAGAGCAAACATTGTTTTGACTTTTGCCCGATGTAATTATAGATACATAGCCAACAAAAGTGAAACAAATAATTAAAAGAACAAATCACAATTAACTAAGAAAATCACAATATTATGCAATGATAAAGATAAACACAACAAAGATATACCTTTAAGACACTCCAGTTTGTAACTAAACCTATCAAGGTCATCACTTATTCAAAGTTGAAAGTTCACAAACAGCATATAGGGAGCAAAAAAGGAAATTATAGAGATTTGGGGCCCAAACCTCTTGAGGGTTCTGAGAAGTCTGAGCAGAGACCATAGCAGCATTTCCATTATACTTGTTTGCAGCTCCAGCAGCGTGAAAAGGGGAAATGCGGCCATCATGTTGTGCATAATAGTTTGCCGGGTCAAAAGATTGCGGCACCTGTTCAGCATATAATTGATATTAATGGCTGAGAATGTTAAGATGCACACCAACATCAAAAGGATACATTGAACGACAAGATGAATATCACAGTTTTTGCATGCGTGAATGATCAGTGTGAAAATGAAAGGACAGATGATACATGAGAACATACAACAAAGCCTGGAAGTCGAGGAGCATCACGAGTGTGAGACTCTGAATTTTCAGAAGTTGGAAGCTGGCCGCCCAATATTGGAGGCATGAAACCAAAACCGTAGTTTGAAGAAGTGTGGACCAAAGGATGTGGCTGGCTTCCAGGAGCAACCTCTATAATGGGATCATTATAAATAGTTGTAATAGAGGATGAGACTTCAACCTCACCAGATGCAAATTTGTCTGGTCCTTGTGAAGGTGATTGGGGTTCTTCAGGATACTTTGGTTCAGTATCCTCCACATCTGCCAAAGAAGCCTGATTGCTGTAGACCAAAAGGAAAATAAAATATTTCAGAACATTGAGCACAGCCACAAGCAGGATATTTCAGGTTAGCACCATGAAAACAAGGAAATTCAAGCAATGATGAACATCTGCAACTTAACAAACAAGATGCTACATGAATGGTGCTAGTCAATATCGCTAGAGAGATTTATCAACAGAGAATAAGAACATATCTTCAACTGCATAACCAATCCGTGAATGTCCATGGATACCACAATCCAAATATGTGAGTTTGCAATAAATTATAGACAGCTACACTGGAAGTATACATAGATTGGAGAAACATTGTTGTCACACCAAAGAATGCCATGGACAACAAAAATGATAGGTGAGGTACACAGAGAAGTACAAAATTATGAAAGATAAAGGCACCTTAATTCCAGATCTTCCACAGGTTCCTCGATATTCTCAGAGGATTCTGACGGTGATGGACTCTTATCAGCTGGAAGACCATTTTGGTTGTCCAGAGTGAAGGAAGCATCAAAACTTCCAAAACAAAACCCAAGTTTTTCAACTTTAGGGACATGTAGATTATTTGGTAAAATCACATGTTGCCTCTCTGAAATTTGCGAGTCCTCTAACTTCTTCTGCAACTCCAGAGTTGCTTCATTTGTAGTGGCAGCAGCAGGAGTAGTCAGCGATTCCAGATGACTTCCAACAGACACTATGGAAACATCTAATAAAGAAGCTGCAGTAGCACCTTGACTAACATTGGGGTTTGTAGATTTGGGTTTCCACTCTTTGCCAGGACCAACTGTGATGCACAACCACTGTTAGCACTTCATTGCCCATAATTCATATTCAATAAGATAGATGCTAGATACTATACATGGTCTTGCACCTGACACCTAATTCTAATGTGCTTACATTACAAGATTGAATGTATCATCTCATCGAGAAAGACACAATCATATTGTGTTCAAAACTTAAAAAAATATGTATATATCTGCTCAAGGGGAAACTTTCAACCTCAACCAGCAAAAGATAGCCACTAAAAGAAATAATGAAATCACTACTTGTTTGCAAATATGTATACTTCTGAGTTCTGAATAATAGCTCTTTATATTACATACTCAGTGTGGTAACCATCAAGCAGTAAAAACTGAACTATATCACAGAACATGCCAACTTTTAATATTGTATCATAAAGATGCATACCCTTTTGGGGACCAATCACTTGAGACCGATTGTTGTAATTAGATGAAGGCCTACTACCAGAAGAAACATTAACTGTAGAAGGAGTTTGGGCAGACTCTGAATTTTGACTGTTTCCAACTCTCTTGAGATCACGGGGCATCTTTTGTTCAATGGCAGTTCCAAACTCTGAAGCAGCTACTACAGATCTCAAAATAAAAAGAAATTACATCGGTAACTTCCTATAGCACTTCAACATTGTCTTGATAAATTCCCAAAATGAGTAAATATACATAAGAACAAACAAAATTAGCATACATATTTCAGGAGAAGTAGATCTGTTGCCAGTAGGTATATCACCAACCATTTGACTAGGGCTTTGCTGGCTTCCCAATTCAAGATGAATGCTACCTACTGCACTAGGGGGTGGATAGTCTTGAGAGGGTAAAAGCACTGAATCTGTAGAGGAGATATAGGATCCTGAGGCTGAAGGAATAGATGTAGCATTTTTAGACGACTCCAGTATCTGGTGCTGCTGGATGTTCTTCACCTGAGGAGTACTGAGGCTTTTCACAGAATCAATTGAGGACGAAACCATCAGAGGTTTCTCTGATTTATTGGGGATAGCAGTTGTTGGATTAGCTCTCTGGAGGGTGATCCCAGAAGGACCATTAGACACACCAGTAATCAGGCTGCCCAGAAAAACAACAGATCAGCTTCAACAAAGCATTAAGTTGGGGGGCAGGAGTGGGAGGTCTCCCAAAGCATCACATATAGTATGGGCATCATAAAAGTAAGTTTTAAGCTTCAAAATAGAAGCACAACAGAATATATGCCCATTGAAAGATCATAGATAGCCACTCACCTGGTACCAGAAGAAGTGCCACTCTTTCTCGCATCTTGTGGAGCAGCTATGGGAGCCTTGCTAGTACTTTTCACAGTGAAGTGACTGGCAGAACTTCCCTTTATAGCAGGAGAATTTCTTCCGCCACCAGCATCTGACATGAATGAAAAGATACAAGGAAATGCGAGTGCAGATGGTGAGAAAAGAAAACACAGCAGATGTCAAAATTATGCAAGTACTTATATTTTACACCATGGATTCAATACTACATATATTCCAATGATCGCAGCAGCTCAAAGGCAGTACTCCCCGAGCAGAGGGTAACATGGTCGTAATTATGATTACAAAAAGAATATAGCCGAACATGAATAATTCAATTGTTAAAGGCATGTGCAAAGGGATCCAGCGTGGTAGGGGAATCAAACGCAGGCTTTCTCACCATGAGATACAAATCGCAGTGGATAGTTCCCACGACCAGCTCTATTTGGTCTTGTCTGGGTTCCAGGTTTCCACTTCTCTGCAGGCTCCTTATTTTGATTCTGGGAATGTAAAAATAGTCTTCATCAGACCTTAACTTTTATTGCAAATAGAAGTGACGTACAGTGTTAGTACAATGTTGAGATTCACAACACTATTTCGGGCAGTTGGAATTACGATCATGATGAAAATGAGAACAATCTTACATAGTAAGAGAAGGATGAAACAAATAATCCTAGGACAGATCAAAACAGCAAAAAGAGGAGACCAAATCATTATACTGTGACGAAGCAGTACCTCATTTCTCCTGTCACGTTTTCTTTTTACTTCATGAAAGGTATCTGTTTAAGAGTATAAAAACAGACATCAGTCCGCTGTTTAGAGAATTGAAAATCATGCGCGCCTTATTACACATGCATGCAAATAACATAGCCCTTCCTTAAAACAAACTTGAAGCAAGTGGCGTATAATTATATTGCTGGCAATTTGGTATTGTTGGACCAATATTCTGTTTTCAGAATTGATGCACCACGAATTATTGGGAATCACAGATATAACTAAATCTTGGACTGCCTTTTATCCACCCACCAAAATCTTACTAGAAGAAGCGAATGCCAGACAATGTCAAGAGATTCATAACTCCATTGCAATGAACTTAAAACAGTGTTTTCGTCCATCTCTGTCCAAAATAAATTGAACCACACGAAAGCCAAATTTTTAGTAGAGTATACTTAAAGAAGGGAATTTCAATTCTAAACATGAGATATAAAAGAAAATTCGTACTGACACATAAGACAAAGATACAAACAGAAAAAGGAAGAAAAAAGGGGCAGCTGAACAAAAAATCACCTTTCCCATAACAGAAAAGCTAGAAGAAGAAGAAGAAGAAGAAATCAACACGCAGGCAAGTCAGGCATTACTAAAATGCAACCGCAGAAGCAAAAATCCGTAGGTTTTCCTATTCCCACTATTTAAAATCCAAACAACAGAGAACACCACCACAAGCGTGATTACATAAAGAAAGAGCAGATCAACAATCAAATCCCCCATTCCCAATGGGGCCGAAAATCAAAATAATAAAATCGAGATCAAACACCAAGCAGGCATAAAAACCTTACCTGAAAAGAATCAGAAAAAAGGTGTTTTATGTATTAAAAAAAACAGAGAGAATAAAAAGAGAGAGGAATATTCACCGAGAAGTAGAAGCTTCTGAGTAGTTTCGTTGGGATCCATGGAACATTCCTTGAGCATTGCATAAATCTCATCTTCGGAGTGATTCTGGCCAGTAATCTCCTTTATGTTATCGATCGTCTTCTTAACGCCACTGGGAATCGAAACCCTACTTGCACCTCCCTTAACCCCACCGCTCATCTTCTTCTTCTTCTTCTTCCTGAATCCCCAAATACCTCTATGTATATATATCCACCTATATATGTGTGTATATATGAGTATATAAAAACACTTACTTGTGTGTGAAATTCAGCGCAGATGAAGAATAATAGTATGTATAAATTGCTAATGCAATGAAGCTCCGTATCGTAAGACCTCCTTCCGTTGTAGAGAGAAGGGAGATGAGAGGGAGGGCAGTGTGTGTGTGTGTATGATTTTTGTAATTTAGGGAAAGAGGAGAGGGGAAGACTTGTGGGAAAGGGTTTTTGTAGAGTGATGATTGGGAAATTAATTGTAATTTTCATAAAGTTAGTGTGTGAAGTGTGTGTGAAATTCTTTGTCTTTAATTATATACGGAGTACTCAAATCCCTATTTATTGTTGTGGAATTAATGGTTTTTATATTCAATACTCACCAAAATAAATATTGTAACAAACATCAATGGAAGATATTCATTATGAATTGTACGAACCAATTTAATTAGTGTTATTCATTTTCACCATTAAATCGATATAAAATTACTTTTGAGGTCTAACTTTTTGATAAGATAGATATGGGGTAGATTAACATAAATAATCAAACTTATCAAAAGATTAATTTCATTGGATTACCATTTATCAATCATTTCATTATCGGATTAGCATGTGAAGATTGAGATTATTAATGACTCAGAAAATAATCATATGGAATAGCAAAATAAAAATCGAAATATGTGGCCTTTTTAAACTTAAACCAACCTAAGAACCGATCTTTCATATTGTTATAGAACTTTGAGAGTTTATTAGAATCACAAAATGTATACATATCATGTCATCAAATTACCATTTTCAAATAATCAAAATATGTTATGAACAAACTAAAATAATCAAAATCTTCTTCACTAATTAAAGACTAATGAAGAACATGTCGCCTTCGTTGCACTATATATAGACCCCTTCAACTTCAACTTCAAACCTCTCTACATCTCACCAGGTATACTTCTTCTTCCATCGAGAGCACAAGGCCTCGTCCGAGGTAGCCTCTCGAGCAACAGACAATTGTGGCCGGAGGAGAAGATAGATGGAAGGACCTAAGAATGGGACTAGTGAGAGAGCAAGAAGCCAAGAGCCTTTTCCATCCCTGCAAAGATAAAACACGCACCATTTTTAGACAGAAAAATTGGTTGAACCTCACTCACCATTTTCGAGCAGTCATGTCGTTGTAGATCCAGATAGGCGCGAATGTCGAGAGGAGAGTGAAATCAATACTCGTGGCGTGGATCTTCCACAACAAGAGTCAAAATGCATAGCAAAATCAAGAACCAAAGCACTCACAAATTTGCTTCCTCGAAGATACTGGTAAAATTCCTTCCACGCATCACCACCGGATGATACTGCATGAGCCGTTTTCACCATCCCTGCAGCCAACTAACCTGAGGCGTAACAATGCCATAGAGCCAATTAATTAATAGTGATCAGCCTCAAATCATCGCTCAATGTTCATCTATGAATATGCATTTAATAAAATTAAGATATTCTGTAAACAGAAGACGATGTAAATGCATATTTTTAGGACGTAAAAAGGTTTAAATACAACATGAACTATCAACCGGTACTTTTTCAGGAAAGAGTATCCTCTCCCCTGCAGTTAGCTTTGATTCAAGGGAATTCAAAGGCCATCTTCTGAGACCTGGTGGCCTCCAGAGAACAAAGTAAGGAATGAGTGCATACGCACCTCGAAGCATGACAGGACAACGAATTGCCAAATTGGAATCTTGCTTTTCGAGCTGCAAAAAGGCAAAAAAAGCACCACCATGATAGGCAAAGATTGCTAACCTCAAGCCCTTACAAAAACATCGAAATGTACACCTATGATTGAAAGACAAATCAAACCATCACGATAGGAAAATGTAGAGCTTAACATACTAAAATACTGGTAAAAGATAAGCATAGGTTCTCCTCTTCAAATTTTTGGCACCAAGAAATTTACGAACAAGAACACATATAGCAGAAACAACACTAAAACAGTTTATTGAAATTGTTTTTTGGGACATTTCACCTAACTAATGGGGTAATAGCAATCGCAAGAAGAAACCACCTAGAAAAGCATAAACAGTAACATCACTGAGCACAAAACATTTCATTGAAATTCTTTTGTTGGACATTTTCACCAAAAGATAATCAAAGGTTTCTCTCACCAACTACTCGCAATCCTCCAAGAAAGTCGAGATTCAACAAATATAGTGGATTTTTACCTTCTGGCAGTAGGGAGGAGCAGCATATTATAAACCCATTATATACCACAAAGCTACCAAGACTTGGTTCTATTCAGCAGCTTTTTCACAAAATACATATCCGTGACCTAAAATTAAGCCCAATTCCACAAAATTACGCTACACACAGTCAGATAATCAGATTACTACCGAATTCAAGAATCCAATTTCATCATCACCATAAAAAAAAAGAAGTGTCCAGCCCAGAAAGCAAACAGCTGAAACGACGTCGTCCAGTCCCTCCCACCGATGATCTCATTTCCGTCGGGAGAATCAGAAACAAGCTGGGTCTTGCGGGTATTGGGCGTTGAACGAGCTCCGGCGCCGCAATTTCGCCGGCTTGAGGGTTAAAGACGGGATTTTTACCAGCTCAGAGCTGTGGTCCGAGTGGATAGGGATTGAAATTGGGGATTTGGCAGGGGGAAATGAAGATTTTGGGAGATGGGATTTGGGTTTGAGTGGCGGGAAAGAGGAGTTGCAGGAAATAATTGAGGTGTTTGCTGCTATGTAGTTTTCAAAATTACAAATGAGGCCCTCCAATGTTTCAATGAATTTCAGTAGAGTACATGATAGTTTGATGATGCAGATAACATATCAATTTTTTATTTATAAATATGTTCAAATGTGTGATCAATTTTTTAATCACATAACATAATTCTAAAAAAAAATAAATTAACAAGCCTAATAAGTGGCACAATTTCAATAGTATTTCTTATTAAATGCATACAATATTAAGAAGACCGGTAAAAAAAAAGACAATCTAATTTACCAATCCATGCACTACTTGGTATAAAGGAATTGAAATCACAAATTATTTTAAATGAGTAAAAGCTTTAAAAAATCCCATACTAGAAGAGCATTTTATTCTTACACGAATTAAAGCATTGTCTCGTTCCATCCACTACAAATTAGTTAGTGATAATGATAATAAGAGATGAGAATTGGGCATGTGAAAAAGAGGAAGTAACCACAATTAGCAATAGGTGATTCCCGATGGACGAATGAGCAAATTAAAAAATTATAAACTGTTAAACTACCAATGATGAGAGGAAGCAAGAAACAGATAAGCTAGCGCTATGGCAGGAGCTTCAAGAATCCTGCAAACGACGTTCCTACCCACTTTCTCAAAAAACCCATCTCTCCACACCACCAGATCCCACTCCCACGCCTGCTGCGTCCCACCAACCACCAAAAGAGGCTCCTTTTTCGACCGAATCAGGTGCTCTGTCGCCGCCGCCGGCGAGGACACCGCCATGGCAGGCGTGCTGTGGGGATGCGATGTCGACTCCGTGGACAACGCCGCGGCGCTGCAGGCGTGGCTTTCGGAGAGCGGGCTGCCGCCGCAGAAGATGGGCATACAGAAGGTGGAGGTCGGAGAGAGAGGGCTTGTTGCTCTCAAGAATGTTAGGAAGGGAGAGAAGCTGCTTTTTGTGCCTCCCTCTCTCTTCATCACTGCTGATTCTGTGAGTTTTTTTTTCCTGCTTTTGTTAGAATGGATTATGTGTTGTTTTTTGTTTGTTTAGTACTCCACTAGGTGTTTGAAGTTGAGTAGCATTTTTTATGTGGTGATTTGCTAGTTGGGGAGATATGGTTATATGGCAGAAGCATTGTTTCTGACTACTTTTATATGGATTAGATTCTCTCATATCTGTCCCTCCATGATTTTGATTTGGATTGAGTGTGTCTCAATTCATGTCTTTTAGTTCTGATTAAGGATTCATATGTCTTCTAACATGCTTTCATTTCATCAATGGATGTTATTTCTGAACAACTTCATGTCTTCCTTAACTCTAGAAACTATTTATGCCAATTTCGTGCTGATAAGTCCATTGCCCTCTTATCCGTTTCTCTTGTTTTTTGTAGAAAATTTAAGATTTGTTAGATCATAAATCATTGTTAGTGTATCTAATAAGTTGTCCCAATTGGACATTTATAGGTATATGTTTCTCTGTTAGTTGTATTTTAGCTGTTGTGCTTAAGAAACTTGTTGAGTCAAAGAAAATAGGTCTTCTTATGAGAGATTAAAAAAGATACTACCACTTTGATTACTTTAGTTACTTAACTTGTGGCTGCTTTTGCACCGGAGTCGTGGCTTTAGAACTGGAGCTGTCGTGAGGCCGGTGAGGTGCTAAAACAGTACAACGTGCCAGATTGGCCACTGCTTGCAACCTACTTGATCAGCGAGGCATGTCTCATGAACTCTTCAAGATGGAGCAACTACATTGCAGCCTTGCCGAGGCAGCCCTATTCACTTCTCTACTGGTAATTATATGCATTAAATCGCCCAAGGCAGCACACGTATTGGGTCTACAGCTGCTCCATGTGATTTCAGGACACGTCCGGAGCTAGACAGATATCTTGAAGCCTCACAAATAAGACAACGTGCAATTGAGAGGATCAACGATGTTACTGGAACGTATGGGTTCCTGCATCTACTTGTTTCGTACAAAGTAGATGTCGTTCAATCTTTTTAAGACCTATCTTAACCTCTTGTGCAGATACATTGACTTAAGGGACAGGATTTTTTCCAAGCATCCTGATTTATTTCCTGCAGAGGTACACACTCCATTTTCTCTGTCTACATCTGCATGCTCCGTTGCTTGTTTGAGTGATTGATGACATTTTCAGAATTTTTGGTTCTAGGGAGATTTATCCTGAGAAGTGAGTTTCTGTGTAGCATAAAAAGACAGCAACTCCAAAAATCATCTGATTTGAAGCGAAATTTCATCTTTTATTTTTGCATTATGTGGTCACAGCTCCATCCTAATATAAAGGAAATCATGTGATGGTTATGTATTCTACTTGCTTCATTTGACTGTTGCTATGTGTTATGCAGGTCTTCAACATGGAAAGTTACAGATGGTCGTTCGGCATACTTTTTTCTCGCTTGGTATATCTTACTTTCATGCCTTCTTCAAATAGCTTCATCATTTATCTATCATCTTGAGAGTTCCTGGTTTACATCAGGTTCGTCTACCCTCGATGGATGGAAGGGTTGCTTTGGTTCCTTGGGCAGATATGCTTAACCATAGCTGCGAGGTAAGGCTAATCCGATGTAAAACGTTCTTGCTAATTTTTTAGATACAATCTCTAATCTCAGTGTTTTGTAACGAACTAGGTAGATACGTTTCTTGATTATGACAGATCATCTCAGGGGGTAGTTTTCACTACAGATAGAGCATATCAGCCAGGCGAGCAGGTACTCGAGCTTCAAGAATCGCGCCATTGTGAAAAAAAATAGACCATAAATTTGTGCAAGAAAAAATGGAATATGATGTGAGGTGGTTTATGGTTATGAATTGATGATGCAGGTCTTCATATCATATGGTAAGAAATCCAACGGAGAGCTGTTGCTTTCATATGGATTCGTGCCCCGGGAAGGAACCAACCCTAGCGACTCCGTTGAGCTGTCTCTTTCCATCAGCAAGTCCGACAAGTGCTACAAAGAGAAGGTGGCAGCTCTCAAGAAGCAGGGACTGTCCGCGTGAGTGTGTTTTTTCATCAGATGCCTGACTAATCTAAAGCACGAAACGTGCCTCGTGACAGAAATCCATCGTGTTTATTCTAACAGGACACAGTGTTTTCCTCTACAAATAACCGGCTGGCCATTGGAGCTGATGGCCTATGCCTACCTAGCAGTCAGCCCCCCTAGCATGATCAGCCAGTTTGATGAGGTCTTTTCTTGTCTATTTTTCAAAAGATGGGATATTTTGAAATGTTAGTGACAAGGATTGTGCAGATGGCTGCTGCAGCGTCTAACAAGACGACATCCAAGAAGGACATCCGGTATGGTGAAATAGAGGAAGACGCGTTGCAGTTCATACTTGATTCTTGTGAGGCCTGCATATCTAAGTACTCCAAGTTCCTTCAGGTTAGTTGAGTCCAGAGACGCGATCTCTGTTGTTGAATGTGTGAGCTGATATGTTGTGGTGGTCGACAGTCGAGTGGATCAATGGATTTGGACGTGACAAACCCAAAGCTTCTCAACAGGAAAGCGTTCCTGAAGCAGCTTGCTGTTGATCTGTGTACCAGTGAGCGGAGGATGCTGTTTCGTGCACAATATGTAAGCGTAGCCTTTCATACGAAAAAAAGAAAGAAACATATGATGATGTTTTTGCTTTCTTGATCTGTCTTGTGACATGAGGTTGTTTGATGGGTTGCCAACAGATACTGAGACGGCGGCTGAGAGATATCAGGAGCGGCGAGTTGAAGGCGCTGAGGCTGTTTGACGGCTTGAGGAAGCTCTTCAAGTGAGGTTTTGGCTGCTTCTTGGCTTCCATTTGGCTAAAAGGTTGCTTGAGGATTGCTTTGTGCTTTTGAATTTGATATCTACTTGTAAACTTGACGTTTTTGGACCTAAATAAAATGTACTATCAAAATCACAAGTCAAAGTGTTGATGTTATTTTGTCATTTTGGTTATCGATCATTTGCTACCGTACGCGTGGCTACAGACAGTTGGACCGGTTCGTTGGCCTTGACAAACACATTGAGGCCTGCCCCATGAACATTGCGCATTTGAAGAATTTAGGCCCAAACCAGAAAATTATGACCATAACCTACCTAAAACTCGATTCTATACGATAATATGCATATTATTCCAACCGGCCTGAGCAAGTAGGTAAAAACGGCTACTTTTGGCCAACCCATCTCAAAATTCCGAAAGGTTCCTTACTTATTAGAGCATCCGCAATGGCGGGCGTCCACGCGGAATTCCCATCGGCGTGCGGGAATTTGGTGGCGGACGTCCGCCATTGCCCGTCCCTTCCACGAATACGGAATTCTGCGAAGGAATTCACAGTTCCATGGCCATCGGCATAATTCCGCGGGGAATTCCGCGCGGACGTCCGCCATTGCGTTTAATGCATTAAATGTTTTTTTTCGGTTCTCATATATACATCCCGTTGAACTTCATTTCATTCCACGCGGAGAGGTCGTCGTTGATGTGGGGGTGAAGCATTATTGAAATGTATTTTTTTAATTTGGTGAAATGTACTTTTCTTTTTTTTATTAATGGAATATTTTTCCCTATTTGTGTTGACTATTTAATTTCGTAAATTTCTTACTTTCGGAAATTGTTTAATTTGTGAATTTTTTTAATTGTGAGAATTCCTTCGGGAATTCCGCCACTGTGCAGTGGAAATTCCTTATGACGTCGCAGGAGGTGTTTTTTGGATGCTCTTATGACACATCTACCTACTCTCTCTCTCCCTCAAATTTTCTCACATTTTTTTTATTTTTCTTCATCCCACAAAAAATTTACTATTTTTGGTAATAGAACTCATATTCCACTAATTCAATTCAGCTTATATTTTATCATAAAACTAAAACTCCACATAAAAGTAGGATTAACTCTTCGCTAACTTTTTCAACTCATTTTTTTATTATATTTCTTAAAATTTGTGTCGATTAAAGCGTAATAAAATTAAAAGGACGAAGAGAGTATACAATAGTCAATACTTTCATTTATAAATAGCATGAGATTTATTGTATAATTGAATAATTGATAAGAGAGTATACAATAGTCAATACTTTCATTTATAAATAGCATGAGATTTATTGTATAATTGAATAATTGATAAGTAGAAAAAAAAATACTACTCCTACAGTATTAAAATAATTAAAAGAGCCATTTTAAACCGTGGCGTCATATCTCTCTTTGTCCCCAATCTCACACTACACACAGAGAGCTGAGGACGTCGACTGCGAAACCTTTCCTTTGAGAGTGAGACTCCGGCACTCCAACTCAAATTTGAGGTTGCTATTCTGTTATTTTTCATCCTTTGCATTTTTTCCTCTTTAATGGAATGCGACTATTTGTTCGATAAAACGTCTGATTGAACCCTACATTGTATTTTTATTAGGACTGTTGATGTAAATACCTATTCCGCACCATCGAAAATGTGGCAGCGGCTCCGCAATGGCTGGTTAGAGATTCTGAACATTCAGAAGTTCAGGAGAATCGTGTCTTACACTGGCTTTTTCTGTTTTTCTACGCTGATCAACTTTGCTTACACCAACAATACGTCAGTATTTATTTCCTTATTCTATTTAGGGGGATAATTTGGAAATTGGGAGTTGAAAACCGTTGTCTTTAGCAGCTATTGAAGCTCAATTCTATGTTTAGCATAAATGCCATTCTGATCTTGGACCAAGGTGTTTCAGTTTATGCTTATTTGACTCTGATTTAGGTTTAAATATTGTAGTGTGAAAAGTTGGTTACTGGTAATACTGATGTGATTATGTAAAGGGTTAAGTTAATTTTAAAATAGAAGAGATGGTTGTGGAAATTTTGCTCAAGCTCTTCTGCACTTGTTTTTTCCATTTCTTCAATGTTTTAATTAAGTTCTGATTGTGAAAGTGAAATTCTATCAAGAAAAGAAGCAAAATTGGTGTAATTCTCTTTTTTACTTCCTTTCTTCTTTGGTGTATTATTTATCAAACTTCTTATGTATATGTCCAATTAGGACGAGAGCTGGACACTCGAGGGCTGATCAGTTCTATGCATCTTATCCAGCTGGTACTGAGCTTCTTACCGATACTGGGAAGGTACATTCACTCAGCTTATAAGAAGAAAAACGAGTTTTTTCTTTTTCAGTTTTGGTTTTGGGTGAAGGAAGGGGTTGTTTGAACTTTGCAGTACTCTTTTCTAGTATTGAGAAACGGAATTATGTAGCTTAAACTCGAGGCCACATCAGTGTCTCGAGAAACAGTTTGGCTGTTTGAAGTTCATGTGATATATGTATATTGTGTTGTGCTCCTGTGATTACAGTATCTCAGTTTTATGTATCTGATGTTCTGTACGCCGAATAGTATAATGCGCTTCACTTGGATATTGAGATTTAATTTAAGTTTGCCTAATTGAGCTTTTGATATGTTTTTAGTTGTATAAAGCTGCACTTGGCAATTGCTTTGAAATAGAGGAGTGGGGGCCGATTGAATGGAGCATTTTGGCTAAACATTTTGAACGGCAAGGGAAATCACCGTATGCTTACCATTCAGTAAGTTGAAACCTTGCCTCTTTCTACTTGTTTATATATTTGTGTCGTCTGCTTTTGGTGCATACGACCATTAAAACAGATATCCATTAGTTAAATTTAAGAGGATGGATGGTTTTATGCATTTTTTTAAGAATGTTTGATATTGTTGTTCCTCCCCAACTCCACTTCAAATGAACCATTTTGCTTTTTGTAACTTGGTGAACAAAAGCAGAAATGAAAGTTCAAATTTCCAATAATTTTGTGGAACAGATGCTGCTTCTCTGATTAAATATTGAGTTTCCTTTTTTCTTGTTGCAGCAATATATGGCACATCTGGCCTCCCTCGGGCAACTGGATGGAAGCGGCTAGCTTAAGGATGACGATATATCCAATATGATGATATCAGGATCATATCTGAGTGACATATGAAGTTGTTTGAGAGGTATAGCTTAAAATAGATGACCATTTTGTGAGGGTGTTGGCAACACAAGCCACTGAGAGCACTACACTCAGTGTGCCCTCTTAGTGCTTAGGGTTGTTACTGCCCTACGTAAGTACGTATTCCATACCTAAAACAGAGTTATAAAAGTGCAGCCTTATACTTGAGTTAGATTTATAGTTCCCCTTCACCTAATGGTAGATCGATCAGTTTCGTGACTTGATATAAATTTGTGGAGACTTGCATTGGATTATTTGGTTTTGAATAAATGGATTAAGTTTGGATAATTTATGCTTCTTCCTAACGAATTGAATGTCTGAAATAGAAAAATACTATAGTTACTCTTGTAAGTACTTGGTAAGTATACCAAAGAATGTAACACAATTACGAGATTTGTGCATAGAAATCCCAAAGGGGACTAACGCTAAAAAAACTCCAGTTTTGGGGGCTCGAGCCCACCCTAGTCCTGAGGGCAGTGTACACAGGGATTTTGAGCCATTAGATCTCACAGGAGCTAGATTCCTCCAGGTTTTCGTCCTCGATGGCTTTTAGCACACAAGTTTGGGACGTCTAGATCTGAAACTCGCACGTTGCAGATGCCCGAGGGGATGGATCTTTTCGTATTAGTATATCTCATATTTTGATTCATCAATACATTATAAAGTCATCTGATACATGTGATGTGCATTACCGATTTACAGCATAAATTGATGAAATAAATTACGAAATACGAATATTTATTGAGATAAAAGGTAACACCAATATAAGTCAGAAACACACTAACATGTACTATCTAACTTAAATTCATTGGCTCAACAAAGATAGACAACACACAGAAAAAACTCTTAAAAGGATTTTGATCTAAAACTGAAAGATGGTACAGATTAATCTACTTCACTCTGCTTTCTCCATCTCCTGAATGGTGCTAGAAACCAGGCATAGCTGCTTCTGCTGCGGTCACATCGTCCGAAACGAAATCTGCCATGTAAACGAGTGTTAGTCGACTTTACAATCAGACATCTTTAGCCATACAACAACTGCAATTAACGTATCAACGCAAAAGCTTGGGTCAAAGGGTACTCATATCCAGATTTTCACCCGATGGCCTTGTGAATGTAAATTGAACTTGAAAACGAACCCAAGACTATTTTTTTTCAAGGTGCGATGAAAAATAAGATTGGAGAAATCAACTAGGGGCGACATTTCACCTCCAAGGCCTAAAGGGAGTTCGATAGCTAGCTTTTTCAGTCGTTCAAAGCTGATTGCACTAACTACACCATTGAACATGATCAAGTGATGCAGATCTGAGCCAAGGCTTACCACAAACTAGGGAGGATTACACGAGTTCTAAGACGAGGGCCGAGGCGCCTCCTCCTCCATTGCAAACACCACCAACACCATACTTTCCGTTCTTTTGCCTCAAAACCTGAAATGACAAGATTCGAACATCAATGAAATTTTATTTTAACTCAGAAACGAATCAAGCAAGATGCACAAAATCTCCATGCTGAATGATCCACGAGGAATTTGTTTTGAATCGAAAGATTAGTTGAGAGAGGATAAAATACCCCCAAAAGAGTGACCAAGATACGAGCACCACTGCAACCAAGAGGATGCCCCAGAGATACAGCTCCACCGTGTATGTTAACTCTTTCCTGCAAATAATATATACATATAAAACTTTAGAACAATGTAATTTTTCTATCAAAAACACATACAGGTAATGAAGTGTAAACATCTTTACTTTTATTATATTGTTTTATTTAGTAAATTTAAAGGTTAGAACTCACCGGACTAAGATCCAATAGCTTCTGATTTGCAAGAGCCACAACTGCAAAAGCTTCATTGATTTCGTAATAGTCTACTTTAGATGCTTCTATACCAGCATTCTTGAGTGCTTTGGGGATTGCTAGAGCTGGGGCAGTCGTAAACAGTTCCGGAGCCTGAAAACATACAATGTAAACTCAGCAATTACAAACTGATGAGCACGTAGGAGACGAGATGGTTCGAGATTCACAAAGAGGACGTATAAGCACACATACATGAGCGGCATCAGCATATCCAGAGATCTTAGCAATGACTGTAAGCCCAAGTTCAAGAGCTTTCTGTCCACTAACTAAAACAAGAGCCGCGGCACCATCACTGAAAAACCAGATCAAATTCATTAGTACTTAATTAATAAATCAAGTTTCAAGGAAATTTGCCCATATTATTTCAATTCTGCGGAGTCGCGTAACTAAGATTAACTGTAAAGGACAAAAGGGAATATGCAGGACGGACCTTATGCTAGAAGCGTTTCCAGCTGTGACAGTTCCGCCCGTTTCCTTGAAACTCGGCCTTAGCTTCCTCAATTTTGCAGCATCAAACTGACCAGAGAAAAAGGAGTAGTCAATAATGAAAATTCATATATTTTACGTATTGAGATACATCGTGGCCTAATGAGATTAACATTGTAATGCTTAATGCATTTAAAGACTGTTGGAATAATGACTTTTGCTAAAAACAACAAATTCTGGTAGTATATTTTTAGGTTTCACCTTTCCAAGACCTTCATCCTTGTCAACAATGGTGGATGGTCGTCCTCTCCCACCGGAAACTTCAACCTGAATCCACAAAAAGGACATTTATAAAGCAACAACGTAAAAAATGAACTGCATCTATAGGTCAATATCCAGTTATCTTACTGGAGTAATCTCCCAAGCAAAGGAATTGGCATCTTGAGCAGCAATTCCACGCTCGAAACTTTGGACTGCGAAATCGTCCTGCACAAAATAAGCATTGTTATAAACATAATACCAATAGCAATTGGCTGGAAATTTGGAAATCAAATTAATAAAATATATCCTTTAGAATGCAAAAACTTGCAGTGGAAGTGAATTTTGGATAATAAAATTTGTGGAGTCGAAGCAACAAAGAAACACCTGCTGCTCTCTTGTAATGCTATGGTGCTCAGCACATAATTCAGCGCACACACCCATGCCCACGTCGTTGTAAACATCCCAGAGTCCATCTTTCAGCATTCCATCAACAAGAGAGTCATGCCCAAGTCGAGATCCTTTCCTAGAATATGCCAAGATAAAATGAATAAGTGGTTTATTAGCATGGCAGCATTTCTCGTTTTAACCAACACTGTTACATAGAATAAGACTATCAATATTTATTTCCTTAATGTGAAGTGAATACCAACCTCGCCTCTGCGATGTATTTTGGGGCATTTGACATGCTTTCCATGCCACCGGCCACAACAACGTCATTGAGACCCAACTGGATGCTTTGTGCTGCTAGCATGGTTGCTGCCAGCAGACAGAGAATATTTAATGTCACGAGACTCTCGACCAAAACAGAATACTACCAATTAAGTGATACGTTGAAGCACAATCAAAATTCTTTAGGAGATTATCGTATCTCAGATGCTATGAAACTGACCTTTCATTCCAGAGGCACAGACTTTGTTGATGGTTGTACAGACTACTGAATTCGGGATTCCGGCACCCAATGCTGCCTGGCGGGCAGGAGCCTGTCCTAAGTTTGCGCTAAGTACATTTCCGAAGAAAACTTCTTGTACAAGTGATGGATCAATAGTTGCTCTCTTCAAAGCACCTGAAAGTTGGTGGTAGGTAGAAATAATAGATTAAACACCCATAAACTCTGACATTGAAAGATTCTATTTAATCTGGTTGTCGTCTTACTCTGAATAGCTATAGATCCGAGCTTTGTTGCCGGAACTGATGAAAGTGAGCCAAGAAAACCACCCATAGGTGTCCGAGCAACACCCACGATGCAAACATCTAAGTTGCAGAAAAGGCAAGACAATAAGCTTTTGTCAAGAGTGAAAGAGTACATCAAATACCAACAAAAAAAGAAGATGCTTTATGGTTTTGAACTATAAAGGGCCATAAAACCGAAAAGAGAAGCCTTTTGAGAAAGGAAGGGAATGCTATACAAGAACATGATCAGTTACAAAGTACTAATATTAATATGCAGCAGAACGCAGATACAAATAAGCAAAGGAAATAGTACATATCTAACTCTAGATAAAAGCCATACTATACATGTCTACATAATTATTATAAAGCACTCTCTAAACACGTAGTTTAATGGAATTCTTCATGTCATTGAACACTCTCTAAACTCAATGTGCGATACTTCAAGCTTAATTAATGACTGAATATTGATAAGTAAAAGCACCCCAAGATTCGACAAAAAGTGCTAACAAACAGAGAGGGAAGCAAAATCTAGCATTAGCATGTATTGCAGCTAGTTGATGTTGATGCATACAAAAAGGTACCTTTTGGATTGATTGAAGCAGCTTCTGGTGCCATGATCAACCTTGAGCAAAATTAAGCCTGTTATAAACGAAATTCATCGAGATTAAATGCAAAACTGATACAAATCAAAGAGCGTGAAGCTGCAGAGGTAAAAAAACACAATCTTGTGCATGATCCTCAAATTTCTAAAAGATGTTGTTTTTTATCTCTTCACAGAAGAAGCATGTTGTTAGCTGTTAGGTAATCAACAATCCAACCTATTATTCAAAAGTAGCCAATCAAGAAATAGTAAACAACAATTCAAATAACCAGAGTCACTAAAGGCCAGCTGATCTAGTCTGATTTCTCTTCACACACACAATAACACGTATAGATCTCCAACAGAGTAAACAAACGAACAGCTTCAAAAACACATGAATGGTTCGAGAAATAGATCTAGCCAAAAACAATAAATCAAAAGGGAAAAAAGGCACTGAGAAATTTGCAAGAAACAAGAAAGGCCATTTTGAAGAAAATCTGATCCCAGATAAGATTCAACACTAAAATCATACACATTTACAGAAACAAATATTTACCTGAAGAATGGAGCAGCCAAAAAAGATTGTGAGCGATAATGGAACTCCAGCAAAGCTCGTTGTCACCTATATATAGAGAAGGGGTGGGTGGATGAGTGGCTTACTGTGTGTAGTGTGTGAGTTGGTGGAGTTTGAATATTTAACCGGCTTTCTTGACTCCACACTCAAACAATCGTCACTTTTTTTATACTCCTTCAAAATATTGATATAATGCTAATCTAATTATAGATATTATGATAAAGATTGGATCTTTGTTTCAAATGATTAGAGGCCAATCTCATTTGGGAATTGGGACTTTAGTATTCCGAAATGGGATTTTTTTTTCTTATTTATATGAATATCATATTTATTTGCAGGCAATCACAGGTGGGTTCCATAACAATTAATAGCTGTATATTTAGATAAATAAGTTTTTATAAAAGCATCTTTGATGGAGATATGGTTGAGAGCTTGAGGTTAATATTAGGGGCATGAGGTGTACAAGAATTATATTTATAAACAACGATGCATAGTTTTTAATTATACTTTTTATTTATTATCTATCTTACTACTATATCTTATTCCAATTGCTTGCCAATATACATAACTTAGACTTGTAGTTATATTATACTCCATCTGTCCCTGATTAATTGTCACTCTTTGACCGGGCACGAGTTTTAAAAATGTAAAGAAAGTTGGTTGAAACCCACTTTTTATATTGGTTTTATAATAAAATGTGAGTGAAGTGAGTTAGTGGAATGTGAGACCTACTTACCATTTATGGTAAAAAAGAAGTGTGACAATTATTGAGGGACGGACCGAAATGGAAAAGAGTGACAATTAATCAGGGACGGATGGAGTATGAAATTAGGGGTGCGTTAAAATGACAACACCTCTTAAAGTGACACTATGACAACACGTAGCCTGCAATACTATAAACGCTATACTGCAATAGTATAAACGCTACACTGCAATCTATAGATTGCAGTCTAGCGTATTGGATATTGCAGTCCAATGTATTAGATATTGCCGGCGTGGTAAACTTCAATATTATTGTGGTAAGACTGCAATATTCAATGAATAACACTGCAATATGGTAATTTAAAATTAGAGATTTCCTATTTTATCTCTCCGCGTTTTAATTGATTCAGCAAATCCTGCCACATGGCAGCTTGACAAACACACAATTTTCAGATTCAATGGCCTAAAATGGTGTAGTGTCACAATAAAGAGTGTTTTCATCTTAATACATCCATATGAAATTATATACTACTATGTCACAATCCAAATCATGGCATATTAGTATGTATAGAAAGAGTCCTAATTACCATAACTAAGCATGAGTCATATTAAATGTAAAGTTTAAATATATGAAAAATATTATAATATTTATAAACTAAAAGTTACAATTAATATGTGATTTGGATGAGTGGATAAAAAGGCATGGTTTGCTTTGCTCAATTACTTTTATACTCTCTGTTTTATAAAAGTAAATTTTTTTAAAACAGGTGAGTTTTAATATAAAATTAATAAAATAAGAAAGATAAAAGAAAAGTGTGTTAATAGAAAATAGATTCCATTTTATTAAAATAAATAATTACAATAAAGATATTATTTTAAAATGGTAAATAAAAAATAATTTTTATTTTGAATAGACAGATTCAATATTAAACTCTTGCGATTTGATATGGGAATGATATGGGAAAAGTCAGTGGATATGTGTGCCTCGAAAAGGTTTGCATAGTTTTTGTCTACTTGCATTTACTTAATTAAATTTAATAACGCCTAGCTTATTTGACCTAATCAATTATTTAATGTATCATGCCACCTCTACCGCATTCATATGACTTTTTGAGTGATTAAATATTTTTTTTTTCTTTTTTGTAATTACTCCCAATGGTCCATATCAAACTAAATATTTATGTGTGATACATTCATAGATAATTAACCAAGGCATTAAACTAAACATCAAATGGTTATAATTACTACAGCTTTTTAGTCATTAAAATATAAACAAAACTTACAATAAGATTGAAATTCAATTCCCTCTTAATCTCATATTGGCAAAAATATGATGGAAGTGCTCTTTTTTAACTGCATTAAGAATAACATTAATTTGATGTGCAATATTAATATATACATGACAGAAGTTAAAAATTATTTTTGTTGATAATACAGACACAAAGTTTAATGCGTTGAAGAGGATAATTGCTCAATACTCCTAAATCAGTATAAAATAATACACACGTTTTAAAAAATAAAATTATTGTACATGCATGGTAAATAATTTCATTAACAAATCACTAATTGTCTTCAACCAAAGTCCACTATGTTATGTTATGCTATGCAGTTAATGGGCATTAATTATAACATGTGCTCATTTAAAATGATATAGCGTAATAAAAATACAAAGGAAATAAAGAACAATTATATAGAATACAGTATATCTTTCGAGGGTGTTCAATTTGCATGATTGCATTCGAGATTAAATTTGGAGTGTTTTTGGTTCATGAGATTCAATCTCACGATTCAATCCTAGATGGATAATCATTGGATAATTAGTCATAGCTAACCCCTATGACTAAAATAATCTCACAATTCAATCCTAGATTGTATCTTGGTATTATTTTATCTTAAAAACCGAACACCACCTTGAAAGATTAAGCTACGAATCAATTAACCATTAATCAGCCCATCTTAATACGGCAGAATACAGACTGTCACGATGCGAGATTGGATCAATCAATTTACTACTACAAACAGAGCTTAGTAATCATCGATCCAATAAAAAAATATAAAGAAACCGATCGAATATAGACACGTGATTTTAAATCATACCAACCCAACTTTATATTATGATTATTATCCTTAAATTGTAGGAGTAGTACTAGTACAAATAAATAGGAAAATACAACCATGGAAAATATACTTTATAATATTACAAACACATTATATGTTCATATAGTATCGATCGAAAAAAATGATTTTGTTAGCCTTAAAAAATTAGTACTAGTATGATGATTCCGCGAATTTTTGATGATGATAAATGCTCGTAAAAATAAATTACGACACAGAGAATTTTACGTGGTTCGATTTACAGAGGTAAATCTACGTCCACGGGGAGAAATGGGGGCAGGTTTGTATTGCTTGATCTGCGAATTACAGCTTACAACACAGACTTGCTATATGATTATTTCTCTAGAGAGATTCTAACCCCTTTCTACCAGATCTAAGTTCTATTTATACATTGAACTAAGATCGTGGCTTACATCATCACTCTAGGTCGTGGAGGTCGTGTAGGTCATGGCCTAAGATCGTGGCCTGAGTTGACGCCACGTGGTAGTGGGTGTGTTGGAAGTTGTGGAAATCCTGCATGGGTCCACTAACTCCTTGTTCGGTCGAAAACTGAGACCGAACTGCTTTGGTTGCCGATCTGAGAGTAGAGCTTGATGCCGACCTATGAGCAGAGCTTGATTGGTTGGCTTTTACCGAGCTGTAGGCTGAGGCCGAACTCTTTGGTAATGCCGAACTCCTCCGAACTCTTTGGTAATGCCGAACTTATACTCTTCCTTGGGCTTTGGGCTGATGGGCCGTCACTGCTGTTGGGTTTGTTTAGTTCGTACCCCATCACTACCCCCCCCGAAAGACGAAGTGAATCACTTCGGCGAAGCGAGTCACTTCGGTATTCTGGATAAAAGTACGGGGGAGGCTGACGTCAGGGGACATGCCTTGCATGTGACTGCATTAAATGCGACAGTAAAATCCGGCCGTTGAATCCTGAAAAGGTGGGATTCGAAACGGTGCGACGATTTTGAAATCTTCGCCGAATCTGATAAATATGCTCTTTCCTCCTCATTTGAACACCTTTGCTGTTGCGTCTTCTATACTCTCTCTTTCTCGAGAAATTTTCTTCCGCTTTCAAGAGCTTCTTCAGACTTTCTTCACTTTCAAAAAGTAAGAAAAATGTCTTCTTCTTCTTCTTCGGTGTCGGGTAGCGGTAGGAAAGGGGATAAGGGGTCTTCTAGCCGGAAAGAATCCGGGGAGAAGACCGTAGAGTATTTTCACAGTATCTTGAGTAAGGATACTGTGATATCCCTTCACGAGAAATATTTTTTACCTGGGGGGAAGGCGGTGGTTCCCGACGATGATCATAGGGCTAACGACCCGCCGGAGGGTTATGCCACCGTTTACGAAGCCTGCTTAGAATGCGGGCTTCGTTTTCCTCTTCCCCCACCTTTTGTAGAGCTTCTTGATTTTTTTCAACTCCCTTTAGGTCAGGTGACTCCGAACTCTTGGAGGCACTTATCGGCTTTTGCTGCCGAACTGCGTAGGCTAGATAAGGATCTGTCTCTGAGGGCAATCCTTAATTTTTTCCAGTTTAAAAGGAAGGGATCTTGGTTCTACTTGATCCCCTTACAGCCTTTTAGGGCCTTCTGCCGAACCAAGTGGCCGAAATGGCAAAACCGTTTCTTTTTTTATAATAGGACTTCGGCTCCGGGCTTTCCTTGGAGAAGGCCGAAGTCCGTGATTCCCCATCCTCGGTTAGAACCGTTGGCCGAGCTCGAGGGCGAGCTCAATAAGATTCCTATGATTAGGAAACAGTATTCGGAAACTGAGCTCGTCAAGGGCGACCTCGTGTTCAATATCTCGTCTTCGGACGAAGAGGCCGAGGGTGAGGATTTCTCTTTATCTTTATGCTCTACTGCTTTAACGAAGAAAACTAACCTTGTTTTCTTGCTTTTTGGCAGTGTTCATGCTGAATAAGGCTATCCGAAAGTCCTCCGAGCTTGAGGAGCCGGAGAAAGAGAAGGCTACCAGCTCGGCGCCTGATGCCGAGAAGAATCCGAAGAGGCAAAAGACCTCTTCGGGTCCAAAGAAGCCGGAGTCGACTTCGGCAAGTAGGAAGGGGAGGACCCAGAAGCCCCCGAGAGCGCCAGAGAAAGATGTGGTCTTGGCGCCTCCTTCGGAGCATATCTGTGAGCCATTTTTATGGCCCACGGACTTCGCCGAGGTGAATTGTCTTCTTGATTCTTTGGCTTGGCTTCTGTCCTGTATTTTTGGTGCCCTCTGTTGACTTTTTTCCTTGTCCATTTTCAGAGGAACGATATGCTCTCCAAGCTCGTCGCCGTCGAACTCTCCAAAGCGTCCAACGACTATGCTGAGATGCAGAGGAAATTGGCGGCTGCTTGTCACCGGGCCGAGCAGGCCGAGGCAAACTTTGAGAAAGCCAGAGCTGCTAGGATTTCGGCCCAGGATGAAGCTCAGTTTGCCAAAAACCAGCTCGTCATCCAGCGAGAGCAGACGAAACGGAGTGATGCTGCCGCCGTGGTTGCCCAGGGGGAGGCTCTCCGTGTTTACACGGAGAAACTCTTTTTGAGTAGCCAGTTCTCGGCTTTTGTCGGTAGTCTGGTAAGGCTAATTGCCGATAAGGGCGAGCAGGGGGCCGACGTCGTACTGCCTCTGTACAGCCGAGAGATAGCAGCTCGGCTTCAGAATCTGCCGCTCCTTGAGGAGCTCGCTTCATCTTCGGTCCTGCTTTCTGCAGACCGAGTCCGGAGTTGTCGAGCTGATCGGGACGAGAACCTGGAGGCTATCTTTGCCTCCGTGGGACCCGTTTCACCCGCTTCGACTTACAACGGAGAGGGTGAGGCCGAGCCGCTGGAGCGGGAGGCCGAAGTCGAGCGAGCCGGGCATCCGGAGAAGGAAGCCGATCAGGAGACGCAGCAGATCGGCTACGGTGGCGCCGAGCAGGCTGGGGAGAGCAAGGAGGCAGAGGCTGAAGCTGAAGCAGAGAAGGAAGCTGAACCTCACCGAGAAGGTGGAGACGAAGCTAGCGAAGTATGATTTCGTCTCCCTTCTCTTAGTTTAGTTTCTTCCTTTATGTAAAATGGCCTTGAAGCCCTCCTTGTATAGAAAAATTTTTTTTTTTTCTTATGAATGAAAAAATTCTTCTTTCTGCTCTTGTGTCTTCGTATAGCCTTTCGTACTCTCTTACTCCTGTTGTGGTTTACTACCTGCTCGGTAAGCTGAAAGACCGAACTGACGTAGCTGCTTTGTATTCTTAACTCTCAAGGAGCTGGAGGTACTTCACTGGAAGCGGCTGTACTCTTCGGCTTTAGACGAAGCTGAGAAAAGAGCTATAGCCGATCAGACGAAGAATGACGAGCTTCTGGCTCGTTTAGTGAAGCTGGATGCCGATAATAAGGACTTAGAGTCCGATAAGAATGATCTGGAGGCCGAGCTGAATACGACCATTGCTGAGAGGACTGCGTACGAGGATTACATCCGTGTGCGCGGGGGAATGACCATATCAGATGTTCAGAGTCGAGTTGACGAACTGTGGGAGGAATATAATGTACTCCGGAGGAACAATGCGCTGGAGAGCTCGGCTTGCCAACAAGTCGTGACATCATTGCGGCGCTGGGCTTCTCGGTACAACATTGTTCTTTCTCGGCGCCCCTCCATAGAAAGATTCCTTCGGCATATCGTGCCAACAGATGCTCGCACTCCAGATCAAACCTTTGATTCACTTGCTCAAAACCGTACTCCAAGTCAGCAACGAACTCTGGAACAGCCGGAAACGTCAAGACGAGAACAGGCTGAAGTTCGTAGAGGAGCTGTGATTATGAGTGAGCAAGATCAACAAATGCTTCGTGAAGAGACTCTTCGCCGCCGAGGTGCTAGGGCTTCCCGGGCTCAGAGAAGAGGTGGCAGGTCGATTAGAGCATCTCGTCGACCTGCTTATTCTGCGGCTGCCTGGAACGCCCGAACTCAGCTTCACGAGGATTTTGTGAATAGATGGCTCAACTTTAGCAACCCTGGACAGTAGAATAGTCCTTTGTAATAGCGTAACGCCATCTTGTAGGGTAGCGGAGTTGTGTGCCGAACAAGATTTGAAAATGAAATTTTGTTTTTGTTTTCGCTTCTAACACTGTGTATTTACAGCTTGGCGAAAAAATTTCATCGTACTTGTCCTCGGTCTTATGAAGTAAACTTCTTTGACCGGACTTGTCTTTGGTCTGATGAAATAAACATCTTTGACCGGACTCGTCTTTGGTCTGATGAAATAAACATCTTTGACCGGACTCGTCTTTGGTCTGATGAAATAAACATCTTTGACCGGACTCGTCTTTGGTCTGATGAAATAAACATCTTTGACCGGACTCGTCTTTGGTCTGATGAAATAAACATCTTTGACCGGACTCGTCTTTGGTCTGATGAAATAAACATCTTCGACCGGACTCGTCTTTGGTCTGATGAAATAAACATCTTTGACCGGACTCGTCTTTGGTCTGATGAAATAAACATCTTTGACCGGACTCGTCTTTGGTCTGATGAAATAAACATCTTTTGACCGGACTCGTCTTTGGTCTGTGTTCTAATTTGGCGATTTTTGTCGCCGGGATCGAACCTTCCCTTGTCCTAATTCGGCGAGTTTTATCGCGTGGATCGGACTTTCCCAGTTAACCGAAGTGGTCTTATGCAGTAAACCTCTTTGACTAGACATGGTCGTCCTCGGTCTTATGAGGTAAACTGCTTTGACCGAACTTGGTCGTCCTAATTCGGCGAGTTTTATCGCGTGGATTGGACTTTCCCTTGTCCTAATTCAGGCAAGTTTTATCGCGAGAATCGGACTTTTGTTGCAGTTCGTTTCAGACGAAGTGCTTGATTCTTAAGCAGAATTGTGGTCTTGTATCCTCTTTAGAAGCTTTGACACACAATCGTTGGCTTGTATGTTCTAAAAAGGGGATCAGCCTTTGAAGAACGAGATACCTCAGTTTTATTTGTAAGAGACGACACTCACATAGACAGACACAACGCACGTAGAGACGAGAACAAGTAAAAAACAAAGAAAACACATAAGACTGACTGACCGGACTGTCTCTTACAAATGGAACTTTTTGAGGTTGGAAACGTACCATGTTCGGGGTACTTGTGCTCCTGACGTGAGTCAATTTGCAAGACCCTTTGCCGAGGACTTCTGACACCCGATGTGGACCTTCCCATGTGGGTTCGAGTTCGCCCAGCTTTTCTGCTCGGCTTACTTCGTTGTTTCTCAAGACGAGATCTCCCACTTGAAATTGCAGCTTCTTCACCCTTTGGTTGTAATACCGGGCTACTTGCTCCTTGTACTTGGCTGCTTTTAGGCAGGCCAATTCTCTTCTTTCTTCGGCAAGATCTAGTTCGGCTCTCAGTCCGTCACCATTCATTTCTGAGGAGAAATTGAGTTCGGGGACTGGATATGCCGATCTCAACCGAATCACGGCTTCAGTGCCGTACACCATCGAGTTCGGCTCCGGTGTGACTTCGGTCATTTCGCCGGCCTCTGATTCCGGCTGCTGTGATTGCTATGCTTGATGGTGCCGAACTGATTGCTCGGCACTTTTAAGCGCAATCTGCGAACACACTTGCTCTTTTTCGATCACCTCGGATGACCGCTATCTCTCCTTTAGTGGAGAAGGTGTTCGGCGAGGATGCCTCTGATCGCTATGACCGGGCTTCTTTTTGTCTTCTCTAGATGAGCTGTCTAAAGACCGTTTTCGACGGTCTGCCTCATCGGCACGAGAAAACTTGTCCGCAATGTCCCACATCTCTTGAGCTGTTTGCGGACCGCACTCCACGAGCTTTCTGTAGAGAGCTCCGGGCAGGATTCCATTTTGGAATGCCGAAATGACAAGTAGATCATTGAGATTATCTACCTGTAGGCATTCCTTATGGAATCTCGTCAGGAAGTCGCTGATCTTTTCGTCGCGACCTTGACGTATAGAAAGCAGCTGAGCCGAAGTATTTCGGGCTTCCGCTTTCTGAAAGAACCTCCTGTGGAAAGCATCCATCAGATCTCGGTAGGATCTAATGCTGCCTTGAGGAAGGCTGTCGAACCACCTTCTGGCGTTCCCGATGAGCAGCTCGGGGAACAGCTTGCACATATGGACCTCATTGAGACCTTGGTTCGCCATATTATACTGATAGCGTCCCAGGAAGTCATGAGGATCCACGAGTCCGTCATAGGTTATCGACGGAGTTCGGTAGTTCTGTGGAAGGGGAGTTCGGGTAATATCGTCCGAGAACGGAGTCCTCAATGCTCCGTACATGGCGAACCCGACATTTCTTCGGTATGGAGGAGATGGAGTTCTCCTGTGATTCCGGTACCGAGGATTCTTTCTTCTGGAAGACATGACACTACTGCGGTAGTGACTGTCTCGTATGGAGGGAGAGGGAGAATCCGCCGTTTTTGTCCCCGGCTGCTTTTGGCTTTTTTGCAGGAAGGTTAAGAATTCCTCCTGCTTTTCCGCCAAAAACAGCTTGACAGCCTCGTTCAAATCGGGCTGCTGGGAAGACTCGGTGTGACGGCTTTTGGAGCGGCTTGTTCCTCCACCATGAGAACTGGTGGTGGATTTATCCCTAGGCTGTTTTCCCGACCTATGGGATGGATTGGCTTCCTCCTGGTTCTCACGGGCAGGAATACGGGTACTCTGCGATCTGGTATGCATTTTTTGGGTTGAAAAAATGGTCAAAAATTCGCTTTATCACAAATTTGGTTCTCTGTTTCCCACAGACGGCGCCAGTGATGATTCCGCGAATTTTTGATGATGATAAATGCTCGTAAAAATAAATTACGACACAGAGAATTTTACGTGGTTCGATTTACAGAGGTAAATCTACGTCCACGGGGAGAAATGGGGGCAGGTTTGTATTGCTTGATCTGCGAATTACAGCTTACAACACAGACTTGCTATATGATTATTTCTCTAGAGAGATTCTAACCCCTTTCTACCAGATCTAAGTTCTATTTATACATTGAACTAAGATCGTGGCTTACATCATCACTCTAGGTCGTGGAGGTCGTGTAGGTCATGGCCTAAGATCGTGGCCTGAGTTGACGCCACGTGGTAGTGGGTGTGTTGGAAGTTGTGGAAATCCTGCATGGGTCCACTAACTCCTTGTTCGGTCGAAAACTGAGACCGAACTGCTTTGGTTGCCGATCTGAGAGTAGAGCTTGATGCCGACCTATGAGCAGAGCTTGATTGGTTGGCTTTTACCGAGCTGTAGGCTGAGGCCGAACTCTTTGGTAATGCCGAACTCCTCCGAACTCTTTGGTAATGCCGAACTTATACTCTTCCTTGGGCTTTGGGCTGATGGGCCGTCACTGCTGTTGGGTTTGTTTAGTTCGTACCCCATCATAGTACATTATTACTATGATTATTTATTGCTATTTTAGAAAGTACAGTACGATTGATGAAAGAAAATATTCATGAAATTATATCCATCATTATTTATTTGCTATGTCGAAAGAAAAGGAAATTGTTGAATGTGATTCTTCGACTATTTTTATTATTGCCTATTTCATGTCATATAAACAATTATTCATCGTATTTCATAATTCGTGTCATATAGTAACAGGGAGTAATAAAATAGATATAACTAAAGACTGGAATATTTATAAAATCGCCAATCCTGATCTAATTCCTCTATGTTGATATAAATATCTGAATGGCTACTAAACAATTACTGAATTAAACTGAGAATTTACAATTCAAAAAACAACTACAATAGTTAAATCATGCAACATTGACCAACCAAAAGAATGTTACTATAAATCATCATCCAGCACAACTATTCATCTATTTGTATGAATCTAACAATATGTATGAAAAATATAATTTCTCGTCACAATAAATTTGTACACAAGGATGGATCAAACATCATATCATTTTCTCAAATTTGTCAAGCCTTTTCACCCTCTGCATAGATGTGATGAGCAGAGTGAGGAAAACACCTACATTTCAAAGAATCATACATAAACAGATGAACTCATTGAGCAAAACAGAGGTTTCATGGCTCTTGAGAGCTCACCTGCAACGACGAAAGATCCATTTGCTATGGCTTCACTGCCTTGATTGACGAACGCGACGCCAAGATTCAAGAAGGTGCCTCCACAGACTGTGTACATAGTTGCCATTTGCAGTATGGTTGCTTTCCGAGCTGCTCTCTCCGACTGCAAAGGTTCACTAGTCGTGTCAAAACACAAAAACGAGCCCAAGTTGGTTCCCTACACAAAGAGGGAGAGAGATAATAACCTCCAGTACTCGGACTCTGAGCTTCAAATCTCCGGATTCAAGCTGTTTCACGATGTCTTCTATGCGTTGGATCCGGTAAGGCATGGAGATCGTCGTTGATCTTGCCTGGACCAGTACAAAAGTTGAAATTTTGGAAAAGAAATCAGAGTGTTTTGACTATTTTCCTTTAGAAATGAGACATGAAGGAAGTTTCATACATCATCAGCTTGTTTCCTTATTTCTTGAACGAGCTGTGGTCCAGTTGGGCGTTGCTGTCTCAAGTCTAGGAGCTCCTGCACAAGTTATACATACCGTATGAATGATCTTGACGCGTTTTTTTACATAGTTGAGGAGATCAGCAGAAGTAACGAACCTGAGCGTATGGTGCAGCAATCTTTGGGAAGGAAAATTCCGGATTCAGAGTGTATCCAATGCCTGCAGCAGAATGAATCTCTGTTAACCAAGCAAAATGTTCAAGAAATCAAGAAGCTCATGCTCAAACTTTGAAGTTCTTGCAACTTCAAGATAATTAGTCGTTTATCTGAATAAAAGCTCTGGATAGTCGTGGTTAGCTTGTTACAAGCCAGTTTTCGCCTTTTTCTTCCTATTCAAGAACACAAGCACTTACCTTCGAGTGTTGAAAATGCCCTCAGCACGAATGTGAAGGTGGAGGGAAACCGGAAGGGCTGGTCCGTTGCTATTGCAAATAGATCCTGCAAAAGAGAAACAAGAATCTTGAGCCTACTGCTCCCCCGTTGCTCGAGTTATCTGTCAATTTTTGCTATAAAAGTAGACATCATGCTAAAATTGGCCAAATTTCTCTGTGTATGTAGCAATTATTGGTAAAAGAAAGAAGAAGAATACTTTTTTTCAAGTGATGGATTAGGGACAAAAAACATACCTCACCAATTGCAGACAGAGTTTGCTGCTGATCTGGTCTTTGATTCAACAAATTATCCAAGAAGAACTGTACTGTTTTCCTGACCTAAACCCAAATATTGTTTTCATAAACAGAAACGCCAACGTACTCGATTTTCCTATTTGACATAAATCAACTACTTGCTTTAAATAGCATACCGAGGTCATGTCTCCAGTGGGCTGAAGTGCACCAAGATCTATGAGACCTTGCATCACCTGCACGGACATGTTACACAAAAATCCCATTTTACACGACAGTAGGTAAATGGTCTAGCAAGAAAAGAACCTTTTTTGCATCCTTCTCATAAACGGAATAGAAAAGATCCAACAGCCGCTCCCTTGTGAAGCTCTTGATCTCTCCCATCATGCCAAAGTCATAGTATATGAGGGCTTCATCGACATCAATGGCAAGATTTCCCGGGTGCGGATCAGCATGAAAGAAACCAGTCTTTAGTATCTGAAATGGTTGCCACAATGCAGGCAGTTATGCAGAGAGTTGAAAAGGAAAAAAAAAGGGAAAATTTGAAAATTGGCAGCAAGAGGATTACTTGAATCAAGTAGGCTTCAATAGCACGTGAAGAAATTCTAGATCGACTGTAACCGCGCCCGTCTATCAGATCCACCTGATTTATCTTAATTCCTGATTGAAATGATGAAATTTCAACACAAATACATGAGATTGAGGTGACATGGATTTTTAAAGGGATGTATGAATGTAAAATGAGAGTAATATACCAGGAACATACTCCAATGTCAGCACTTTCATTGCTGTATAATCCCAGTACACCATCTGGAAAGATCAAGAACGATATCCTCAATGAACAACATAACGAACATTGAGACACATTTCAGGAAAAAAGATTGGTTTTTTCGGGGCAATGGACCAAAAATGACTAAAAATGGCAATGAAATATGAATTGATTGTATGAATAATATTGTTTCGGGGCAAAGCTATGAAAGGAGGAAACATACAGGAACTCGGACCCACTTTATATTTCTAAAGTCGCGACGAAATCTATCAGCATTCTTTCCTTCATTAACATAATCGATTTCCTCATACAAGATCCTGAAATTACAGAGAGTCAATGAATGAAACATGCCACATTTGGTAGTAAACTTACAGTACGTTTTTTTGTGTAGCTTACTTTGCACATTCTTCGTATATTCCGACCCAATCCCTTGTCGGACCACCAAGAGTTTCACTCTTTTGGAAGTACTCAGCAATTAGCTTTAGATTTTCTGAAGAACGAGAGTATTACAGATCATGACATAAAGCAGTAGCAAAGCTACTTTATCTGAAATTATTGAGTAGCTAGCACTCACTAAGATCAATATCGAAGAGCTTCTTTAGTCCCGGTCTTTGGACTTTTACCACCACCGTCTCTCCGTTATGCAAGATAGCTCTGTGCACCTATCAAGATTTCCAAAAGACAATGAGCACGACATGTGAAAATGTGTAATATTTTGAAATTTTCTTGATTTTGTAGTTTTTTATTGGCACTGTGTGAACAGAAATTCCCTTCAACCCTATTCGTTGCCACCAAACTGCTTCATTTCACTTCTACTGTAGACATAAATCGAGAGAAGAGAGAAAAAGGTAAAGCAAACACCTGACCAAGGCTAGCAGCAGCTATCGGGAGGTCTTCAAACTCCTTGTATAACATATAAAGAGGAGCACCCAATTCCTTTTCTATGAAGCTCTTTGCTTTGCTTGGTGAAAATGCCGGTACTCTATCCTGAATCACGAGCCAAATAAATTTGATATGCTCAATCGTGAGGAGAGATATGAACTTGTAAATGGTACCTGCAGCTTAGCAAGCTCATCAACAAATTCTTTTGGAAACAGATCAGATCGCGTTGAGGATAATTGGCCAAGCTTGATGAAAGTGGGGCCAAGTTGCAGCACACATTCCCTTAACCACGAGGCAGTTTTTCGTCTCCTCTCCACCTGTGCGTATACATATATGCATCATGAATCCAATGTGATTACTAGAAAATGATGATGTTATATGTTAACCAATCAACCAACTCCACCTGCTTATCCTCGGAGAAGCCTCCAATGTAAGTCCACTTGGCATTGTCCAAGTAAACACGTGCACGAAGGGAAAGAACAAAGGACCACACATCTATACTCCTCTGGACAGAGTTATAGTTCTCATTTGCCCAACTGAAGCCTTCATCCGAAGGCAAAACTTTCAGCCCTTCAATAGGCGGAAGCACGCTGGTTCTTGATGTTTTTGGGGGACTCTTCACGATCTTCCCACCATTAACATTCCTCGTAGAGCCATTGACACCCTGTGATGGACTAACGGACACTGATTTTGCCTTCATGACCTCAGTCGTTGGCACCATTTTAGTTGCTCGCCCGTTTGTACCAACTTTTGTGGATAACTCTGTCTGCTGCATAGCAACCTGCAACCTACAGAGCTTTCGGGTTTTGACAAGGGCGTATACATCTTTGTCAAATCTTGAGAGGTCATGGTTTGATATGTTTCCTGAGAAACTAATATCTTCTCCTAATCTTCCTTGATTTGTTCGGCAAACACAGCTAAAGGAAGCTAGAATTGCAGCCATTTAGGGTTAATGCCTAAAACAAAGCAAATATTTGATCAATCACTCAAACAAAGTAACCACAAACAATATTTAGTCTAAAATGTCTAAAACAGAATATACTAAGCAAAGAAGTGCTTCAAGTTGCAACACAAAATGCCCTGATCACAACCAAGGCAAAGCAAAACAGTCCCAAATTATCTTCATGTGATACACAATCAACATTTGATTATCATGAGAGCAAGAACTCTACAAATACAGTATAACATGTGTAAACTATAGTAAATGATAAAAACAATTACTACAGCTCAAAGGGCGTCTAAATTCATCACTGAATCAAGCAAAAATACCCAATTCTAATCAAAGCCATCATTAAAAATCCAACCTTTTTCAGCATAAACCAATAAAGGGAAGAAATTACAGCTCGCAGCTCAAAATTCTTGAAAGAAAGAAAAATGAAGGGATCACGCAATCTCCAGAACTTTGCACTACGTTTTGCTTTAAAAGAGCAACCACTACTAAAACGTTGGACTCATATTGCGTTTGTGGGCTCTTCATTGGTCTGAATTGCATCTGACGTGTTGTGTTTTACTCCTCTTACTGAAAATCCAAATCATGATTGATGCATAGATTCTTTACGTTATTAAGTCTTGAAAATACCCAATTCTTAATTTTTTTCGTCAGTATTTCTGTCACTCAATTCTTGATTTTGGTTGGACCAGCATTTTTGGTGAATAGCGACTTTTACGGCATCAATAACCCCGCCCAGTTTCAGGCCCCAAGTCCCCTCCACGTCATCATTCCTCTACAGTTGCAGCCCATGCCCCAACTGCTCTAACCCTGCAGGCCACAACTCGGGCCGCAACTAATAAATGACACTATTCAGAACTTCAACATATTTAACTCGTAAATGCAGTTCGTTGAACAATGGAAACCGGGAAAATGCATTGTTCATTAGAAATCAACATTACATTTCCTAGACGAAGCAAATTAAAAATACTAGAAACCCGGGCCACAACTACTACTTCTTCATTTGGGCGCGAAGGTAGGCGATCATCTCACGATGCAATACGAGATCGAACTCCGACATCGTCGAGGTATCCCTCGATGTCAACTCCGTCGGCTGGCTCATCCACCATGTAATACTCATCTCCGACAAAGAGTCGGACATCTTATCCAGAGACGGATTGATCGGCGGTGGCACCATGGCAGAGTTGCTCGCAGTTGCCTTCCCCTTTGCTTTCCTCTTTGCCGCCTTTGTTCCCATCGGGCGGCTCTGAATGCTAGGAGAGGAGCCGAAGACGTCGTCGTCCGTCACGTTGAGGTCGATCGCCGCACCTCCTTCGCTCGAAGAGTAGTTTCCGGAGGCGGAAACTTTGGTTCTCTTCGCCGCCCCAGTTGCCGTCGGCTCGGCACCACTGGTGTACTTCGGGCTCTTCTCGACGAGCTTCCAAACGTCGAAGTACTTGAAGGCCTTCTTCCCGTCAGCGAAGAACGCCTCCTTCGACTTCTCGACGAGGTCCGCCTCGCTGTGCCCGCTCGGCCACATCCGGACTACGTTGGCCCACTTTCCATTCCACTTGCTCATATCCGCTTGGACCCAACCCCAATGCTTGCGCAGCTTCACGTAGCTACACTCGATCGACTCTTTAGGACGCCCAACGTTATACCTCTCAGCAATCCGCTCCCAAAAAACCTTGTCGAAAACGTTGTATCGTATATCGTATCGAAAATATCGATATGAAAGAATTTCATATCGTTATCGTATCGAAAGTTTCGATATATCGAATTTCGATATATCGAACTTTCGATATATAGAACTTTCGATATGGATAATATCAATATCGTTATCGTATCGATATTTCGATATATCGTACCAAAATTCGATATATCGATATATCAAATTTCGGTACGATATATCGAAATATCGATATCGTATTGAATACCTGTATATCGAAAATTATAATTTCAAAACTTAAAATTCACACAAAAAATAATAAAACTTCAACAAAATAAAATTAATAGTGTTCTTATCTCTATAATCAAAATACAACACAACCAAGTACAATTAAATGGATTTATATATATTTATAATTTTAAATTTTAGTATGTATTGAATTTCAATATGTTTCGATATATACGATATATATCGTATATTTGATATAAAACGATATATCGATATATATCGTATATTCGATATAAAACGATATATCGCGATATAAGGAAATTCATATTGTTATCGTATAAAAAACTTACGATACGGTATCGTATCGTATCGAAAATTTGATAATTTTTCGATATTTTTCAATACGATACGAGCGATATATCATATTTTCAATATTTTTCCCCAGCCCTAGATAGGGTCCTCGGCGACGTCGATGTAGTTCATCGCAAGCCACATTGTCTCTTGCGGACTGTACTTCTTCGGCCCATCCTCCTCGCCGACCTTGCCCTTGGCCCGCCCTTGAGCGGGCTCCATCTCACTGATCTCGAACTCTTCGGTGTTGACCGGCGATGTTACGTCGACGTTGCTATCGACTCCCGGACTAGGCGTCGGCTGCGATGGTGGCGACGCCGGCATGTACCAATTGTTTGAGTTAACGAACTCGTCCATCTGACGTTCATCGCTGTTGAACCACTACATTTACGACGAAACAAATGGTATAATAGAGGATTGAAATGGATAATACACGTAAGAATGATGGACGATAGTCTCGTATTTATAGACACAAAATCGAAAAAAAAAATGGGGACTTCGGCCCGGCCCGAAGATCATGCAGCGCTAGGCCGGGACTCGCGGGATGCGGCCCGTGACGCGTTAACGTCAGCTAGGCCGGGCCGTGGGACCGTCACCGAGCCGCAAATGCGGCCCCGGGGCCGGCCTGGGCCGTGACTCGCCTCCATCCAACGCTTGGGATGGGCCGGGACTCGCGATTTGCTGCCCTGCCCGACGCGTTATTGATGCTCTTATGAATTAATTTTAGTCGTTTTATACTATTCTCGACTATAATTCACATTGCTCTATTTCTTGTATTAAAATCAATGTAATAATAGTATAAAAAATTTATACAAATTGTATAGCATCATATAAAATTATTAAAATTCTCATAAATATAAGTGTATGTTTCTCCTTCCATCAATAAATTGAGTCCTTCATTGTTGCTGAGTGCACTTTTTACATTTATTTATATTAATGAGAAATATAAACTTTCTCCGGTTTTCATTAAATATCTCATATTTGACTAGTGCGATTTTAAGAAGTTATTTAACTTTACGAAATAGTTAGTGGTAAAAGTTTATGAAATATTAGTCATACTTTAGATTTATAATAATTGTGAGTAATGAGTTAGTAGAATACGAGATTCCCTTACCATAAATAATAAAAATGAAACAAAATATTTATTAGAGACCATCTAAATAAGGAAATACGATGCATTTAATTGAGATCTATATTTAAAACTCCATCCGTCTATCTGTAGTAGATGCGTTATGATGAGAGAATAAAGTAAGAGAGAGTAAGTAAGAGCGAAGAAAAGTTGTAACTTTTTGTAAAAAAGAAAACGACTCAGCTACAGTTGAACAATCCAAAAAAAATACGACTCAACTACAAAGGGACGGAGGGAGTACTTACTGTATAGTACTAGTTATAGTTGACCCAATTTTGGATTTCAAAGAGCTCTTATAAAAAAAACTAAGACCAAAAGTGGCCCATGTATCAATAAAGATCAGACCAAAAAATCATTCAGGCAGCCCAAATGAAAAGAACATAATAAAACCTAAGACACTCATAAGAGCATCTCCAACTATTGGGGACGGGCCGCGATGAGCGAGTCCTGGCCCGGGCCATACGTTAAACGGAGGAGATTTGTGGCCTTGGACGGTCCCGGTGCCGCAGTTGCATCCCGAGGCCGCTCCCGGGGTCCGGCCCGGCACAGGGTTAAGCGAGACAGGACGTGACGCTATGCGGTCCGCCCCGGCGTTATATGGGGTTCGGGCCTGACCGGAATTTTTTATTTTTTATTTTTTTTAATTCGAAAATTTATCTATAAATACCCCTCCATCAATTTTCATTTTTATTCAACTTCATTTCTCTTCCTCTCACACTATAAAATTCGAAAAATGTCTCATCGTCGTGAAGGTCAACGAGCAATCGAAGCTCAAATGGCCTGAATGTTAGAGACGGCGATGCCCGCAATCCAAGAAGAAATCAACTACGAGGTGGAACGCTACCAAGCTGCTATGTTTAATAGTTGTGAAATAGGTTGGAGTTGTGAATAGTGCAATTTAATAGTTGTGGTCCGGGTTGGGGCCTGCAGGGTTAGAGGAGTTGTGGCCTGGGACTCAAGTTTAGGGGAATGATGACGTGGAGGGGACTTGGGGCCTGAATTTGGGGTGGGGTTGGGAATGCTCTAAACTTTATACAACTAAATTAATTATGCTCTAAAAAAGTTAATTGTGCATTACTATGCAACCTAACCATCCATTTATTATGGACGAAGGCAGTTCCATGCATGAAAATAAACCCCACCATCACTTTGTACTTTCATTTTCATCAAATTCACTTGAAAACAAATCTCTCAATCATTAAAAATTAAAACATAGGTTGGTCAGCACATCAAAATATTAGGTTGCTGAGGTGAGTGACTATGTAAGTTAATGAATTATTAATGTAATTAATTGATTCGACCTTAAAAATTACTCCAGTATATGCCACAATATGCTACAAACCTTTTTTTTTTCTTGAAATTACATGGAATTACAAACTTAATTCCATGCAACATAGACAAATTTATCCAAGTATATAAGTAGAATATATGGCATGATTAAGTGCATTATTCTCTCATTGATCATTTTTTTTAAAATTTCGTAGTAATATTATTATACATTTATCAAAATACTTCAAACTACCAAAAACAAATTATTTTCAAAGATAAAAAAAATATACTCAAATAATGTAGACTATATGATGAGTTACAATTTGAGCCAAAAATGTAATTTAAAAAAAATGGTTTTCAACTGAAAGTGTTTTTGAGTTTTTTATTTTTATTTTACTACACTGAATGTACTACTCCACTAGTATTTATTACTCCTGGTCTAAAGATGTGTCAACTTTACTCTGAAACGCTCGTCTCTCAGTTTCTAAAATAACTTGATAAGGTCTGCTGCGAAAACCGAACAGTTGAATCTCCGATCATGGCTCTTGTTTTTCCCTTTTATTCCTTTATTTTATTTACAAGTTTTAGAAGCATTGCATTTTTGGATTCCTAAAGAATTACTTTTATGATTTTGAAATTTTTTCAGAAACCTGTTGTGATATGAGATTCTATTTTTTTTCCTGGAAAATTGTTAGCTCTGTTTCGACCTTCAATAATTTCTTGTTTCTGGGTAGATAATGATGGCTTCTGATACTGTGGAAAATCACATAGGTTTTGATTTGTTGTTAGGTTTGTAAATGATGGGATTTTATATCATGTAAACCTAAAAATTGGGTAAATTTACTCTTTTTAGCCTTAGCAATTGCATAGAAAATGGATCAACTAAAGAATTTGCTTTGAGAATAAGTCTAAAATAGGAAATTTGAGGTTAATTCTTTTAATAGTAGGATTATGGAATAGTGGTTTTGTGGAAAAAGTGTGTTTGGAGTAATGATCTGACGTTTCACTACTTTAAAGTTTGGAAGTTTGGATGACTGCAAATTTTCATATTGTATGCGTTAGGATTCGCACACACAAGGCTTTCACACACTCAATAAGATCACACACACACTCACTGTTGTATGAGATCACACAATGCAGAAAACACACACACTCACACTTTGAGTATTGAAGATGATAATCTTGGAGAGAAAACTGGAAAACTCTTTATTGATTAAACTCTACTCTAAACTACATACACGGTGAGCTATTTAAAGCTCTATAATCAAGTAGCAACTGCTACTAACTAACTACAAGAAGAATCAAGAAAGCAAGAAGAATAACCGCTACATCTCAGCTAACTAACTGCTGCTCCAACGGCTAGTTCGGCTAGGTTGCTTCTACCTTCTCGGTTCAAGACCGAACTCCTTCCTCGGCTCAATACCGAACTCCTTCTCGGCTTACAACCGAACTCCTTCTCGGCTTACAACCGAACTCTTCCTTCTCGGCTCATTCCAGCTCAACACCGAGCTTCCATACCGAGCTTCCATACCGACTTCTGCCTTCTTCTTCTTCTCGGCTAGTTCCAGGCTAGTTCCAGCTCGGTAAGCCGAGCTTACCGAACTCCTTTCTAGCCGAGCTTCTTCCAACTGAAATGAGCACTCCATTATTACAATTCTCCACCTGAGGGCTCATCTCAGTTCTTGCACAAACATTGATCAATTTCTTGCAATGATCAAACTTGTCTCTACCTAGAGACTTTGTTAGCATGTCAGCCGGATTGTGCAAGGTGTTAATCTTAATCACCTTCACTCTCCCCTTTTCAATCTCATCTCTAATGAAATGCAACTTTATGTCTATGTGCTTGCTCCTTTCATGAAAACCCGGATGTTTAGCCAAGCACATAGCTGAGCTGCTGTCACAATGAATCACCATTGTCTTTTGGTCAAAACCAAAGTCAGAAATCACTCCCTGAATCCAAAAACTCTCCTGTACAGCTGCAGTGAGAGCTATATACTCTGATTCTGTTGTTGAGAGAGCAACAACACTTTGCAACCCTGACTTCCAGCTGATTACAGTTCCAAACATGGTGAAAAGATAACCTGTTTGGGACTTTCTGTTGTCCAGGTTTGCAGCATAGTCTGCATCACAATAGCCCTGCACAACCTCCTCAGATTCACCTTCCCAGCCATTGAACACAATCCCCCAGTCCTTAGTTGACTTCATGTACCTCAATATCCACTTAAGAGCATTCCAATGCTCCTTCCCCGGGTCTGCCATGTATCTGCTAGTCACTGAGATAGCATGAGCCAAATCTGGTCTTGTACAAATCATAGTGTACATAACACTTCCAACCACACTAGCATAAGGGATAGCCTCCATCTCATCAGCCTCTTGCTTAGTTTTAGGGGCTTGTTCCTTTGATAGCTTAAAACTCTGGGACAGAGGAGTTGATGCAGCTTTTGCATTTTCCATTTTGAATCTCTGCAAAACTTTCTCAATATAGTCAGTTTGCAGCATCCACAGCTTCTTGCAGCCTCTATCTCTCTGAATATGTATGCCTAGGATCTTCCTTGACTCTCCTAGATCCTTCATTTCAAAGCTTGACTTCAGATCTTGTTTAACTTTCTGAATTTCTGTCATAGAAGGCCCTGCAAGTAGCATATCATCCACATAGAGTAATAGGTAGGCAACGGGAGTCCTGCCTGCCTTCTTGATGTAGATGCAATCATCATATTCTGACTTGGAGAAGCCAATCTTCTTCATCTGTGCATCAAACTTCTTATTCCACTGTCTAGGACTTTGCTTAAGTCCATAAAGACTTTTCTGTAACAGGCACACCTTGCCTTCTTCTCCAATCTTCACATAGCCCTCTGGCTGTTCCATGAAGATAGTTTCCTCTAGATCTCCATTGAGGAAGGCTGTCTTCACATCAAGCTGTTGTAGCTCCCAGTCAAGCTGATTCACCACAGCCAATAGAATCCTAATCGAAGTATGCTTCACAACAGGTGCAAACACTTCATTGAAATCGATTCCCTCCTGCTGTGTAAAGCCTCTAGCCACCAGCCTTGCCTTGAACCTGATTCTGTCTTTATCAGTGGTTTCTACCTTCTTTTTAAACAACCACTTGCAACTGATCAGCTTCCTCTCCTTTCCATCTGTATTCAGCTTGGATTTGTCCACCAAAATCCATGTTTTGTTCTTGAGTAAAGACTCTATTTCCTCATTCATGGCTTCAATCCATCTTTCTCTATCTTTACTCTGCATAGCTTCTTTATATGTGAGTGGATCTGCACCATCAATACCTTCAGCTGCACACAGAGCATAATACACAACATCAGAGAACTTTGTTGGTGGCCTTGTTTCTCTTCTAACTCTGTCCCTTGCAAGCTGATAGTCTCTGATAGAGTCTGATATAGACTCACCAGCCTGGTTGCCCTGAGTTGGAGCCTCTTCTTTATCTGAATCAGACTCACTCCCTGAGTCAATAACTCCACCTGCTCCTAGGCCAACCCCCACAGGCTCCACCTTGAAGAAATCACCCTCATCTTCATTGGAGTCCGGCTTATCTTTCAGGAATGGCATCTGATCCTCCAAGAACACCACATCCCTACTCACCAAGACCTTCTGCTTACCGGGCTCAATACACCAGAGCCTATACCCCTTAACACCCCTCTGATACCCCAGCAAGATACATTTCAGAGCCCTAGCTTCAAGCTTACTTTGCCTAGCATGAGCATAGGCCACACACCCAAACACCTTGTATTTTGAGTAGTCACTATGAGCTCCATACCACATGTGATCAGGAGTTTCATATTTCAGGGCAGTAGATGGGCATTTATTGATGAGATAGGCTGCTGTATACACAGCCTCACCCCAGAATCTGCTGCTCAAACCAGACCCAAGAAGTAGGCACCTCACCCTCTCTAGGATTGTCCTATTCATCCTTTCCACAACACCATTTTGCTGAGGATTACCAGGAACAGTCCGGTGCCTCTTCATACCCTTCTCTTTACAAAACAGATCAAACTCAGCAGACAAGAACTCTAGGCCATTGTCTGTCCTTAAGCATTTAACACTTCTACCCTTCTCTAGCTCAACCTCCTTACACCATATCTTGAACTTTGTGAGTGTTTCAGATTTTTCTTTAAGAATATATACCCACAACTTTCTTGTATAGTCATCAATGATAGCTAGATAATATTTTCCTCCACCAATTGAACACACCGGTGAAGGCCCCCAAAGATCACTATGTATGTAGTCTAAAGGGGCTGTAGAAGAGTGAATACCTGTAGGATAGGGTGCCTTCTTAGCCTTTCCAAGTATACACTGCTCACAGGGGTCCATCTTGTTGAAATCTCCAGAGATCAGACCCTTCTTGATGAGTTCTTTCAAGCTTCCTTCGGCTGGGTGGCCCAATCTCTTGTGCCATAGCATTATGGAATCATCTGACACTGCATTGCTTTCTCCATCAACAGCCTTAGCCTTCAGATAATAGAGAATATGCTCTCTGTCAGCCTCCATCATCACTGCATCTCCAGATTTCACAAACAATTTTCCTTGACTCATCAATATGGTGAACCCTTTCTGTTCCAGCATTCCCAATGAGATGAGGTTCCTCTTTACTTCTGGAATATACCTCACCCCAGTTAGGATCTTTATAGAGCCATCTTGTAGGCTTAGCTTTACCTTCCCTATTCCTTTGATCTGACAAATGTGGTTATTACCAAGAACAACCGTACCCGATGCTTCTTGAAGATCATGAAACCAGCTTCTATTGGGGCACATATGGAAGCTGCACCCCGAGTCCATTATCCACCTATGACTGACCCCACTATCACTGATATTCATGAGTTGAGCCGGGGGATCAGCACTCTCCACACAATCAGATTGATTGTGTCCCTCAGAGGCCATCTTTCTCTTCCATGCATGACAATCTTTCTTCAAATGTCCAGGTTTCTTGCACCAATAGCAAGCTCTGGTTTCCTTCTGAGCATCTGAACTTGAGGGTTTAGGGCCCTCAAACTTCTTCTTGAAGTTCTGCTTCTTGAACTTCTTCACATTCAAGGCCTCTGCAGCTTGAACATTGGAGCTTGCAGAGCCTCTGTTGGCTGTCTTCTGGAGTTCTTTGGCCATCAAGGCTGAATAGACTTCTGCATAGGTGATAGGTTTATCTCTTCCATAGATAATTGCATCACTTAGCTGGTCATACGAGCTAGGCAAGGCATTCAATGTGAGAATGGCCTTATCCTCATCTGAGATCTTGACATCAACAGATCCCAGGTCATCAATGATCTTGTTGAACTCCTCTAGCTGCTCAATGATGGACCTATCTCCAGAAAAACTATAGGCATACAGCCTCTTCTTGAGATACAGCCGGTTAGCCAAGGATTTGGCCAAGTAAACTTCATCTAACTTGTCCAAGATCTCCACCGCAGTCTTGGCTTCTTGAACTTCCCTCAAGACCTTATCTCCAAGGCACAGAATCACTGCAGAATGTGCCTTGAGCTGCATTTCCTCCATCTTTGCCTGAGCTTTTTCATCAAGCACTGGAGCCTTTCCTTTCTCCTCTGGTTTTGCAAGAACTGCCGCCAAGCCTTGTTGAATTAAAACCGCCTTCATCTTCATCTTCCACAGGCCATAATCATTCTTGCCTGTGAACTTTTCTGCATCAAGCCTTGCTGCCATCTCTGAAACCGTTTGATCCTCTGCAAATCAGTTTCAATATCCCTTTCCCACAGACGGCGCCACTTGTTAGGATTCGCACACACAAGGCTTTCACACACTCAATAAGATCACACACACACTCACTGTTGTATGAGATCACACAATGCAGAAAACACACACACTCACACTTTGAGTATTGAAGATGATAATCTTGGAGAGAAAACTGGAAAACTCTTTATTGATTAAACTCTACTCTAAACTACATACACGGTGAGCTATTTAAAGCTCTATAATCAAGTAGCAACTGCTACTAACTAACTACAAGAAGAATCAAGAAAGCAAGAAGAATAACCGCTACATCTCAGCTAACTAACTGCTGCTCCAACGGCTAGTTCGGCTAGGTTGCTTCTACCTTCTCGGTTCAAGACCGAACTCCTTCCTCGGCTCAATACCGAACTCCTTCTCGGCTTACAACCGAACTCCTTCTCGGCTTACAACCGAACTCTTCCTTCTCGGCTCATTCCAGCTCAACACCGAGCTTCCATACCGAGCTTCCATACCGACTTCTGCCTTCTTCTTCTTCTCGGCTAGTTCCAGGCTAGTTCCAGCTCGGTAAGCCGAGCTTACCGAACTCCTTTCTAGCCGAGCTTCTTCCAACTGAAATGAGCACTCCATTATTACAGTATGGCAAGAAAACTCACTATTGTCATGATAAAATTCAGCCAAACTTGAATAAAAAGATAGTACTTCAAAATATGTGATCTGTATTTACATTGATTTCAATAAAAGTTGGTTTATTACAAGTGATTCCATCATTTGCAGCTCGAGCAAAATGGGGCAGGGCCTGGTGCAAGAAGCTCTCACGCCGTTGCTGTTGTTGGGCAGAAGGCATATGCATTCGGGGTGAGTTCTCGCCCCGAGTCCCCGTGGACAACCACCTCTACGTGTTCGATCTCACTACCCGGACATGGAAGGTGGCCGATGCCAAGGGAGACATCCCTCCCCCTCGCGTTGGCGTGACAATGGCGTCCATTGCTGAGACCATCTACGTCTTCGGAGGTAGGGACGCCACACATAAGGAGCTAAACGAGTTCTACTCCTTCGACACCGCCACGGATACGTGGACCCTCCTCTTGTCCGGCCCCCCTCACCGGAGCTACCACTCGATGACGGCTGATGGGAGACGCGTGTACATTTTTGGAGGGTGCGGGGGTGCGGGAAGGCTGAACGATCTGTGGGCCTACGATGTTGTGGATAAGAAGTGGATCAGGTTTCCCCTGCCCGGGGAGAAGTGCAAGCCGAGGGGCGGCCCGGGACTGGCTTCGGTTCAAGGGAAGATTTGGGTTGTGTATGGTTTCTCTGGCGAGGAGCTGGACGATGTTCATTGCTTCGACCCAAGAGCAGGGAGATGGACCTGCGTGGAGACATCGGGCGAGAAGCCGACTCCTCGGAGCATGTTTTCAAGTGTAGGTATAGGGAAGTATATCTTCATTCATGGTGGAGAGATTGATCCAAGTGATTTAGGTCATGTTGGAGCAGGTAAATTCTCCAAAGAGGTGTATGCTTTGGACACCGAGACAAAGGAATGGAAGCGTTGGGACAACGACGAGCCGGGTTTGGCTCCTGGGGAGCGAGGTTGGTGCGCATTTTCTGGTGGCCAGTGCGACGAGCGCCCAGGGTTGCTGGTTTACGGTGGCAATTCGCCAAGCAACGACCGGCTTGACGATATCTTCTTCTTCACTCCTAGCATTTGATGGAACTCTAAACCCATGGTTTGTAATTAGTTTTCTGTGAAAATTTGGTAGGGTTAGATGATGACTGGTTGGTTTGTGGGATCCTTTTGTTCGTATTTGCTATGGCCATTCGAGGCGTTTTCTAATTAACTCTAATATATTGATTAACTTAATGAAGAAATACTTAATTAATTCTAATATATTGATTAAATATCTCAATTTTTACTTAAAATAGAATTAGTGACAAAGAATATTATTTTAATTTTAATTTCAAAATATATGCAATGTTAAGTAAGCCCAATAGTAGAAGAGCTTTATTAGCTGTGACCTTTTATCAATAATGCCTTTCAAACGAATTGCATAAGGCCCAAATAAAATCTACCCACTTTCTCTCCATCGCCTACTCTCTCTATCTCTCTGTCTCCTCCGCACAGTTTCAGAAACAATGGCGGAACATAGTAGTAAAGCCCTCTTGGAGCTGGAAGCCAAGCGAGGCGGCGTCTCCTCCACCTCAAACTTAGGTAGCAGAATCCATTTATCAACTGATTTATATTCCTATCTCTGTCTCTCTCTTCAGCTTTCTTGTTTTTCCCTCTTCTTAATGCTCAGCGAAGATTTGCGTGTGCCAATTTTGCAGAATCACTCTTTGTATGCAAGAAAGATCCAACCTTTACTCCTTCTGATGCTTCTCGTCAGAAGCCCACCATGGCTCCTCTGCCCAAGAGCCAATGTAGTGAATGATAAGCCCTTTATGTTTTCTTGGAAATTATCGGCTGTGTTGTTTTTTAATCAACAATTCACTTCATATTGTTGGTGTATTGCCCAAAATTGTAGAAAATCTCATTGCAAAATTGCTGCCTTTGCTTCTGTTGTGGACTTTTAACATTCAGAAATCAAGCTCATGTTTTGGGAAAATAAGTTAATTGATGTTTTTAATCAATAATTTACTTCAGGTTGTGGGTGTAATGTGATGCTTGTAGAAAATATCATTGCAAAAATGGTGTTTTTGCTTCTGTTGTGGATTTTAAACACTGTTTAATAAAGCAAGCTCATGTTTTGTGAGGATAGGTTGATTCATGTTTTTACTCTGATTATACTGAACACAAGAACTTAGACAAGCTGTTTAGGGCTATGGTTAGCTGCTTTAGGTTTGATCTTAAGTTTCTTGATAACTTATCATCGGATTGTTTGTTTAATGCTCCACCATTGATTCTGTGATCCGGGTGCTGCAAAAAAGTGGCACTGCTTGATATGTAGACTTCCTGTAATAGGAAACTGATCAAAAACAGTTGCATATGATGATGAATTTGATCTGTTTGAGCCTTGAGGTGAGGTACCTATTATAATATGTGGGGCTGAAAAACCGGTAATGCTTTTTTGCTTGGAGATGTATAGATTGGAATGGAAGAGGCTGTTGATCCAACCAGTTGCATGTGATGAAGTGATTTGCTGAAGTTGTTAGTTTTGAGACGAGGGGCCTATTATGTTCATTGGGTGCTGAAAAACCAGCATTTTTTTGCATGTAGTTTATCTGGTCGAGGTTCTTGTTTCTTTAAGGGGTTCTACCATTAGATGATTACATTCTTGACTACTTTGGTACTATATGTTCTGTATGCTAATTGTGCAACACATGGTTTTAATAACTGAACTTGTGTGTCCTTTGGTGAAAATTGGTTTGATAGTAACGGGGGAAGTCTCTTGCTACTTGCAGTTTTGGGAAAGGTGAAAGACTTCTTAGGAGTTTTATCAGAATCAAACAAGAAACTGATGGAGGATGCAAAGGCACAATCTTGCTTCCTTTTCTAGTTTCTACCTTCTTATATTTGATTGTTAGTTTCTCAAACACGAGCTCTGACCGTGGTTCCTACTAAATGCAGGAACGCCCCGATAACTATGACATTGAAGTGATCAGCGGAGACGAGTCTAAATACATCGAGATGGTAATTGGTAAACAGTACTAGTGTGTTAAAGTTTGAGACTTTGTGGTTATTTATTCTTACTTATTCTTGTTGACAGGATCTGATGTTGGGTATTGCTGATCTTCACACCCCGGAGGCAGTTGCTGCAGCCGAGTCTGCAATGGCCGGTTATCAGCCACCAGCTCGCCTGGAGGAGAGCAGCAGTGGATCAGAAGACGAAGATAGCAGTGATGACGAAGAAGAGAGGAATCACAAATCAGATTCTGAAGCCGGCTCAGAATCTGCGAAGCTCAGGTTGGATGCAGGAGATTTTTCATGTCGAGAATCGAAGAAACGGAAGGCCAAAATTATTGAGCTTTAGGATTGACATTTGATGAAATTTGCACAAAAGTCTCAAGAATTGACATAGTTTCAGCTATGGAATTTGGTGATGCTGAGTTTTAAGCATTTTGTTTGATCATTTATGCTTTTGTTTTTAGTCATAATGTTTCTTCATTTGTCCGACTCTACGGTGTTGTAGCTCCGCCACAACTAAGTAGATAACATCTGTGTTGAAGTTATATGACATAAAAATGATCTAAATTTTGTATTCTTATCATGTTTTATTTATTTTTCTTCTCTGCCAATCCACACTATATTTTTAAATTGTCAAAATTAATAGAGTCCAACCTACCAAATTGAAAATTCCAAAGTCTTAAACGCCGGTCCTAAGACATTTATTACTACTATAACTTATAAGTGAGTTTTGACTATCTTTTACCATAAATCAATACTACTATCTTTTATTTAATAAATAATACTAGTATTATTGACCATCTTTATAATGCATATTATATAATAAAATACAAAATATAAATAGATATATAGCGGTGAAATCCCTTTAACAAAATACTGCTACTACTACTACTGCTTGTTTATGGGACGATTTAATCCTCTAAATTTCTAAATATACCCAGATCCCATTATGACTATGTTTCTATAGTTTTAATCTCCTCATAAGTCATTTTATCCCCATAAAAAGAAAAAGAAAAATTGTCTCCTTCTCCTAAGTCCTAAGTCACATTGTTAATTAAACCCAATATCTACTCCAAAATATACATAAACCATTGAATATATACAATTAAAATTGCAAACCAAAAGTCTTGGGTCACTACATTCTCTCTCTCAAAAAAATCATGTCTCATTACGATGATCAAATGAAAAACCATTCAGACAGATTCAAATATCTGAAGAAGATCACTCAAATCCTCCTCCCACTCTCTCTTCTCACTCTCTGCCTCTCTCACTCCTCTCTCACACCTCTCTTTCTCCAATCCTATGACTATCTCTACTCCAACTTCAATTTCAACTTCAAATTCATATTCAAGCTCTTCACCTACACAACTGAGAGGAACTCCATCTTCCTCTTATGCAATGGGATTCTTGTTTTCATCATACAATCATCCGGCCTCATTAGCAAGATCACCAGCTCGAGAACTCAGGCTGAGAAAAGGGGTGTTGAGAAAGTAGATATTCTTGATGAAAAAATCAACCTTGATGCAGATTTAGTTGAAGAAGATTTGCACATGGGAAAATGGGATAAACGTGATGATGATGAAGAAGACGATGAAGGGATTGACAGAGAAGAGTTGAAGAGGAAATGTGAATATTTTATCAAGAAAGTGAAGATGGAAATTCAAAGTGCATGAAATCAATTCAATAGTGCATGTAGCAAAATTTATTTTGTTTCTTTCTTCATTGGTTTTCGCTTGATACAGTCGTAGTAACATTTATATCGGAATTTCTCGATTTTCATATTATTTTATTTCATTAGTTCAGGTCAACACTGTATATATGTAGATTAATTAATTCAATAATTGTAGAAGGAGTGAACGAAATTATACTGAAAGTGCAATAATAATTAGGGAGGAAATTTCTAGGGTTGGGACCGTCTGTTAGTGTAGAATAGGTAGATAAAGATGAAATAAAACAATATTATTAGAGGCCCTTTCAAAAAGATTTATCAATGTTCATTTTTCGTTAGTGGTTAATATATTTGTTATTGGAAATTTAATACTATGAGTTGGGATTAAGATTGATTTTGAAAAGCAGTTGAATGATAGTATTAAATTTTGGTGATGTTGATTGACAATCCTCAATAGAAAAGAACAATAGTTGGGAAATCAAGTGAAATCAAGCGGGTATGGTATTAGTATATATAGGGAGGTGATCAATTGCTAACTTAGTTAACAATTTAAAATTAAGACTAATTTTTAACCATTAGATTAGGAGATCTAGTGGTTGATATAATGACAATTGAATTATATTTTAAATTTAAATAATTATTAAATAAAATTAAAGGGTATTAAGAGCACCCACAACCGTGCTCTTGCCAGCGGCACGGTTGTGGGCCCGGGCGGTACTATTCATGCCTGCTTCTGGCAAGAGCACAACACCCACAACTGTGCTCTTCCGCAAGGACGAGCACAATTAATATAAAATTCAATTACACAAAAACATTTTCATAATACTAAAATTCATTAAAAAAACCACAATAAAAATTACAAATTACAAATAAAATAAAAAGACATAATTAAAATCCTAAAAATTAAAAATTACATAATTAAAATACTAAAAATTAAAAATTACATAATTAAACTCCTAAAAATTAAAAATTACATAATTATTGGCTAATATTACCCGAGGAAGACTACGCATCCGGCGACACCAACCCCAATTGTTTTTGGAGACCCAATATCATGGACTCGTGCGTTTGAAGTTGCGTGGGGGTCATAGTTGACCTATCGGCCATATTGAGTTGGGCCAAAAGGGTCCACAACGAGTTGTTCGGGGGTGGATGTGGAACATAGGGTGCGGGTTCGGAAGCGGGGGCAGATGGAGTCGCGGCGCGACGGCGTTCGGCCGCCGCCTTCTTCCTTCCTTGCGGTCGGCGTCGGGAACCGCTTGGTCCGGCGTCGGGGCTACCCAAGTTAGCTTCGGCGAGTTGGCTAGCCACTTCTTCGCCGGCGTCGGATAGGGATGCCGACCGTGAGCGTTTGGAGGAGCCACTAGAGGAGGATGTTACGCCTCCCAGATACTTCGGGTGCGTCCTCGTTTCCTGCCAAACATTAAGGTACTTGAACGACTTACCGTTCATGGATTGGTAGGTGCTCAGCGCGGCAGTGATGATGTCGACCTCGCTCCGCCCGCTCCCGGCATTCCGCGACTCCTGGAGGAAATAGCCGTTGAACTTGCCAATTTCGTCGTTGGCTCGGCCGATGCAGTTGCGCACCATACTCTCGTTGCGCTCGATCGTTCCCGGCGGCCGGTTTGCATTGTACCGCCGAGAGACGCGCCACCAAAAGTGATCGCCGGATTGGTTCGTGGCAACCACCGCATCTTCGGAGATTTCCAAGTACGACTTGAACAATCTATCCATCTCCGCCGGTGAGTACGGTGTGCGGACACCGGCGCGAGATGGAGGAGTCTGCGTTTGGGAAGGGACGGGAGGCCTAGGCTCCGGAGTCCACCCGTATCGCCCATCGGAGCCACCTTGATCGTCGACCGGGTATGGCCGGTAGCCACCCGGAACGCCCGAATCTTGGGTTTGAGGAGGGGCCGAATATTCCGTATCCGGACTAGGAAACGGTTGCGAACCGAACCATTTGGGGTTCCAACCGTGGGAGCCGCTTGGGTTGTCGTCGTGACCGGACATAGTGGTGTTGTAGGGTGTGAGAGGAAGATGAAAATGGATATGAGAGATTGAAGATGAGAATGAAGATGAGAGAATGATGATGAGAATTATGTAGTGAAAGTGTGAATTTTTGGGAGTGAAATTGGGGGTATTTATAGATGAAAGTATGTATTTTTGGGGTAAAAAAAATGAAAAAAAATTAAAAGGTGTAAAAAACGGTTATAAACGGATATATTTTTTTGGGGAAGTGAATTTTTTTTTTTTTATTTTTTATCGGTTTTTTAATTAAAAAACCGATTTTTTAAAAAAAATAAAAATTTTTTAAACTCAACGGCTATGCCGTTGACGAATGGGAGGGCGACACGTGTGCGTCCGCTGGCACGGACGTGCTCGATACATCGAGCAGCGCCGTGCCAGCGGCGCGGCTGCAGCGGCGGCGGTCCTTCGCCTTGCCAACGGCGCGGACGGCGGTGGCGACTTTCGCCACCGCTGCGGATGCTCTAATGTCAATTCTCTCCTATTAAAATTATCCTAAAACTTTAAATTTACGTAATTCTCTCAATTTAAATTATTTTTTCGCAAAAAATATATCAAATTAAAGGTAATTTTATAAGGATTCTAACGAGATCTCAATTGCATATGTTCCGACGACGTTCGGATGATGAAATTTGATGATTTTTATTTCAGTTTACGTATATATTGATAATCAGATTTTTTTATCATGCATCAAAAAATCTCAATATAATGCATATAAAATCTCGATATAATGCATGTGAAATATCAATAAAACTGTGTGATATTTTCGTGTACTTGTGTTGAAATACTCATGTCATTGTGTTGATATTTGTATACACTATGTTGATATAAAAAAACATGAAAATTATAATATGATAACAAATAACATACGATGTATAGACTTAATTATTAATTTATTGTGATGTTTGTAGTAATGGGTTGTACACCCCCCAACCCTCCCCATTTTTTATAATTGTTTCCTCTATTTTTCATTGGGCTAAACTTCACCACTTAGAAAACCCCAAAGGTAAATTCCATGATTTCAAGACCCAATAACTAAAATTGGCCCAATTTAATTATTTTTTATACTACTAGTAGTAGTACTCATATCTAAGAGCCCAAAAGCTAATTCCATTTTTCAAGATGCAATGACTAAAATTGGGCCAATTTAATTACTTATAATATGGTAATGATAGTGATTTTGTTCAATAAATCACATGTGGTGGAATTCTTGATCATGGTGTTTGAATATCCGTCCATGTAAGTTTTGCCACAAAATGGTGAATATAAGATGCCAATCTCTTAGATGATTAGGACACATCAAAAAGTACATTTTTTTGGCTATATATTGATTTACAAAGTTCTATTTTTTTTTGCAATTTATGATAAAGAACTTTCCTTGTAATTTTGTGGGGAAGAATTTGCCCAAATAAAATGCAGAAACCTTTTTCTTTTATGCTCTCATGCATTAGACCACTAAGACACAAGCAGAAAATACATATATATAAATTTTAATTTTTTTAGAGTAATGCCTTCTGATTCCGCAGTCGCATTGAGCTAGGAGAGTAGTTGGAGTAGCCTCTCTCTCGTTGCAAACATGTGTGTGTATTAATTTGTTTCGTTTCCTAAATCCTTTTGTGTTCACCATGTATCTCTATGTTTCTTTATTTTGTTTCACTTGGTTTTAATCACCTGCTGAGAGATTATAATCTTTAATTTATGCTAAAAAAATGCTGTATATGTGTGTATGTAATGTATATATGTAACATTTTATGTTGGGGATTATTAGTGTTGGACTGATGCTCGATATTAGGTGTTTGTTACTCTGATCAATCGTAAGTCAACATAATTATTAAACTTATCATTATGTATTATACTCCATGTATAGACTTAATTAAATATTTCATAACTTTTGCTATGGGTTGTGAATCAATTTTCTCTGGCAATTTGTTGGTCGATTGTTCCACTTCTGATTCCGAGGTCCTATATATAGTAGTATATGTTGAAAAATAAACTTGATTTTAAATCAAGAATTCACGAGAAGAACCTAGAATTTAGTAGATGAAAATTAACTAGAATAGTCTAGTTGAAACCACCGACTTATAGCAACAACTAATTGAGGAAGGAATTATCTAGAATTGCCTAGCTCCTCACTAAACCGACTTAGGCTATAGATATTAATATATTAAATTGTTAGAATATGATTAGATCATGGAATTCTCTAGATTTGGTATGTCGGTTCTTAACCGACTTTGTAGCCTATAAATAGGCATAGATGTATTTTGTTAGTGTACACATAAGAGTAGAAAGCTAAGAGTGTGTATTGTGTATTTCCCACATAAACTATTTTCCATATATTCCACCCATTCTCCTCTCAAATATTTTCTCCAAACCAAATTAATCCTCCAATATATTTCCTATATTCCAACAAAGTGGTACCAGAGCCATAAGTTCCTACCTATAGCATGGCTAACTTGCCGTCGTTCCAAGTCCCCATGCTCAATAAGAGCAATTTCGATAATTGGAGTATTAAGATGAAAGCGTTATTGGGAGCCCACGACGTTTGGGAGATCGTGGAGAGTGGCTACGAGGAGCCGCAAGACGAGACCGATCTATCCCAACAACAAAGGGATAGATTGCGAGATGCGAGAAAGAGAGACAAGAAAGCTCTCTATCTCATCTACCAAGCTCTAGGGGACGACGATTTCGAGAAGATCTCGAGTGCAAGCACCGCCAAAGAAGCGTGGAAGAAGCTTCAAATCTCGTGTATTGGAGTGGATCGAGTAAAGAAGGTACGTCTCCAAACTTTAAGAGGAGAATTTGAATCTTTGCATATGAAAGAGTCCGAATCAATTTCGGATTACTTTTCAAGAGTCTTGGCGGTGTCAAATCAAATGAAAAGAAATGGTGAAAAATTGGAGGATGTTAGAATCATGGAAAAAATATTACGTTCTCTAACTCCTAATTTTGAGCATATAGTAGTTACAATTGAAGAAACAAAAGATTTAGAGGAAATGAGTATCGATCACTTATTGGGATCGCTACAAGCATATGAGGAGAAACAAAAGAAGAAACATGAAATTGTGGAGCAACTTTTAAAGTTGCAAGTGAGCCCAAAGGAGAAGGAAGAAAGTTCAGGCAATGGTGGTGGTCGACAAGGAAGAGGTCGCGGACAAAGACAAGAGCGCGGTCGTGGCCGAGGATATGCTCGTGGACGTGGACGAGGATATTTTTCGAACAATGAAGAAAGAAATGAGTTCCCAAAATAAGGGACGAGGAAGGAGTTCCCCACAGTCAAGGTACGATAAATCTTCAATAAAGTGTTACAATTGTCATAGATATGGGCACTATGCTTCCGAGTGCAGAGATGCAAAATCAAAAGTTGAAGAGAAGGCTAATTACGTGGAGAATACGAATGAAGAAAATGGTTGTGTCCTTCTAGCTTATAAAGGAGAAGCTAGGAGAAAAGATGATACGTGGTACCTCGACACAGGAGCGAGCAATCATATGTGCGGGAACAGAAGCATGTTCGTGGAGCTTGATGAATCAGTAAGTGGTAACGTCTCCTTTGGTGATGAATCTAAAATTCCAGTTAAAGGGAAAGGCAAGATACTAATTCGTTTGAAGAATGGAGCTCATGATTTTATTTCTAACGTATATTACGTGCCCAATATGAAAAATAATATTTTGAGTCTTGGACAACTCTTAGAGAAAGGTTATAATATTCATATGGAGGATTATAGCCTTTCAATAAGAGATGGCAAAAATAATTTGATCGCCCAAGTGCCAATGTCCAAGAATAGAATGTTTTTATTAAATGTGCAAAATGATGTGGTGAAGTGTCTTCAAGCATGATACAAAGATAAGTCTTGGTTGTGGCATCTTCGATTTGGGCACCTGAATTTTGGTAGCTTAAAATTGCTATCAAATAAAGAAATGGTACGAGGATTACCGCCCATCAAGCACCCCGATCAACTCTGTGAAGGATGCTTAGTTGGGAAGCACTTCAGAAAGCCATTCCCAAAGGAGTCAAGTTCGAGAGCTCAGAAACCATTGGAGTTAATCCATGCAGACGTTTGTGGACCAATCAAGCCAAGTTCCCTCGGTAAAAATAATTATTTCCTCCTATTTATCGATGATTTTTCAAGAAAAACGTGGGTATATTTCTTGAAGCAGAAATCAGAAGCATTTGATGCTTTCAAGAGGTTCAAGGCTGCCGTAGAAAAGGAAAGTGGTCTAGAGATCAAAGCATTGAGGACCGATCGAGGTGGAGAATTCACATCCAGGGAGTTTCAAGAATTTTGTAAAGAAAGAGGAATTCGGCGGCAATTAACGGTTCCAAGATCCCCCCCCCCAGCAGAATGGAGTGGCCGAACGAAAGAACAGGACTATCGTTGAGATGACTCGGAGTATGCTAAAGACGAAGAATTTGCCCAAGGAGCTATGGGCAGAAGCGGTGGCGTGCGCTGTATACCTGTCTAATCGGTCTCCAACTAGAAGTGTGTGGGGAATGACTCCTCAAGAAGCTTGGAACGGAAGAAAACCAGGGATCGCACACTTAAGAGTGTTCGGGAGCAAAGCCTATGCACACGTACCGGATCAAACGAGGAGTAAACTCGATGACAAAAGCAAGCCATTCATCTTCATCGGGTACGACTCTAACACTAAAGGCTATAAGCTATATGATCCAACTTCACAGAAAATAATGATTAGCCTAGACGTGGAGTTCGATGAAGAAGGAGTATGGGATTTCGGCTCGGACAATGACACCACTTCCATACCTCCATTTGGAGATCCAAGAATAGACGAGCAAACAAGAGAGGAGCAACAAGAACAAACAACTCCATCTGCATCTCCTGCTACATCCGTCGGAGGCTCGCCGCCATCTTTCTTGAACGAAAGAGCCACACAACACGCACGAAATCTGGCTGAACTGTATGACGACACTGAAAGGTTAGAAGATCTTACCTTATTCTGCTTATTTGCTGATTGTGAACCAGTCAACTATGAAGAAGCTGCAGAAAGTGAAAATTGGCGAGTCGCAATGGATGAAGAGATTAAGGCTATAGAGAAGAATGATACGTGGGAGTTGATGACACTACCAAAAGGACACAAGGCCATTGGAGTTCAGTGGGTGTATAAAATTAAGAAGAATTCCAATGGTGAAGTTGAAAGATATAAAGCAAGACTCGTCGCAAAAGGATATAGTCAAAGAGCAGGAATCGACTATGATGAGGTATTTGCTCCTGTCGCTCGCTTGGAAACTATTAGACTAATACTCTCTCTTGCAGCCCAAAATAGATGGAAGATTTATCAAATGGATGTAAAGTCGGCTTTCTTGAATGGATTTCTTGATAAAGAAGTCTACATCAAACAACCTGAAGGTTACGTGGTGAATGGCCAAGAAGACAAAGTTTTGAAGTTGAAGAAAACTTTGTACGGGCTAAAGCAAGCACCAAGGGCGTGGAATAGCAGGATCGACAAGTATCTTGAAGATAACGGCTTCACCAAATGCCCACATGAACATGCGCTCTATGTGAAAAATAAAGGAAATGATGTCCTAATAGTATGCTTGTATGTGGATGATCTCATTTTCACAGGAAACAATCCAAACATGTTCGAGGAATTCAAGAAGGCCATGACTGAAGAATTCGAGATGACAGACATCGGGCTAATGGCATACTACCTCAGAGTGGAAGTAAAGCAACGTGAAGATGGAGTATTCATAACACAAGAACACTATGCAAAGGAGATTCTGAAGAAATTCAAAATGGAGGATTGCAAGCCAGTCAACACGCCGGTGGAGTGCGGGGTCAAGCTATCTAAGAACGACAAAGGAGAAATGGTGGATCCGACACTATACAAGAGCTTGGTTGGAAGCCTACGCTACTTAACTTGCACAAGGCCAGATATATTGTACGCTACTGAGCTCGTAAGTCGCTACATGGAAAATCCAACTACTTCCCACTTTAAGGCAGCAAAGAGGATACTCCGCTATCTCAGAGGTACGATCGACTATGGTCTATTTTATTCACACACTAATGATTACAAGCTTGTTGGCTATAGCGATAGTGATTGGGCTGGAGACAATGATGACCGAAAGAGTACAAGTGGATATGTGTTCTACATGGGAGACACTGCCTTCACCTGGATGTCTAAAAAACAGCCAATTGTCACACTATCAACATGCGAAGCCGAATACGTAGCCGCCACCTTCAGTGTTTGTCATGCGGTTTGGCTCAGAAGCTTATTGGCGGAGCTCGGGTGGTCACAAAAGGAGCCAACAACTATTTGTGTGGATAACAAGTCGGCGATTGCACTCTCCAAGAATCCAGTATTCCACAACCGAAGCAAGCACATCGACACTCGCTTCCACTACATCAGAGAATGTGTTGCGAATCAGGAGATTCAAGTTGAGTATGTGAAATCACAAGACCAAGTTGCTGATATTTTCACAAAGCCCCTCAAATTCGAAGACTTTATCAAGATCAGGACGTTGCTCGGAATGACAAATCAAGTTTAAGGGGGGGTGTTGAAAAATAAACTTGATTTTAAATCAAGAATTCACGAGAAGAACCTAGAATTTAGTAGATGAAAATTAACTAGAATAGTCTAGTTGAAACCACCGACTTATAGCAACAACTAATTGAGGAAGGAATTATCTAGAATTGCCTAGCTCCTCACTAAACCGACTTAGGCTATAGATATTAATATATTAAATTGTTAGAATATGATTAGATGATGGAATTCTCTAGATTTGGTATGTCGGTTCTTAACCGACTTTGTAGCCTATAAATAGGCATAGATGTATTTTGTTAGTGTACACATAAGAGTAGAAAGCTAAGAGTGTGTATTGTGTATTTCCCACATAAACTATTTTCCATATATTCCACCCATTCTCCTCTCAAATATTTCCTCCAAACCAAATTAATCCTCCAATATATTTCCTATATTCCAACAGTATATACTATATGATCAGAAAATTAACATTATATATTAATTAATTAGATGAATATATTGAGAGTCGAGATACATATTCAATACGAACATATGATAGAAAAACCTTCGAATTAATTAAAAGTGGGAGGCAAAGAGAGAAATGCCCATGAGAGAGAATAGACTGAAAGAGGAAAAAATTAGAACAAAACAAAGGTGGAGAAATAGAATGTTTGTTGTTCAAAGATTTGGAAGAATATCTCATATCAAAATCAAAATCAAAATCAAATACTCTCATACCAACAAAAATAAATCAAAATCATAGTATCAAATTGAATTCTTCTAACTATTTAGTATTTAGATTAAATATGAAAATAAATCATAAAAACAGGATGAAAATATCAAGCTGCAGATTCTCATGATACTCCTGATTCCATATCCCAGCTCATGTATGTTCTACTTTTCGGCCCATTTCATGCAAAACAGTCGAGAACCGAATATTAGTTTAATACACTTGTTATTCATTTCTTATTACCAGCATGACACATATTTATGGAGTACTCCTACTTTCAAAGGACAACAAAAGTTTACAAAATTTTGGGAAGATCGATCCCATGACAATCAAGAATAAATCAAATTCAAATCCTAACTAATTAAATATTGAAATAAATATAAAGATAAAATGACACTCTCAAACACTATGCAGCACATATACTATAGTACTCCTATGTTTTTAATTATAAATACTAATACTATTATAATGGAGTATCTGTGTGGCCAAATTTAATAATCTAAAATTTTGATGTCAAACACAAGATCGTTAGGCGTCCACTCCACAAGATTTACTTGCAGAAAGAACCATTCAGAAAAGGGTTCATCAGAATCACCAACAATTTCCTTACAAAAAATCAAATTTATGCGTTTGACTTTTACTCAAATTTGGAACAACAACATAGTACATATGATAAGAGGGTGAGCAAGTGAGATCCAATAAAATAGTGTAAGAAGAGAAGAAAAAAAAAGTGGCACACTTTTTGGGGGGGCCTTTCTTGTGACCAAGAATATTTATATAACACTCACAAGATGCATAAAATACACACATACACTCGTGTGTGTGTGTGTGTGTGTGTTTGGGAATGTGAGTCCAAGAAACAAGAATCCAACCCAATAGAAAACAGTGAAGGGTTATATGACTGTTGAGAAGTCTTTGTAAGTAGGAAGATGTGTTGGAATTTTGCAGGCTCAGATTTTAATGGATCTTTTTTCTCAATCACTTGTAGGAGTAATTTTTTTTTCTTTCAATTAGATATATGCTTTCTGTTTCATAGGAGTTTGGCATTTTATATTTGTGGATTGGAAATCCAATCAGATGGAGACTGGACTATGACCATTTTATTGCTTCTTTCACATATCTTTCTATTTGGTGGGATCTCAACATTTCATCATTTCAATTTTCAACATCTATACACACATACTATCAGAGGGAAATTTACTGCCATTATTCGAGTGTGAATCTTGATAAATTTCATTGAATACCATTCCGATTGAACACGATAGACATTTTATTATGAGAATATTTGGTGTTAATTATGAGCACTGAACAAAAAAACCGAGACGGATTATCTTTTAATAAATCAGAGGCAAATCGTAATAAAAAAAAGGTATGATTTTTTTATTTGGCACTGGCATAATCACTATGTATGTACATGCATAGAGTAAGACTTTTTTGTTAATTAGTAGTAATAAATGAATTAAGATGTTAAATGGGAATAACAACAAAAAGATGTAGACTTTGAGGCGTTCCCATGCAGAAGGAGCCAGCACACATATTTTTGACGTAAATCCGAGCTTCACCAACGGTCCTCTAGTCTCCAGCCTACACTAAACAACAAGTAAAAACAACAAATACTACTTTGAAATAGTAGCTAGCTACCTTGGTCACACTTTGTCACCTTCTCCTTTGGCCTCTTCTCTTGTTCCTCAGATGCCTGCCTATATTATAAATACTAGAGGTGTTCTCTTACTCTCTCTATCTATTAACAAATACTAAAAATTTGGATATGGATGAGAGACAAGATTATAGTAAGAAGAAGAAGAAGTTTAAAAGGAGGTTGTGCATCAACGACAACATGGACATCTTAATTGAGATCTTAAAACGACTGGACGAGAAATCAATGGGCGTGGCCGCGTGCGTGTGCCGCCTCTGGTGCGCCCTAACCCGAAACGACGCCCTGTGGGAGCACCTATGCTTCCGCCAGCTGTCTCCGCCTCCGGAGGGTGTCAGGACGGTCGTCGCCGCGCTCGGGGGATACCGCCGCCTCTACACACTCTGCGTCAAGCCTGTGCTCAAATCGGCCGGGGACATGTGGACCACCCATGAGCTCGACCTCTCTCTCTCGCTTTTCTGCGTTCATTATTATGAGAGGCTCTTTCTCGCCACCCCGCCCTCCTCCCTCATCTTTCTATGCAAACCTGGATGACATCCATTTTTTTTATCAAATTCAATAATCCTACTATCAAATTTTCACTTTCTATTTATTTCCAATCTATCTCATGTAATTATGTACTTCATCACCAACTAAATGCCAAATCTATGCTTCCACCATATATAAATATTTTTCGCAACCTAGCTCACCCAGCCCACTTAGCTTACTAACAAATGTAGTCCATTTTATAGAAAGAAAATGGGCAAATTACACATGAAAAAGGTTTTATTTTTCCCTAAATATTGCATGAAAAGTCATGAATTTTACCTTCGTACTCTGATTTCCCAAGTCGGGTTTTCCGGCTAAGTAGTGTGCTGATTTAAGCTAACGTGGAAGATGATTAGGAGGTTGAGTGTGCAATAATATGACAATTTTTTTCCTTTCCCCTAAACCCAAATTGCCTAGAAAATTAAATTTAGAACACACTTCAGAATAGCAGCTAGGAATCATCGTTTTTCCCTTAAAATTCTCTCTCACTTTATATATCCATCCCCATTCCATTCATCCTTCTCCCTCGTGACCGCGTGCATTCGACATGTCCAAGTTCTCACCGCCGCTTCGCATTTTCTTACTCTGCTTTTGTTTTGCATCCATTTCTGGTAATTAAGTTGATTCTTTGAAAATATTAAACTCACCAAACACTGACCCATATGTAAGTTCCCCATTCTCACTGCCACCATATGAATCCCTCCTCCATTCCCTTCACCCGAAAACACCCCCATACTGCCAGTGGCGGATCTAGAACTTTTAATCTGGGGGTACGAATTGTACGAAAAATAATTATATTATAAAGAAGTATTAAAAACAATATAAAAATAGTAGCATAAGAAAACTAATAAAGTAGTTTGTAAAATGCACAAAACAAAATAAGAAAAATAGTAAACTATTCAATTTTGAACTTTAATTCATACATAAGCATTAAAATTATAACTGAAATAAAAAATATATGTATACCTAATTTTTGAAAGAAACTCAAATTCATAGTACTTACTATTAAGAATATAATTGAAAAAAAAATAAAAAATGCCGTACATACCTAATCTTTGAAAAAGAAAATTGATTAACTGTATATTCAAATTTTATATGAATATATTTCATATTATACTCAGTAAAAATGCAATAAAAATTGCATATATATAAAAATAAATTGCAATAGATCATTTATAAATATTCTACGCTAGTTGAATTTTCAATTTTATAGCACATTAAGAATATAATTCAAATAAAAGTAAAAAACTTTGAAAAACTATCTAGAGATAGAAGTAAAATCAAATAAGATCATTGAGATAAAATAAAATAAAATAATTGAACTCCCTGATATGTCTAATAGTAAAAGGAAATGCACAACATTTAGAAGTAATATGCATAAGGGGGATTCGAACACTGGCCAAAAAATAGGAAGACCAAATGCTGAACCACCCGACCACAAAAACTATTACGAACTGTCACTACAATAATACATTAAGACGTAAATATTTGGGGGTATAGTGGTACCCCCTTATTCCCATGTGGCTCCGCCACTGCATACTGTGTATACCCACCCACCACCCTGCCGCCCACATCAACTTCAAAAAATCTAACCTCGTTTTTGTTGAAATTGTCTGGATTAGGATGTGAAATCGTGGTTGTTCGAACGATGATGTTCTCCTAGCGGTGATGTTCTCCTCAACCCGGTAAAGTTCATGAATTTTCATGCAACATTTTATATTTAACGGGAAAACCAAATTATTTTAAAAGTTCATGGGTTTAGAGGCAATTTTCCAAAGAAATTCAGCCTAGGTTAGTGCACTTGGGGGATGCGCCTGGGTTGGGGTGGGCCCCAAGTGTTCTGCCCATGGAGGTGCTAGGTTGGTCTAATCCATTTGACAACTCTAATTTTACTGATATATTTAATTTATAATAAAATGTGAGTGGAAAATTAGTAAAATCTAAAAAGGGAACTCCTATTCACGAATAGAGGGAGCAACTTCTAATAAAAAAAATCAATCGTCTCACAATAGTCAAACTGAAATAAATAATACAAAATCATATTTAATAGTACTACATTCGTCCACAAAGAGTAGTCGTAGTTGTGGGTGACATAGGTATCAATGCAAATTTGGTAAAATAAGAAATAATATAGAGGTAAAATCGTTGAAGGTGTCGATAGTGAAAAATGAGACCCAATCCATTAGAGTGGAAAACTTACCATAAATAGATATAGACTAACTTTGGTGGCGACTCAATATGAAAAAACATGAATATTTTTCGTGGACGAAGATAGTACGACAATAAAACACAATGTTTCATATATATCATTCTCTTTTAATTAACACTCAAAATATAATTACATCGTTATGTCATAAACACCATTGTTTTGTCACCATATTATAGTATTTTATTTTGTCATATTAGTTTCTATTTTTTTTTTTACTTTAGTAGGACAATTGAGAAAAATAAAAAAAATTATGATTTTTTAATTCTGGCTTTAAATGTTATGAGATTAACTACGAGTAAACAGTAAGTTATGATTTAAATGACACTTATTCCTATTTAGATAGTTGAAAATATTAAAGAGGAGTGAATTTATTGCAATTTGCATTTCTTAAAACTACGGAAGTTGTTTTTCTGGCATGTCAATGATGATTATTGCAGAAACTTAAATGTATAGTAATAGCCGGCTGTGTAAATGACCTAATCATAATTGGGCTTTTAGCCCACTAAAATGTACTATTAATTGCCCAATCAACCTCCCTTTTTAAAGAAATCAGCCCACTAAAATATATAATACACGAAATTTACGCTATAGTATAAAATTTTAAAATAATTATGTAAATTTAATTAGTGGAAAATATGTGTTGGATAAAAGAGTAAGTTAGAGCTTGGTAAGCTTTCAAGAAATAGTATCATGTTTTTGATAAACTAATTTTTTGTTACTACGGTGTCTCGTAATTTTATGAATATTTTCATTGCGTCGACGAAGAACTAGCAAATGCTATAACATTCAAAAATAAATTACGAAACTTATTAATATTAATTTATGTACTATGAAGGTAAACAAAAACGAGCCATATTTTCTGTGGCCCACAACTCCATGTTACCACCCAACATCTTGTCACCACACAAAATGGTAATATTTGCAAATTATTGATATTATTTTATTCTAATTACAGTATGTTATATAGACCTTTATTAAAAAATATTACGCTATATATATATTTATATTTTAAAAGCAGTAAGTTAACACACATAATATTTTGTACATATCGTGAAATATTGAGATATGTAGCATTTCTATTGTTTTTTTTACAATAGGAGTATGATAAATATAGTTTAATGAATATTTAAAAGTGTATATTTATACTCATTTTTCCCCAAACATTTTGTTTCGTGAGGGCTCACCTTTGGATGCCTCCCCAAAATTAAATAGTACTACTACTATACTAATTGTTACTTTCAGACAAATATAATAAATATAATTATGAAAAATTAACATATTGAATAATCATACTACTATTATACAGTTTTGGTTCCATTTTTATTTTATTCAGTTTTATATTTAATCTATATATTTATATATACACATTAGCATAATTTTTTTTAACTGCTGCGTATAGTTGTAGTTCTACTACTAGTTTAAATAATCTCTCCACAGTACAATTATTTTTTATTTTTATTTTTATTTTTATTTTTGGTGCTCCGATTTCTGGAGGAATCTCTGTCGTCGGCCGCCGGAATATTCTGCTGAGGTAGTTACTTCTCGCCGCCAACTCCGAGTTTAATCTTAAGTGAGCTTTCCTTTTTGGTTTATTTGTATTTCTTTTTTGGTAATTCTTTTGGTGGTGATTTTGAAATGATGCGGTGGGTTTCTGTTTGTTCGAATTAAACCTATTTTTGGTGTAGATCTGAAGCTAGCTTTGTAGGATCAGGAGATTCTGTAGTTAATTTTGTTCTGGATTTTTTGAATCTCGCTTAGATTTTTAGATTTTCTCCTTTTGTTTAGTTCGTTGTCTGGGCCGAAAATTGTGGATTTTAGTCAATTTTAGTGATTTCAAGCTTATATCTTCTGTAATAAAAACATTGTGCTGAATTTTCGGAGTATTTGTATAATTATGGCGTTGGGCTGAATTTAGCTTGATATTGTTTGACTGGGCTGAATTTGGTGAAAACGAAGTTGAATTGAAGCTTGCGTTTCTTCAGTTGTTTGTTTTTGTTAGTTCGAACAGCTCACCGCGATTTTTTGCATGTTTTTTTTCGTTGTGTTTGTTGAGTGAAGTGGATGATTTGAATTTACGATTGATTTATTCTGATTGGTGCTGGGTGACAACGATTGATAGCTTGAGCAGTGGATGATTTTTCTTCTTCTTTTACATTGGTTGTTGAAGCCAGGATTTTATCATTTTTTATCAGCTTAATATTACGTGTACAGCTGAAACTTAGTGTTTCTTGATCTGTTTTCATTTTATGCAGCACGCAGTCAGTTTTTCTGTAAGGCCATCGGATCTGTCACCTGGCATATGCTGCTTGTAATTTGTTGTCTTTGTTAAGGATCTGGGCTTGCGTATTGTAGTCAAACTTGAGATGGGATCCAACACGGAGGAAGCCATTAGAGCTAAAACATTGGCTGAGAAGCAATTTTTGGAGAAAAATTTTGCCGGAGCGCAGAAGTATGCTGCGAGAGCTCAGACACTATGTAAGGAACTGGATGGTATATCACAGATGGTGGCCACATATGGAGTCTACAAGGCTTCTGAGGCGACGGCTAATGGAGAACTCGACTTCTATTCAATCCTTGGAGTGGACCCATCTGTTGAGAAGTCCAAATTGAAGAAGCAGTACAAGAAAATGGCAGTTACACTACACCCTGATAAGAACAAAACTGTTGGCGCTGACGGGGCATTCCGGCTAGTTTCCGAAGCATGGACACTGTTATCTGATAGTGCTCAAAGAAGTGCTTATGATCAACGGAGAAGTTTGTTAGCTGGGTACAGTGATCCTTCCAAGTTTTCTGCTCATGGAAGACTCGATACATTTTGGACTGTCTGTACCTCCTGTCGCGTCCAGTATGAGTATCTTAGGAAATATGTTAACAAACGACTTTCTTGCAAGAACTGTCGTGGTGTCTTTGTTGCTGTTGAAACTGGGTTGGCCCCTCCAAATGATACTTTCCAATATAACTATTCTTATACGCCTGAGAATGGTTATGGTCATGGAAACCATGGTCGTGGGGTTGCATATATACCCCCAACAACTGGTTATGGTGCACCGAGTGTGGTGTCGGGACATCATACTGGATATAGATCAGAGTATGCTTCGAATATATCCTTTCAGGGTAGCGCATCTGGAAATTCTGTCGGACTCTCAGACCCTAGTGGACTATCTTCATCTTCATTTATCTTTTACCAAGCCAATGGGGAGGCAAACCCGACAAAAGCTAATGGCAAGCATCAGTCGGTGAAGGCTACGGGTCATATGGTCTCTAATGGGTGTACTGGTCAGTATGAAGCATCAAAACCCAAACGGGGGAGACCTGCCAAGAAGAGAAAAGTGGAATTAGGAATCTCGTATCCAAATGGGCATGACAAAGGTTGTGCAAATGTTGCTCTTGAACCTAATACAGCCACTGCAGATGGAATATTAAAGCCTGCTGCTAAGCTTCCCTTTGCAGCTGAAACTTTGACAAGGCGGAGTTCTGCTGCTCCTGCGGTTGATGGGAGGCAGTTGTTAATTGATAAGGCAAGAACAGAAATTCGTAAGAAGCTTGAAGAAATGAAGTTGGCTGATGAAGCAGCTGCTGTCGAGGCTGAGAAAAGAAAGGCGCTTGCTGAAGCTGATAAATTACGGACAGCTGATGCTAATAAACAATTGGAACTTAAGAGAACTGTATCTATAACAGTTCCAGATTCGGATTTCCATGACTTTGACCAGGACAGGTCTGAAGAATGCTTTAAGCCTAAGCATATATGGGCCCTCTATGATGAAGAAGACGGTATGCCTCGCTTATATTGTATAATTCGCGACATCATCTCCTTGAATCCATTCAAGATTTATATAAGTTACTTAAGCTCCAAATCTGACACTGAATTCGGGAGTGTGAATTGGTTAGATTCTGGGTTTACCAAATCTTGTGGGAGTTTTAGAGTGTTTCACTCTGAAACAGTGGAGCAAGTCAACATATTCTCTCATCTCCTTGCTAGGGAGAAGGCTGGTAGGGGAGGTTGTGTAAGAATATATCCAAGAAGTGGAGACATTTGGGCTGTATACAGGAACTGGTCACCGGATTGGAACAGAACAACCCCGGCTGAGGTAAGACACCAGTACGAAATGGTTGAGGTTCTTGATGATTATTCCGAAGATAACGGTGTATGTGTAGCGCCTGTGATTAAGCTGGATGGATACAAGACGGTGTACCATAGGGACACAGACAAGGATGGCACCCGATGGATTCCAAGAAGAGAGATGCTACGGTTTTCACACCAGGTACCGTCTTGCTCCCTCAAAGTTGAAGGCACTAACTTGCCTGAGGGCTGCTGGGATCTCGACCCCGCTGCAACCCCAGAAGAACTCCTTCAAGGAGAAACTGGACTTCACAATAATACAAGTCTAGGCCAGACAGCAATCATTTCTGAGATCCGAGAAGAAGAACAATATTCATCTGAAGGAAAAGTGAGCGAAAGTAAAATCTGTGATTCGACTCCAGACAACTACGGCACACAGGTTGCAGGCATGGAGCCCGAAAGTATCACAACCGAGGTCCCTCAAGTGGAATGCAGAAACAAGGAAGCTCCAGCCGGACTCCCGTCTGTTGGAACAGGAGCAAGGAGTTAACAAGAGTTGAGTTAATCTGAAAAAAACTCCATTTCACATATATCAAGTGCATCCTCACAGCTGAACTACAGGCTTGACAGACATGAAAGTGCAAAAGAAAGTAGAAATTGAACCTGCTCTGTTCGTTGCAGGGAGAGATACAAATGTATAGATTTAAACACAGCCTAGATTGATCCCTACTTTCCTCAAAAAGGTTAGATAGTTGGAGGATTAGAAGCAATCATTTGCCTTCATATCCATTCAGTAATTTGTAACCTTGATTTAGAACTGTTTGACTCCTGCTTCTATAGAAATGCTTTATATTTCGACTCTGTTAAGCGATGATATGTAGCGCTTGCTTTTTCGCTATCTCTGCGAAATTGAAATGTTGAGAAGTTTTTGGACTTTTGTGATTTTTGTTCTTGGATGTTTTAGATTAATAATATTTTCCGTCTTGAAAGATTTGATGATTAACTGTTTGTTTAAAAGCTAGTCCTGCAGTTTTCAGACATTGTGCTGCCCTTTTCTATTGTGGGTTATGTTATTCATTGTAAATAGTACCAATGCAAATCGTGTGTAGGAAAAATCGATCAAGTATGCTATTGCCTATCTGAATTGTTGTACTACTGACTACGAAATTTTCTCATTACAAAATAAAATTAAGAATTTTTTTTTGAGATTTTGCTATTGAACTAAAGAAGGACTGAGGGATCTTGATAGATTCAAGACCTAAAATTTTGGACAAAGTATTGCAATGAAAAATTGAAGGAAAAAAGAAAGCATTATTGTGAGATCTTGGTATCACATTGAAATGAAAGATTGAAGTAAAAAATCAAGCATTAATCTTTGCTACCAACGTGAAGAAATTGTAAGGTATTTAATGAAAAGAGGGAACATCTTTTTTTTCCACAAACTTTGTCAAAGTATCATTTTAGGTCCGTGAACTTTGAAAATATCATTTAAGGTCCGTCAACTATGAATTAATATTATTCTAAGTACATTTGTACTATTTTCAAATTTTTCTAGACGAAAATACCCTCAATACCTTGAAGCGTATATATTTTTAATAAACTTATCATATATTCATATTTTTTTATGAATATTTGTACTATATATTTTTTATAAAATTCTAAATATAATTTAAACTTCAATATTATCACTTAATTTTGTTACATGCAAGAAATGTTCCTTATTCAACTTTTTATAATTAAAGAATTTCAAAATATCTTTAAGATATGTATACTCGTAAAATTAATGTCCAAGTCAATAGACGATACTTAAATACTGATATATTGATATTATTTTTAAATATTATATTAATATTTAAGTATCGTCTATTGACTGTGACATTAGTTTTACGAGTATACATATCTTTAAAATATTTTGAAATTCTTTAATTATAAAAAGTTGAATAAGGATCATTTCTTGCATGTCACAAAATTAAGTGATAATATTGAAGGCCAAATTATATTTAGAAAATTCGTTAAAAACTATGAGTATGTGATAAATTAATTAAAAATATATATCCTTCAATGTATTGACGGTATTTTCGTCCATAAAAACTTTGAAATAGTAAAAAAGTACTTTGAATGATGTTAAGTCATAATTGATGGACCTCAAATGATATTTTCAAAGTTAACAGATCTAAAATGATACTTTCACAAAGTCGGTGGAAAAAAAAGAGGTTCCTCTAATCAAAATAATGAGAGTCAGAATGCAATTAATAAAAGATGAGGAAACTCTAGAGAAATCAGGCTTTCCCTTTTCTTTTCCCTTTTTCTATTGTTTTGAGCTAAACACTGAAACTGGACCAAGAACTGAAAAAAGGAATAAACGAAAAAAAATCGAAAATCAGAAATGGATCCTCAGCTTTGGCACAAAGTTGCAGCTATCTCAGGTAAACATCTGTCTCTCTCTCTCTGTCTCCGAATTTTTTGTTTGATTGTTATTTCTGCATTTGGAACCAGGTGTTGCTGCTCTAGGGCTCGGAACCTACGGCGCTCATGGTTTCAAGCCAAAGAACCCTTCCTACAACGATGTAACTATGCTCTATTTTTCGAGTTTTTCTCAGTTATTTTTTGTAATGATGTGATTCATCTGTGGTATTGAAGGTGTGGCGAACGGCAAATTTGTACCATTTGGTTCACACAGCTGCTTTGCTCGCCGCTCCTATTACTTCACGCCCTAATATTGTGAGTCCCCACTTCTCGTGTGTGTGATTTTGCATTGAAGTCTTTTTTTATGTGGATTTATTGTTTCTGGTAGTTTGGAGGCCTTTTGACTACTGGAATCCTGGCATTTTCGGGGACGTAAGTTTTCTGTTTCTTGTCATTTTCTTTTGATGAAGCATAGGTAGAAGCTCAATTTACTGCTGCTGCGATTGATGGATTTGATGAAACGACGAAAGAAATGGTTGATCCATTTTAGATTTTTCAGTTCATATAAGCTTAGATGAATGTATATTAGACAAATTTGTCAAATCTATATACAATATCTTATAGGAAATGGGTATTCAATTGCATAAGCCTTTACTTGTAGAAAAATGGTAGTACTATTAAAGTAGGCCAAGAAACGGAGTTCCAGCTCGTTGGTATATCAGTGCATGGAACTCTGTGAGCATGATCTGGTTGAGAATGTTTGATCTTGCAGAATTATATGTAGGCAAGAAATTCGAAACTTGTGTTAGTGGTCGATATCTAAATGGCAAAAGGCTGAACATTTGGGGATTGAAGTTCTTAGGTTATTGCATGAATTTCTCTGGTGTTGTAGGATGAGTCAACCTTACTGTTTGTCCCTGTTCAAATCATTCATTAACAACTCAAGAGTTGAGACTGACAAATGGTGTGATTCTATGTGATCCCCGCCATAGATTATTTCATACAAAGTTGTGATTTTTTTTTATAAATTTCGTTGGAGATATCTGTTTTACATGGAAAAGCATAATTGCCTGTTGTTTTTGAAGCAACCTAACAACCTAATAGTTTGCTATTCAATTTCAGCATGTAACTAAATCACAACATCAATATTCATATATCAAGAATATAATGACAAAGTATAAGGTGCCCCTGATTAGTTTCTTCTATTCTGTTGGTATATTTCTTTCAAGTCTTGAATCTGTCTGTCTGACTTTAAGTATGTTGTATGTTGCTTAGAACTTTAAAGTGCTGACATATCCCTCACCATGATCAACTCCTAATATATTCCAGTAGACTGCCTTTCTGAAAGATTTCACTCATTTATACTAGTTCATATTTGGCATTTGTTTCAAAATGATAACTGTAGAGAAATCCTGAGATGTGATGCTTGCTATACAAGGCAATGGTCGATTTTCCAGGTGCTATCCTGAGAAATCCTGAGATGGGATGACATAACATTTCTTGTGGTTTGGTTAGATTTTCTGTATGATATCTATGACTAACAATGGTCGATTTTCCAGGTGCTATGCGGTTGCATACCTAGAAGATAGAACATATTCTCGGTTGGCCCCCTTCGGAGGATTTGCCTTCATTGGTGCTTGGGCAAGCTTGATGTTCTGAGCAGTTTCATCTCTCAAAATAACATGTTGTAATTGCTATTGCTATTGAGAAATCTGTCTGTTAGCTATATGAGTACGTTGCATACTGCTTTTTTAGCTATGAAGAAAGAAAACTATTGATTTCTCTAGTTAGCCATCCTTTTACCTTTTCAGTATGTATTTCAGTGAATAATCCGTGTAAGAGATTTTTCTGTCATAAAATTCCATGAAGTGGGAATTCATTCAGTTTTTGGTAGTACTAAAATTTCAGTATTTGTTTGGAAAAGCAAGAAAATGACAAGGAATAACCTTTCTAGACAAGTAGAATTGAAGATGCTAACAATGAAATTATACGATGACATGAACCCCAGCGTTTTGTCAACTGAACTGTGTTTCCTCGTCCAAATCGACCATTTCTAGATTGATAACCTCAAGCTCAGGGTGTGAGCTCATAGTTGCAAGAGTTATAACCTGCAGGAACACGGCAGCCATAGTTAATAGAATGTGTGTGTGTGTGTGTGAGAGAGAGAGAGAGAGAGAGAGAGAGGACTGACTGGGGTCAAGAGCAGTGCCTCTGAAGTAACAGGAGCCACCTCTGCGCTTGAACTTTTGATAGTAATTGTTGAAGGCATAAGAAGCATGGGTATTGGGCTGAAAGCAGGCCTGGCCCACTTGAATCTTGCTGCAGTTGGCGTTTCCAATACCACAGGCCCAATCCAAAGCAGTTTGCAATTCACTCTCCGAGTCTGCGACACACCACTCTCCCACCACCACTTCATCTGAACAAAACAAATAAGTACAGTATAAAATATTTTGTAAAAGCAAAAATTCATTTTATAAATTGAATTCAGTAGAGTGTAGAGTTGACATATGGAGTTTTAGTGGAGAGGAAGAAGCAAATATAAACAGAGACCAAATATTGAAATTTTATTAGTGGGTGAGAGATAGTCCGTGATGTTTTGTTACCTGATAGTAGTATTTGTAAATAGGTGGTGATAAGAAAGAGAGCATATCTTGAGTGCTGCCATATTATCTAAATGTAGGGAGAAGAGTAAGAGAGTAGTGATTTATAGGTTGGAGTATTGGAGTGTAGTGTACACGTGAGCATTGGTCGAAAAAGGCTGCAAAAAAAGGCTGGGACTACAAAAACAGATCGCACTTGTTTTGAGCAAAAGATTCTAGTGTGTTATGGCAAATGCAATCACATGCATGCTTTATGAGTTACTAGATGTTATGGGGTTAATTAATCCAAAAGATGTTTTAAGTCAATAAACTAGTCTCTTTTTGGAGTTTGAGCTGGTCTGATGCTTCTTCTATCATTTTAGTGTTAGCCCAACAAATCAAACCTGAGCTGGGCCCATTTAGCATGAGTCCAACCTTTATCATCAAATTCAAACCGTTTAAGTTGTAAGATTATGATGCATAGTGATGGTTAGGCGAATTTTTGATGGTGATGAATGCAGGAAAATGCAGATCACGACACAGAGATTTACGTGGTTCGATTTACTGAGGTAAATCTACGTCCACGGGAAGAAAAAAGGGCAGAGTTGTATTGCTTGATCTGTTTTCTACAGCTTACAATACAGACTTGCTATTTGACATTTGATCTCTAGAGAACTTAACCCTTTTCTATCTGATCTAAGTTCTATTTATACATTGAACTAAGATCGTGGCTTGCATCACCACTAATGATGGTTGTGGATGTCGTGGAGGTCATGGAGATCCTGCATGGGTCCACTACCTCTTTGTTTGGTCCGCTTATCCCGCATGAGATCCTGCATGATTTGACACCACTAAATAGATCGTGTAGTGGTCATGAGATCCTGCATGGGTCCACTATCTCCCAGTTCGGTCGAATACTGAGACCGAACTGCTGAACTATTGCCGAGCAGCTTTTGCCGATCTGAGAGTAGAACTGATTGGTCGGCTTTTACCGAGCTGTAGGCTGGGGCCGAACTCTTTGGTAATGCCGAACTGATACTCTTCCTTGGGCTTTGGGCTGATGGGCCGTCACTGCTATTGGGCTTGTTTAGTCCGTACTCCATCACTACCCCCCCCCGAAAAGCGAAGTGAATCACTTCGGCGAAGCGAGTCACTTCGGCATTCTGGATAAAGGTACGGGGGAGGCTGACGTCAGGGGACGTGCCTTGCGCGTGACTGCATTAAATGCGACAGTAAAATCCGGCCGTTGAATCCTGAAAAGGTGGGATTCGAAACGGTGCGATGATTTTGAAATCTTCTCCGAATCTGATAAATACACCCTTTCTTCATCCTTTGAATACTTTTTGCTGTTGCTTCTTCTGCACTCTGTCTCTTTTGCGTAAAAAATTTCCTTCCGCTTTCAAGAATTTCTTCAGAATTTCTTCAGATTTTGCAAAGAGTAAGAACCATGTCTTCTTCTTCTTCTTCTGAGTTAGGTAGCGGTAGGAAAGGGGGCAAGGGGTCTTCTAGCCGGAAAGAGTCCGGGGAGAAGACTGTAGAATACTTTCACAGCGTCTTGAGTAAGGACACCGTGATATCTCTACATGAAAAATATCTTCTTCCCGGGGGGAAGGCGGTGGTTCCCGACGATGATCATAGGGCTAACGACCCGCCGGAGGGTTATGCCACCGTTTACGAAGCCTGCTTAGAATGCGGGCTTCGTTTCCCTCTTCCCCCACCTTTTGTAGAGCTTCTTGATTTTTTTCAACTCCCTTTAGGTCAGGTGACTCCGAATTCGTGGAGGCACTTGTCGGCTTTTGCTGCCGAACTCCGTAGGCTAGATAAGGATCTGTCTCTGCGGGCAATCCTTAATTTTTTCCAGTTTAAAAGGAAGGGATCTTGGTTTTACTTGATCCCCTTACAGCCTTTTAGGGCCTTCTGCAAAACCAAGTGGCCGAAATGGCAAAACCGTTTCTTTTTTTATAATAGGACTTCGGCTCCGAGCTTTCCTTGGAGAGGGCCGAAGTCCGTGATTCCCCATCCTCGGTTAGAACCGTTGGCCGAGCTCGAGGGCGAGCTCAATAAGATTCCTATGATTAGGAAACAGTACTCGGAAACTGAGCTCGTCAAGGGCGACCTCGTGTTCAATATCTCGTCTTCGGACGAAGAAACTGAGGGTGAGGATTTCTTTTTTATGCTTTACTGCTTTAGCGGCGAAAACTAACCTTGCTTTCTTGCTTTTTGGCAGTGTACATGCTGAATAAGATGAGCCGCAAATCTTCGGAGTCCAAGGAGCCGGAGAGGCCGAAAATCACCAGCTCGGCGTCTGATGCCGAGAGGACTCCGAAGAGGCAAAAAACCTCTTCGGATCCGAAGAAGCCGGAGTCGACTTCGGCAAAGGGGAAGGCCCAGAAGCCCCCGAGAGCGCCAGAGAAAGACGTGGTCTTGGCGCCTCCTTCGGAACATATCTGTGAGCCGTTTTTATGGCCCACGGACTTCGCCGAGGTGAATTCTCTTCTTGATTTTTTGGCCTTGCTTTTTTCCTGTATTTTTTGTGGCCCCTTTGTTGACTTTTTTCTTTATCCATTTTCAGAGGAACGATATGCTCTCCAAGCTCGTCGCCGTCGAACTTTCCAAAGCGTCCAATGACTATGCTGAGATGCAGAGGAAGTTGGCGGCTGCTTGTCATCGGGCCGAACAGGCTGAGGCTAACTTTGAGAAGGCCAGAGCTGCTAGGATTTCGGCCCAGGATGAAGCTCAGTTTGCCAAAAACCAGCTCGTCATCCAGCGAGAGCAGACGAAACGGAGGGATGCTGCTGCCGTGGTTGCCCAAGGGGAGGTTCTCCGTGCTTTCGCGGAGAAACTCTTTCTGAGCAACCAATTTTCAGCCTTTGTCGGTGATCTGCTGAAACTGATGACCGATAAAGCCGAGCAGGGTCCCGAAGTCATCCTGCCGCTGTACGGCCGAGAGATAGCAGCTCGGCTTCAGAGTCTGCCGGTGCTTGAGGAGCTTGCTTCGTCCTCGGTCCTGCTTTCTGCAGACCAAGTTCGTAGTTGCCGAGCTGACCGCGATGAGAACATGGAGGCTATCTTTGCCTCCATAGGGTCAGTTTCACCCGCTCCAATTTTCCATGGAGAGGGTGAGACCGAGCAGCATGAGCGGCAGACCGGCGATGAGCAGGCCGAGCAGGAGGCGCAGCAGATCGGCTACGGTGGCGCCGAGCAGGCTGGGGAGAGCAGGGAGGCCGAGGCTGAAGCTGAAGCAGACGAGGAGAAGGAAGCTGAACCTCACCGAGAAGGCGGAGACGAAGCTAGCGGAGTATGATTTCGTCTTCCTTCTCTTAGTTTAGTTTCTTCCTTCTTGTAAAACGGCCTTGAAGCCCTTGTGTAGAAAAATTTTTTTCTTATGAATGAAAAAATTCTTCTTTCTGCTCTTGTGTCTTTGTATAGCCTTTCGTACTCTCTTACTCCTGTTGTGGTTTACTACCTGCTCGGTAAGCTGAAATGCCGAACTGACGTAGCTGCTTTGTATTCTTAACTCTCAAGGAGCTGGAGGTACTTCACTGGAAGCGGCTGTACTCTTCGGCTTTAGACGAAGCTGAGAAAAGAGCTATAGCTGACCAGATGAAGAATGACGAACTCTTGGCTCGTTCAATGAAGCTGGAGGCCGATAATAAGGACTTAGAGTCCGAAAAGAAGGATCTGGAGGCCGAGCTGAACACTGCCGTCGCTGAGAGGACTGCGTATGAGGATTTCATCTGCAGGCGTGGGGGAATGACCATCTCTGAAGTTCAAGAACGAGTTGACGAACTGTGGGAGGAATATCATGTACTCCGGAGGAACAATGCGCTGGAGAGCTCGGCTTGCCAACAAGTCGTGAAATCATTGCGGCGCTGGGCTTCTCGGTACGACATAGTTCTTTCCCGGCGTCCCTCAATTGAGAGATTCCTCAGGCATTTCCCGCCAACAGATGCTAGTACTCCAGCTCAAACCTCTGATTCACTTGCTCAAAACCGTACTCCAAGTCAGCAACGAACTCAGGGACAACCAGAGACGTCAAGTCGAGGACGGACTGAAGTTCGCAGAGGAGCTGTGGTTATGAGTGAGCAAGATCGGCAAATGCTTCGTGAAGAGACTCTTCGCCGCCGAGGTGCTAGGGCTTCTCGGGCTCAGGGAAGAGGCGGTAGGTCGATTAGAGCATCTCGTCGACCTGCTTATTCTTCAGCTGCCGAGAACGCCCGAACTCGGCTTCACGAGGATTTTGTGAATAGATGGCTCAACTTTAGCAACCCTGGACAGTAGGATAGTCCTTTGTAATAGCGTAACGCCATCTCGTAGGGTAGCGGAGTTGTGTGCCGAACAAGATTTGAAAAATGAAATTTTGTTTTCGCTTCTAACACTGTGTATTTATAGCTTAGCGAAAAAATTTCATCGTACTTGTCCTCGGTCTTATGAAGTAAACTTCTTTGACCGGACTCGTCTTTGGTCTGATGAAATAAACATCTTTGACCGGACTCGTCTTTGGTCTGATGAAATAAACATCTTTGACCGGACTCGTCTTTGGTCTGATGAAATAAACATCTTTGACCGGACTCGTCTTTGGTCTGATGAAATAAACATCTTTGACCGGACTAAGCTTGTGTCCTAATTTGGCGAGTTTTATCGCTCGGATCGGACTTTCCGTTGTCCTAATTTGGGGATCGGACTTTCCCTTGTCCTAATTCGGCGAGTTTTATCGCGTGGATCGGACTTTCCCTTGTCCTAATTCAGGCAAGTTTTATCGCGTGAATCGGACTTTTGTTGCAGTTCGTTTCAGACGAAGTGCTTGATTCTTAAGCTGAATTGTGGTCTTGTATCCTCTTTAGAAGCTTGGACTTCACAATCGTTGGCTTATTGCAGTTCGTTTCAGACGAACTGCTTGTTTAAGCTGAATTGTGGTCTTGTATCCTCTTTAGAAGCTTTGACTCACAATCGTTGGCTTGTATATGTTCTAAGAAGGGGATCAGCCTTCGAAGAACAAGATACCTCAGTAACATTTGTAAGAGACGACACGCACAGAGACAGATAAAACACACAGACAAAACGCACAGAGACAAACAAAGACCAAGCAAACCAAAGAAAGCACATTGACCGAACAGGACTCAAGACTGACTGGACTGTCTCTTACAAATGGAACTTTTTGAGGTTGGAAACGTACCATGTTCGGGGTACTTGTGCTCCTGACACGTGAGTCAATTTGTAAGACCTTTTGCCGAGGACTTCTGACACCCGATATGGACCTTCCCATGTGGGTTCGAGTTCGCCCAGCTTTTCTGCTCGGCTTACTTCGTTGTTTCTCAAGACGAGATCTCCCACTTGAAATTGCAGCTTTTTCACCCTTTGGTTATAATACCGGGCTACTTGCTCCTTGTACTTGGCTGCTTTTATGCAGGCCAATTCTCTTCTTTCTTCGGCAAGATCTAGTTCGGCTCTCAGTCCGTCACCATTCATTTCTGAGGAGAAATTGAGTTCGGGGACTGGGTATGCCGATCTCAACCGGAATCACTGCTTCAGTGCCGTACACCATCGAGTTCGGCTCTGGTGTGACTTCGGTCATTTCGCCTGCCTCTGACTCCGGCTGCTGTGATTGCTATGCTTGATGGTGCCGAACTGATTGCTCGGCACTTTTAAGCGCAATCTGCGAACACACTTGCTCTTTTTCGATCACCTCGGATGACCGCTATCCCTCCTTTGGTGGGGAAGGTGTTCGGCGAGGAAGCCTCTGATCGCTATGATCGGGCTTCTTTTTGTCTTCTCTAGATGAGCTGTCTAAAGACCGTTTTCGACGGTCTGCCTCATCGGCACGAGAAAACTTGTCCGCAATGTCCCACATCTCTTGAGCTGTTTGCGGACTGCATTCCACGAGCTTTCTGTAGAGAGCTCCGGGCAGGATTCCATTTTGGAATGCCGAAATGACAAGTAGATCGTTGAGATCATCTACTTGTAGGCATTCCTTGTGGAATCTCATCATGAAGTCGTTGATCTTTTCGTCGCGACCTTGACGTATAGAAAGCAGCTGAGCCGAAGTGATCCGGGCTTCCGCTTTCTGAAAGAACCTCCTGTGGAAAGCCTCCATTAGATCTCGGTAAGATCTAATGCTGCCTTGGGGGAGGCTATCGAACCACCTTCTTGCGTTCCCGATAAGCAGCTCGGGGAACAGCTTGCACATATGGACCTCATTGAGACCTTGGTTCGCCATATTATACTGATAGCGTCCCAGGAAGTCATGAGGATCCACCAACCCGTCATAAGTCATCGACGGAGTTCGGTAGTTCTGTGGAAGGGGAGTTCGGGTGATATCGTCCGAGAACGGAGTCTTCAATGCTCCGTACATGGCGAACCCGACATCTCTTCGGTATGGAGGAGATGGAGATCTCCTGTGATTCCGGTACCGAGGAGGAACAGGAACATGTCGGGGTTGAGGATTCTTCTTCCTGGAAGACACGGCACTACTGCGGTAGTGACTTTCATGTCTGGATGAGGAAGGAGAACCCACCGTTTTCGTCTTCGGCTGTTGGCTCTTTTGCAGGAAGGCTAAGAACTCATCCTGCTTCTCAGCCAAGAACAGCTTGACAGCCTCATTCAAATCATGCTGCTGGGAAGACTCGGTGTGTGGACCTTTTGAGCGGCTTGTTCCTTCATCGTGAAAACTGGAAGTAGATGTCTCCCGAGGCTGTTTTCCGGACCTGCGGGCTGGACTAGCTTCCTCATGGTTTTCACGAACGGTATTACGGGTAGTGTGTGATCTGGTATGCATTTTTTTGGGGTGGAAAAAGGGTCAAAAATTCGCTTTATCACAAATTTGGTTCTCTGTTTCCCACAGACGGCGCCAGTGATGGTTAGGCGAATTTTTGATGGTGATGAATGCAGGAAAATGCAGATCACGACATAGAGATTTACGTGGTTCGATTTACTGAGGTAAATCTACGTCCACGGGAAGAAAAAAGGGCAGAGTTGTATTGCTTGATCTGTTTTCTACAGCTTACAATACAGACTTGCTATTTGACATTTGATCTCTAGAGAACTTAACCCTTTTCTATCTGATCTAAGTTCTATTTATACATTGAACTAAGATCGTGGCTTGCATCACCACTAATGATGGTTGTGGATGTCGTGGAGGTCATGGAGATCCTGCATGGGTCCACTACCTCTTTGTTTGGTCCGCTTATCCCGCATGAGATCCTGCATGATTTGACACCACTAAATAGATCGTGTAGTGGTCATGAGATCCTGCATGGGTCCACTATCTCCCAGTTCGGTCGAATACTGAGACCGAACTGCTGAACTATTGCCGAGCAGCTTTTGCCGATCTGAGAGTAGAACTGATTGGTCGGCTTTTACCGAGCTGTAGGCTGGGGCCGAACTCTTTGGTAATGCCGAACTGATACTCTTCCTTGGGCTTTGGGCTGATGGGCCGTCACTGCTATTGGGCTTGTTTAGTCCGTACTCCATCACATAGGGAGGCTAGAGCAATGAAGGAAGATAAATACTACTCTATAATTGAGCTCAAAATGTTGCATCTTTGCGGTGGTATGTGGAGTCAGAGCTGCTCTTCTAATCATTCACTGTCTTATTTATTATATGCATTCAATCATTAATGTCGACTACACTGGAGCCTACAAGTCCTACAAATTCTCTTTTGGATTTCATCTCTTGTAGTTGTCAAAGATGAATTTGTTGAAGAAAGTTGAATTTCTAGATCCATTGTCCATCAAACAAGCTTTATGGAGATTCATAATCTTTTCAGATATAAGGACTAAGGAGAATTTTGATGTTGACATGACATCCTATTTCTGCTCAAGTTTGCATAGATTTGTTTCGACCTTATTGTGATTTTAGCGTTTCTATGCAATGCTATGGCATTTCAAAAGTATGGAGCTAAACCACAAGCTGATGCAAAGGCTAGTCGTAAGAATTTATTTTTATCTTATTTGGATTATTGTCATTACTGAATATCATGGGTGGTTTATTTGCTGATTGCTAAATAAAGAGAAGAACAACTTTTGCGTAAATCCAAGATATTTGTGATGCCTTTACGTTTCCACGTAAAATTCTGGTCAGTATGTCTTTGGGATATATTATGCCAAGCAAAGGTTATACATGATTGTTGTTTAAACTACCCATTTCATTTTGTGCAGGCCACTGCTCTTATCTACTCCAAAGGGTTTATTTTACAATGGTCCATCATCCAAAGAATATCATGCGTTGCTGCTTCTTCGTACTACTTTCCTTTTCGATTGGTCATTTTTGGTTTTGAGATTGCAGAAAATAAGTACTAATATTAGAGAAGCAAGTCACAAATATATATTATTGGTGTCTATTCCCACCTCTACCTGCCAAAACAAAATTAAAACACAAACTGCCCCAAGTGGATATTTCCAGGATGTGTGGCCATTATTTCATTAAAGGCCCAAGGTTCTTACTCTAGGAACTCTTGATTATATGTAAATTGATAAGTGAGATAGTTCATCGTCTTTGCAGGTTAACATGCATATATGCTGCTTGTAAGGCAGAGGAGCTTGACAAAGGGATCGAACAGGATCATCATATGATTCTTGATAATGAAATGCTGGTTTTTCAGGCATGAATGTCACATAGTAAGCTTCGATTCTTTTTAATTTTTTAATCGATTGATATTGTTTTCTATCTCTGCATTCGATCTTGTAGTTTATTCTCCATATCGACCACTTCAAGGCTGATATGCAGGTGCTCTTAACTGTAATTATACAAGGAACAAATTATTAATTTTCCCCTTTATAATTTCTCATATGATGCATCTTATCATTTTTACAAGAGTTATTATGCTGTTTCTTCAATCTGCAGGAATTTGGTGATGCAAGTGAGAGGCAGTCTGAGATATGAAGGTGCCTTTTGTTAAAGTTCATTTCTCATTATAAGACTACATTTCTGGTGTTTCAGTTATACCCTATGATCTGGTTTAATTCAAAAGTGATTAGAGCAAATTCTATAGGTTGAATTACGTTGACCTTTTGCATTATATATTCCAATTATCATCTCTTATATGCCCGTCTTTTTTTCATGTCCCATTTATGATGTTTAACACCTAAATCTATTATATTTTTCTGCATGTTTTCCATGAATCTGCCAAAGCTGAGGTTGATAGAATTATGCGTACGAAAGCCCCCCTTCTATGCCCACCAGGGCCGGTACAGTTCGAAACTATACTTTGTGATCTTTTATAGACTTCTTAGTGTTAGCTTAAGACAAAGTATCAAATTGGCAAAACTATTGTTGCTCTGATTCATTGTCATATACTACCAAAATTTGATAATGTGTAAAATGATTAGTATTTCATACTAGCATTTAGCACCACACCCCCCTTGAGATATGTGAAGAAGCATAGCTTCACATTCCTGTATCACTGAATGAGCACAGCCACAGATAGATGATTTACCTATTGTATCAAATTAGGCATGGGCAATTAGTAGCATCCTGAACAAAATGACCTTTCAGTACATATTCATGTTACCAATTATCCTTTGATTCCCCCAAACCTGAGGTGTTGAATCTTTAAAAAATTTCTCCAACTTTCAACACAATTTCAACCTTGTGCATCAAATTGCATCCGAGAGGTTATTTTGCTTGTGGTTTGGCTATGATCACACTGGTTCACCTTCGCATTTGCAGCTTTAAGAAGATAAAGCTATCGACTTCGAGAGGTTCAAAACCTCCAAGCCTGGATAAATTATGCCAGTTATGAATGCAAATTTATCCTTGGAAATAATTCTTTGACAGATTACTGAAAAACGTGCTCTCTCGGAAGCATCCAGCTCATAGCATTTCAGAGCTCTGCCTTAACAACATGAATGCAATTGATGGGCGGGTATAATATTTCCTTTCATTTTGTTGCAATATCATAACTTGATAGATGTAGCTGGCCGTGCTTTACCTGCTGAGTTGCTTTGGATGCTATTTTAGTTTACAGATTAGCAAGCTTGAGACCCCTATGCCGAAAGATGTAAAGCACATTGATACTAAACTTAAATCATGCTTGGATCCAACTTCATATGAGAAGTACATACCATAAACTTATCTCTCCATGTAAAACATGTTTCTGGAAACTCTGGTCTTATCGACAACAACAGGGGAAGCCGATACAACATTAGCCAGCAGGGATGTAGTTTCAGCAAGATGCTAGAGTGAAGCTTAGAGCCGCATTGCTTGAAGAGAATCTGAGAATGATTCTGTGAAGCTCATAGTTGATAGAGATAATTTTGTATTGTTCAATTTCCTCGTCACCAAATTTGGGTTTGGCTAGTCTTCACAACTTTGCATAACAGGTTTAAAATATTGGTACATGTGAAAAATGGTGCATTTATTCCATGCCATCAATTTGAATTACTATATCAAAACAATGTACTCATATAGTATATATTTATATGTTAATAAATCGTCGCCACTTTTCATTTGTATTGCTAGAAAACGTCCAGAAGCATTGTACCATGAGCAGGCAAATGCGGTTATGCAGGTAATTCAAAATCACCACCTACTCTCCTACTATTTTGTCATCTCTCTACTGTCATATCAACTGCATCAAACACAATTTTATTTACCTTAATTTCTCATAATTTCTTTTTATTACATTGTCTTTACAACCAGGAAAAGAAAATGAACTCTTGTTTCTACCAAAAGGGACTGACTTAACCGATTCTAGCACATACCGATGTAGTTTTACAGATTTTGGACAATCCCTTTCCATGTTTTTTCGCCCGTTGCTTGACAAGGTGTATGTTTTAGCTGTGTTTCTTGCATCCTATGTACCTCTGAAACTAGCTTCTTTTTATTGTATCAACTTTTCTTACATAGAGAAAAGAAAGGTTCAACAAGATAGACAAGGAAACAGGAAAAGAATGTGATCTTGCATTAAACATAAATATGCGTATACATATCATGGATTTCTAGAGACGAAGAGAGGTATCAACATCAGAAATTTCAAAGAAACTGTGAGGCCCTCTAACAGTTTGTTGGCGTCGGAAATGTGGCGTGTCATGATTATGGGAGGCAGAGTTGAGCCCAAGTGCTAGAGGGTCTTGACAAGCAGCGTTGTTTGAAGACAAAGTTGAAAATCTCGTGACTGAAAGGTCATGGCGAAGATTGGTTTCTTGAGGCATTAGTCTGAGATTCTGTGTCTCTTCTCTCATCTCCTTCAATCTCTGCAGCTGCTTAAACCTTTCTTGAAGTAGCACTATTGATGAACCAACTATTGCTGGATCCTTGTGTTGCCTCCCCATTCTCTCTCTCTCTTGCATGGTGTGTGTTTATGTATGATAGTGTATATATAAGAGAGGGGTGTTATTGTTTTTGCCACTGGTTTTGGAGGTTATTAATCAGCCTCTTGATTGATTCTAGTGTGACGAAATGAAGGGGAGAATCGGGCGACTGCGCAGTAAAGTCCAAGAAGGAAATGCTTGAGAGAGTAGTGAAATAATCTAGAGAGAGGGAGAGAAGTTGGTGAAGGGAAAAGGGGTTGAAAGGTATGGCTAAATGTTGAGGGGATGAGGCCAAATGGGAATGTATATAGTAGTTGGAGGGATATGTTTATTGGAATATGAGGTTGTGTGTCGGCTTGTTTTGAGCATTCTAACTATGTCATCATTGATGGTTCCATTCTTGTTGTTATCTTGAGTCATCAATGATGATTTTGATTAATTTAATAGGTTAGTACAACAATTTGTACAGTGTAATAACTTTGAAACATAACAAAATTCGCCATTTGATTCTTTATCTTGAATTTTAGCCCCCTTTGCTTAGTTGATCCATCGAAACAAAATGTGGCTGCCTACTTGTGTACAAACACATTGAATGTAACACGAAATATAACAGAGAAATCGAACAAAAAACAAGACATGGCAAACATTTTCTGCCATGCTATCTTGGCCTTGACGAGAAGATCTTGAAAGAAAAACTCAGAAATAAAGAGATCAGCCAATTATTTGCAAGTGGCTAAATGTGCCTAACAAGAATGTAGAAGCAATGTGAATTTCAAAATTCCCACTTGCTTCAAAAGAATCATTCAAATTTACATGCTAAGGCTAATGTGAGCTCTAGAGAATACAAGGGATGTAAAAGTCAACCAAACATGAGTCCCAAAGAATTGTATAGCGAAAATCCAATGAGTTAGGGAAGCCATTGAAGTTTTTCCAAGGTTGCAATTTTATAGTATTATGAATTGATTCAACTGGTCGCAATTTGCAGTCATGAACATGTAGACATGGCTCTAAAACAATACATACATTACATCCAAGCTGTATGCAAGAGCCTGGATGAGAAATGTTGGTTCGACATCCATTAGCACCACGCCGTATGCATAGACAGTTAACAAGTGATGACATTAGCTGCCAAAATTCTGAAATACCAAAATTTTGCCATCTCTTCTATTGAGCCCAAGAAGTCTACAAGATAGATTCGGGATTCAATACGCACACGAACACCCTAGTTTTGAAAAAACAAGATCCAAGTCACACACGCATCAATGGGGTACATTAGATTGCATCCAAATGGTGGAGTATATGATCTGAGGCAAATCGATATTGCACCCAATTATTAAGCAACACGTTTATGACATTAGATGGTTGGAATTTTCTTTAGCCTTGCCTAATATGATGTTACCTTTTGCTCAAATAGTAGAGTTCTACAATTAAAAGCACTTCTAAGAGGCAAAGCAGCAAATTGTGCTATTACTTCGTTTTTATAATGGCTACTTATAAATGTTTTATCATTGCCAAAAAATTTAGTTAAAACATTCGAATACAAAAGCAGATGTAAGGACAATATATTACCTGAAATTATTGGTTAACCGAGCAACCAGGTCATATCTCTCTTTTTAGAAAGAAAAATTGATCAGTGAGATCCCATGAATCGGGCAACTCCATAGTATCTTGTGAGCAATGTATGGCATATATGACATTCGGAGCCCTAAAGAAGCCAAAACCAAACAGATATTAAAACAACAAGATTACTGCAATGAAACTCGTGCTGCTTAAGCTGCTATACTAGAACACGGAAAAGGAGCTGACAGAAATATTTTAATAGAATAACATAATTACCTCACCACTTATTTGATTGTAATTTGCAGCTTAATATCCTTCCACGAGATGCTGCAGAAAACCCACCCTTGTTGAGAAAAGATGAGGGCTATCACATAAGAATGTATTTCGCAGGAAAAACAATGTGTCATTATATCAACCATGAAATATTATCCTGGGTTTTGGTCTCCTAGGACTTGCAATCCATCAGAATGTTGGTTCTCTGAGATAGATTTATCGGTATTAGACATCTTCCTCGCTAGCATTTGATGTGTCTGATTGCAAATAGGGACATTCTTTGAGTTCATTGCATGAAGAAAATTCACGCATAATTGTGATTCCCCGCCCTTTAGCAGGCGGTCAATCAAGACGGTCAATCAAGACTGTAGGTCCTGTAATTTGGGGTGTGACCTGCACTTATCATCCGATGAAGCAGAGAAAATGCATGATCTAGTCTACCTACAGATACAAAGCCATCAATCATTGAGGTATATGTGACCACATCTGGATATATTTTTTTTTGTCACGATCTCTTCAAGCAAGATCTCTGCCTCATCCATGCGGCCTTCCTGGCACAGACCATCGATCAATGCACTGTGGGTATACAAGTTTGGCAAGCAATTCTTTCTCTCCATTTCATGGAGAACCTTGAATGCCAGATCTAACCCCACATCCTTGCAAAGACCAATTAGAGTTGTATATGTAATCACATTGGGAAGCAGACCATCTTCTGCCATGTCATTGCATAGGTTCTCTGCTTCAGATGGCCTATATAGCTTAGATAGACCATTAAGAACAGCATTATAGGTCTGTATATTAGGATGACAACCACCCTTCTTCATCCTCTTGAGCAAAACTAATGCATCTTCAACTTTCCCTTTCTTGCAGAGATCATTAATTAGAGTTGCATAGTTCACCAAATTTGGGCTCAGACCTTCCTGCATCATTTCCTCAAATAATGCAGAAGCAACATCAAGCCTATCTCCTTTGCAAAATCCATTAATGAGTTCCGCATATGTATACTGATCAGGTTTACATCCATTTTCCTTCATCACCTCCATCAACCTGCTGGCATTATCTAGATAACCGCATCCAATGTATCCTTTGATTAGCGTGTTATATGTGATCGCATTGGGAGGGGGACCCAGCAGCATTTCACGAAATAGAGTCATTCCCCGTTCAACATTTTTTATCACACAGAAACCATTGATCATAGCATTAAATGTTCCTGTTTTGTCCAAATGACCGTGACGTTCCATCCACTGAAAGATTTTAAAAGCGGCATCTACATTTCCTCTCTCACACAGTTCATGCATCAGAGCATTATAAGTGACTGTGGTAGGAACCAATCCACCTCTCACCATCTTGTGGTACAGCCCTTTTGCTACCTCAAGTTGGTTAGATTTTGCCAATCCACTGATAAGGGCCGTGTATGTCAGCACCCCTCTCTCTCATGCTTGCAACAAGAGAAACCGCCTCATCTACACGCCCATATTCAAGCAATGCTGTGATAGGAAGAGTGTAAGTGTAAACTGTAGGTTTGATGTGATTCTCAATCATCTCCTCAATCATACACAAAGCCTCGTCAACCCTTCCATCATTACATAAGCCATTAATAAGAGTACTATACGTCACTGCATTGGGATCAATCCCTTTCTTTACCATCTGATCAAAAACAACAAATGCTTTATCCAGATTTCTGTTCCTACAGTGCCATAGAATTAATTTCCGGACGTCCGACCGGGACGTCCGACCCTTGCCACAGTGGCGGACGTCCGCCCGCCCGTCGTCGGGACGTCCGAGGACACCCGACGTCCTCACGGGACGTCCGTATCCGACCTAAACGCCACAATGGCGGACGTCCCGCTCGCCCGTCGCGACGTCCGACCGGATGTCCGACCGGACGTCCGCCATTGGAGATGCTCTAACATTCGTAAACCAGTTTGAGGTCTCTCCTTGTTTTAACAAATTCATGTGGATTAGCCTACCCTACCCTATTCAAAATTATACTCCATATTTATATGATTATGCTTTCAATGTTATTTGAATATGTGAAATAATATTTTCTGTATATTAGAATTATCCTCCATATCTACAGCATTTCATACTCTTTAGTTTCAAAAGGCAAGAAATTTAAGACCACAAAACATATTCACTCATTTGATTAAAGGTACAAAACAAGTGTGCTCATTTGCCAGGGACAAAGTTAGTGGCAAAGGCCCATGCATTGTTGGCAACTGGATCAGCCACATGATCATACAGGTTCTCAATTGGGCCTTTTCCGGTCACAATGGCTTGAACAAAGAATCCGAACATGGAAAACATGGCCAATCTTCCATTCTTGAGCTCCTTCACCTTTAGTTCAGCAAAGGCCTCTGGGTCATCGGCTAGGCCCAACGGGTCGAAGGCCCCACCGGGGTAGACCTTGTCGAGGCCTTCCCCTAGTGGGCCTCCTCCGACTCTGTATCCCTCGATTAAGCCCATAAGGACAACTTGGCTGGCCCAGATAGCTAGGATGCTCTGTGCGTGGATCAAGTTAGGGTTCCCCAAGTAGTCGAGCCCCCCCTCAGAGAAGATTTGGGACCCGGCCTTGAACCAGACTGCCTCTCCGAACTTAACTCCATTCTTGGAGAGGAGTTCGGGGAAGACGCAACCCAATGCGCCAAGCATGGCCCAGCGCGAGTGGATCACTTCTAGCTCCCGGTTCCTAGCAAAGGTCTCGGGATCGGCCGAGAGCCCGGCAGTATCCCACCCGTAGTCACCGGGGAATTCCCCAGTGAGGTACGATGGGGTCTGCTCCGAGAATGGGCCCAAGTATTTGGGCCTGTCCGGTCCGTACCTGTATTATCAATCAAGACCAAAACGTTAGTGGTTAAATTCTTGTTACGATACTACTATAACAAATTAACAATCAATTACCAGATACTTTGGGGAGCGCTCTTGACGGTACGCCTCATGGTGAAACGGCCGCCGCTGACATTACCGACCTTGCGGGTAAGCTCATTCTGTGGCTTGAGGGCTGCCTGACCGGCAAATGCAGATTGTTGGATTGCTGAAGTTGCCATTTTTGACTTACTTGGTTGTTGTGAACTTGTGATGGAGGAGCTATTGTAGAGATATGGTTATATGGAGAAATGAGATGAAATTTTGGATCACAAAATCTACACATCAGCATGACCCAATTGGTCAGTTTTTGGGATCAAGATTTCCTGCCAGATTTTTCCCAAGTGAAGCCGAGGCCTTCATTTCGCCACCTGGCACTCCAGAATCCCAAATCTATCCAATTCAGCATCTGTCAAACACACACTAGACACATATTTCACATCCTATAATCAGACATTGGACACTTGGGGACATAGTTTGATACAAGTATAACCTCTCTCTCTCTCACCCAAACACAACACACACTGAAACTGAACAGGGTAAGTGAGCAACTAGTATCAAAACCAATAGACAATTGGCAAAGCTCTACATTTCAAGAAACAACTTTGAATACATAATGTTGAAATCCACTTTAATGGATTTCTGAAACCTGCAACCATTTAATTTCCCATTGAATGCAGTATGTTGAATATCGGTAATGAATCAAGTGAAGCGCCCTTATCACCGTGAAAGAGACTAACTGATTCAAACTATAGAAACCTAACAATTTATCTATAATAGTAATAGTAATACTGTTTCACTCTGTTGGGGAAGATCCTTCGTAGTCCATCACAGACAGGGGAGCGCTAGAAGCATCCCACTCGCTCCCAACCATCAATGCGAACAGCATCAGCTTGCCGGCTTCTGGATAGTCCTTGTGCTGCATCAGGACAGCTTCAACAGATGAATTCGCGTACTTGGAATCTGGGTCGTCAGGACTTTCTAGCCTCAGAGGGAGCACTTCGTTAAATCCGATTCCATCAAAAGTTTCTGCATCAGGTCCATAACACTTGCTGGAGGCTTGAAAAAGAACGGTTTCCTTTAGTTCCTCAATTGTCCTCTCATCGCTCCATCCCTCAGTTATGGACCTTTGATAGAGTTCTCCCCAATTGTCTTGATTTGCGGCATTCCTCCAGCAGTCTTCTAATAGGCTAGTATTATTTCTAAGGAATGAGGCACTGGTCCATAAGAAAAGATCAAAGGCTCGCAATGACAGCTCCGGATGTTGAATTCTTAGACACAACTCAATGAGATCTATAGGAGGTAGAAGTTTTTCTCCAATTGATTGCTTTTCTTCATCAGGTAGAAGCGTCAATATCTTTTCCTGTAAGAGAGAGAAAGTAATATTATTCAATGAATAATTAAATTTGCCAGTTTTATAGTCGAGGAACTATCTGAGAGGTAGCCTCAGAAGGGGTAAAAATATTTATTAAAAGAGTGTGGTTACTAGCATACCTGTAGCTGTAGAATGTTTAGATCTGCATCAATCCGCCTGACCTTCAGCTCATAGCCTACATCTCTTGCTAAAAATTTTCAGACATCAAAATTTCAGGTACATGAAAACAATTATACAGAAAGTGGTGCCAAACAGAAACCACTCTACTAAATTTATGACTCCGGTTTCAATTCCTAGAAATCCCACAGTAGGAACATTTTTAAGGGTTTTAATTCTTCAAAAGATACCATCAAGGGGCAAAATTTTAGGCAACAAAATGATGATTCGTCTCACTGGAGAGAAGACAGACAAATACTGTAAAAATGTACCTGCCATTGTCGATATTTTTGCAAGATTCAGAAAATGCTTTCTACTTGCCAAACTTAATTGACGCCTTGAGCCAGTTACTTCAGTACCCTCCATAATGGAAACTGAGCTACCATCCTTAGAAAGAGATAATGCATGTAAAGTCTCAGACGCCGAGGAAAATTGATGAAGAAACACTTCATGAAGCCACAGAAGATCAGGATGAAGCTGCAGAAATGTAGCCAACTCATCTGGAAACTCCTCGCCCAGTCTCATAAGCTTTGAAAGTTGTTTGCTTTCATATAATTGTTTGAAGACAAAGCAGCTGAAACCACCCTTAGGCCCCATGCTTTCATGCTACAAAAGAGAAAATTTAATTAGATGAAAATCACGGGAGAGGAGATGATTGAGAAGATATATTAAATGCCTGAAAAAATACCCAACGTGCCACTGCATGATAATCACAATCAATGGAAAAACATTCATGACTAGTTGAACCAATCTTTTGATGATGCAAGAATTGTTGCTGCAATGCAGCAGTACCAATACCAGAGTGCTTCAGATTCATACCATGAGATTTTGGAGGAGTTCAGAATCATCAAGGTCACAGCATATACTCCACACAGTTCGATATGCCTCGTGTCTTTTTGCAATTGATAATAACTTTGAAGAAAGTGTCATTAGAGTATCATTATGCTGCTCTTTGTTTTCTTCAGCTGAGTCCTGTAACATAAAAAGGTGAATGATCAAGGATGAGATTCTTTTTCTCTGTACTCTCAAGGTGTGATAATATCAAGCAAGTCTGAGTTGCAGAGCACGATACTCTGTCTAAATGTTAAATCTCATCATGAACTCTTTTGTGTGATGAAACTGTATAATTCAATAATCAACAGAGTTATTACCAAACATTATAACGATGACAAAATCCTCCTGAATATAGGTCAAACTCTTACTAGCTGTAGAACTTTTATACTTATGTAACAGAGCTTCTACATAGAAAGTAAAGAGGGTGGGTAATAAATATAACCTTCAGTTTGGCTTCCACAAAACTCTTCACTTGTTTGTAGAGGGCATCAAGAAGGGCATCTCTGCGTGTCCAGTATTCTTCCAATAGAGTCCTAGGATTGGAATACGACTCAAGTAACACTTCTGAAAGTAGTTCAAGATTTGAGTAGAAATCAAACTTTTCAGAACCATCAAGGCGGTTTGTTTCATTGAGCAACTGAAGCATGAATGATGCAACACTCCATAGCCCATTCCATACAACAGTTTTGGAGTACCATGGCGTCAACCCTTCAGGAGGAGGGTACCACAAGTGATATTCACTCTTATACTGAAAGGCTGCATGGAATAACATCACACAACCACTTGAGAGTTCACAAACTCTGCGAAATTGAACAGGTGCCAGCATATCTTCGCTGATAATATACTCTAGCTGCCTCTCTAAGCAATGAAATACCTCCTCAAGATCTGAAACCTTGCTATAGAAAACTTCAGCGTTGTCCCTATCCATCAAAAGAACTGTGTTTCGGCGGGCTCTCTCACCAACCAACTGGATAAGATCCCAAAGAGCTCCAGAAGTCTGGGTATCTGAACTATAAGAGGATCCAAGTCCAGATGTACTCTCATGGCTAATAGTATTCTGCAGTTCTCTCATTTGGATCATGCCAGCAAGCTTTTCTCCATGTTCCATGATAGTCTGCATAGATTCTCCTGGCGTAGACAATTTGATAAGTTCAAATTATTAGAAAATCGGAGACAATGCAATGGCAGCAGCACTGAGTGACAAGAGCAATATCAAACGCAAAAAGAACCAGAAAATATTTTAACTGGAAAAATTATTCATACTTTGCCTGGAACACAATTCTTCATGGCACTTGGATAGTGCAAGGAACTGAAGAAACTTTTGGTGCTTTTGTTGCTTCTCGACAAGCTGTGCTGACGCAAGAGATAAAGCAATCTCAGGGCCTCTAGTTGTTGTCCAATGTTTAGCTAGAGTGTCAACAATTGATTTACTTATCCTGGTAAATACATTCGTTCCACCCTCTCTTTCAAATGCCCTTGAATTTTTCAGTTTGTCAAGTACACCATCAACGTTCCCAGATAACAGAAAATCATGGAAAAGCTGACTTAGTAAACCTTCTGATTCCTCATCTTGTGGGCTTCGACGGGAAACACCTGTTAAGCCTGGCCTTTGCCTATCACCTGCATCCCAAACTTCTGAACTAGCTCTTCTTGGAGCAATATTACCAGCAACAGGAAAGTTTCTTCTCTCATCCTGTAAAGATTGATCGTTAGAACTGCCTTTACGTGACAGGCTTCTTTCAGGTGGTTCAACACCACCAAGTATAACTGCCCTCTCAGGTATTGCCCAAACTCCAGCTTTCTCTGTGAGCACTACCCAAGCTCCATCTTCACTGTCATCCAAGGAAGGAAAAACAGAAGCATCAAGAACTTTTCCTGCATCATAAGGCAGGTCAAACTGATAGAGTTTGGTTGAGCTCCTCCAGTAATGGGAGACTGTTGCAGTACCATCGCCTGAAAGTATAATAGCAGAGCCAGCTGGCTTGCCACCTACCTTTAGTCTTATGGAGAACAAAAATTCCTCATCCTCTACTCTTGCTTTAGGTACAATCACTTGGATAGGTGCTTTTTTCTCCAATACTATTTCACCTAGCGGCTTCGCAATATCAACACCAGACTTATATTGCATGGTCAGAAGAGAGTACTCAGTGTAGCTCAAACTGGTGACCCGATCCTTGCAGAATATAGCAACGAGAACAGTGATTACCTTGCCATCAGCATCAATATCCATATCAAGAGGCCAAATTTTCTTTTGGCCAGCAAGGTCCTTCTGGATACCAAGATCACCATCGGTCCCAATTATTTCATGTGACCAAAGCTCTGACACATTAAACTCTGCTGAAAGTTTCAATGTAAAGCATTGTATCTCATGATTAGTAAGTAAAAGGAATTGTCTTGTAGTATCATCTGATGAATGATTAAAAGTGTGCCAAGTCAACGACCTAGGGTATCCCTTACTAGTCACAAGTTGACTACTATCAACTCCAGGTGAAAATGTACTTGACATCCCAAGTTCAATTTGGTTAGGTTCGATACCAGTTGGGGTGCATAGGAATCTCCAGATTTGACCATCAGACCTACATGCTAGAGCAATGCAGCTGTGGGTGGCAGAAGGAATAGCTGCAGCAATCAAGGAATTGATGGAACCCAACTTTCCAAAGTTGTTGCCAAATTTGTCATTCTGCCACTGTTTGCTTAACTTCGATTGTCCATTTTGATGTAAATAAGTTGCTTCAAACTCAGAAGAAGCAACACAAGAGAGTGGTGGAACCACATTAGCATTATATATATCTGGCCAGAAAACTACAGTGCGAGTCTTCTTATTGCACATTACAATTCCAGCAGGACTGGGCTGTTGAGTTCCTTTGCTGCCAGTTTTCTTTGAGCAGTGCCAGTTGACAAGACAAACTAGCCAATTATTATTCTGAGAACAACCTTTTCCCATCTCTCCATTTTCTGATGTGACCGAATCAAGGTCAAGGATGATGCATTTTCTTGAAGCAGAAACTATTAAGTGATTCCATATGAAGAGTTTGTTTCCACAGACGATCCAAGCAAAAGATGTAGCCTTGTCCATTCCACCAGAGATGGATGTATCAGCTGCCAGAAGCCAGTATTAGGAATCATAGAAATGAAATAAATCAATAACAATATGTATTCAGGGACTAAGTTTGCTGGACAAACCAGGAAAACGGTTCTGTGACGACATGATTTGAGCATCACGTACTTCTTGAGGGAACTCCCCAACATATACAGGTTGGGCACTGTCTGTCTCATCTCCCCTGTCACTTTTTTTTGCAGGTGGGATTCTGAGTATTAATAACAATGTCAATTTAGTCAGTTAATGAATATCTAGAGATTATTGTTCCCTCATCAAGCACATGATGAGTATATATATATCGAGCGTCCATACATTTTACTTCATCTAAAATTTAAAGACGAGCCAAATTTTGATATGTGACTTAAATGAGTACTACATAGGGAGAACAATATTTGGTGGAGTACTAATAAAATTTCCAAGTCCACACTCCAGCCTAGCATTTCTAGCAAACATCCAGTTTAAACTAAGAACTGTGGAGATAAGATAAAGGAGTAGAGCATAATGAGTAAATCAAAATAGACACACCAAGACCTCCTGTAAGGTTCTGAGGTGGCAAAAATGTTTAAATATAAAAAGAAGTAATTTTATAAGGTGAATGCTGTAAGGAATCAGGCCATCAGCAATTGTAGATTGTACAGAGATCTGAAGCTCTTCTTGCTGTCTTAAACTGGGTAATAAATGTGAACACTAGGTTAAATCGTTCCCAAGCTTGAGAAAATATACTGGTCACATCAGCATTATAGCACAGCACATACAATACAAAGATGGAGTATCTAACTAGTTTGAGTTATACATAGGTCACATAGCTCAGAGTTGTAAACTAATGACATCCACAACCCGCGAAACTAATGACTAACAACAGAAACAGTTGACGGGGGATATGAATTACCTGGCCAGAACGGAAAGGCGAGAGGCCCAAGGGGCAGGGGTGCCCGTGGCTGGGCGATTGACGACGGTGGGGCTGTCGAGCAACGGCCTCCGGCTATCGGCGAGCGGCGTGGAAACTTCGTCTCTCCGATCAGATACATTTTTACGAGCACTTAAGCCTGATTTCTTCGCCGGAGGAGAGAACATTGCTCGTGATAGAATCTCAGCCGTTGGGAGATTGTGAATTAAGGTTTAGGGTTTTGGGGCTGCTATGCTCTAACGGCGACATTTCGTTTCAATTATAGCATTCCTTTTCATTTTCAATTAAGCTTACGATTTACAAATACTTTGGTAGGCTATATGTCATGTGATAACTAAAATTAAAATGATTTATCTTAATTTTGTAAGATAACTCAATTTTATTATTAAAATGATTTATCTTAATTTTGTAAGATAACACAATTTTATTTTAATGTTTGATAGCTTAAGAGCATCCACAGTGGTGCAGGATGTCCCGGCGGACATCCCCGCGGACATCTCAAAAACATCTCCTGCCACGTCATAATGACTTTCCACTGCATTGCCACGTCATAAGGACATCTCACTGCACAGTGGCGGACATCCCCAAGGACATCCCGACGGACTTCCCACAATAATAAAAATTCACAAATTCACCAAATTAAACAATTTACGGAATTAAACAATTTACGGAATTAAAATTTCGTCACAAATATGGAGCCGTATTTATAGAATTTTCGAAAAAAAATAATCGGGACGTCCGCGCGGACGTCCGTGGAATCAACGCAATGGCGGACGTCCGCAAGGACGTCGCGACGGGCGTCCCAGGAATGATGTCGCGGAACTCCGGTGTCCGCAGCGGACGTCCGTATCCGCGTCACCGCTGCACAATGGCGGACGTCCCGCGCGGAACTTTAGCACTCCGGCCGGACGTCCGCATGGACGGACGCCATTGTGGATGCTCTAAGATATGAAATGAGATGATTTGTTTATATGTGTGAAAAAACATGTATGCCCTTCTTATATTTATAGTAGGTTTTGAAATGATTGAACACATGCTTCATTCGAATTCATTGAATTTTTTTTACTTTATTCACTTTAAAAAAATACAATTCATTCATGTAGGTTTATTACTTCATTGGACTGAATTTTTACTTCATTCCAGTAGGACTTCAAATCAAATGCTTCGACATATACTTCATTCAAATAATTTATTACATCATTCTATGTGCTTATTACACCATTCAATTACGCTATCACTTCTTGTTGTCATAGTTGGAATTTGGGACTATCACAACGTCGACGGGATAGTCTTGATGTCTCCGTCCGCGAAACAGCTTGTATGTAATGGAATGAAATAATAATCCTATTGGAATGAAGTAAACACCTATAATAATGAGGTAATATATTCTTAAATGAAGTTAAATCCTCCTAATATTTTATGTCTTATTTGCCTTGGGCTGAAGTAAAATAGGCTCGTGATAAAGATGAAAATAATTTATACATTTGCGCATCTCATTCATAAAAAAATTAGATCTAAAATCCCTAATTTGGTTTAATTATGCGGTTCTGCAATAATGAGACTCAATATAAAAGTTATGATCAATGTCTAACTAATTTGAAAGAGCGAAAATATGTAGTTTCTTTAACAAATCCCAAACAAGACTCTGACAAAGGAAGAATAACCATCTTCCAGCAATGTAAGCAAAAATTTTAAAGACAATAACGGTACAAGCATATACACACGCACAAATCTACATCAAGGTTCCAGTTTCAACGAGACCACCCGAGACTGCCTGTTCCGCTTCGCAGCTTTCACAAATACCACTGACAGACAAGCCCGGGCCCACCATGGCCGCTGTACCTTTTGCTCTCCTTTCAAACAGGCCACTGTAGGATAAGAATCAGTCAAGATTTGCAATTTCATACCATTAGAAATCCGTGATCTATAGTAACATCACCAAAACAAGCAAATTTATTGCTAGTAAGAGGAACGAGGCAAAAGCAAAGTAGGATCATAGCTTGTAGTACGATCGATTTTTTATGATGACTGATGCTCGCTTTCATCTCCATAAAATTTGTCATAACATAAAAAAAATGTTGAAATCATACTAGCGATAGCCAATATATTGATCATCATCCATCACATTTAGCAAGTATTAATGGATCGAATGATCATGAGAATACCTACAAAACGATAGGAGCATATAAATTCTTCCTACATCACTCTAACATTGTTTATACATTCCCATCCAGTTCGTATGCAAAAAAATAAATGGGGACTATACAAAGCAAATGAATAAGTACCAGCATTCATATTTCTTTCCTATGTCATTAGGTGTCTTATAAGATTCTCAGCATGGAGTTACATATTGGTTATAACTTATAACACGATTAGTTATGTGATGATTGAGATCTTATCAGAAAATACAACCAAACAAGAGACAATTAATTGGACAAGCACAATGAGCTTAACGTGTGTTAAACTGAACAATACATACACATACACATACACACGGAGGTAAGGAGGAGGGAGGGGATATGGACCTTTTATTCGTCTTAACTCCTTGCACAATGTAATAAAATCCCCCCATTTCATGTGGCACTTCCGTATGAATCGGAGAATCTGTTCAGTTGTAAACATTGACATACCTTCCAAATGCTCCCCATTGACACCATTTTCTTTGAATATTTCACGATAGTTACCAAGATTTATTTCTTCCAACCACAGCCCAACATCCTACAAAACAGAGTCAAACAGATTGAAAATCCATCAGAAAGTTGCTTTATTCAACAATACTTAAATTCCCTACATTCTTTTTCTCATTTGGCTTTGGCCCTCCTCCAAAAGACACGCGTTCTCGCTTTTATGCTCAGCAAAGTAGATCAATAAGTAACAGCAGTTTTATGACTTAGCTAGTTTGAACAAGTTGGAATGGTTTGAAAAATGTGCTAACTCTGAGCAGTTTAGAAGGCTTTAAACACGTTGTTAACGGAGTTGATAAGGGAAAGAAAGAAAGGTACCAGGTGATGAATTAATATAGAGGAGATTTCTAATCACCAATATACCAAAATAGGTAATTTCGGAGTAATGGATGTACACTAAGTGGTTTCCATCTTCTAGTTCTTCAATCCAAAGGCAAACTACGATAAAGAAAACCTGGGAGCCTTTACCCTTTCTCCAAGCTGTGTAAAACAAACATAATTTAGTCTTTCATGGCCTAGACTAGAGAAAACCTGGGAGCCTTTACCCTTTCTCCAAGCTGTGTAAAATAAACATACTTTAGTATTTCATGGCCTAGACTAGAGTTGAAGCAAAAACCTATTTTAGGAATCACAAAGAGACTCTATACATTTATTTTACATGTCAATGCAACAAGATAATGACAAAGCACGCATAACATGATACCATAAAAATAGATAGAAAGATCCAAAGAGAAAGCACAGTATCGCTGTAGTTGTGTAACTCCATGGCACTACAATGACAACTAAAATGAATAACATGCATCCGGGGCCACATTGCCAGATGAAGTGCACATACACTTTTTTTGAGAATCGTGCACATACACTATTGATGTCCCAAATGCATGTCGTAAAAGCATGCATACAGATGCCTTTGTTGGGCTACACATATCAGATCAGTGACCAACAAAGCTTATCTACAAGGCAAGTATCCTTGAACAGTGTGTTCCGGGAGAATAGAAGTGTTCAGCTCCTTGCACATTGGTCCCTATATTTTGTACAAAATCATGCCAAATAAACCTCATTCACGAATGCACTTACTAGTGCTACTTTTTGTGCTGAGACAGCACAATCTGAAATTAAATTACCAATTTATTTACTGCAAAAGGAATACCGAAAATCCATTTATAATCTAAAATGCATTTCCATGGAGGCTCTCCTTGCCCAGTTATATCCCAACTTCCTTTTAGAAGATGAAAGGAATGAGAAGGGGCCTTCTCTCAGGCCAACATCTAAGCCAATCTGTGCTTATCCAAGCTTCCATATTCGAGCTGACACAGCATTCACAACCAAGTGACATCCAACAACCACAATTGGACACTCAATTTCCCAAAAGTGCCTTACTGAAACAACTCAGAGAGAAGGGCTTACAATTAGCCCCAAATCAAATGCTTATTTGGTGGGCTCATTCAATCACACTCAACATTCAAACCCAAATTAACACATTTGGCAGAAACTAGGACCAAAAGATTACAAGTACTAACACACTTGGCTAAAATTAAATTACATAGTACTATTCAGCAAACCTCCGATGAACAACTCAACAACCTCATAAATCATCAAAACTCTCCCTTTCGATAACCAAATACCAGAATTTAACCAGCAGTGGCATTTACACTCCAACAAAATTATACTTGGGCAGCAAACTACACAATCCAAAGAAGATAAACACAGACAAAAAGGGAAAACAAATTCGAAACCCATCAAAAGATGAGAGCAACAACAAACAAATTGAAGAATTACCTCAACCGTCCAAATAAAGAAATCCAGAGGCTCTGGCTTCTCTTTTTCTTTGCTCATGTCGCAGAAAAAATTATCCAAGGCCCTTTTTCCTACAACAAGAAAAGGAAAGAAAGAACCCAGAAATTTAAAAAATTTCAATCATAGGAGTAACTTTTATAAACTTATATTGCTATAGATAACAGTTGATGTCAATAATTGCAGAGGGCAAAATCCAAACCTTTGAACTTGCGGGGAAATCAAAGGCTCTAGTTTAATAGGAGTACTACATTTGGTGATGAGTGTGAGTGGAGAGAGGAGGAGGTTCAGGAGGGTCTAGCGTTTGTTTTTGTTCTTGTCAAATCAAATTTGCCCAATTCTGCTAGTACAGTACGTCTCTCGAATCTCGAATATTAGTAATCTTCTAGTAAATCTTTTTCATTTTGACTTGAAATGAAAATTGTTCAAAATTATTTTTAGAAAATTATTTTTTAATTTGATATTCCATGTTATGCGTAAAAATAATTTAAATTGAGATAGTTATATGCATTTAAAGTTTTAAAATTATTTTTATAAATTATTTATAATTAATTTATTATTAATTAACATTAATATCCTATTTGACATTTTTTTACACGTATTAATACTCGAGGCTGAAGTATCTTGACCCCTGACTTGAAAATTTAATACTCCATGAAGTTATCATTTAGTTTGACTATAGTTAGCAATTTACCACGAGTTAGTTAGAATTTAAATTTATAACCTTTCGATCTCCACGTATTTTTTAGAAAAAGATTATCACTAGTATTTAGATGATTAGGAAAAAGGTTAATCTTATAAATTAGACCGAACGGCACAAAAGGTTCCTAACTGGAGCGTCCTCCTCCCGTAGTTCTTCACGGCGCAAAAAAGAAGCCGCCAACGCCATCGTCTTCATCACCATCACCTCCGGCATCACCTACATACGGTAGATACGGTCGAGGACCGGAGATAATCGACGTAGACCCAGAAACATGGAGCATTCGCAATCCTCGGTTGGATTTCTTTGTCTCGGAAGAAGAATATAGTAAGTTCAAATTTAAAATTGCACAAATCGTTCACTTTAATTAAAAATTCAAAGCAAGCGATTTTGACTGTGATTTAGGGCTCCGAAAATTGGTTATTTTGTGAAATTGTGTTGATGTCGTCGCGTTTGGGAAATTGTTTTGACTGTGATTTAGGACTTTATATGTGAAATTTGTTGGTTTAAATTTGGAATTTTTCTAACTCTATACAAACCCTAACAGGGGACCGTTTCGGGATGTTTTCCGTCGCTTTTCATCATGGATGGTCAATCTTCGAAATCAATGGACAAAAGAAGTATGTTGGGGGGAGGGGGCAATTGACATTCTTTGACTTTTGCAATATTCTCCAATTCGAGCTCTTAGATCTTTCCAGTATGGTGTTGCAGTTGAGGTATGATAGGAAAACCGTTTGTGAGTTCTATTACGTTCATCCAAGGTACAGTGATGGCTGTATGGGCGTGGACATAGGAGGTCCATTGCTACCCATTATTAACGATCCACATCTGACCTCTTTTCTCGAAGTCGCGGCTACTAGCACAAAGCTAGTTCACATTTATCTCGTGGAGATGACAGAGGCGGTCGCCTTACTCAAGAAGCGAAAGGAAGAAGCGGTGGAGTTTCTAAAATTTGTGAAAGCTTGTAAAAAACCACGGTGGTCATTGAAGAGATTGACGAACCGAAAGCAATTGTGCCGAAGCGTAAACCGAAAAGGAAGAAACATCAGCACGAGGAGCAAAAGAAACCATCAGCACCATTATTGATGCTTGAGTGGTACCCTAGGGATGTCGAGTTTGAAGAGTATTTGACCAAAAGTTTAGAAGTCAAACGTCGGGAATGGAAGAGGGAAGAGGAGGCAGCACGTAAGAATTTAATGGATGAATTTGCATCATGTAGTGCAGAACAAATCGAAGCTGTTGTGGTGGAGGTTGAAGAGATGATGCAGTCGATGGAGTTGTTGGACAAGGAAAGGTCCATGCATGCGAAGCTGTTGTGGTGCAAGATGTCCCAACCCCAATTCACCCCATGTCAAGACCTCCTACTGGGCAATCATTGCCTACTCCAATTCACCCCTCTGTGACAGATATACAACCTGAGGTTGAGGTAGAAGATGTAGTTGAACAAGTTAGACATGGTGAACAAGTTATACAACCTGAGGTTGAGGTTGAATCAATTGTAGACCCAGAAAGCGTTTCAGAGGTTAGTACACCACTTTGGACTATGTTTGTGATTTGTGATTTATGTTTCGTATTCATATGTGATTAATCTTTTGGTCAGATGGGACATTCAAATCACACCCACCAAGAATTACAACATGAGATTGAAGCAGTTGTAGACCCTTCAGAGGTTAGTACACCACTATGGACTATGTTTGTGTTTTGTTATTTATGTTTGGTATTCATATGTGATTCATTTTTTTGTCAGATTGGGCAATCAGATCACTCCCACCAAGAATTACAACATGAAGATGAAGCAATTGTAGACCCTGATAGCGTGGCAGAGGTTAGTGCACACCTTTGTACTAGAGTTGTGATTTATGTTTGTATGTATGGTGTTCATTTGTGATTTTATGTTTAAATCAGATGGGTTAATCAATTCATAGCCAAGATGTTCAATATGTTGAAGACAGTGTGTACAACCCGACCCTAGATTGTTCAGACGAACCTCAATGTCAACTGCAGTCGGAAGTTTCCATTATCGAGGAGATTTCGGATGAATTGCTAATGTTCGGATTTGAACGTGATGTGGAACATGCTGGACATGAAGTACATGATGGGCCTGAAGTGCATGCTGGACCGGAAGTACAAGCTGGACCCGAAGTACAGGGTGGACCGGAAGTACATGATGGGCCGGAAGTAGAACCTCAAGATGAGGTATACATTCCATCGTTTGAGTACGTTCCGAATGGCTGCCATCTCCATAACGAGGGACCGCAGACTGATGATGAAGATGATGAGATGGACCATTTTATCTTGTTGGCACACATGTGCCGAGATGAGCAGCTTTTTACTTTATATTACGAATCCATTTTCCAATAACAACATGCGAGTCAGGAGCCAGAGAATGTAGACCAGCCGGGGTCAGGGGTGTCAGGGGATAAACGGCGGAGGAAGTATTCGCCTTATGTGGAAAATAGGAACATGACAGATAACCCACTTTTCGAGGAAGAATTTGTGGACGAGCTACAAGATATTGATGACCTTGCAGATTTGGAGGGTTTAAAGAAGAGAGGCATAAAGTTTACCCCGTTCAAGCTCATGCCTAATGAGCTTCCGTTGTGGAAGACTGGTGATGTTTTTAAGCATAGAGATTTCTTCTATGACGTGTTGAGGCAGTACGCAATAATGACCAGAAGGCGGGTGCACGTGAAAAGAAATGACGGCGACAAACTTTGTGCGATTTGTAAAGGGCAAGGCTGTGAGTGGTATGTGTACTTGAGGAAGCTCGAAACACACAACGGTCAGGATTATGTGGTGATGAATATGCAACACGATCACGCGCACACATGCTCTCAGGTGTTGGATTCGAAGTGGCTGACGACAAAGTGGCTAGGTGAGCGTTTCATGGAGAAGATCAAAGCCAACCCTCACATTCCACTGGCAGCTATACGGCAGTGTGTCGATGAAGATTTTGGGCTGAAGATAGGTAGGATGAAGGAATATCGGGCCAGAGAGCACGCACTGGACGACATCTTCGGCTCTGCGGCAACCCAATACAGAAACTTGTTCTACTACAAAGCCGAATTGTAGCGGACAGCATACATATACATTATGAGAATACGAGAGATTCTGGCACCGTGGGTCTGAGATTCCTGAGGTTCTACTGCTGTCTAGGACCATTGAAAAAGGGATGGATGCAGTTATGTCGGCCAATTATCTTCTTCGGCGCTTGTTTCTTGCGAGGAATGTACAAAGGACAGCTCATGACAGCAATGGGAATTGATCCCAACAATGGCTGGTGGCCGATTGCTTGGGCTGTGACTGAGGCCGAGAGTTATGTCCAGTGGAAGTGGTTCGTGGAGTACTTGTCTGATGACCTTAACTTGCATGCAAATGGCCCACGATATGTGTTTATGTGGCCGCCGTGATTTCAATATTACATACTGTACTTGGTATGTGATTTAATTTTATCTGTGATTTGATCAATACATTATGTACTAGAACTGTGATTTTGTGGTAATTTTTGTTTTGTTGTGTTACATCAGGGCCTTGCAAAGTTGATTGTTGAGGAATTCCCACAGAGCGAGCATCGCTTCTGTGTTAAGCACATATACAACAATTTCAAGAAGAGATTTGTCGGAGAAAATTTCAAAGACCGGTTGTGGGAGATTGCCGCGAGTACCACCCTCGAACATTATGTGGACAAGATGGATGCTCTGCAGACCATATATCTCCAAGCACATCAGTGGCTTTCTGGAGTTGCTCCCAAAGAAAAGTGGGTCAAGGCATTTTTCTCTCCACATACTTGTTGTGATGTGCTCCTCAGCAACATTTGTGAGACATTCAATTCGAAGATTGCATTGGCTCGAGAGAAAACAATTATCAGCATGTTGGAGGACATTCGAAAAAGTCAAATGGAAAGGATTCAGATCAGAGGCCAGTGGATCAAGCTACGATCACGCAGTCCCTCCTGTTATCAAGGAGCTTGTGGATAAGTGGTACTCGCGGGCTTCATCGTGGAGGGCTACATGGAACGGACAGTCTTCGTACCAAGTAACTCGGCCGTCTGGCCAATATGTTGTCAACATGCGCGATTTTAAATGCTCCTGCAGATTGTGGCAGCTATCCGGAATCCCGTGCACTCATGCTATCGCAACAATCAACAAGCATAGCGACGATGTGACGCGATACGTCTCCTGCTATTATTTGAAGTCAACAATGATCATGTTGTACGAGAATGACCTTTACCCAATCAATGAGGTGGACAATTGGCCCAAGACTACTTCTGATGGTGTGTTGGAACTGGCGCCCCCGAGGTCAAAGCGCCAGCGTGGTAGGCCGAACAAACCACAATTGCAAAATACCCGTTACAACTTACAGAAAACAAACAGAAGTTCGGCCAGTCTATTATGTTTAGAGAGGGAACTTCACCAAAAACAAACAGAACTTCACTTCACAAGCCGACATAGATGAAATGAAAGGAATGAAATCATTTAGAGAGGGAAAGATGAAAGAAAATAGGAGAATGGAAAAATAGAGTCTATTATGTTTGAAGAGGCATCTCTTACACAGCAGACTAGATGTGCAGCATAGGGTGTGCAGAAATGCAGGTTTGGTAGGTAAAGAGACTAAACTGTCATTCAGCTCATTTGGGCATTTTCGTCCGGAAAATGGCAAAAAACACAAGCTTTGTGATTATATATTTTGTTAGATACATGTGATGGGATTTTTAAATGTTAGGGGTCTCTGTTGTTACAAGGCGAAAAGTTATGGACCTTTTGTGCGGTTAACTCTATAAATTAATAGTAGGAGTATTAAATTTTGTAAATGTAAAAGGCTAAAACTACGGCCCTGTAAATGCAAAAGACTAAAGCATGAAACGTAAGTATAGGAGTAATTAATTTCTTTTCTTCCATTTTCTTTGTTAGCATTTGTATTCTTTTTGTTCTTAATGTTTTAATTTTAAAAAAAGACCATATAAATCAATTACAACCATTTCTGATAGTACTTAACTAAAAATTATTTAAAAATATAAAAGTAATAATGGAAATCATTCCTAAAATATGATTGACTACAAATTATTTAAACATTAAAAAGAAAGAATGGACTGACGTAAATGAAATGAACATTAATATTGCTGTAACATAGATCAACTGTGCTAAGAAAAATAGTAAATTTGCGTTTATCAAGAAAAAAAATGCTAAAAATGAAAATGGAAGAAAAGAAATTAACTACTCATATACTTGCGTTTCATGCTTTGGCACAGCAAATCCTACTGTGCGAATGGCACAGTAAATTTGAAGGAAGGAGTGATATGGTGGGAATTGATTTTTTACCATAATCCTAAAAGAGAGATTGTGTGAATGAATCAATCCACGACTTCTTTAGCAGGCCACTTCAGGCCCATTATCTTTTGTTTAGACCACCAGTGAAGGAACTCATAATTATTGAAATACATCTAAGAGAACTCCAACAACAAACCTTCCTCACAACAATCCAAGAAATATGCACAAACAATGCATCGCAAATCCAATGTTCCATAAAGTTAATTGGTGGCCAAATAATAAAAAAAGGGACTCAGCTAACCACAAAAGCTAAAAATACAAACATATGGAATCTTCTGGGAACATAGCAATGCCATCTATCCAATATATACCAAAAAGCTGTTGAACCAAATCAAGCACCAACCCTCTAAGAAGAAAATTTTGGCCACCGTTGCGAAGTTAAAATTAAACAGACCATCAAGCAAAAATGTAGATGATGTTCAGGAGCCATGGCATGAGATAGAGAGATTACAGAATCATTTGTAGTTAGGCACGAAGAGGGTTCTCAATAGTTGCCGTTGGTATACTCATTGGTCTGGCTAGGAGCTTCAACGAGTCCTTTGTTAGTTTTGCTGATGATTCCCTTACCAAAATACTCAGCAACAATGGAGAAACCGTCCTTTGAATTTCTCACTTGCTGGAAGAAGTAATCTTGGCTTTTGGAATTCTGCTCTAGACTTCTCTTCATCTCTGAAACAGCTCTATACTCGGGAGCACATTCTGGACATTCCTTCTCGTTGTCACCAAGACATCGTTGGTGGAACGAGTGCAAGCATATGAAGTGGACAGTGGGAAGGTCAAGTGTGAAGGTGCAAGCACTGCACTTGCTAAGCTGGAAGATCCTTGCATTTGTTCTGAGATCCTGGATTTCTTTTCTCATTGATGATGTTTCCTCCTGTACAAAGACAAATCAGCATGCATATATCTTGCACCCAAGTTAAATATTCTTAAATTGCGAAAAATGTACCTGATACTTTTCAATAGCTGTATGATCCTCCTCAATCATCTTTGACTCCTGCTCAAGCTTTCTAGCAATATAGTCCTTGATCACAGAAAGTGTGAGGCATGGATTTCTAGATAAAGTTTGAAGAACTAAAATCGGAGGCAAAATATCATCCCTTTCAACATAATTCAAAACTTCTTTAACTTCTCTAGAACAATCCTCTCCAAGTTCACCAAAGTACTTCAACAGACCGGCCCAGAGAGAGGGATCACCACCCTTACCTGAGTCCCCCAGCCTCTTGCAGCATGCAATTAAACCATCATGATCATGTGCCTGCATATAGCAGGCAATCACCTCCTTATATAGTTTCAACTTCTCATACAGATACAAAAGCCCTTCATTAAAAGAGTTCATCTCACATAGAATTATTGCTAGATCAACATCATATTGTGGCTGCTCCTGCTCAGATGGCCATGCACTTTTAAGCAAGACCAGCCCCTTTTGACGTCTCTCCAGGCGATCTCTCTCCAGGGATGCATCATCAGACTGCATCTTCCCATTAGATTGTGTTCTTGACATCACAACAGCACTGGATTCCCTATCTGCTGTAGGTTCAGCATTTTCAATGCTACCAGTTTGTGCAAGAGATGGAAAGTCCAAATCGTGAGACAAGTATAATTCCAACAGGGTGTTATGGATTTCAAATTGAGCTGGAGAATCCTTCACTTTGTTGGTGTAATTTTCTAGGAATTCCATGAGCGATTGTGGATGAATCACAAAAATATTGATAAAATCAACAGGAGATGGCAACATGGCTAGAAAGGATGAGGATCCCCCCCTTGCAGATTCTCCTTCTTCAGTACAAAGCCTCATCAATATTTGAACTGTCTCCTTAGGCTTGTGTTCTATGAGAATCTTTCCATACTCTTTAACAGTCAAACCAGCTTGATTTGGCTCAAGGCTATTTATATATTGCAATGCTTCCTCATATCTGTCTAAGTCCTCAAGCAAAATCTTCAAGTACCATTCATGTCTCCCAGTCTTCTTGGCAACATACATTGCATGCTCATGGTAATTGGCAGCTCGACATACCTTTATTGCAGTTTCCACATCAAACTTATGTTCCCCAACTCCATCCTCACTCTTTATGAATACATCCAACTTCTCAACATCTTTCAGTTTGGTATAACAGTTGAGCAAGAGAGTGGTATGATCTTTGGAAGCAAGACCCTTCTCATGCAACTTTTCCAAGTAATTTGTTAGATTGTGAATTCTCTGCGCATCCAAAAACTTCTGTATGACGTACGAAGGTTCTAGATGCCCAATGGTATGGATATACTGAGCCATAGCTTCGTCGTAACTCTGTTTGCTATATAAATGATCACCATACTTCCTTAGCACTTCCGCAGTAGCCACAGCATCAGCTTGCTGGCTCTGGACAAGATTAATAGCCACTGGGTAAAGGTTTTTCTTGAAAAGCATATCCAACTTGCTTTCCATATCCTTCTCTACAACAAGAAGAACTGATTTGTCTGCCATAATGAGTAATATATTACCCCATTCACAGAGCATGTGAGAAACTTCTTGAACCGCTATACTATGGGCTATTAAGCGGTTCTTCAGGTCATAAATGCTGAAAGTATATTTCCCAGTTCTCTGATCAGCAATAACACATAAGAGATAGCCACGAAACCACCCAACAAGTTTCTTCTCTCCCTCAAAAGCCCAGCATGGGCCTCGGCCATCAATTTCATAGAAATAGACAGCTTCGGGCCGACCAATGATCAATTCCTAATCCAAAAGTAATTACAGGAGAAAGGTTACAGCTAAAGTACGGCACATGCATAACAAGCTAACATATTATACATACAAGATGAGTAGCCTACCGAGTGATCAGTCATTGCCACACTTCCAGCTTCAGAACCTATGTAATCAAGCGTTTGAGCAGTAGGTGTTTGAGCCTCCACTTTAAACAAGCTCACTGAGCTCGGAGTGACAGCAAAGAGTTGAAAGGCTTGTCCGTCCACACGGAAACCAATTCCAGTAATCGGAGAATGTACTTTTCCGGGTTGACCATTCTGAACCTCAAGCTTGAAGCGCTTGATCCGTTCACGGGCAATGTCACCTTGAATGCAATAAATACAGCCATTCTCCAACCCAAGGGCGATAAATATTATTGGAGGAGCCTCCTCAAAAACTAGAAAAGATGTGATCTGTAAGACAAACATTAGGAGAATTCTCCATAAGCAGTCATACATATAGTTGAAAATGTGAAACAAACAAGTGGCATCAGTTTACACAAATGTGCATACACATATAAACAAGCCTAGCACTGAAGCTGCATTATTATGTACCTCTGCCTCAGAAAATTGGTTGGTAAATATTCGCAAAATCTGAATGCACTCTGGAGCTGAAGTACTCGACCCTTCTTCTTGTCTTTTATCGAGATCGAAAACCTTCAAGCACACAGCTGCTTTCTGTGGAGGCAATTGTTCGTCCTCTCCAACAGTCACTAAGAGGTTCCGTTGCTGATTCAGCAGTAAAGCCATAAAATTTTGGCCAATTAGACCACTGGAAGACAACACTAGAAAAGCAGAAAAAAGGGCTATTGTAGCTCCACTGCTTCAACATTCCATTACAGAAACAATTAAAAAAATTGGGGATTGTCTTCAAATAAGTCAAAATCAGAAAGACGAATCCGCATACATACAAAAAGAAGCGAAAATAGGTAATACCTTAAGCTGCTGGAGGAAGAGAACAGAAGAGGAGTGAGCCGGGAACGAGTAAATGTGCTGGAGGCCGCGATCAAGGAGAGAGACGGTGCCGTCGCGGCAGCCTAAGACGATCCTACCTCTGCCGCTGGAGCAGCATCGGATTTCGCCCTCGATCTCCTCAGGGATTTTGGTCTTCTTCTCGTCGAAGAAGTCGAATTTCCGCCACTGGTACATTATTTTCGATTATGTAACTCGAAAAAGCTAGAGTAAATCACCAATCACGCGGATCTATTAATGGAGGGAGCTATGGGCGTTGCCAGATTACAAGATCGCCCCTCAATTCTAGTTGTGATCGACGGTTGATTTGACTCGTTATTTCAATTAAAACGGGTTACATTAAATTAAGACGGATTAATTTGAGATTATTAGGAATGAATAATACTCCTAGTACCACAGTAATTTACAAATTAACTGGATAGGCTTAATATATGAAGTCTGGGGTATTTGGGCTTAGTTGGGCCCAATATTTATAATTCCATTGTTAGTAGTTAGACCCAATTTTAAGCTAGGAACTGCATGAAAACGGTGTGCTTTTACATTATTTTTCGTTGTAATTTTAAATATTTCTTGCTTCATTTCATTTGTTAATTGTTTTGGATTCTTGCTTGAAATTCTTGTCAAATATTTTCATTTGTTATATGTGAGTTTGAACTCAATCCGACAAATTTTTCTGGTGGGTTTAATGATTTGGATTTGCATCATCAATATATATATAGCCGTGTTTCTGTTCAAATATCACAACTTTATGCAAATGCATTCTTGATTCATGGTAAATTAAACAATTTTTTTAATCTGATTTTTCGTTCCGTGTCTAATCAAAGATCACACATCTTTATGCAAACTTCACTCATGATTCTAGACAAATTTATACTCCTATTAATATTTTTTTATCTGATATCTTGATTTGCAGTTTGATCAAATAACTTAACTTTATGCTACTTTTTTATATCAGATTTTCAGTGATCAAAGATCTCATCTTTATTCAAACTACATTCTTGATTCTTGCTATATTTATGCCACCATTTTCATCCAATTGCTTATTTTTCAGCTCTATTTCTGATCAAAACATCTCATCCGTATGGAAACTGTATTGTTGATCCCAAGGTATATGATAATGAGGCATATACATTTTTTATGCCAATATAATGGTTGTGTGATCATGAATGTATAAGATATGAGGCATACATCAATATAACGGTTGTGTGATTATGAATGTGGCTTCGTGTTCCTATTCGGTAACTCGAAATTATAAATATGCACATGACATGTATCAATTTTTTTCGTGATAATTCAAGCTTGGTGGAAACATATGAACAATGTGCGCTGAGTTGTAGAGTGGGAGAGTGCTTTTGAAATTTATTTAAAAAATTAGACTTATGGGGTGGGCCTTGGCCTAAATATTTGATAATTAATGTGGGAGATTTATTTACTGTACAGAGTATAGGTAATTTAACAATTCAAGATACAAAAAGGCTATATGCTTTGGATTCTTGCGTATCTTTTTTTGTATTACTTCGACATTAACTTTTAATGAAATTTTTGCTTGAATATATATGATCAAAAACAATTTAAACACAAAAAATTATAAGAATGAGACTCTTTAAATATTAGCTTTGATAGTTTCAATTGTTCAGCCCTATATTTTTCAGGGTCTATAATAAAACTCATAAATTAGCTTGAACATTTATTGCTTATATTATTACTCTTTAATGTATTGACCATACAATATAGTATTAACTCTTTTTCATACTATATTTTTCGACTTCCTAAAAAAAAGTATTTTTCCGACTTGCATATACGGAGTATATTAATAGTAGGTCATGAATATGCCAAAGATTAATTGCGAGTTTAATTTTTTACAACTTGCTTTTTCCCTATACTGTACTATCTATTCATTCTAATTACTACTAACTGATACGTATAGTTCATTATCTCATAGTACAAAGTTCACATCTACATTTATACTTACCATTAAGATAGTAGGAGTACTTCATCTATATATTTTTTAATAAATTAGGTAACACATGTACCATGATTAGAAAAAAGTGAATAGTATATATTAAAAGAACTTCTTAATTAATGGCATGGCTAATCTAGCTAGGGTTCTTCAAACTTCAAATCGGAATTAAGTATCGTGCTAAAGCAATAATTCTAGGATTAGACTTCCATATTAATTAAACTTTTAGAGCTTTCGGTTTCAATATTAGTAATTACGGTATATTTTAATCTTTTTATATAGGAGTATAAAAAATTACCTTAGCTAAACATTAAGTTAGCTTGGATATATGTATGACCTATCCCATTCCCTCCTTAATTATATTGAAATTTGAAATACTACCTGTTATCAAACATGTATTGGTGTCTCGTTTAATGCCAAAAAGTTGATAACATAGAACAAACAAATGATGTCTATTTGGGACCCAAGTGAGTTAGCAAAGACTTCAACTTTAGAGACAAAGGCAGAAACCATCCAACTACTACTATGTCTATACCTCAATCTCCAATTCTTTACTTTTATCTTCTAGTTAATTTTATTGTCGACCACCATATTCAAATTCTCTCTCAGTCATTCTCCACCGTCAATTACCATTTCAAGACAAAGGTTGTAGTCGTATATATACTCTTGAACTAAAATGCTTCAGATTCTGGAAATTTGTCCGAATATATACTCAGGGAGATGTTCAAAATAAGTCTTTTTAAAAGTGAGAATCGATTGAGCGAATATATAGAGTACTAGGAGTATTTCGTTATAACATATTCGTCAATTCCAAATAGTTATGTACTCCCTCGTTTTTCCGTTTTAGTCCATCCACGAATAGCAGTTCCGTTTTAGTCCATCCGCGAATAGGAATCCCGGTTCACTTTTACCATAAACGGCGTTGAATAGGGTTTTACCTTCCACTAACTCATTCCACTCACATTTCATTTAAAATTAATATATATGTAGGACTCTTATTCCATTAACTAATTTTCATCCACTTTTCTTAACATTTCTTAAAACTCGTCACGCCAAGAAATGAGATTCTTAATGGCGGATGGAGAGAGTGCATGTATATATAGTGCGTGGCCTACATAGGGAGGGAGTTACTACTGACAAACTAAAGTACAGACAAAACTAGTTTGCAACTTGCATCCACAAAAGTCTTATTCATATCATATATTTACGTGCACGCGCACTAATTTAATTTAATCCATCAAATGGGACTAAAATACTAAGATCTGTGACCAACATAAAAAAATAATCAAAATATTATCCATCCGCATGCAATTATTGAATTGAGATTCTTCAATATATTGGGGGGTTACAAAAAATAATTTATATTGCATATAAAGTTAATAAATCAGTTAATGTTTTTTTTTCTGTATATGAAGTTAGTTTTTTAGCTTAATAGTATAGATTTTACTCAATTAAAACTTGATTTAATCCCATCAATGACAAACTTTATAATCAATCTTGATTCTTATTTTAACTACCAAGTCAAATTTCTCTTTTAATGGAGTATATAATTCTATTTTAAATATTTAACGTCCTCTTTAGTTAAAATGTAGATAAACATCTTCCAATTTAATAAGTGCCACTTACATCGAGCTTTATGATTTATATTCCTTGCTACTATAAAAAAACCCTATTCACAGCTTTTTGGTACTCTCTGATGCAACACTACTCATTAAAATAATAGATATCACATCTTTTTTAAACTCCAATAATATTTATTAAATTCGGACATTCTATCTTATCAAATAAAGTAGTTGATTGAGTATGAAAAGGGATTTAAAAATTGAAGTGAAATTGACAAAATTATGAGTCTGTGTGGGACATTGGTATTAGTTATATGGGAGACAAACAAGCAACACAATTGCCTCTTTCCTTAACTCTATTTGCTTTGATCCCTTTGCAATTTCATTGGGAATATCGTTTGTGATTCGTAGGACATTTTCGACTCATGATCACAATTCTCTTATTTACATTGTTTACTTCCTAATCGTGTCATCTTTCACTGGAGATTGTTAAATTGAACATGCATTGTGTTAATAAAGATTTTATGTGATTGTTTGTAAGATTCCACCATATACCACTTTAACTTTTAAGTTTTTTAAAACTCCAGTAACCAAACTAAGTGGAGTAATTTGTAATCACACAAGTTTAAATTTATTTGAAAAGTGATTAGTGCAGAAAAGGGCATAATTATATCTAATCAATTAGTATGTGTTGTAATCATATCCATATAGAACTATACATGTGTTGATAAAGTACTCCGACAATATTAATCATACAAAAGGTCTATTTATATTAATTCAGCACACTTGTAATCCACGTTATTATCTTGAGTTGAATCTCAAACTTTTCAAATTAATTATGCGTACCTCAAAATTAAATGAACGGTAGGGATATAAGAGATTAAATAAGATAGTGAGAGGTGAGGTGGAATGCACTTGCTCCTACGTCATCTCTCTATCCCCTTGTCACTTTATATAGACAACTTTACCCTTTTATTATTATTATTATTATTATTATTATTATTATTATTATTATTATTATTATTATTATTATTATTATTATTATTATTTTACTTTCTACCAAAAAATAGGCAATGTCCAACCACATGCTCGTTGTAATTTATTCTTACTATTGGTTGTGTTTCTTCAAATTTTAATTTTTTTGGTCCGTTTCCCAAAAATAAAAAGTTTTCATTTTAAAAAATAGACTTTATAATCTACTATAACATTAATTTCAATATTTTTTCTCTTACTTTACTCATTTTTTCTATTCATATCTCTTACTTTACTAATTTTATATTAAAATCTATATCATTTTTAAAGTTTATATTTTTAGGAAACAAATATAATAGTAATATTTTGTACTCCCTTTGTCGCTTGATAAGTAGTTTCATTCTGGGAAGTTCTAAGATAAATGGACATTTTCTTTCTTAGTCTATTATCTTTATTTTATTCTTTTTCTTACTTTGATCTCCTCCATTTAACTAATAAAACCTCATTTTCTTAAATCTCATGATAAAAAATTCTCATTATGTAAGGAACCCCGGGAATAATATATTTTTGACAAATTCCTAATATTTTTAATATACTATATAGGGAATATGTACTCACTCCGTCCACCATTAAAAGATCAATTTGACCGGGCGCGAATTTAAGAAATGTACTAGAAATTGAGTGGAAAATGTTAAGTTGAAAGTGAGTCATACTATTAGTTTTATAGTGAAGTGTGAGTGAAATAAAATTAATGGAATGTGAGATTTATTAATAAAAATAGTAAAATGCAAATGACACATTTATTGGTGGATGAACAAAATTAACAAAATTAGATATTTATTGGTGGATGGAGAAAGTATTTTTTAGGCCATCCACAATAGCGCCTAGCGCACCGCTTAGCCGAGCGCCGGCGCTAGGCGGTGCGCTAGGCGATCTATTGCAACCGCCCAACCATTTCCGGAATTAAAAACCGCCTAGCGCTCGGCGGTTCCGTGGCGCTAGGCGGTGCGCTGGGCGATCCGCTCGGCGCTATTGCAGCGTCCGGATCGCCTAGCGCGATTTTTTCTTTTCTTTTCGAAACACTATATATACGCGCCTTGCACGTCATTTTCATTCGCACCACTTGTTTTAACGAGTACTCTCTCTATCTAAATTTATGTACAAGATCAACAATGGTAAATGGATCTCAACAACGAGCCTACTTCAGGGAGTAGCGGGTCTCAAGCTCAAACTCCCCCGGTCCCCGTGGGAAGTGGATGGAGTCAGATGCCACCATACTACAACATGTACCCGTGGCAGCAGATGATGCCCGGGATGCCAGCCGGGGAGAGTCCGCCGGGGGGGTTTCCGGCGATGCCGGGGTGGGCACCCGGGAAGCAGATGATGCTCGGGGGGTACAGGCGACGCAAGGGACGCCGGGGGGTACCGGCGACGCAGTGGACGACGGGGGGATCCCCGGCGACACAGGGGACGCCGGGGGACGTCTATCGCCCCAGTTTTGATTTTTCGACTGGTTCGTCGCACACATCGACCCCAACGGAGGCGCAGCCGTTGCCCCAATTTGACACTTTCTCCTTCGATGACTTGGGGTTAGATCTTCTCGGTGTTCCGGATGCTCCCGTTCAAACGGGGGGCGCAGGGCAGGGTTGTGGCGCCCCAAAGAAGAAAAGCAAGGGGAAGAGGGTCAGCGAGTCCTCGCAGCCGGGTGAGGACGACAACTCGGTACGGAGGAGGTGGACGGACGCAGAGAACGTCGCGCTGTCCAAGGCGCGGGTGAGTGTTTGCGACGATCCTCTCGTTTCGAACAACCAGAGGATCGTCAACTTGTGGGGCAAGATAGCAGCAGCCTACCAGAGGTTTTACCCGGAGGGGAGGCGATGCCCCGGGGAGGATTGCCGGAAGGGGTGGGACCGAATCAGGGCTACGGTCTCTCGATTTTCGGGCTTGTACACCAACGCCATCCGCATGATGAGCAGTAGCCAAACGGAGGAAGACTGCAGGAGGATAGCGGAGAAAGCCTTCCCCCTGAAGGGGTTGTATAAGGACTTCACCTATTGGAACTGCTATCTTGTGCTGAGCGACTCCGAGAAGTTCCGAGTAGGTGTCGACGCTGGCTGGCCGAAGAAGCAACGACTGAACTATACCGGTGATTTCAGCGGCAGCAGTGGTGGTTCCCACGACCTCCCCGAGACAGCCCAGGAGGTCCCGACCCCTCGTTCGTTCGCTCGCCGAACTCGCCCGGTTGGGCACAAGCGGGCTCAACGGGAGGCGATGGGGGTCGTCGGGGGTTCTCAGGAGGTCCAGTCGACATCCCCCCTTGGCCAATCCACAGCGGATCTCAAATTCTTCGCGCGTCAACAAACGCGCGCTCAGATGGTCAAGACGATGGCCGAATGGCGGGCGGCGGTGGACCCCGTGGAGAAGAGTTTGCTTCAAACATTGCTCCTGAGCATGCAGGAGGATTTGGAGGCTGCACGGAGGGAAGCCGCCGGGAGTAGAGGCGGCGGCGACGGAGGCGGCGGCGATGGTAGCGACGGAGGCGGAGGCGATGGTGCCGACAACGACGGAGGAGACGACGACGGAGCAGAGGAGTGAATTATTGTACTTTTTTGTTAATTATTGTAATTTTTTTAAATTATTGTACTTTTTTTAAATTATTGTACTTTTTAAAATTTTAATAGTATTATTAATGTTTCCCGTATTTGTCTCGTAAATTAAATTCCGTATATTGTGTGATTGTTAATTATTTCATTTTTATATAATTGTTATTAGTGATGTGGCTATTGATGTGGCTGGGCTATTTATGATGTGGCTAGGCTATGACTGGGCTATTTATGATGTGGCAGGAGGATTTTTAGTGTTGATGATGTGGTAGGAGGAGTTTGTGGCTAGGCTATGACGGGACTATTTCTATTGTGGATGGCCTTAGGCCAATTATTTTAAGATCCGCAGTGTCAATTGCGTTAATTCAGCTAATTCTCAGCTTCTTTTATCTCATTTTTTATATTATAATAGTAGATGATTCTACTATAAAATTTCTAGCTCTCTGATTTTCAGCAACCTCTACTCTCTCTCTAATCCGCCATTTCTCTCTCTAAAGAACAACTGCTTCTTGGTGGTGTAACGACATTGAATAGAGAGCTAACAAACTTGGATTCTTTGGAGTTACAAATTTTAAAGGTTGGTTTTTGTTGAACAGGCGTTTCGAATATTAATCGAGTTCCTCTGTTTTCATCTGAATTTTCTTTCCAGAGGTTGTAATTCGATTGATTGTATTCCCATACAACAAATTCAAGGTTTTCATTTATGCTTAATTAGTTTTGATTTGCAGCAGAAACTAGTTGAGGAAAGAGTAAAGTTGATTTGAATAAGATTAGTGATCATAGAGATTGAATTCTTGCATTCTCTCTCACTCTTCAGCTGGATTTTAGCCTGCATTTCACACTAGGATTTGTTTGAGGCTATTACATTAGTTTTTCTAAGGGTGCAGGGTAACAAGATGTGAGCTGTTCATAATTTCTTGTATTTTCAGTTGTTTGACTTATGTCAACTAATGTTTTTCTATGGGAAGAAGGTGGAAGTCGCTTGACCCCATACAATCTTGATCAAAGTCTTGCCGGTTTTGATGCTTCAAAGAAATTAGGGAGTTTTACCGAATGAAAATTTCTACATGATTGGAACTTCTAGCTTGTTTCCTTTAGTGGACTCCACCAACATTCTCATTTTCTACAGTGGAAGAACTCATTTGCCTATAAATAGGGCAGTAAGGAATCCAGAGCTTGTTAATCACAAGTGTGAATTTGTTTTAACTTTTATGCAGTGTTATTGGATTTGATGGTGTATAATTTGTACTGAATCAGTTAGTTTTGCAGATGGCTAAATAGTTTGGTTTGCTAATTCTAGTTTCATTTTCTGGATTTGTGCAGTTTTTTTTTATTGAACAAGGGATTTTGAGTGGTAGGTGTAAGATCAAACATGTCTAATACATGGTATTGTCAGCCTCTTAGAAAGCTAGAGGGCTACTCCCTTCAACATTGTCAGCCATTAAACAGCCCTCAGCTATGGAGTTACAGCAACATTACTAATGGTAATGGCTGCTCAATTCTCCTCTCACTGGAGTCATCCACTGTGACTGCGAATCACTCAGCTTCAACGGTCAGCCTCTCTCCCAATGAGAGCTCGTTGTCTCATCAAGACTACCCTGCAGGAGGTCTGCAGATCAACGATGAGGAAGACGTGAGCGAGTTGAAGCACAAGCTCAAGGAGCTGGAGACCGTGATGTTCGGGCCGGATGTTGATTTTCTTGAAACCTATGACGATTCTGTGGCAACTAGGTTAGCCTCCGCAGAGATAGACAGCTGGAGGCAGCTGATGGAGGTGATCCCGCGAGGGGACCTCAAGCAGCTGCTTACGGCCTGTGCAAAGGCCGTGTCAAACTGTGATTGGTTGATGGCGCAGTGGCTCATGTCCGAGCTGCGCCAGTTGGTCTCAGTTTCTGGTGCACCGGTGCAGCGCCTGGGGGCGTACATGCTGGAGGGGTTGGTGGCGCTGATGAGCGCCTCCGGCAGCTCCATCAACAAGTCTTTGAAACTGAGAGAGCCTGCTAGCTTTGAGCTGCTGTCTTATATGCACATGTTGTATGAGGTGTGTCCTTATTTCAAGTTTGGTTATATGTCAGCAAATGGTGCCATTGCGGAAGCAATGAAAGATGAGAATAGGGTTCACATTATTGATTTCCAGATAGGTCAGGGTAGCCAGTGGATACCTCTGATTCAGGCGTTTGGGGGCCGGCCAGGTGGACCGCCACATATCCGGATAACGGGTGTGGACGACATTACCTCGCCATATGCTCGTGGAGGAGGGTTGAACATGGTGGGGAGGAGGCTAGCTAAGCTCGCTCAAGCCTTCAAAGTTCCCTTCACATTCCATGCTGTGGCCGTGCCGGCCTGCGAGGTCCGGGCTGAGAATCTTGGGATCCGGGCTGGGGAGGCGTTGGCGGTGAACTTCGCCTTCATGCTGCACCGGATGGCCGACGAGAGCATGAGCACAGAGAACCACAGAGACAGGCTGCTGAGGATGGTGAAAGGGCTTAACCCTAAGGTGGTGACACTGGTTGAGCATGAGCTCAACACCAACACTGCGGCTTTCTATCCTCGTTTTGTCGAGGCGTTGGATTATTACACGGCGATGTTCGAGTCCATTAACGTTACACTCAAGAGGGAGCACAAGGAGAGGATAAATGTGGAGCAGCACTGCTTGGCAAGAGATGTTGTGAACATCATAGCCTGCGAGGGGGCTGAGAGAGTCGAGAGGCACGAGCCGCATGGGAAGTGGAGATCGCGCTTCACTATGGCCGGTTTCAGCCCTAACCCGTTGAGCTCTCTGGTGAATGCCACCATCAAGACTCTGCTTCAGAACTACTGCGATGGATATAGCCTTTCAGAGAGAGATGGAGCTCTGTTTCTTGGGTGGTTGAATAGAGACTTAGTCGCTGCTTCTGCTTGGAAGTGACATGAAGACCTAAGCTTTTTACCTTATTAGTACTTAAAAAGCAAAAATAACTGTACAACACTACTATTACAAGAAATCCGGTCATTTCACTCTATTAGCATGTTTTAGATTCCCAATGCTCAAGCTTTACAGAATAATAATAACAGCATTATCATCAATGGCAAAGAATATGTACAATGGGTAATCTACACTACAGTTTATAACTCACATGAACACATTTATACAACAAATACAAATTATTCCAAAGCCTGGGTCCAACCAATCAACAAGTTAAACTACTGAACTTTTACAACGATCACTCGTCGAGCTAGAAGAAGTGTCCGTCCACCACCCCAATAGAATGATAAAGAAAAATATGTCGCTGAATACAATCACGCTGATAACAATTTTGAGGTGATGTAACAAGCATCTTTAGAGTTGATGGCAAGCTCAGTTTGCAATAACACGAACAGCCATTTCAAGTGAAACAGGGCTCTTGTCTTTGGGTTTGGAACTAGACTCACCATTTGGGCTAACCATATTATCATCATCACCTCTGGCTATGCTTTGGCCAACAGTCCTGGAAGTGGGAATGTCATGGATGTGTTTTCCTTCATACGTAGTAATGACCAACTTTTGATCATGTGAGGCTCTTTCGACATGTTTCTTAACCGGGCAAGCAGTGTTTGAACACCTGTAGTAACTCCTGCACAACATAAGGGGCTGAGATTAGGTGGAAAGGCTACCTAACAGCTTTGTCAGAAATTGGAGAAGGGCTGTCGACCGAAGGAACATGTTATTAAAGAAAGTAGATTTTGACTCACTTGTATAGATAGTATTTGATGCAAAGGTCAGCATGATTTACATCAAGGTTGGGTAAGGTCATTACACAATGTAATGTGCAGAAATGAAAAGTTCAGTTACCTAGGGTTCTGATTGCCTTTTACCAACTTCTGCCCATATTTACGCCACCGGTATCCATCATTAACCAAATCAATCTCACTCAAAGTTTGAACAACATGCCGTGAATCAGAACTAGATCTATTTATTACATCACCATCTACAGAACGTATACCTCTTTTCCTGTTGCAGAGGCAAGCCAATTAGCATAACAGTAATTATTACTGATAAATAGAGTATATGATATCCGAAGCTTCGAAATGAACATACTGCCGTTTGGGATCAGGGAAATCTTCTAGATCATTAGTATCGTTATTTGAACAGGAAACTACTCCCGACAAACCATCAGCACTTTTTCCAACATCTGATTGAGGTGAGAGTTCTGCCAATTGATCTGAACTGACATGCGTGGTGATCGGCACAACATTGGCTGACAGGTGACCACAAAATCAATAACTGCTGATGGTACGACATACTATAAAACATTAAATGATATTCACACTTACCTTTTGATGTAGATGCAATGGACATCTCTGGCGTTCTTACTTGAAGAGTATTAGTCACCTGAGGACTCTGCTGTGGTTTCTGATGATGATGATTCCCAAGGTACTTGTTGTCCGATTTACACCCATCATGTGATTTCTCTAATTGTTTTTTAGCCTGGCAATTGGGATAAGTACATTTGTAATAGCTTCGAACAAATTTATTTCCTTTTACAAGCTTCTGTCCATACTTCCTCCAGCTATAGCCATCATCTAATCCTTTGTCTGGTGCTTTGGAGGGAGCACTTCCAACATCAGCACATGATTCCTGAACTACAGAGTCGAGGTTTCGTCTAGGCTGCAATTTCTCCACTTTTTCAAACTTCTTAGAATATGCATAGCTATCTTGACCATGTTCAGATACAGGTACTCCCATGCTCAAACTTGACCTTTGAAATGACTTGCCTTTAATGTTAGCATCTTTTTCTTCGTTGCCCAATAATGCATGATTGCTATCACGTATGCACTCTCTAGGCTGTAAATTGTCAGGATGATGTTCTTCTTTTGGTAAAGCAGAAAGTTTTTTGGAGTGGCCCGAACTGATGGTCACTTGATCATGTTGGGAACTACTACCTCCAGCATCTGGGTACCGCCTGGGCTGCAATTTCTCCAAAACTTTTACAGGATGAGGCGACTGAGTCAGCATCTGCTCGTTGGACTGGGATGAAGGCACCCCATTGACACTTTGTATGGCCAGTGATTTACCTGCTACCATCTCCCTCTTTTTAGGAGTTCTTTCTACATCACATATCAAAGATGTTTTTACTCCAACATCAGGGCTCTGGTTTGAGTGCAAATCAGTGGGTTTATCCTTTAGGATTCTAGAAACATCTCCAATAACATGAGAGGCTGGATCAGATTCTTGTGAGGGAATGCATGGACTTGAATTTGGTATTTCCATCGAGATATCTGAGTCCTCATTTTCATTCTTCCATGAACAAATTCCCTCTTCTCCATGGGTTTCTGGAAAATCATGAGTGCCGCCCGAGGTTTGTCTCTGATGGACATCATATTGTTTATGTTTGGTTACAAGGGAGGCCTTATCACAAGATGATGTATGGTTTATTGTATCAGAACTCTGTTTTTGAGATACATGACTTGGTTCTTTCTCAGTCACTATGCAGGAATCTTTCTCTTGCTTGGCATTAGGATAGCTTTTTGTGTGCGGTATGTCGCTCATTATCTTCTCAGAGGGCAAAGGGAATGCAGCCTCTTTACTTTGATGTTGCCAACCACTAAGTTGGTGCTAGAAGTATTCTCCAGTTCACCTGACATGAAGTTTTGATTTATTGATCTGATGCAATTCTTTTAGAATAAACTGCACCCATCAAGTCCTTCCCTTATAGTACCTGATAACGCAGTAAAATCATCCACCTATGAAAGCATAATAATCTCCTAGACTTAAGAGGTTGGTAAGAGAAATGTTGTAATTCCCTTAGAATAAACTGCACCCATCAAGTCCTTCCCTTATAGTACCTGATAATGCAATAAAATCATCCACCCATGAAAGCATAATAATCTCCCAGACTTAAGAGGTTGGTAAGAGAAACGTTGCTAAAGAAGCCATCATGGACTCAAGAAACAAATTAGACAAAAATTATACTCCTATTAATATTTGGGAAAGCAAATGAAGATTGACTATTAAAGAAGAACAACACAGGCAGTATTGGAATAGCTGGACGAAATATATAGCTGATTATCACTGGTCACCCGAAAAAAGTAAACAAATATTAATATCATGAAAGATAAGACACCAAGCCAACAGCAAAGAGAACAAAAATCAGAAAAGACATCCAGCATGTGTACAAAGATATAGTCACTCACAAACATCCTGCTGGTCATGATATTAAAAAAACAAACATGGAAAAATACTAAGCTTCGATCAAGCAAATAAGCTAAACATAGGATATTACATCTTTGATTACTCAAAAATACTGCAGCTACAGAGAGGGGCTAAGTTAGACCTGAAACAATTCAATGAATAAAAATCAAAAGAAAAGTAAGTCACAATTTATGCTCTGAAATGAAAGCCCTCAATCAATATATAGATGTTGAATCCATGAAAATTGTTTTAACTGTCGATTTAAAGACTATGTGGACTCCAGGAATTTATAAAATGATTCCGAACAAGCTCCATTCACAATGAAAGAAAGAAGTTGCAAACTTAAAACAGTTGAAGTAAGCATTTACGCAAATACATAAACTGCATAACTCATAAGGTTGGAATTCCCCGACAGAAGCTGAAACAAAACAAAATTCTCTCATACGCACAAAAAAGCAAAGAATTCAAGGTACAACTAGGAAAAAATAAACCCCTAAATCTGAAGGCGATAAAGAGAAACGAGAGGCGTGAATTCGAAATAGGACGATGATTAACCGAAAATCGTCAATCTGGACGGTGGGGCAGTTGAAAGGAGAGTTACCCGAGGTAGTATCGTCCACGGCGGCGGCGATGCGGTGGCGGAAGAGGTATTAAGGTGGTGGAAGTGGCATAATTCAGCAAGGGAAGGAAAGCAGAGGAATTGACTTGGACCAAGCATCATGAGAGAGGGAGGTGAAGTGGACCAAATTACACATTTATGCGTACACCTTTTGCCTCTATAGCCTATGCAAAACAAGGGTGTGATGAATCCATTTGCTAGCCGAATCAATATCTACAACTAATTTAAATAAATTGCATCCAAATTTCATTTTATTACTAATATTTAAATTTAAAAAGATAAAGAAAACTATCAATATTAAAATTTTGGATCAAAATATCAATGCAGTGTATTAAACATATCAATACGATTGATTGAATATGTCAACACAACTTAGCATTGAGATATTATGTTAGCTATGTTGACATTAAACTGCTACTTGGAAAATATGAAAATTTAAGAATTTTTTTTCAATTTTTGACATCGAAACATATGCAAGTAAGATCTCGTTAGAATCCTTATAAATTATCTTTGATTTGATATATGTTATGTAAAAAATTAATTTAAGTTGAGATAGTTATAATCATTTAAAATTTTGAGATATTTTTTAAAAGTTAGTTATAAGTTATAACTTACTTTTTTATAATTGACATTAATACCTCTAATTGACATTTTTTGTACAATATATTGATACTCGTGATTTGAATAATCTTTTGTCTTGATTTAATGATTCAATGTTTATCATTTAGTTGAAGGGTGAGTTAGTAATATAACGCATACCTACAAACAACTATATGCATCTATACCACGTATTTTAAATAATTAAAAGTAGTGGGAAAGTAAAGTAAAAGAGAAAAATATAGATGAGATTATAGTAATAAATAGTTAAAGTAGAGAGAAAGTAAAGTAATAAAGAGAATAATATAAAGTAGATTCTCTTCTGTATTATTTTTTTTCTTACTTTATTTTCGCTCCACTTTATCTAGAATATGCACTTTTGATTCGGCAAGAGTTTTAATGCACAATTGATAAAGTAAGAGAGAGGTAGAGAGAAAAAGTAATTAAAATATTGTTAGTAGAGAGTGAGTCACACCTCATTAGAGAGAAAATAGATTCCAAAATTAGAAAGGTGTATATTCATGTGGGACGGATTAAAAATGAAAGATTACATATTCTTGGGGGACAGAAGGAGTATCATTTTTTCATAACAAGTGCGAAAAAAATGCGTCATCTTAGCTGGGACAAACGAAGTACTTAAAAATTAAAACATTCGAGCACTCACAATAGAATAAGCTCTCTCGTAGCCCTCTCAAAAATTCCTCTGCCATAACATCAGTCCTCCCACATGCCACAACCATCAACCCTCCAATGTAATTCATTTTAATTGTTGGTGTTTTTATTAGAAATAAAACAACAAAAATGAAATTAATTAGAGAAAAAAAAACATAGAAAACACATAAAATCTTCATTATATTATAATTTTGGAAAACAATGCAACGATAAACAAACTTTCAAATAAAATACAAATGAATCAATAGTTATGTTTAAACCCTACGTGCCCATAACTCTTCGATTATATTGTGCTGAAGTTGAATATCACCTTTTTTGCTGACGCATACTAACAAGTGCCTGGAGCCTCTCAGCGTCGCCATGAGGTACACCCATCAGTACAGGGGCGGTGGCCTCACCGTTGCTTGATCCAACAACATCTTCATTTGCCCAATTGGTGAGTTTTGTACCTTCATTATCGACTATGATGTTATTCATGATGATACATGCATACATAACATCAGCGATGCAGTCTTCATTGAACATTCGTGTCAGGCCCTTCACCACTGCCCATCGCGCTTGAAACACACCAAATGCCCACCACATCCTTCCGTGCACTCTCTTGCCGTTGTGTAAAGTAAACTTTCTTTGGATCTGTTGGACATCTGATCGTTTTCACAAATACGGGATACCTGGATCGTTTGTCTTTTGCCGTTTGTCGTTGGCTATGAAAGTGATTGCCGGACCCACAAAAGGCACTGGTCATTGAAGAGGGACGACGATGGTAGGACATTGATGTCATTGTTCGATCCAGCAACCCCGAACTACGCATGCCTAATCCACAGCTGGTAGTCCAGCAACGGATTCGAGGATCATTGTGGGATTCTTGCATTTGAACCCAGTCGTGAAATGTCCTTTCCAAGCGGTCGGGCAGTTCTTCCATTCTCATTGCATGCAATCTATGCTACCCAACATTCCAGGAAAGTTGTGCACCCTCCCGTACAAATTCATCAGACCATGGCAGTCGAGAGGGGTCGGCTTTTGAAGATACGTGGCCCTGAATACTTCGATGACGCCCCGACAAAAGATTCTTCACACACTGGCGGCCAGTTTTTTCGCTTATATGAAGGTATCCGTCGAACATGTCGCCCAGTCCTCCATAAGCCAACTGCCTAATTGCAGCGGTGCACTTCTGTAGCGGTGCTAGTCCGGGCCTGTCGCTGGCATCCTATCGTATTCGGAAGTACTTATAAAGCTCCCCCTACGCCGACACAATGTGCAGGAAAAGGTCTCGATGCATTCTAAAACGCCGACGGAAAACCGCCGCCTCCCACCGTGCCTCCTCGACAAAGTAGTTAGAAAACAACCGACCGTGGGCACCGACGTGGTCACAGATGATTGTACGTCAATATTGGATCGGTCGAGGGACCACCGACTCCAGCTCTGCTTCATTGCGTCATTCCAATTTTTGCCGTAGACGTCTTCTCCAACAAGGCGTCCGAGATGTGTTTATCCATTGGACCTTCATCACCACCAAAAACCACTTTTAGCTAGAAGTGTAAAAAATTAGGTGTGGAGGAGTGAAATGAGAAGATGGATTGAGAAAATGAAATAAAAATAATTAAAATTTAAATTAAAAATGGGATGGTGGTCGCTCGGCGCCCATCGCATTCCTCCCCACGGCTCGGCGGCCGCAATAGGCGTTGCCGCGACAGCCGTCCCGCATGGCGGCCAAACGAGTTCCTATTGTGAGTGATCCAACACATCTTTAATATTACTAGCTGGATTCTCAATGTAGAGTTGTGGATTAATAAGATACTCCCTCCGTCCTAAAAGAATGTGCACTTTGAATTTATCACGAGTTTTAATCTAAAATTGGTAAAGTAAGAGAGAGGTAGAGAGAAAAAGTAATTAAAGTATTAATCCTTTCATCACACTCTAAGTGACACATTTTCCTTTTTGGGATGTCCCATCACCTCCATCTATATCTCGATTGCTTTTTGAAGGTTAGATTTGCTCCATTTAGAGTGGGACACATGGAGTATTAGTGGAGAATAAGTCTCACCTCATTAGAGAGAAAATGATTTTCAAAATTAGAAAGTGCATGTTCTTGTGGGATGGACTAAAAAGGAAAAAGTGCATATTTTCGTGGGATGGAGGAAGTACATGCTAATCAGATTTGAATTTTATTGTGTTAAAATTTTTAATCCGAATTATAAACATTCTAATTTGAGCTAGTTTATTTTTGTATTTTTTATTAAGATCCTATTATTTTTAGAGTGTAACTTTTTTTTATATCTAAACTTGGGAAATGATATGATAGATATGTTAGGCTTATCTAGCTACAATTACAAAGGGTATTTTGCTGCTTATAGTTCACTCAAACTATAAAAAAACTCTCATGCTTTCACATGCCCCAACTACAAGTCTACGACTACAACTACAACTGAAACTGCAATCTCCATACAGAAAGCTAACAAGAAGGGAATCAATGAATGCATTTTTCCATTAGTTTTGCGGAGATATTTGCGCATGCATGGGAATGTCATGAACAGCCATGGCTTTTACAGTTAGTTTAATACTAGCACTTAACTTCGCCTTCATAAATCAAATACATGTACTATGTGTAATATTGTCAATAAACTTCAACGCTTTCATTAATGATGTCACATGTTGGCCTAGACCCACCTAGCTGTTCAACTGAATTACAAGTTACACCACATTCAAGGAATATAAATCATACTAGTATATTTAAACCAGCAATTAACTCGTTTACTCTTTTTACATGATTCTCGAATAAAGAGAAAAGTGTCGTATGTTCTTCTATTAAGCTCAGCTAGCTAACATATGGTAGAAAAAAGAGAACTCAATATCGTGCAAGAATATAATACATGAATAATTCAGTAAACTAGAGCTTAGCATTTAAATGAGAATTAAGTAATATACCACCCCATACACACAACCCAAATCGTACGGCACACAATTTGTCAAAGATACTCCATTAAAACTGTAAGTCAATTAATAATTATCTCCAGTTTGGGTTTAATAATTAATAATCTCATTAATTACACCATGATCCCGTGTTGCAGCAACAATCATAATCAAAAGTAAAGAGTCTCAGTCTTTCTCTATATATAGGCCGCGTCTCTTTTCTGCAGCTCCTCTCTATATTCATGGTTCCGTTCCAAGCTTCTTCATCAACTCTATTCTTCAAGCTGAAATAAGATCTAAGGTAAGATTTAGCCATGTATATGAGGATGATTATGCATTTCTGCCTAATTCTGCATCTCGATCAAACTTGATTAATCAAACCTAGCTAGGAATCGATGGGGCCGACAAAGAGCAGCAGCGATTGCGAGGAGGAATTAGAGGAGGAGGAGGAGGAGGCGTTCGTGGAGGTTGATCCATCGGGGCGATTCGGGAGATACAGTGAGCTTTTAGGGTGTGGAGCTGTGAAAAAGGTGTACCGCGCATTCGATCAGCGTGAGGGAAGAGACGTTGCCTGGAATCAAGTTCGCCTACGAAGCTTCAGCAGCGATCCATCTGTAATCATCCGATTGCGCTCCGAGATCGAGCTTCTCAAAAACTTAAAGCATCAAAACATCATATTCCTCTACCATTTCTGGAAAGATGTGGAGCACAACACTCTCAATTTCATCACCGAGGCCTGCGCTTCTGGCAATCTCAGAGACTACAGGAAGAAGCATCGCCATGTTTCCATCAAGGCGCTTAAGAAATGGGGGGTTCAGATTCTCCGAGGTTTGGATTATCTGCACACTCATGACCCCTGCATCATTCACAGAGACTTGAATTGCAGCAACATTTTCATCAATGGCAATGTGGGGAAGGTCAAGATCGGGGATTTGGGCCTGGCCGCCGTCGTGGGAGAGAACCACGCTGCGCATTCCATGATAGGCACGCCAGAGTACATGGCACCCGAACTGTATGAGGAGGACTACACAGAGCTCGTCGATATATACTCATTTGGGATGTGCTTGTTGGAGATGGCCACGTGTGAGATACCCTATAGCGAGTGCGATGGCCTCGGGAAGATATATAGGAAGGTAACGGCCGGGGTGATGCCTCGGGCCATGGACGACCTGCACGACCATGACCTCAAGGCCTTCGTTCAGAGGTGCGTGGGGAGGCCGAGGGATAGGCCCTCAGCTGCCCAGCTGCTCAAGGATCCATTTCTTGCTGATGTTGTGGACGATGATGATATTCAGGATGTTTGAAGGGTGGGTGGGGTGTGTTTTTAAATCAAATAAAATGTAATCTTGAATTCAGATAGATATGACTTGAAACAAAATGCTCACTTCTGGCTAAATCCATATATTTCTCCACAAAAGCAAGAAAACTAATACATTTGACACTGTACATATACATGTCGTGCTTCTTCAACATAAATTGGAAACACCCAGCAAATGTAATGGGTTAACTTTCCAGTTCACATTTACGGATGGATATATAGTCAAGAATTCAAAGAATAATACACCTATATCATATAACTCTCGGATATCACACAAATTCATCTTTCACCACGGAGAAAAAAGGATGTGGATCATATACATCTTCCATGTTGAGCAATTCCTGTTAGTGACGAAACCTAGTTTAGTCTAAGAATCAGCAGAACAATTGCCATCAGAAATCGATTCTTGGCAACTCAAAGCAAGCAACATCCAGCAAGCCAGCAGCTCAACGTGATGTCCGGTTAAATAATCTCATAGATTCTTCGACTTCATTAGGTGTATTGTTATCAGCTTGTACCTGCACGACACACGGTAGTTATGATCACATAACATATCACTGCTTATAGTTTGGATTAAGCAGATTTACATACCTGAAGGCGATGCAAGAGGTACATCAAGAAGAGATGCACAAAAACCTGCCAGCATCATCACATAGTTATCATTAGAAAAGGCTAGAGTAAGAAAATGAACCATACAGCTAATTTTGCTAGAGAATAAGATCAATAAGTTAAAAGATTAGGTTAAATCTTCACACCAGATAGAACAGTAGGATAATGCGAGCTTTCGGATACCGCCACAAGAATCTTGTTGCCCTAGCAGCCCCAGTGTCTAATATATTTGCTGCCCTCTGCAACTGCAACTGGAATTGCACGGAAGATTCAGATTTCAGAGTATCACGTGGTAATCTGGATGAGCATGCTAACACTTTTGGAAGAAAAATACTCCGTAATACATACCTGTAAGCTTTCTCCAGCCATTTGGCGATGATGCAAGGGCAGAGGTCTGAATTTAGAATACGAGATTAGACTAAGGGAGGGAATAAGAAATTAACATCTAGGTTCTAAGTAAAAATTTATGGTATTGTGCCTCAAGCAATCCAGTTATGTTGCATTAATGAGGACACACGTACTCGAGTGTTTTCATGTCAGCATCCTCTTCCCAAGAGGACGATGCACGGCGAGAAACTCTGTTCCTTTCAGCTTCTAACTGTTTAAAGAGTTGATACATTTCAAAATTAAATAAGGTATCTGGGAAGAGTGTGGGGTGAAACTAATGCAGCATAAACCGAGTTGAGACCTGTGCTTCCTGAAGACGCTTGACTTCCTTTTCCAACTGAAACTCAGCTGCTGCTTTTTCACTGGACATAGTTTCAAGTTGTGTTTGCTTGTAATACTGGAAATGAATGCAATAGTCTGATATCAAGCAAATTGTCAAGGTCCAGAGGTAGCCAATAACATGACAAAAATTACCAATAAATCAGTTAGTTCGCGATAACGTTTTTCCAGTTCCATGTGTTCCTGCTCAAAAACATGCACAACGTCATTTCAAAACCAAATGACAAGCTTAAGATATGAGATCAATATAAATAAACAAAAGTAAAGAAGAGCTGCACAAATACATTAGGGTTACCTGACGTGAGTAGTGCTCAGCATCCCTCTTGATGGCAGCCATTTCAACCCTCATCTTCTGCACTTCAGCCTGTACAATTGATACAATAAACAATTACTACTACCAATATTTCCTATCTTAACACCTTATGTAGTCCTACATTAAATACTAGAAAAAATTATCAATAGCAAAAGAATACAAATAATAATCAACTTGCCTCCATTGAAGAAAGTTTGCTCTCAGCCTCTCTCTGACTTTGACGTGCACGCTCCACTTCCTCTTGCCACGCCTGCACCTTCATGTTAAGAAGATAAAATCAGCTATACACTTGAAGGACAAGGGAACAGGAAAGGAATAAAGAACAGTGTTTTTCTGATTGATCATTGAAGAACTATAACTTATCAGGTTTTAGCTTGTAGTAGAGACAAGCTTAGGCATACTACTACAGAGACATCTCTGCTAACTTGATTACCATGAAAAGATTGATGAAAAGATCCGTAATATGCTCTTATCAGATACAATCATTTCTTCTTGTCAGACATCCTCAATACATAGGCGATCTTAACTATACTCAGTTGTTTGGATAGTCAGTATTTCATACATAGACGCCTATGGTCCTTGGAACCCTCTTTACAATACTAACTTAACAATGGTCCTATTTGATTACAATGATCCCATTTTTAATAACATATCATTGCAGCTAATTACTGGCTAAGTGATACAATAAGAAGATCCAATTATAGATTTTTGAACCTGAATTGCTTGATTTGCATCTTCAGGAGCTTTTTTTTGCCCATGGCGAACACGAGCTTCCATGTCTTGCAGCTCTTGATTCAGGGAAGCACATTCAACCTAGTACCACATGTAAAAGTAACAAAAATATTTACTCAGTAATTTGATTCACTTCCTTCTTTCGCTTCAACCGGGCAGAAAAAGGGCAAGAACAAGCATAGAAGCAAAATGTCCATACATATGAAGAGAAAGTAAAGCCATTACCTCAAGAAGAGCTACCTTCTGCTCAAGGTCTGCTGCTTTTGAAGCCCTATCATCAGCTGCTCTCTGATGAATAAATAGGTACACATGCAAAAGGTTTTTCTTGTTAGTTGTTACCAATATAAATTTTACACATACTCAGAACCTATTTTCCAGCACATTTGTACAATGGAGATGCTGTTGATTATTGTCTAGATTTAATATACTACATTAGTCTACCAAGTTACATCACAACCCCCTCCTGTTACTAAAAAATGAAATAGATAAAAAGAAAAGAAAGATGGGGCAATAGATTTATAGAGATGATATTTACAAGGAATATCATGTGTTGCAGTACCTGAGTTTTGACTAATGCTGTAGATGCCTCAATTGCTCTCTGTTCTAATTCTCCTTCCCTTTCTCTAGCTGCCTATTAGTAAAGAGGTTCAGCATGAAATCAGCTCTAGAATGTTTGATATATTATTAAGGAACTACAACAGCAGCAGCAGCAATAATAACAACAACAAATGGACACATATGTACAAGAGAAATTTAGAAATATACCATCTTTGTGGCATTATGTGCAAAACGTTCCTCCTCAGCTCTCCTCTCAGCAGCAGACAGTTCCTCTCTTAGGGCCTGAAACAGACAGCTTACACTGAACTAAGATCCACCAACCATGGTCCAGAAAACTGGGAGGAAGAGAGAAACTTACTTGCATCATCCTTGTTTCTGTTAATTCTCTAGTCCTCATCGTAGATTCCATACTTTCCTGGCACATAATGAAGGAAATAACATAAGAAAGAGACTACATGCTAGGCAATACATGAAAATAATACATCATCCACATGATAAAGCAGCATTGCTCATGCGTCCACTAAATACATGATAACATGAAGTAGCAGGAAGAAGAATCATGAGAACAGATATATTGATATCTGGATGGGATTTTCTCAACTTAGGTATTTGATTTATGTTTCCCATGAGTCCTTAAATATTGGCAGTATCCAATATCCATTGACAAGAAGAGTCCCAAAATTATGAGGGATATAGCACTCAGATTTATGTGAAATTTGGAGGCTATACTACAATGGTGCACAACTGCAACAAGTTTCTACCTCCCTCCCTTATCCTTTATATTATTTTCACCTTTTGGGTTCAGGTACATTGCTTCTTCTCTCGGCACAAAAATGATAATGTACAATCATAGTAAGCATTTTAAGATATTAGTTAACCTGAAGTGATGTCAAGTTTCCTTCAGCCAAAGCAGATTTCTTCTTCAGCGCATCAACAGAACTGACAAGTGCCTCAATTTCAGCATTCTTGGCAGATAATGCCTCTACCATATTTGCCTCCGCTCTGCTCACCTCTCCTTTAGATGTAGATAGATCTTTCTGAAGCTGCTTTATATGAGCCTCATATGATTTTGTCAGTTCCCTCTGTTTTATTTATGCACAACCACATAGAATGTTACATTCTTTTCAAGGCTATATTAGAAAATGAATGGTTAACTTTTTAGTTATTTCAAGTAGGATTTCATTGTTCACCTCTGCTGTGAGAAGCTCTTCCAACTGAGCATTCTCAGATTTGTACTCTTGCAGGCGTGATGAAAGTCCAGCACAAACCTAACCATGACAACGTTAAGCAAAATTCAATATGTATGATGTGATGACAAGCATTTTCTGACTGCTAAACAACACCATTATGTACTATACATGTTACAGACCAATATGATGAATGATTACCTCATCTAAAAAGTTAAAGTAGTATAGAAAAGCTTCACTAGCATTTAATTAATTCGCTCAACATGCTCCCTTATATGTAGACAGGTCACCTTCTGTACTGTACAGGCTGCTAGTACTACCTGCGTCCCCAGTTAGTTGAGACATTTCTTCGGCACGGGGTTTAAGAAATTGATTTTAAAGGTTAAACATGAGAGAGAAAAAGAGAGGAAAGTAGGAGAGAGAAAAAAGTTTTTGCCAAAAAAGGGATATGACTTAACTACCTTGGAACGGCCCGAAAAGAAATACGACTCGACTATCTTAGGATGGAGGGAGTAACTAATAGTTTTACCAATGTCATATTCATGAATTCATCATGGCTTGCTAGACTTTTAAAGTCATATACCAAGCAGAGGAAAAGAATTAGCTTAAAATATATCGTAGTAAGCAAATATTCCAATTTTGGAAGGAAGATACTAGAAACTACTACAAGCAAGAACATCAAAATATAGGATTGGCATGTTAAAAATGTTAATGCTTCAAACAACGATATATCTACTTATCCATGTAAAACATTTATTTGCTTACCCGAGCTAGCCTAGCTTCCTTTGACTGCCCTGTTGAAATTGCACTTTTAAGTAGTCCTTGAGCCTGTTGAACTAAACTATTAGTCTATACAAAAGCTTCCCTTACCATTTACATGATCACAATCAAGAAATGGGACCGAAACAAGTTCCTTGTCATTTATAATTTCACCACATACCTCTTCTATTTGTTCTTGTACTTTAACTGGTGATTCAACAGTTTCTTGCTCTTGATGCTGCTTGTGCTTGAAATCAGGTTCATTTGTCAAATCCACATCCTTGGATAGGGTATCAGCCTTAATTGGTGCATCTTCATGTAGAGTTTGAGATCCAGAAAGTTCAATATTCTTTGAAGAACCCAATTCTTCAGATTTCAATTTTCGATTGAAATCAGAGAAAGGATTGCCATCCGCTACATGAGCATCTATAGGGTCATTCAGTGGATTTCCAACAGGGTTAACTACAAATTCTTCCATCATGGACTCACCATTCAAATTTAAAGCTCTAGATTCTATATCAGTAGATTTTTTTGTATCATCATGATCACCACTACCTGATGTGGCCTCATTACTAGATATTGTTTCAAGCACAGGAGTCTCAGTTATTGAACCATCATTATGAGCTTTGGAATGCTCATCAATGTCAACTCTACAAGTAGGAACACCTGGATTACTCTCACTATTTTCAATCAAAGGAGAGGGGATATTTTCATCAGGTTCTGCTGGTGATTGTGATGTTTCAGGTATAGTTTGCTCTCTTTCATTATCAACGGCAGAAGGAGCTTCATTAGATACAAGTTTCTTCTGCAGTTTTAAGAAAATTTTGTTACAAAACTCCAAGATCTTTAGACTGTCCACATGTATAATAGTTGCACACTGAACTAATGACACACATGCAAAAAGTTATACCTTTGCTCTTGCTCTGGCCTTCTTTGCTTGAGATCCTCGCCCATTAGAACCTTTAGAGAAAAAAGGAGGTAAGTCACAAAAAAGGAGCAGGACTATCGAAGTGTTTTTTCACAATGATCCATCAATTAAGTCACTAATTACAATTTACAGGGGATGAAAATCAACATATACTGTCATACCTTTGGCAGCAACAGGAAGTTCATCTGGCTTCTCTCCAACTGCTAGCTTTGCCTTTCGGTCCACTACTTCAAATAAATCTGGCAAACAAGAAGTACGAGTTACAAGAATGTGCAGAAAATATAGATTCCTGTCTAGCAGAACTAGACTATTCCTACAATATTAATCTCAAAAGCTTAAAATAGGAGACAACCACATCAATTCCAACAGAAGCTAAAATCTGATCATGGCATACATATATACCCAATGCGCAACTTTTCTTCCAAAACATTATTGATTGAGAGCAGCTAAGATAGATCAATTCAAGTTTATAAAAGTTCAACAGAATATTGGAGTTTAACTCAGATTTACGAGAAATGCACAACGTAGATCAAACCACGATTCCAGCAATGACGCAAATCAACGATACGAATAAATGTGCATCAAACTTGGATATCGGTTAGGAAAACAAAATCGTACCTTCAGCCGCTTTCAGCCACGAAGCCATCGAACGACCGATTACTCAACAAAGACGCCCTACACTAACCGAAACATCAAACCGAGCTAATTCAAAGGGAACGGGATAGCTCTTACGGTGGATTTCGCAATCAAATTTTAGGAGATCAATAAAATAATACAGGCGTCGGATATTAAATGGGATCTCAGTTGTCTTTCTATGCGGCGCAACGGCGTGAGTGATTCTGGATTCGCGGGAATCGAAATCTAGGGACAGACGTCGAATTGTGATGGATTAGCCGACTAGATGAAAACGATGAGTGCAGCAGATTTCTGATTTCTCGTCTGCATTGTGTTCGCCCTTTCCTTGAAAAAAATAGAGAGCCTCTGTGTTACAATTTGATTTTAGTTTATTCCCAGACGCAACTAAAGTTCGGTTTCAGATACAGCTCCACTAATTTGATTAATTGTTATAATTATAGTAGATGTAGTTTATTCTTCAATTAAAGATACATGTATGAATATACAGTAGGTGTCCTTGCGTTACTACTCCTATTTTTATGAGTTTATCTAACAAATTGTTAGGTTGGTTGTCATCTCCTAAGCTTTTAGTCAATTGTCTTAATAATAAGTTAATGAACATGGAATGCTTATATACTACTCCTCCCCTTATTTGGGGTTGGTTTTCTCTTTTTTTTTTTAAATAAATAAATAAAAGGGCAAGGTCCGTTTACAAACTAACGAACATAATAACCACCTAATCTATCATGCATCAACCAAATACTGAGGCCCAAAGAACGGGACTCTAAAACATGGACACTCAAGTTGTAAGCGTAATGTGACAGGAAGTTAGCATCGGAATTTCCTGTGCATGTGACGGAGCACCACTAAGTCAAACTCATGTAACAAACTCTGCACTTTCCATATGATAAATATGTAATTGATGGTCACTTCAGAGTTTTATACAATCATGAAGGGGAATGGATCCCCTGCTGTGGAGGGGTGCACAGCAAGAGATGTTGCTCCTCACACCCCATTATTTTATTAATTAAATTAAATTTTAAAAAAATTTATAAAATATTGGGGTGTGAGGAGCAGCATTCCCTGCTGTGCACCCCTCCACAGCAGGGGATCCATTCCCATCATGAAGACACCAACTAAACTATCAATCTCCACATCTAACTTTCGAATATCCATATTCTTTGCCAACTATAACCCATGAAATAAGCACCAAATTTCAATAGATTATGTGCAAACAAAATTTATAAGTAAAATGGTTGTGACAATATTAGGGTTGGGCGAAACTAGAAGAGGAGAGAGTATTTCATTTTTAGAGCATCCGCAGCGGTCGGACACGGCGTCCGTCTGTCCGTGCCAGCGGCGCGGCGGAACGCTGCTCGCCGCTGCGCTCTTGCCGTGCCAGCACGTCCGTGCCAGCGAGCAACTAACGTGGCGGCTCCTGATTGGCCAACGACAATGTCGTTGGCAAATTCAATATTTTTTTAAAAAAAACTGATTAAAAATAAAAAATATATATTTTCCCACTTCCCAAAAAATTATATCCATTTTCTCCCACTTTTAATTTATTTTTCAAATTTTCCCTAAAAATACACATTTTTATCTATAAATACCCTTACTTCCACACAAAAAATTTCACACCACACTACACAATTCTCATCTAAATTCTCTCATTTCCATTCTTACAATTCTCAATCTTTCTTTCACTCTTACAACAAAAAAATGTCCAGCTCTGGCGATCACCCCTCCGGCTCCCACGGTTGGAACCCCGAATGGTTTGGTTCACAACCATTTCCTAGTCCGGAAATAGAATTTTCTGCCCCTGCTCAAACCCAAAGTTCACAAGCTCCGGGTGGCTACCGGCCTTACCCGGTCGACGACCAAGATGCCCCCGATGGGCAATACGGGTGGGCACCCGAACCACCCGTACCTAGAGCGGGAGGGAGCGGCGACTCTCAAACTCCTCCTCTTCTTACTCGTGGTGTCTGCACCCCGTACACTGCGGGGGAGATGAAGCAATTATTCAAAGCGTTTTTGTCTATCTCCGAAGATCAGGTGATTGGCACGAACCAATCCGGGGACCATTTTTGGTGGCGCATCTGTCGCCGGTATAATGAAAATCGGCCGGCTGGAACAATCGAGCGCAACGAAAGTATGGTGTGCAATGCCATATACAGAGCCAACGAAGAAATCCAAAAGTTCCAGGGGGTATTACCTCCATGAAGAGCGATCGGCGGGGAGCGGCAGAAGCGAGGTCGACATCATCAGTGCCGCGTTGGCGACCTACCAATCCCAACACTACAACCGTTCAAGTACCTCAGTGTTTGGCAGGAGGTACGTGTGCATCCGAAGTATAGGGGAGGCGTATCATCCTCCTCTAGCTCCTCCGGAAAACGGTCAAGGTCGGTATCCCTATCCGACGCCGACTCCAATGAGGTGTCCAGCCAACTCGCCGGAGCTAACTTGGGTAGCCCCGGCGCCGGCCCGAGTAGTTCCCAACGCCGGCCGCAAGGAAGTAAGAAGTCGACGACCAACCGCCATCCGCCCCCGATCCCGCTCCCGCTCCCTTTCTGCCACCTCAACCCCCCACCAACTCGTTGTGGGGGGTTTTGTCCCAACTTAATTTGGCCGATAGGTCAACTATGACCCCCAAGCAACTTCGATAGCACGTGGCAATGATATAGGGTCTCCAAAGTGTTAGGGTTTTGTATGCTAGAAATCACCTTTCGAGTGATTGCATACTGTAAAACTCTAATGGTTATTTTCCAATAAATACAACAGATTATTTTTGTCATAATGTTGTTATGTTTTACATTTAATGGTTGTTTATTGCATATTTAAATATATAAGCAAGCGTAACAAAGTCTAAGTCTTTGTTTTAGTAGACCGGTTGTGGGCGTCGTCCAATTTAAGATAACACGGTCAGTTCTAAACAAAGAAAAATAAGAATTTCACAACCTAGACAGGCCTAGACTACCTATCGCGAAAGGTTGCAATGTCAGTCCGATTATTTCTAAGCCTTATTGAAATAAGATGACGTTGGTGTGGTATAACACTAAATGGATCTAATAGCAAGACGAGTCTTTATGCTATCTACTGAAAGACGAGGTCTTGATAATTAATTTCTTAATCAATGTACGTTAGCATTGAGCATACGATATTGAGTACTCACTACTTTGACTTACCAAAGGTGCGGGTTTTTCATAACCCAACGATCCAGGTATATTGGGTAGTGGTGATCATTATCTAGAGGTGCTAGGATTGCTATTATGTTGAAACGTGCGCGGGGAGAGTCTCGTTTGATAACATCCACAAGAGGAGCTCGAAACAAGTTTTTATTCGGAACCTAGCTAGTTGGAGTTTAATTACTCTATGAATAATAAATAAGAGTTTCTTGCTAAGTCCATTCTTGTAATTCGAAATATGTTAATTAATTAAGTCTATAGCAGACATTAATTAATTAATGGATGTTTCTATCTTAAGCGCGGGAAATAAATCAAATGCAATTAAAGAAAACCCGGAATACTTGTAATTTCGGATTTGGAAGGCAGTGCAATATTACTTCTGTAGTGGCTGCTCGTAATATTCCAATATAAGCTTATACTAAATTGTGGGTTCAATTTAATTAGTAAAAAGCTAATTGGGTGAGGCATGTTCCAAATTCTTCCTTAGATCCCTGACTGGGCCCAATGTGTGACTTAATATAAATAGGAGAATAAAGGAGACAGAAATAACTTTTTTTTGAATACACAAAATTTTCGTCCCCCTCTAGAAAGAGAGAGCTCGAAATTTGTGCTTCATCCGTGAGCAGTTTCTATCTTCCATTATTCGAGTCGTAGTACGTTGATGAGATTTGCCCACACACATATCAGCGTATAGTCCGGGACACCAGTCAGAAGATCCGAGGTCTTGTATTGAAGATCTTCACGTGGAGACGGAGCAAGCCATCATCGATTCTTAATTGAATCTACGAGGTAAATTGGCTAATTCTGTAGTAAGCATGTTTTAGGGATTTTATGTCCTAAAGCATGTTTTTAATTCAAGTTATGAGCATGATACATGTGATAATTACGCGAATAGAATTTGTCTAAATAATCTGCTAAATAGATCAAATTCATATGATAGGTAAATTCATGCACGCTTCCGCTGCCAACCCCTTCAGTTGGTATCAGAGCCAGTCTTTGGCTCTGATTATTTGGATTTAAATTTCGCGAAATTCATGTATGCATGTGTTATTTGATTGCGAAGCATATTCTTGGTGTTTTTGTTTAATTTTATGCATGATAAACTCAAGAACTATCGAATCAAAGAACTTGAATTGCTCGAACGCACCACGTGCGATCGAGGTAGGGATGTCGAGACAGTGGGAGCCGAGAGCCGTGATCACGGGGCGACGCGCAGATGAGTGGGGGCTCGTGCGCGCCGCCTGCCGAGACCATACACACCAGACGGAACCCGGGTCGAGGTCGACGCGGCGGTGACTGGCGAGGAGTGGTGGTTCATCCGAGAACCACCGAGACACCGTGAGACACCAGGCCAACCCTAGGCGGAAGGCTTCCCGAGACGAAGCTCCAGTCGTGGCCGAGACGGGTGCGCAATAAGGCTCGACGTGTGCCGAGACGAGAGGAGAATCCAGGCTCGGGAGGGACGAGACGGGCGATAGCAATTGGCCGAGAGCAGCTCCGCAGTCGTGCGCGTTGCTGGCCGAGAGTCGCGGCACCCGACGAGCCACGACACCGAGACGGACTTAGCGGCTGGCTGAAAGCTGAGGCGTCTGTGTGCGTCTCGCTGGCTGAGAGCTGCCGAGACACCGACGAGCCGGTGGTCTGGCCAGGCGGCCGAGAGCATGTGCGCACTCGTGCGCTGCTGGCCGAGACGCTTCATGCGTCGTGATCCGACGACGAATTCGTCGGATCTTCATCGTTCATCGTTCGTTCGAACCTCGTACGATGAGATAACAATGAAGGTTTATTTTAATGATTATTTAATTATTTTATTAAAAGATATCATTAAAATATTATTATTTAATGGAAATAAAATCTTTTTGGAAGATTTGTCTAGATTTTAGGAATATTTTTATTATAATCTATATCTATGGAAATAAATAATATTATTTTATTCCTAGATGATATAGATGAGAATAATTTAATAGTTTCCTAATATTTATCTAGATTTAAGGAATATTTTTATTATTTTCTATATCTATGGAAATAAATAATATTATTTTGATTCCTAGATGATATGAATAAGAATAATTTAATAGTTTCCTAATATTTATATATCTAAGATCCTAAGAAGGATAGATATGTATGAATACATTAAATAATGAAATATCTCTTCCTAATCTTGAACATGTTTGAATTTAATTTTTCATGTCTTATTAAGAATTAAATAATTTATTTAGTTTAGACAAATCTTATAGTAGACATGAATAAGAATTAAATTCTAGATCAACAATTTTCTAAAGGAAGATAACAACATTAATCTAAAGATTTAATTATCCAATAGATTAAATACCTACAGAATTTAATTAAGCCTTAAACTGCCTCAAGGCTAAGGATAATTAAAGTAAAACCATAACCCAAAATATCTAAGCTATAATTACGAACTCAACGTTTGTATATGGTCTCCATCAATTGGTCTGCAATTTATGAAGCCTTTTTCTAATATTATCGCCACCTGCTCTGTGAGGACAATAATCCTAAGAAAATAGCAAGTTCATGAGGGCGGACTTCTCAACTATAAATAGTATGAACTAGAATGTGGTTTCCAATATTATCGCCACCTGCTCTGTGGGGACAATAATCCTAAGAAACTACGAGATTCAGAAGTTCACACAGAATTTATGAGATAGCTTGATCTTGTTAGCAGCACATAAGCATTATTATGTGAGTGTGTTGTAGAAACGAGACTCTGTAATGCTAAAGAGATGGTCTTGCTTAGGCAACATTTGGCGGCCATGCCACTCTGTGGTCTCTGGACTATTCGTCGGTGTTGTGACCAGTAAAATTATAAGATTTTAATGCGTATTGACTTCCTCTGGAGGGTACAAAATTTTAATTTTACAGTTGTAAGATTTTGAAAAGTTTGTATGGTTAATCTAATCAAACTTCTTACATAAGTTTATGACAATAGTAAAATACTCTGTTTTGCAGTGCAAATCAAATCGTCAATATGTCGTTCAATCCTCTTTCTGCAATTCTCAAAGAAAATAAACTCGATGGCCAAAATTACATAGAATAGAAACAAAATTTGGACATCGTTCTCACAGCAGATGAGTACATCTTTGTGCTCACCACCCCGCGACCTCCAGTGCCAACGGCTAACGCTGCGGCAAGAGTCAGAGATGCACACAGACGGTGGCATAAGGTGAATGAGATGGCTAAGTGCTACATGTTGGCTTCTATGTCTTCGGTACTCAAGCATCAGCATTCAGCCATGGAAACAGCCGCCGAGATTATGCAGAATCTCAAAAATCTTTTTGGTACTCAGAATCGAACGGCTAAGTCTCAAGCCTTTCGGAGTATCATGTCGAAGACAATGAAGGAAGGCTCGTCTGTGAGGGACCACGTCCTCGAGATGATGGGCCACCTCAACCAAATCGAGATCTTGGGAGGGACGATAACTTGATGTGTAATTTTCGAGCTTTTATATTAATGGATTAATAACACACAAGTTTAATAAAATAGCTCTAATATTACAATCTATCTGCAAGAGTACAGAGTCGATTGTAGTACTTCGAGTGTCGAACCACAGGGAGGCGTAGGTTATTTAACAAGAATTGACAAAATTAATAAACTAAAGTTACAAACTAAGGTACGAAAATGGAGAAAGATGTCACTCCAAGTTGCTCACGAGGCTTGTATTATTCTACACCTTTAACAATGAAACATACGAAGGGATTAAAACATCAACCTAATCGCGTGCACTGAACATGTTTGCGACGTATAGTTCACAGTCAGCTGAACACTTGTTCCATGAACTAATTTTCAATGTCTATACACTCCTGCGGAAGCATTGGAGAAATAAACATCTACTATGATCACCTACTTAATCCACTATCAAATTATCCTCTGAACAATTCTAATTCGATAGCAATCCAACAATCAAACATTCCTAAACTATGTTAAAGAGACAATAGCATAGGAAATAACAACACTACATTATTAGCCAAAAACATAGTGAATAATATTAAGCACATTGTTGGACACAAACATATGAGTTCATTGGTGTAAAAACATCCATACAAAGCCTAGATTACAACTTGGAGCAACATAGAGAGCTTAGCCTAAACACATGAAAATAATAACAATTAAAACCGTAGGAAGCGTGCTCTTGTTGAGTGGAATGGGATTCAGAAACGGAGCGTCGGAATTATGGCCGAAACTTCTCTGAATTCGTCTTCCTCCTCTCTGAATTTGTCGCCACCCAAGTCACTCTCTTTCCTCTATTTTTATTTCCCCCCGAATTCCCCCTCACGTCACTTTTTTTATATCCCATCACATCTGCAGCCTTTTCTTTTTTTTTTCTCACGTCACTTCCACCCCTATCTCTCCTCTCTGAAACTGCCGAAAGAAACTGCATTTGCAGTTATAATTTATCCACCCGGCCGGGTACATTATTAGGCAAAAAATCCACCCGGCCGGGTGGCCAATTTTGAGAGCTTCCTGTCCTCTCGCTGCCTTTCAGAAATCACCCCAGCCGGGTACATTATTAGGCATGAAATTCACCCGGCCGGGTGGCCACTTTTGAGAGCTTTCTGCACAGCTTTTCACCCTCCGAGCTTCCTTCTTTGTTTCACCATTTACTCCTCTTCCTACACCATAAAACACACTTTTGCAAGCATCAAACTATATAAATCATGTAAAGTTAGGGGAATAAAAATGTACAATTTGATTCACATCAACGATCGATCCCGAGTCCCAGGTGACTATCATCCTTCAAAGTCTTCCCCCTAGCTTCCAACAGTTCAAGCTCAACTTCGAGATGAACAAAAGGAATTACACCTTGGCAGAGCTGTTGACTGAACTTCAGTCGGCAGAGGACCTTATGGTCCAGGCTAAGGCGGCCATGATGATTTTGGCGCCTCGTTCCTCTGGCATAAAGCCTAGCAAAGGAAAAAGGCAGGCACCGAACTCAGGACCGGCCAAGATAGCTAAGGGAAAGAAGAAGAAGAGGGCTAACAAGAAGCCCACAGGGAAGTGTTTGAAGTGTGGAGAGAAGGGGCATTGGAAGCCAAACTGTCCTAAACGGGGCAAGGCTACAGGTATGCACCAGGCTCTAGTTGTCGAGTCTTGTTTGACTTCGACATCAATTTGCACTTGGGTTATTGACACATGAGCCACTGATCATATTTGTTTTGATCCTGACTTAATGCAGGTGACAAGACGGCTACATGATCGTGAGATCGAAGTCCAGCTGGGCGACGCTACCAAAGTGGCAGCCGTTGCAGTGGGAGACATTTATTTGCGTTTTACTAGTGATAGATTTTTGATTTTGAAGAATGTTTGTTGATACCTTCTTTTAGAAGAAATTTAATTTCAGTTTCTATATTGGTTTATGATGGATATTCGATTTCTTTTAATGACAAATGCGTTATTAAGAAAGATGGTTCTTATATCTGTCGTGTTATCATGGAAAACAATCTATACACAATCACTTCTACACATTTTAATAATCACAAATCAGAACTCAATACAACATCGAAAATTTTAAAGAAACGAAAGGAACCTTCAAGTTCAATGATCGAAACGTACTTATGGCACCTTAGACTTGGTCATGCAAATGAAAGGAGGATCCATTCTCTTGTTCAACAAGATCTTATTAAAGGTCTAGAGGAGGAACCTTTTCATAAGTGTGAGTCATGCTTAGAAGGCAAGATGACCAAGAGGCCTTTTAAGGCTAAGGACAATAGGGACAAAGAAGTACTTGAGCTCGTTCATTCCGATGTATGTGGACCAATGTCAACAGAGGCAAGAGGTGGTTTTCGATACTTCATCACATTTATTGATGACTTCTCGAAAATTGGATATGTCTATTTTTGGACTACTTATCGGAGTCGGGTATTGAATCCCAACTGACTGCGCCGGGCACGCCCCAGCAGAACGGCGTGGCTGAAAGAAGGAACAGGACCTTGTTAAATATGGTTCGATCGATGATGAGTTATGCACGTCTGCCTATTTCGTTTTGGAGACATGCCTTGCTTTCTGCAAGTCACATTTTAGACAATTTACCATCAAAATCCGTACCTAAAACTCTATATGAGTTGTGGACTGGGCGTAAGCCCAATCTAGCACATCTCAAGGTTTGGGGTTGCCCGGCTCATGTATTGGAAAATGATCCAACTAAGCTAGGATCTAGGACGGAGGTATGTTTGTTTATAGGATACCCCAAAGGGACGAAAGGTTATGAATTCTTTAGTCTCCGAGATAAGAAAGTCATTGTGAGCACTCACGCGACATTCTTAGAGGAAGACTATGTAATGAATCATAAACCAAGCAGTGAAGTGGCTCTTGATGAGCTAACCTCTGTCACAAGTTCCATTAACCAAGAACAAGTACCAAGTGTACAAACAATTTCCGAAACTTCAACTTCTAATCAAAATATTGTAGTGCCGCGCCGCAGTGGAAGGGTCTTACATGAGCCCGACAGATACATTGGTTTGGGGGAATCTATGGATCACTCCTCGGACAGCAATGTATTAGATCCCTGGAACTTTGCGGAAGCGCTGGCAGATGTCGATCATTGCGAATGAGTGAAAGCAATGGATTCGGAACTACAATCTATGATAGACAAAGACGTCTACGATTTGTCCGTCCTACCCGAAGGTTGTACTGCCATTGGGAGCAAGTGGATATATAAACGTAAACGTGGACCCGATGGACGAATTAAAGTCTTCAAAGCAAGACTAGTGACCAAGGGGTATACCCAAAAGGAATGCATCGATTATGATGAGACCTTCTCCCCAGTGGCCATGCTCAAATCGATCCGGATACTGTTGTCTATTGCAGCTTATATGGATTGGGATGTATGGCAGATGGACGTTAAGACTGCGTTTCTAAACGGCAGTCTTGAGGAGACCATCTACATGGAACAACCCAAAGGATATGCCATAAAGGGCAAAGAACACATGGTTTGGAAGCTTAAGAAGACCATTTATGGCATCGAGCAAGCATCTTCGATCAAACTGTTTGCAAGTTTGGATTCGAAAAGTGCCCAAGTGAAAGCTGCGTGTATAAGAAAGTTGATAAGGGGAATGTAGTGTTCTTAGTTTTATATGTAGATGACATTCTTCTAATTGGAAACAATAAAAAGATGTTGTCATCAGTTCGAACATGGTTATCAAACCAGTTTGAGATGAAGGATATGGGAGACGCAGGATATATAAACGTAAACGTGGACCCGATGGACGAGTTAAAGTCTTCAAAGCAAGACTAGTGGCCAAGGGGTATACCCAAAAGGAAGGCATCGATTATGATGAGACCTTCTCCCCAGTGGCCATGCTCAAATCGATCCGGATACTGTTGTCTATTGCAGCTTATATGGATTGGGATGTATGGCAGATGGACGTTAAGACTGCGTTTCTAAACGGCGGTCTTGAGGAGACCATCTACATGGAACAACCCGAAGGATATGCCATAAAGGGCAAAGAACACATGGTTTGGAAGCTTAAGAAGGCCATTTATGGCCTCAAGCAAGCATCTTCGATCAAACTGTTTGCAAGTTTGGATTCGAAAAGTGCCCAAGTGAAAGCTGCGTGTATAAGAAAGTTGATAAGGGGAATGTAGTGTTCTTAGTTTTATATGTAGATGACATTCTTCTAATTGGAAACAATAAAAAGATGTTGTCATCAGTTCGAACATGGTTATCAAACCAGTTTGAGATGAAGGATATGGGAGACGCGGGACACATCCTCGGGATCAAGGTTCTTCGGAATCGAGAGAAAAAGATGTTGTGCTTATCTCAAGAATCTTACATCGAAACAGTACTTAGTCGTTTTAGCATGCAGGATGCCAAGAAAGGTTTCTTACCTTTTAGACATGGCATCCATTTATCTCAAGAGATGTGCCCTAAAACGCCGTCTGAGATACAGGAAATGAGAAGGATTCCATATGCTTCGGCAGTTGGAAGTCTCATGTATGCTATGCTTTGTACTAGACCTGATATTTGCTTTGTTGTTGGCATGGTGACAAGATATCAGTCGAATCCGGGCCAAGGACATTAGACTGCCGTAAAGAACATACTCAAGTACCTTAAACGGACTAAGGACTATGCTCTAGTTTACAATGCAGTCGAGCTATGCCCTTTGGGATATACTGACTCAGACTTTCAAGCTGATCAGGACTCGAGAAAATCTACTTTAGGATATGTGTTCACCTTAGGAGGTGGAGCCGTAATTTGGAAGAGTGTGAAGCAGAAATACATCGCGGACTCGACCATGGAAGCCGAGTATGTGGCCACTTCGGAGGCTGCAAAAGAGGCTGTATGGTTCAAGAACTTCCTTATGGATTTAGGTGTGGTTTCGAATCTGCTCAAGAGCATCACCATTTATTGTGACAATTCTGGTGCTGTGGCAAACTCGAAAGAACCAAGAGCTCACAAAGCAAGCAAACACATAAAGCGGAAGTATCATATCATTAGAGATATAGTGCAGAGAGGAGACATAAAAGTGGTCAAGATTGCGTCAGAGAACAACCTGGCAGATCCTTTTACAAAAGCTTTGGCGGTGAAACCGTTCGAGTGCCACGTTGAAGGGATGGGAGTTCGACTCATTCAAGACCTCAACTCGCTTTCAGTATAAGTGGGAGAAATTTAGACGTGTGCACTACCATTTTGTATACTCGAAAGCTATTTTGAGTATAAGTGGGAGATTGTTAGGGTTTTGTATACTAGAAATCACCTTTCAAGTGATTGCATACAGTAAAATTCTAATGGTTATTTTCCAATAAATACAACAGATTATTTTTGTCATAATATTGTTATGTTTTACATTTAATGGTTGTTTATTGCATATTTAAATGTATAAGCAAACGTAACAAAGTCTAAGTCTTTGTTTTAGTAGACCGGTTGTGGGCGTCGTCCAATTTAAGGTAACACGGTCAGTTCTAAACAAAGAAAAATAAGAATTTCACAACCTAGATAGGCCTATACTACCTATCGCGAAATGTTGCAATGTCAGTCCGATTATTTCTAAGCCTTATTGAAATAAGATGACGTTGGTGTGGTATAGCACTGAATGGATCTAACAGCAAGACGAGTCTTTATGCTATCTACTGAAAGACGAGGTCTTGATAATTAATTTCTTAATCAATGTACGTTAGCATTGAGCATACGATATTGAGTATCCACTACTTTGACTTACCAAAGGTGTGGGTTTTTCATAACCCAACGATCCAGGTATATTGGGTAGTGGTGATCATTATCTAGAGGTGCTAGGATTGCTATTATGTTGAAACGTGCGCGGGGAGAGTCTCGTTTGATAACATCCACAAGAGGAGCTCGAAACAAGGTTTTTTTATTCGGAACCTAGCTAGTTGGAGTTTAATTACTCTATGAATAATAAATAAGAGTTTCTTGCTAAGTCCACTCTTGTAATTCGAAATATGTTAATTAATTAAGTCTATAGCAGACATTAATTAATTAATGGATGTTTCTATCTTAAGCGCGGGAAATAAATCAAATGCAATTAAAGGAAACCCGGAATACTTGTAATTTCGGATTTGGAAGGCAGTGCAATATTACTTCTGTAGTGGCTGCTCGTAATATTCCAATATAAGCTTATATTAAATTGTGGGTTCAATTTAATTAGTAAAAAGCTAATTGGGTGAGGCCTGTTCCAAATTCTTCCTTAAATCCCTGACTGGGCCCAATGTGTGACTTAATATAAATAGGAGAATAAAGGAGACAGAAATAACTTTTTTTTGAATACACAAAATTTTCGTCCCCCTCTAGAAAGAGAGAGCTCGAAATTTGTGCTTCCTCCGTGAGCAGTTTCTGTCTTCCATTATTCAAATCCTAGTACGTTGGTGAGATTTACCCACACAAATATCAGCGTATAGTCCGGGACACCAGTCAGAAGATTCGAGGTCTTGTATTGAAGATCTTCACGTGGAGACGGAGCAAGTCATCATCGATTCTTAATTGAATCTACGAGGTAAATTGGCTAATTCCGTAGTAAGCATGTTTTAGGGATTTTATGTGCTAAAGCATGTTTTTAATTCAAGTTATGAGCATGATACATGTGATAATTACGCGAATAGAATTTGTCTAAATAATCTGCTAAACCCTAAACCTCGTGCCCCAGATCCCGAGCCCGCTTGGCTTGATTCGGCTCGTCCCCTCCTCCCTCTAGCCGCCTTCGCCGCATTTTTCCCTTGCGACCGACGGCGCCCACGGTAGGGCATCGTCTGTCGTGCCCCAACCTCATACGAGGCAAACTCTTGTGCGGCGCTGCCCGAACCGCCCTCACTAGACGAGTATTGGCCACCCGCCGTGTGCTTCGTACGCTTCGAGGTCTAGCCCGAGCTGGACCGGACACCGCCGGCCCACCTTTCCTCGTCTTTGACGACCTCCCAAACATCGACATATTTGAATTGTTTGGTGGTGTAGTCGTAGTAGACTCGCAAAGCCGACCTCAGAATGTCGGCTCCCGTGGCTCCGCTTTGGTAATGAGTCGCTTCACTCTTGTAGATGGCGCATAATTTTTTGACCTCTCTATCGAACTGGTCAAAGTAAGCGCGGAGCATCTTATATGTTTGGCGGCGGGACCCCTTCGGCTTAAACTCGTGGTAGGCCTCGGTGATCTTTTCCCAGAAGCATTTCCGGGGTTGTTGATTCCCGACGATGGGATCGTACGAGACGCTGATCCAGACGTTGTACACCGCCAGCGTTTCTTTGGGGCTGTACGGATGCCGGCCTAGATTCTCCTCCTCCTACGCCCTGGAGCTTCCACCGCCTCGGACTCCTTCCCCGCCTCAGCCTCCTCCACTGCCTCGGCCTTCTTACGGAGTGGGTTCAACGGAATAATCATCTCGAATCTGAGATAATCCCTGCGAATACCTTGGGGCGGAGGGACAGACGTATGCATCCACATAAGCTCGAATGTGAATCCTATCTCCACGTTGCTCCTACAAAAAGAAAAATTAAAACAACAAAAAGAAAACAAAATACTCAATTCATAAAAATACATCGAAGGAAAGAATTGAGCGAACAAAACCCTCGATTTATTAAAAGAAAATAAAGAAAACTAAAAACTCATTGGGTTGCCTCCCAACTAGCGCCTTTGTTTAAAGTCGTTGGCTCGACTTAGTCTTCTAGTTACAACTCTGTAACAAGAAAATAAAATGTTAGAAAGCTATACAAAAATAAAAACAAAAAGAATTCTAAATTAAATAACCAGTTGCCTCCCCGGCAACGGCGCCAAAACTTGATGTGTAATTTTCGAGCTTTTATATTAATGGATTATTAACACACAAGTTTAATAAAATAGCTCTAATATTACAATCTATCTGCAAGGGTACATAGTCGACTGTAGTACTTCGAGTGTCGAACCACATGGAGGCGTAGGTTATTTAACAAGAATTGACAAGATTAACAAACTAAAATTACAAATTAAGGAAGACTTTTCAAATAGGAAAAAGATGTCACTCCAAGTTGCTCAATAAGCTTGTATTGTTCTACACCTATATTAAAAGCACATATTTGGGATTAACTAATCAACCTAATCGCGTGCACTGAACATGTCTACGACGTATAGTTCACAGTCAGCTAAACACTTGTTCCATGAACCAACTTTCAACGACATTTAATTCCTGCAGATGCGCGGGAACGAACGTCGTCTACTATAATCACTTACATAATCCACTATCAATTTATCCCCTGAACAGTTCTAAATCGATAGCATACCAACAAATGATCAATCCTAAGCTATGTTAAATAGACGATAGCAAAGGAATTAACATCACTACATCATTAGCCAAAAACATAGTGAATAAAATTAAGCACATTGTAGGACACAAACATATGATATTGATGGTGTAAAAACATCCGTACAAGCCTAGATTACAACTTGGAGCAACAATGAGAGCCTAGCCTAAACACATGGTAAATATAACAAAGAAAACCGTAGGATTCGAGCTCTCGTTGAGTGGAATGGAGATTTGGAGTCGGATCGTCGGAAAGTTGGTCGGAACTTCCTCCTCTCTTCTTCCTCTTCTCTACTTCCTTTCTCTCTTTTTCCCCTCTGAAACGTCTCCCTACATTCTGCTCACTGAAACCGTCCCCCCTCTGAAACGTCCTTTCAGCCCCCTTTTGTTGACTTTTTTTTTTCTCTCTCTTTATTTTCCTCCAAAAACTGCCCAGCCACGTCCTTTTCTCTCTCCCTTTCCATCATGAAACTGCTGAAATTGCAGTTAGAATAAACTACCCGGCCGGGTAGAATTTTACAATTGAAAAATAACCCGGCCGGGTGGCCAATTTCTTATACTTGCTGGAGTTTTCGCACCATTTTTCACCATCCGAGCTTCATTCCTTGTTTCACCATTCATTTCTCTTCCTACACCACAAAACATACTTTTGCAAGCATCAAACTATATAAATCATGTAAAGTTAGGGGAATAAAAATGTACAATTTGATTCACATCATTATCTCTAATAAATTTAGTCATATATGTACTTTATTTTTGATTCATAAATGTATCTTAATTTTAGTAGCTAGATCAAAGATTGAATAGTAACACCACACGTAAAGAAGAAATTGTTACGAAATGAAACCAATAATAGATATCATTAATGTTGCAAGCAATGGATAATTTACATTTATCTGTCATCGCTCACAAAATGTTCTAATCTAATGATTTTATTACAACCACATAGATTGGGCCGTGGGAAACCTATATCGACATAAACAAATAATTAACTGGGAAAATGCAGACACACACTACATAATATATATGGTGTTACATTAATTTACTTGGGTAGAGGTTTAGGGGCGCTGCTCTTGGCACAGAGAGGAGGATTCTGCTTGCCAGTGGAAACGTACTTGACGTTCTGGCACTTGGTGGTGGCTCCCCCTAGCGTAGGATCTCCGGTGAACCTGAGATCAATGTTTCCAATCTGCACATCCTGACATGGCTTACTTGTACTGCAAGAAAAGATCAGCACATCCTGAGTAAAGCTTGTGCCCTTAATATTCTCAATCTTCACTTTACTAATCTGGATCAGCGAAGCTTTCTGCAAATACATACAAATCCATCCATCATGAATATGTTTATATATATAGTTGTGATATATATAAAACTCAATCTTATTGTTGAAAGCAGAACAAGAAATACAAAAGTCGTTTTTAGGTATTATGGAGGCCACTGTTAGTCTATTTTTAGGTCATTTTAGAAAGATGACCTAAAATGATCTAAACATGACTTCAAATTCAGATTTTTGTTAAATGACCTAAACACTAACTGATACTGACAATCTGTATAAGATGCAAAAATTTTTATCACCAGACTGACAAATATCATGGTTAGGATTTGACCTGCATTTCGTATTAAGATCAATTCTTGTTTTGATTAAATTATATACATATATATGGTTGTGGTCAAAATATACTCCCTTCGTCCCCCATTATGTGTCCCAATTTTATTTTATTTTTGGTTCGTCCATTATTAATTGTCTCACTTCACTTTTACTATTTTTTGGTAGTGGACCTATATTTCACTAACTCACTTCTCCCTCACTTTATGTTATAAAACTAATACTCCATATAAAAGTAGCACACACATGCCACTAACTTTTTTTACTCACTTTCCTTTACACACTACTAGAAAATTGGCTTGTATTGGCACTTAAAATTGTCACTAGAAAATTACTGTGCTGACACTTCATCTATAATGACACTTGATGCAAGTGCAGCACCGGGTACCTGTAGTAAGAGGTAATGTGTAGACAGTACATCTATGATGGCACTTTTTATATTGAAGTGCAGTAACAATATATTATAAAGTGCAGTGAAAAGCTAGTGTGTAGATAGTACATCTATGCTGACACTTTTTATAAAGTGTGATAAAAAAAGTGTAGTGAGAAGCAATTTTTCTAGTAGTGACATTTCTTAAAACTTGTGTTGGGAGTAACTTATTCAACACAAAAACATAAGTATATCAGCACACGATGATTGGTAAAGTTATGCCTTGATAATTTTAATATAAAAAATTGAAAAGTTATACGTTTTGTAATTAAAATTAGTGATAATTACCCCCTCCGTCCCACAATAAGAGTCACACTTTGCCATTTTGGCCCATCCTATAATAAGAGTCATAGTTCATTTTTACCATAAATGATAAGTAAGTCTCACATTTCACTAACTCACTTCACTCACATTTTATTATAAAACTATTATAAAAAAGTGGGTCTCAAATTCTACTAGCCTTTTCACCACTTTATATTTCTTAAAACTCGTGCACATAATAAGAATGACTCCTATTATGGGAAGGGGGAGTATGAATTATAATTGACATAATATAGTTAGGTACTTACATCGAGGGAGCACAAATTCCATGGGCAGTATTGTTGGTCTATGATGATGGGATTGCTGACATTGACCATGTTAAGATTGGTGAATTTGAGATCGGTGATTTTTAAGGTGGCAGGGGCAGATGGCCATGTCTTGATCCTAACGCCATTGTCGCTGTTGATGAAGGTGCAATTATCTATGGTTATTCTGCTCACATCCTTCTCCTGGATGTTTTTCCCGAGACTGCCGATACTGATGCCGTGGCCAGGGCCGCACCTGACGTTCTTGATGAGGACATCACTGAGCTCGTCCCCCATAGAGACGCAGTCATCGCCAGTCTCGATGATAGAGTCAATGATATTATAGCCGACGCCTCGGGCGATGTGGAGGCCGTCAGTGTTGGGACTCTCAGCAGGGGCAGAGACCCTGAAGCGCTGGAAAGTGACGTTTCTGCTGGAGATGAGGTTGACGTGGAAGTTCTTGCTGTCTTTGGTGGTGATATCTTTAATGATGGAGTTGTTGATGAAGTTGAAGCTGAGGTTGATGGGGAGCTTCATGCAGTTCTTGTTCTTGTGACAGTCGTTCTTGGTCCAGGCGATCTTGGCATTGCCGTCGAAGGTGCCGCCGCCAGAGAGAGTAAAGCCGCTGATGTAGTTGATGGTCACCCATTCTCCCTCCTTGTTGGGGAGTTGGTGAGGGTCGGCTAAGGCTTTCACAGTGCCCTCCACCTGAAGTTCCAAGGGGGACTTGGTGGGTCCAACAAGAAGAGCCTGCTTCAGCGTCCATTCACCCTTAGGTATCACCACCTTTGCCGGCGTCGACTCGTTGCACGCCAACTTCCATACTTTTAGCAGAGCCTACATTGTATACATGCATGTTATATATCTAATTAAACAACAAATTCATAAATAAACATATTTACAGCGGTTATGTCTCCGTTCTGGACTCCGTGCTGGCGGATATCGAAGGTGGCTGCGTGTGCCGAAAGCGGCACAAGGAGAGCAAATATAGCGAGGAAGATGAGATGGTTTTGCTCCATGGTGATTAATTGATGTAGAGGAAGCGATCGATGAACAAAATGACATGCATAACCGGTTTCTATATAGATATATACATCCATCTCTACATGGCGAGCAATCAGGAAAAGCCGAAGATTAATTAGTAATGTAATTGATGGTGTCTTTTAAACTTGTGTTGCTCAAACACGGTTAACCCTACAAATATATATACAACGTCCTTCAAAATTTCAATTTTTGTCATAAAATTGTGACAGTTAATATATAAATTTATGTATATTAATCATGTAAAAGTTACGACCTCCTCAAATTCCAAACCTACATTGAATTACGACATTATTGAAATGAATTTATAACATCTTTGATTATTTCATAAGTGCTAAAAATCATGGATGATCTTTCAAAGAAATTGAAATGAGTGCTTATTATCATAAATCTTTATGGTATACTTTCAACTTTTTTACTAATTAATTAGAAGCACATGTTAATTAATATCAAAAGGTAAAAGTATATTAGTTTGTTGTGAACTCTATAAGAATTATTAACTTCATTAATCATTATTTCCAATGACTAAAAGCGTGTCTAATCGTATTCAACTAAATTTCTTGCACGTCTCTCTTCTTTAAATAGCATAAATTACAAATTTATCAAGAACATCAACCGATAACATCCAATATTTCCTAATGAACACTATCACTATGTTTTTCAATATTATTATCAATAATTCCTTAAAGTTCATCATACTGGTACTCACAAAATAAAAAATCATAATATTCTTTCTTAGCTTAAATCTTTTGTCAAACTTTTACATGCACTTCCAACCTCGTGTTTCAATCTACTTATATATTCCAAGTCTCCATTTCACCTTATTTTCAATTTCTTTTACATAACAAATATGAAAATATTGATACAATATTTCAACAAATGAGGTATACCAAAACACATTTTCCAACATTTCAAATGATATAAGAGATAACATTTTAATTTTTTTTGGTTAAATAAATGATGTTACTCAAATTTAGATTATGTAATTTATGTGGAGTGGCTAGTCTCACACAATCGCCTTCTTTGTTGCACGAAAACTGTTTCTCATACTTTGGTAACATTTTGATATTTAAGACCACAAAAAGAAGTGTTGACACTCAAAATTAATTTGTTCAAAAAACTTCTTTTGTTCAAAAAATTTCTGTGGCATCTCATTTTCAATGCCATCAATCCTGTCAACTTGGACCAACAATATTACCCTTGGAACCTATGCTTTCTCGACATACTTACTGATAATATATTTCTATATATGCGTTATTTTTTCTTTTCTATACATAATTAACCTCATTGTTGTGGTGTACGGAAACCATCATGGCACCTGATTAGCAAGTTGAAGATTCAGAACATCAAGGGCAAAAGCTATTCAGCCTCTTCTCAGGATGTGTTGATATTCTCGTTGGGATTATGGTCCCCTTTGACTCGCTTTTATTTTACTACAAAAACTACCCACAAGTGTATGGCATTATTGCAGTGATGACAAGTAAGAGTATCGTAACTTACATAGACTAATTGTATCAATTTAACTACAATAAACCAATTTTAACTACTACCAAGATAAATCAAAGAAAGGTTTTGGTTCTAACAACTAATTTAACGCAAATGAACTTAAATTCAAATAAAACAAGAACAAATAAATATGATGTAAAAGACCATATGGAGAGGATGTAGAATACAAGGAACCGTTACACAATTCCTAGCTTATATCGAATTAATGCCCATTTGCATTTTGGTGTCTCTAGAGCTATTAAGTTAGTCACTCAAGTAGATTAAACCCTCTCCCTGATGGGTTGGCAGCGGAAGAACAAATAGATAAGAGAATTAGATCTATGTAGCATATTATTTAGACAAAATCTATTCGCGTAATTATCACATGTATCATGCTCAAAACATGAATTATAACATGCTTTTGATTAATTAAAACCTAAAAAATGCTTTTCTACGGAGACGATTTAATACCTTCTTGAATTTCCAAAGAATAGCAGATAGCTTGTTACTTCTCCACGTGATGATCTTCAACACTTGATTACGGATCTTCCGACTGGTTCCTGAACTATATTTCGATATCAGGGTGACTGATCTTATCAAAACATATAGGAATTGAATAAAGAAGACAGAACTCCCACACAAAGTAGGAGAAGAAATCAACGCATCCTTCTAGAGAGAGAGGAACGAAAATTTGGAGTATGTTGTATACTCTGTCTCTCTTTTATTCTCATATTTATATGAAGTTATATATTGGACTCAGTCAGGGATCTATGCAGGTTTGGATGCAGGCTACCCCCAATCGGCTTTTATCTAGTTAATGTTAGAGTTTGTATACTACAAATCGTCTTTCGAGTGATTGAATACTGTAAAACTATATATTCTATTTTCCAATGGATGCAACAGATTATTTTTGTCATAATGTTTTTAACTTTTTACATTTAATGAATGTTTATTGTATATTTAAATGTATGAGCAACGTAACAAAGTCTAAGTCTTTATTTTAGTAGACTGGTTGTGAGCGTCGTCCACTTTAAGGTAACACGGTCAGTTCTGAACAAAGAAAAATAAGAATTTCACAACCTAGATAGGCCTAGACTACCTATCATGAAAGGTTGCAATGTCAGTCCGCATATTTCTAAGCCTTACTGAAATAAGATGACATTGGTGTGGTTTAGCACTGAATTGGATCTAACAGCAAGACGAGTCTTTTATGCTATCTACTGAAAGACGAGGTATTGATAATTAATTTCTTAATCAATATACGTTAGCATTGAGCATACGGTATTGATTATGCCCTACTTTGACTTACCAAATGATACGGGTTTTTCGCAACCTAAGAATCCTGGTATATTGGGTAGTGGTGATTAATATCTAGCGGTGCTAGGATTGCTATTATATTGAATCGTGCGCGAGGTGAGTCTCCTTTGATAATTTCCACAAGAGGAGCTCGGAACAAGATTTTATTATTCGGAACCTAGCTAGTTGGAGTTTGATTACTCTATGAATAATAAATAAGCGTTTCTTGCTAAGTCCACTCTTGGAGTTAATAATATGTTAATTAATTAAGTCCATAGCAGACATTAATTAATTAATGGACGTTTCTATCTTACGCACGAGAAATAAATGACAAACAAATGGAAACCCGGAATACTTGTAATTTCGGATTTGGTTGGGCATTGCAATATTACTTCTGTAGTGGCTGCTCGTAATATTCCAATATAAGCTTATATTAAATTGCTGGTTCAATTTAATTAGTAAAAAACTAATAGGGGGAGACCATATCCAAATTCTTCCATAGATCCCTGATTGGGCTCAATATGTGACTTAATATAAATAGGAGAATAAAGGAGACAGAAAATACATATTATTTTCATCAAAATTTTCGTCCCCCTCTATATCTTGAAGAGGGACGATTTTCAGCTCTCCTCCGTGAGCAGTTTTCGTCTTCTTTATTTGAGTCCTAGTTTTCTGGTGAGATCAGCCCACACTGATATCAGTTTACAGTCCGGGAACCAGTCAGAAGATCCGTGGTTTAGTACTCAAGATCTTCACGTGGAGAAGACGCTAGCTATCTTCGATTCTTTGGAGAATCAACGAGGTAAATTGGCTAATTCCGTAGTAAGCATGTTTTAGGTGTTAATTGCTCTAAAGCATGTTTGAATTCAAGTTATGAGCATGATACATGTGAGAATTACGTGAATAGATTTTGTCTAAATAATCTGCTAAATAGATTAGAATCATTATGTGATAAATTTGTTGCAAGCTTCCGCTGCTAACCCCTTCAGTTAATTGAACACTAATTTAATTCATGCTCTAATTGAAATGTTATTATCAACCACTACAATAATAATATTGATTTACCCATTCAAATCCGAAATTACAAGTAATTCGAGTTTCCACTTTTAAATAGTTATTTCCCGCGCTAAAGATATAAATGTCCATTAACTAATTAAAATCTAATACAGACTTAACTAATTAATATCTTGTTAATTCCAAGAGTGGACTCAGCAAGAAACGATTATTTATTATTCATGGAATAATGAAATTCCAACTAGCTAGATTCCGATTAATAAAACATTGTTTCGAGCTCCTCTTGAGGAATTTATCAAACCAGACTCACAATGCGCATTTCAACATAATACCAATTCTAGCACCTCTAGATATTAATCATCACTACCCAAGATATCAGGATTATTGGGTTGCGTAAATTCACACCATTTGATAAGTCAAAGTAATGCATAATCAATAATGTATGTTCAATGCTAAATATATTGATTAAGAAATGATAGTTTATCAAGACCTCGGCTTTCTATTTATTTAATGCATGAAATGTCATTAATTAAAGCTTTACATAAATGTTATTTATCTCAAGTTGAGGTTACAAGTGAATCTAGGGTTTCTTGTAAACACCCGTCTAGTAACTGTACTAGCACTTGTACACTCGAAACTACTTTTAGTTTACAAACCCTAACATAAGGTAGGTTACATAACTTTATTTTCTCATGTCATACTTTTTTTTTTCTTGTGTGTTACGTTAGATTTACTTTTTGTCAAACCATTTTGAGTACTGTTCAAACTCACTCATTTACATAACTTGTCCAAGTGGTTTATCTGCTTACTTTCTTATTGGTTGTGTTTGACATGTCCGGTTTTTTAAACTTACCTCTATTGTTGCGTGCTTTAGTTAAGTCTAGGTTGCTCTTTCTAGTTACTTGCACAAGTTATTTAAAATACATTCCACTTTTTCGTAAGTTGTCCAAGTTCCCACTTAGTTAGGTTAGTTTCTTTCATGTTCGTAGTTAGTGCCCATCCCCAAAAATAGAGTGTGGTCCCATCGCCAACCGTTCTAAAAATAGAGATACATAACGGATACCATTGGTTCGACACTCCAATTTCCCATATACTAATGCATAGTATCTTGGGAATAGTGGGAACAATTATGAATCTTGTTGAAATCAGACGTGTGAATACGACACACGTGGAAAAACTCTGCTTCTTATCGATGAACATGGTTTCTCGCCACTTGCAGGCTCCACGGCCGCCGATTGCAAGCCGTAGAAGGGGTGGTGGGAAGTAATCCATCCATCCTTGTCAGCGACAAGCGTGCATAGCTTAGGTTTGTAGATCCGGCAAGACTTGTTTGGCCACTTTGTTTTCCACCATACTCTACACACAGAGAGATTTTTTGGATGGGGCGGAAATTAGAGAAGGGAAAGAGAAATTAGGGTTAAGGTAAGAGTGGACACGATAAAAAGAAGAGGAGAGAGAAATCTATTCGGCTATTCCACAAGAGGAAGAGAATAAACGCGTCATTTTTTAAATGGAGAATGTTGACTTTTTTAATTGATAAATTATAATTAAATATTAATCTTTTAAGACTCAATCCAAACCTCTAATTATTTCTAAATATAGACCCAAACTTTGCAAGCATCGGGATTAAGATGACACATTCCTTGGCCGACATGGGATTTTAGGAGTTATTGGTTAATGTGTTTAATTAGAGAGAGAAAATGTGAGTGTAAGTAATAAAATAGAAAGAGAAATAGAGATGAATATTTAAATCGAAGTGGGAAAAAGAGGTTAGGTGTATTAATTGGAGAGATAAAATTTTCAAAAAAGGAAATGTGTCATCTTAGTTGGGACAAACTAAAAAGGAAAACATGTCAACTTAAGTGGGACGGAGGGAGTAATTAATTAAAGATAAAATAAAGTAGATGGAAGAATAAATAGAGAGTAACTAAAAGAAAGAATGAAGTAGGTGAGAATATATATTTTGTTTTAAGCTAAAAAGATAAATGACTGAAGTAACTTAAGACGAATGGAGTAGTTTTTAAAATATGGAAATAATAATCCATTGAAGAGTAAAACTTTAAAGTAAAGATAACAAATACTTCCTCTGTTTTCAAAGAATATGCACTTCGAGTTTGTCACGAGTTTTAATGCAAAATGAGTAAAGTTATTAGAGTATTGTTAGTTTGTTAGTGGAGAATGAGTGAGAGAGAAAAGAGTTTGTAAAATTGAAAAATGCATATTTTTATAGGGTGGACTTAAAGAGCGCATATTCTTATGGGAATTGGGGCGAGAGGAGTAAAAAAAAGAAAAAAGGGAAAAAAAAACAGGAAAGCTAATATCCAGAAATCTAGAACTTTCTGGGCAAAGTTTTGGGGCAATAAACCAGCCTAAAATTGATATCAGATTGATTAGAGAATTCAGAAATATCAGCCGCTGTTGTAGAGGGGAGAAACTCCGATCCAATTTAGAGATGGACAGAGGAGGTAGAAGAGGCGGAGGAATGGTAGGGCTGCTTCTGCTCCAGGCATTGAGCGAGTATGGCCGCCTCGACCGCAAGCCTCCCTTCACCGCAGGTCTTATCGCTGCTAATACACTTCTTTACCTACGCCCTAAATTTCTCGATCCAATTCTCCCAACCCTCAATCAAGTCTGGTTTAATCCCCACCTCATCGTCAAGGTAACTCCTTCACCCCTCGCTTATTCATCATCAGTTATTGAACTTCGATTTCCTGCTGTTATCACTTCTCACGCTTTATCTTGTAGCTGAGGAAGGTTGAACCTATTACCTATATGATTTATCCCCAGATTTGTTTTGACTATTTTAACAATTATTTATACCTTTCTCTCCCAGTCAAATTCCATCTCAAAAAGAATACTACAAATGTTTTGAAACAAACCATAGTTTTGCTTAGAATTCGAAGTATAGGGCACAGAGATTTCTAATTTAGTTATTGATTTGGTTGGAGCAGAACAAGGATTTGAAGCGCCTTATTTTATCTGCATTGTACCACACTGGTGAACCGCATCTTGTATACAATATGTTATCCCTACTGTGGAAGGGAATACAGTTGGAGAGTGCAATGGGAAGTGTGGAGTTTGCAACAATGATTGCAGCTCTACTTGGTATGTCTCAAGGCATCACGTTACTGCTAGCCAAATTTCTTCTGCTCTTTGACTATGAGAGAGCCTACTACAATGAATATGCTGTGGGATTCTCTGGTGTGCTTTTTGCCATGAAAGTTGTTCTCTACTCTCAGTCAGATAGCTATACATATGTGCACGGACTCATGGTCCCTGCACGTTATGCTGCGTGGGCAGAACTTGCTCTCATTCAAATGTTGGTACCTGGAGTCTCATTTCTGGGTCATCTTGGGGGAATTCTTGCTGGAATCTCCTACTTATACCTTAGGAGTGCAAGATCTGGTGTTAACCCTTGTGTGAAGATAATGAGGGGTGTCACCCATCTGTTATGTTGGCCGTTAAGATTTCTGAACGGTATATGCTTGCGGCCTTCATCTGGCCGTGTGTTTGGAAGGGGAACTCTCCAAGGAGGCGAGACACCAGGTGTTTGGAGTTGTGAAGCATGTACATACGAGAACCCAAGCTTGTCAAGTGTCTGTGAGATGTGTGGGGCAGAAAGTAACGGTGATGGATTTACACCCACATCCTCATCCACATCCAGAAGTGAATCCATTTCGCTTGAGGAACTAAGACAGCGGAGAGTCCAGAGATTTGGTTGATGGTGATACAATCTGCAGTGGAAGTTGGCAAGAGGAGAGATTACTCGATATAGGCTGGATTTTAAACATGCTCGTGATTTTTATTTTGTATGTATTTCAACTATGTTATTTCACGTATAGAAAAATGCTTAATCTTGTTTGTTCTGAGGAATAGAGCGATACATCTCTAAACAATTAAGAAGGAACAAAATTAACACTCTTTCTAGTCTTAATAGCCAAATGTGATCCAATGTAACATAACAAGTTTGGAATAACCCACCCCATTGAAGAGGATTTGCTTAGAACGCATTGATTTAGTAGTTAGTAAGTGAGCCATTTAGAATGCATAGAAAACAGCCTAGACAACAATATGAACTCCAAAAAGTACAGAAAATCATCACAATAAAAGTATCCAAGACTCTAGGCAATCTTTTCTATAACGAACAAAAATTGTTCCCTGCAATTGTCAGCCCTCCCACATTTCAATTCCTTGCTTATTGGTGACCTTTTTAAATGGGGCAGGGTGGAACATCAAGAGTGATGCCAGCTTGAATTTGACCCCAGCCAATCAGACGCCAATGCCTATCAATTCTTCTACTCAAAGCAATTTTTTCTCCTTTACTGGTGCACACAGGTGAAGTGAGCTGCAGCTTTGCAAACACATTCTTGACAGCGATAACACGAGCTCCAGTTGACATTGATCCTATGTTCAACATTAGCATCTCTCCCTTTGTCAGCTTTGTCACCTTACCCTGCCTCTCTGTGTCCTTTGTCCTGACGCCCAGCAGCCGTCTCAGCAGAAAGAAATTAACCTGGTGGTTGAACAGATAAGTTTACAATGTTACCAAATCATTCCACAACAGAAAAAATCACTAGCACTAAATATGAACCCAAGGACAAATCAAAGACAACTTCTACCAGGAGATGCCCTTACCTCTAGCTCGACATATACTTCAGGTAGAGAACCAACTTCTCCAAGAACCTGGCCGACCAACCTATCAGCACGAGTAAGTGTGGGGTCCATTGTTGTTCCAACTCCAATAAGGCCTCCAGGTACAGCAAATTGCAATTCATTCTGCTCAGCGTACAAGGATACTATCCTGGAGTATATAGGTGTACACCTGATGTTATCATTCTCATCTTTGACAACAATACCAGGACGGACCTCAATAAACTGATTTACTTTCAACACACCCTGCAAGTAAAATTCAATGGCTCCATACATTAGCACCTTAGATGCCTAGGTTGCATGTAGAAACTGTTCACTTAAGATACAGGAGAAAACAATGTTATGCGACTAGGGTAAATCAGTGCAATTGGACTGTTAATTTCTAGGCTTGTATTAACAGAAAGATGTATATGCAACTAGTTCAGAGAAAAAAAAATGACAAAAGGAAGGATATACGTTAATCTTCTAGAATACTATTTGCACAAGTTTACCTGCAATTAGATCAGAGAAAAAATGACACAGACAAGATACCGGATGCCGGAATTACAAATACCAGACTATACCTTAAGAATACTGCCACCAGCAACACCACCTTTAATTTCATCAACTTCAGACCCAGGCTTATTGACGTCGAAAGACCTGATCACAATCATATTTGGTGGCGATATGAAGTTCCTCTCTGGGATTGGGATTTTTTTCACGATATATTCGCATACAACATCAATGTTATACTTCAGTTGAGCAGAAATTGGAACCACTGGCGCATTATCTGCAACAGTCCCCTGTGGAGAGAATTTGAAAGACGGCATTACTAAATGTAGTAGAGAGAGAAAAAGAGAATAAAGGAAGAGAAAGGATAAAGTTTTTATGTTGCAAGTAGCTTGGGCCAGAGGGCGTATAATTAATCGACATTGCATCAGGAGCAAAGATGACCTGAATGAACCTCTGAATGGCTTCATGCTGGTTGATGGCGACATTTTCCTGAACAAGATCAACCTTATTTTGAAGTATTATGATATGTTGGAGACGCATGATTTCCACAGCAGCTAAATGTTCTGATGTCTGAGGTTGAGGACAACTTTCATTGGCAGCTATCAAAAGTAATGCTCCATCCATAATTGCTGCTCCATTAAGCATTGTAGCCATGAGAATGTCATGACCCTGTGGACAAATATGACGGTAGCAAGTGTTTAGTCATGCAGATGAGGACACCAATAGTTAAGCCAGACAAATTTAAGACCAAAATCAGCATGATAACTGGAAAAAAGATCCAAAGGAAATTCGCGACTACGACAGCCTTACTCTAGGAGTAGACAAGAATACAAATACAGTTGCCGATGACAAAAAAACACAAGAGAAACCTTACCGGACAATCAACAAAAGATACATGTCTAAGCAATTTCATCCTACAGTTCTCAAACCCAGGGACATCACACATTGGACTATCTTCTTTTCCACTCCCGTAAGCCCTGAGAAAAATAATAATATTCTCAACATGAGCCAGGATATGTAGTACAGCAATCAGACCTAGTCATAAGTCGCATCTTACTTGTAACACACAGGCCGAGGGCATTGATCCTCTTCACACTTATATATCTTGGCATTGGCATACCCAAGCTTGATAGTAATATTACGTTCCAGTTCATTTTTAAAACGAACAGTCTGAGACAAAGCATTCAAGAAGTTAATCTCTTTTTGCCTTAAAAATAAAATTATTATTACATTCACAGAATGATAAAGCCAAAAGGGTGATAAGCCAAAGGTTAAAAAAAAACTTAGCAAACCCAACTAATCATGTCCATAATATCTGCATCAACAACTTAAATCCTGGATATTCGTCCATACTCAGTTTTGATACTGTTGATATACTTAACAAGTGCTCATCAAAATCATATACTAAACTTCTAATAGCAGTACAGAACAAATGCTTAAAAACTCACATAGTGAATGGATGTCTAAACAGTAGTGCAATACCTGGACACCAGAGATGGCCTTCACAACTGTTGACTTTCCATGAGCCACATGACCAATGGTGCCTGAAGGAGGAGCAAAGGGACTAAGCATTGAGCACTAAATACCACCCCCACACTAGCACATAAATAAAGACCAAGCAAAAGGGAGTAAAAACATGTGATACTCTTAGGTAGCAAGACGAAGGTATTGGTAATACGAGCTCACCAATGTTGATGGTGGCCTGGCGAGAAATAACCTCAGGTGATAGTGGATTTAGTTTTGTTACATCTAGCTTGCTTAAATCCTGCTCCATCAAGCCCTTCCTCGACATTGTGGCAGCTCTTAGTAGATTGGTCTAACAAATAGAATAGAATGATACGGATCAATAAGCTCTAAGAAACAAAAGATGAGCCTATATGCATGCACAATTTTTCTACATGATGGCACAATATAGGGACAAAAATGTCGATGTGGCACAGGGAATTGGTTGAATTCAGATCAAGAATATCAACCACTAAAACCAAGCAAGCATAAATCATCGTGAGACATCTTCTATAAGAGACGAAACAGTTTTGATTCAGGATCTTGATTCTTTGGCAACTAATAATCTCCACTACAGTTTCTATTTCAGTTACTCACAACTCTGTTCCAAAAATCATCTTCTTGGGTGCAGCGAGATAATTAGTGAAAGGCAGACAAATTCTGGAAATGCCCACTACTATAAAAGCGTTTGTGGCTTCAAAATTGCAGTAAGTAATTGTTAATAGAGTATATAAAGTTACTTATTAAGAAGGCGGATTCACCTCAGATTTTCTGAATTGCAGTTTGGTGCCGCGTGTGCTATCTCTTAGATCTACTGTGAAACGATTCTTGTGTATTGGTGGAGAAGATGCAGACTGAAATAGATGAGAAATAGCGTACAAATGAGAAGCGGCGCTGTAGAAGTTTAGGGTTTTTCGTGCTCTTTTTTTTTTTCTTTTCCTATTTGTTTTTATTAATTTTCCTTTTTTTGGGCTGCTGCATCCTTTTGAAAGGCCCAAAATTGTAAGTTGATTGGATTTAGTATTTAATTAGGTGTGGGCTTTGTTCTTTTTATTTGTTGGGACATCATGACATATTGTTTTATATTTCCCTCCGTAATAGCGTCCTTAACCCTAGCCCGGATTCAGGTCTCAAGTCTCCTCCACATCATCATTTCTCTAAATTTGAGTCCCAGATCACAACTTCTCTAACCCTACAAGCCTCATCCCGGGCCACAACTATTAAATTGCACTATTCACAACTTCACTTATTTTACTCGTAAAAATTAAAAACGTTGAACAATTATAACACGAGAAATTTATTTTTAATTCAAAAATAATAAATTATAAACTAAAATAATAAATTTTAATATAAAAAAATGCAAAAAAATTACACTTCTTCCTCTTCCTCTCGCCCCTCTTCATCCTTCTTCAAAATGCAAAAAAAGCTCACCCTCTTCCTCTCGCCCCTCTTCATCCCCCTCCTTCCTCTTCCTCCCTCTTCTTCCTCTTCCCCTCCCCCTCCTTCCTCTTCCAAATGTAAAAGAAATCCTAAAATTGGGGCCTGGGACCGAAAAAAGCTCACGTCCAACGCCGGGCAGGCCGTACCCCGGGCGCGTCCCCAGGCCGCAACTGTGGCCCCGGGACCGGCCTGGGCCGCAACTTCCTCTCCTCCATTGCGCGGGGCCGCGGGCCGGGACCCAGGTGCGGTCTGGCCCGCGGCGTTAAGGATGCTCTAAAAATATGTGCACTTTTCATTTTCGTCTGTCCCACAAAAATATGTGCATTCCATTTTTGGAAAGTTATATCATTTAAAGAATGTAGGTTCCATTATCCACTAACTCTACTTTAACTAATATTCTCCTCCCCTCTGTTACTTTACCATATCAATCACACCCCCTCTCTTGCTTTACCGTACCATTCTCATCCCTCTCTCATACTTTACCAATTTTATCTTAATTCTCGTGCCACACCCAATGCCCATATTTTTATGGGACGGAAGGTCGATTCATCCCTGGCCTCATTCAAGAATTGTTTTTGATCCAATCCGTATGAATCAATAGAAAAGGCAAATCCCTTATGATACACCAGATCCGGCTCGGTTATTGATAGAGTGAATAGATCTGCCATTTCTTGAAATCTCTCTTTTGATTCAAAATCTTGGTGTAACGTGTATCCTCCCCTGTTCCGGTCATGGAATAGATGAAATAAATAAAAAAATCCATTACTTAAAATGGAAACACATTTATCTCTACTTTATTCTATCTCTCTTACTTTACTCTCTTCATTCAGCACACAAAATAAAATTGCATAAAATCCCGTGTCACCCAAGGAAGGAGTCATCTTCCTTGGGACGGAGGGAGTACTTTTTTACTCAAAAATTAAAAATGGAATTAGTTTTGGAGTACCATTAGAGCATCTCCAATAAGAAAGGTAAATGAAGAGGTAAAATCATATAACTATCATATTTACCTTTTTTCATGAAAAATCATTTTTCCACTTGGATAATGATTTTTTATGAAATGAAGAGATATTTAAGAAGATATTATAGTAAGGGAAGGACTTGTCAATATCATTTTAACATTGAATATGATATTAAAAGGGAAGGACTTGTCAATATCGTTTTAACACTCCTAAATAACGGGCTAATGTAGCTTTGAACTTTGTTGCATTTTAATTTGGGTTTTGTTGCCTGGCCTGTATTTTTCCTTTAATCTTTAATTAATGAAAATAAAATAGTGGCAAAATATGGAATTATTCAAAGAAATGGAAACAAAATCTTCCCAACTCTTCTCGCTTTCTCTCTCTAGTTTTTTTACAACACCATTCAACGTGGGTTTGGCGTAACGATGTTTTTTTAATCGCTCTCTGATTTTGAAGCTCTCCTTTTTCCTCCTTTGTTCCTTTTACCAGAAAAGGGCTTGACCGTTTCCGATCGTTTTTCCTTTGAATTATTTTGTTGATCTGAAGACGATGTACGGAGGCAGCGGAGTTGAGGGCAAGAGAGACATGGCAATGGAGTATGAAGCTCAGATAGCCGTATTGAGGCCGAGCATCCACTCGAGAAGGGCAAACATGATGGTGAAATTCCAAGATCTGTATGAATTCACAGTGGAAGGAAATGTGGATGATGTGAATGTGTTGAATGAGGTGAGAGAGAAAGTGAGGCAGCAGGGGAAGGTGTGGTGGGCTTTGGAGGCCGACAAGGGTGCCAATTGGTATCTTGAGAGCTTTGTTCCTTCCACTCTTCTTAAGTCTTCCCTAAAGTTCTCTACTTTGGTTAATGCCATCACTCTCAAGAAGCTTATCAGGAAGGGAATCCCCCCTAATCTGAGGCCTAAGGTCTGGTTCTCCCTCTCTGGTGCTGCTAAGAAGAAGTCCACGGTGCCCGATAGCTATTACAATGATTTGATCACCGCTGTTGAGCATAAGGTTACCCCTGCAACCAAGCAGATTGATCATGTATGCGGCCTTTCCCTTTCTTTTTGGCTTTCAGTTTGTGCATTGCTATTGCTTTACTTCTTTTTCTTTCTAGGCTGCAAAAAATAATGGGTTAGAAATCAATAAGCTTCATGACATATTTTATTCAATCTATGATCGAATAGATTGAATCGATGTTAAAATATAACTTCACCTTTTGCAATCACAATTGATTATTAAGTTTATGTCAGCAGCCTGTTGGCCACCTCTAGTTATGGGCGGAGTAGTGCATACCATTATAAGGGCATTAGGCTAGTAGCAATAGGCTTTGCACAACCAAGTCAGAGTTTTTATGGATAATCACTCAGATATTTTTGAGTTTGATTTCCTAAATTTTGTTTGACATATGTAGGCACCATAGATTTTGGTTGCAGTAGAAAAAGGGTGAAAATTATAGTCGTGTGTCTGACCATTGTATGCTAGTACAGGATCTTCCTCGAACATTCCCTGGTCATCCATGGTTGGACACCCCAGAGGGACATGCTTCTCTAAGACGCGTTCTTGTTGGGTATTCTTTCCGAGATTCTGATGTTGGTTATTGTCAGGTGATATTTTGCACCATACTAAGAGCTTAATATAAGTTCCTTCTTAATTTTTCGGTAATATTTTTATTTTATATATTGTGCTGCAGGGTTTAAATTATGTTGCAGCACTACTGTTGGTTGTGATGAAAACTGAAGAAGAAGCTTTCTGGATGCTTGCTGTTCTCTTAGAAAACGTGTTGGTTAGTGATTGTTACACAACTAATTTATCTGGTTGCCATGTCGAGCAGAGAGTTTTTAAAAATCTCCTGACCAAAAAGTGCCCCAGGTTCTCCCATTTTCTTTTTGTTTGATCTGTAGCTAAGATGTTGTGATTTACTGAAAGAAGATAGAAATTGATGCAGGATAGCTGCTCATCTGGGAGCTTTGGAGTTTGATGTTTCTCTTGTTTGCACAGAGTGGTTTTTATGCTTATTTTCTAAGAGCTTGCCTTCGGAGGTGAAAATCCTTATATTTGCTCTTCTACATTGCTGTATTGAAGTGGCTGTTCATTAATAACATTTTTTCCATTCAGACAACATTGCGCGTGTGGGATGTTCTTTTCTACGAGGGAGCAAAGGTTTTATTCAGTGTAGCCTTGGCAATTTTTAAGGTGAAGTTTATATATTTGGGTTGAATTTCTGAATATGCAAACACGAGGAAGACTGAACTTGTGTCTTGTGATGAAAAAACAGATGAATGAAGAAGAGTTGCTGGTGACACATCATGTAGGTGATGTGATCAATGTAATACAGAGAAGTACTCACTACCTTTTCGATCCTGATGAATTGTTGACGGTAACTGACTCAGTTTAACTTATCCCTCTGTCGCTGATTTTCTTGATCCGGACTCATGTGCCAAAACGACATTTGTAGGTTGCGTTTGAGAAGATAGGGTTCATGATAACCACAAACATATCAAAGCAGAGAAAAAAGCAGGAGCCAGCAGTGATGGCAGCGCTTGATCAAAGAATAAGACGATTAAATTCCCTAAACGATGATGAGAAATCGTGATCTTGGACTTGGCAGTCTGTAGCACAAGACAACTATTGTTGTAATCATCTTGGTGCCAAAGTACTGTAAATCATGCATCCCCTACCCTCCTTGTTAAGAGGGCACCTAAATAACTTATTCTATTGTTACTCACGATTCTTTATTTGGTAGCTTGGTGTTAATCGATCTATCATCTTCTACTCCAATTCCAGTGTGATAAGGGAAAAACCCTTATCAAGTGAAAAAGATAAAGAAAGTCGCAGAGAAACCTTGCTCTGTCGATAATCGGAAATTCTAAACGGAAAACTAAATAAAGATAAAAGATAATAATTATGATTTCATTGATTTCCTAATGAGAATAACAATAGGTCCTATTTATAATACTTCTATGAATAACCTAACTTGGTGAACAAGATAATAAAGATATGTAAAAGATATGATAATATAATAATAGATATATGAAAGATATTTCAGAAGATATAATCGTATCAACTCCCCCACGGTTGAAATCCACCTTGTCCTCAAGGTGGAAACCATGAAGCAACGATGAGCGTCGATGAATCCTCCTGGGTCAAACATACACCGAATAGTTGAACACCTCCATTCACCATTTTTAGCAAAAATTACTAAGAAAGGACCATGTTGGATGTGAGTCAAGCCGGGTTTTGAAGCATTAGTCAATTCATACACTAACCTTGCTCGCCTAAGTGAGGTTAGATTCATCTTCTCCAATTTCAAGGCCTTGTATGTTTCCTTCACCCCCTTGAACTTTATATCAAAGTCCTTTTTATCTTCTCTGTTCTCTAGGTTTAAAGAAAACAACTCAGTCCTCTTCTGTTCAACTTCACAGACACTCTCTTTCTGCTCGACCAACTTCTCATCTTTCTCATTACAATGTCCCTTCAGAAAAAATCTCCCTTCACAATCACTTTCATGCGATCCCCTTCCCCATTCCTTTTTCATCGAACACGAGAGATGTAGACGCGATGGGTGTTGGGTGTCGTCAGCGTTACGTGGGGCCTCAACGGCAGGCAGCCGCGCCGTCGGCGAGCGTTGTCGACTCGGTGGAGAGATTACTTCACAAGATGAAACTCGTTGGTCTTCGGGGCTGCACGGAGGAATCATTGGGGCTCGTGGTGGCGGCGGGGCAGCAACCAGAGGGTAAATCGGTTGGCCCTGTGGCGGTAGGTTGAACCCTGACAACAGTCCTGAGGTGGGCTGCTGCCAATCCGAGTGAGCATTCGGTGGTTTCGGCCCAGGAAAATCAGGCGGATGGAGGCTGTCCACGCGACGGTCTGTGACAGCAAGATGAGACTCCATCTCGACAAACACCTTCATCCTCCGGTCAGGCGGTTTAGTGAGCGGTGGGTGAAATCCCGCATCAACTAACGACGATTGGTCGTATGGTGGCGCCGTATATGTGGGCTGATTGTTGGTCGGTGAGTGACAATGCCAATCTGGTGGATCAGGATTGGGTTGCTGTTGTGGGCGGGGATTCCAGAAAGTCTGATCAATTGCGCCCCAATTGTAAGGCTGGTATGGCTGCTGCCAATCTGGGGGGTCGGGCGGTTGAGTGTGCGGTGGGTGAAACCCTGTGTCGACTAATGGCTGGTGGCCGTATGGTGGTTGTGGGACAGCAGATGCAACCGGCCAATCAGGGGATTGTTCGTGGTATGCGTGCTGCTGTTCATCAATCTCGTCCAACTTCTTGTGTATTCTGTTGCAAGCAGCCATTATCTGGTCACATAGGTAAGATAGATAGATTTCATCGTTGGAAGTCATAGTGAGATCGCAATGAAAGCACCAGTTGATAAGGGAAAAACCCTTATCAAGTGAAAAAGATAAAGAAAGTCGCAGAGAAACCTTGCTCTGTCGACAATCAGAAATTCTAAACGGAAAACTAAATAAAGATAAAAGACAATAATTATGATTTCATCGATTCCCTAATGAGAATAACAATAGGTCCTATTTATAATACTTCTATGAATAACCTAACTTGGTGAACAAGATAATAAAGATATGTAAAAGATATGATAATATAATAATAGATATATGAAAGATATTTCAGAAGATATAATCGTATCACAGTGTGTGCTACTATGTGAGAGGTTTACGAGTATATAGGATGCAACACAATTTTCAGAATAAGGGATTGTGCTACACGATAGTCGACGGGTCACCTCCTACATATGTAGGATGAAAATAGTGCAAGACAAGTTTAAAATTCATCTGATGGTTCAGGAAGTTCTTCTAATATGTTGTTTATTATGTCATTGTATCCCGCCGCGATACTGGAGAAATCACCATAGCAATCTTGATTTTCTTCCATCAAAGTTAGAAACTGAACTTGCTCTAATTCCTTCTGACCATTCCATCACTTTATTCTCGATCAAGTGGCTGCACTCCACAGCTACTTGTTTATGCCTGCCAGTCCAATCTAGTCGACTCCACAAGTATAAAGGCGGTGTGTCCAAGTTCCATTGTTCTATTTGCTGGTCATGCACATCTACTGATCCAGGAAGGTAAAATGACTGGCAGAATATCAAGACACACGCATTAGAGTTCCTGACTTGTCAATTTTAGATTCAAGTTTTTCATTTCTGAATCAATGCATACATTGCCAGATAGGATTTTGTCATCTTCCCAAATAAGGTCGTATCGACTATTTTAGAGAGAGACGCATGAGGCTCATGCGCCTCTAATTTGCATAAATCAGACGCGAGGGAGGCAGAAAGGGCAGACGCGACGCGAGAGAGATAGCAAACGCGAGAGAGAAGGATACCAGACCCAATTTCGGCGATTTCCCGTCATATTCCGGTAAGTTTCCTTCAATCTCGCACGAGGAGGATCATAACAAATACCCACTTGAGGAAGATGAACTATTCTACCACCCAAATATAAACTAACAAATACTTGCATGATTTCTGCAAAAATATCTACAAACCAATTTAGAGACAATTTTTTTCTATAAACCCTAATTTAGTAAGTTTAAGATAAATTTATTAGAAACCCTAATAATATGCAAATAAACAACAAATAAGGGAGGAATGTTGAAAGATTGAAGGAAACTTACCGAAATATGACGGGAAATCGCCGGAATCGCCAAGAAATCGCCTGAGTTCGCAGCTGCCTCTTTCTCTCGTGCAGAATGTGAGCTACTGACTCGCCTCGCGTCTGTTTTGTTTAACATAAAGACGCATGTGCCTCATGCGTCTCTCCCTAAGACGCATGACGGTCATGCATCGTCTATAAAAAAAAAGCGATGCATGATGGAGATGCGTCTCTCCCTAAGACGCATGACCTTCATGTGTCTTTAAAAAAAACAAAAAATTGAAAGACGCATGAGAGTCATGCGTCTTTCTGTAAAACGCATCTCCGTCATGTGTTTCATTAAAGAGAAACGCATGACCCTCATGCGTCTCTCCCAAAGCAGGAACAAAAAAAAAGTCTAATACACTTATGGAACGTTAATTATACTCTAGAACAACAAAATAATTACCCCAGCTTTGGCCAGAAAGTTAGAGCTTTGTTTATGAATTGGTTTGCAAGGGATGCTTGGACTCCGAAAGGAGGATTTAGGCCAATGATCTAGCAAAAGACCAGCAATGCTATGAGTCAAACTAAAACAACACAGATATGTTCTTCAACACAGATTTTGCCACTTCAAAAATGCCCGTTACCAGTTTAGACCCTTCAGATAATTCTTCCGCACCAACAGTCATCCAATCTTTTTTCTCGAAATTGAAGTCATTCTAGGAACAAGATTTGTAACATGGTCAGATTGTAGGGTGAATCAGTAAATAAAGATAAAAGTACATATGAGAGCAAGATAGTTAGACCAATATATGATTGAACAGAACCCTGATACAAATTAGTCCAGCCAAGACAGTTTAAAGAAGAGGGTAGAGGGTCATCACTTAATACGCCAAAAAACATGATTGAACAGATTATGAAACTCAATCGTATATTTTACATTCTGGTACTTTTTCTTATGGCAGTGATAATAAATTTATATGGTTTGGTGCACACCTCAAATTGGAATCCTTACTGATTATCAGCTATGTCAATTCATGTTATTGAGTTTTCTGCACAAACATCATGTTTTATATTTGGAGAAAGGGCAAGAAGTAGTCCAAGGAATAAAAGTTGTTTCGAATTGCATGTTGAATTGCTATACATATCTCACGCATGCAATGCACAACAAAGTAAAGAACCAAAAAAAAACGCGTTATAACTTTAGTTGCTTGATGCTGAAGTCAATATAGACCCATCAGAATGCCTACCCTCGTTTGTATAATATCATAATTTTTGAAGTAGCACCTTTTCCCCATGCTATCGAGTTCTTCCTTCATAAAGCAGCTAAAATCATTTGATCCACAGCTGAAATCGACAATCTGTATTTGATATTAGGTTTAATCCTGAACATATTACCTTCTCTAAGGCTGGAACATACACGAAACTTTCAAGAGAGAGATAGAGAGGGGGGTATTAAGTAAAGAAATATAAATATTTTGCATTATTCTTATACCAAGATGTGCGATATTCTCTATCAGAACAATTACATGGCTTGTCAGGTCCTACATTCTATTAAGACTCACTGACTAAACATCACATTTCAATCTCTCAATCATCCGGAGTACAAACATAAATTTTTATTATATACAGAAGTAACTTCCGAACATAAGAGCATGATGAGATCTTCTAACTGGTACACACAATTTTAGTACTGTTGGTAATTAAATTAATCAATTTGGTTTCATTGAACATATTATAGTGACAAAATCATATTCCTGAAGTATATAGGACAGTCTTAGAATTGTATCATACAATTGATGAGGCCATAAACTGTTCTTACCATATCGCCATCTTGAACATACCAACGCAGCCGATTTACAACCTGCATATTTGACCTAATGATTACATGCAACCTATGATAAATAAATTACAAGGGTACAACAACAACAAAATAAAGTCTTATCCAACTAGCGGGGGCAGATAAAGAATCTAAGGTGTTGAAAAGGAATTTTCCTTTTCCGCTCTTTCTTTGGTGGAACTTTCTACTCGAGAAGGAGAAATATTTTTATTTAATTTTTTAAAGGAACCATAAATCTATCCTCACCTGCTTTAGCTTGTCTAAATTCGTGAAGTGCCGACCAAAAGAGGTATAACGCACACCATGGATAAATGGAGCAAGATAGACAGCTAGCTTCTTCTGGAAAACATAGACCAAAGATAGCAATAACTTAGGAGCCTAAGTTCCAGTTTGAGAATGTCATATAAAACAACTAGAAAACAAGATGCATACAATTTACATTGCACTTAAACATATGGCAAGTGAATATTATCTAACAATATTAAAGGGAAATCTCAAAATATATCTGACCCAATATCTTTGGGGTTTTTTCTTTTTTGGTTCTAGACCACAAATAACATTCCTCGAGTGTACTGAATTTTTTTTTATTCCGCCTTTGGGAGAGACGCATGACCCTCATGCGTCTTCTTTTAATGAAACGCATGACGGAGATGCGTCTTTTATAGAGACGCATGAGGGACATGCGTCTCTCAATTTTTTCGAATTTTTTTAACGACGCATAAGCGTTATGCGTCACAGGCAAAGACGCATAAGCGTCATGCGTAGCTATTTTTATTTTATTTTATTAGACGACGCATGAGCATCGTGCGTCTTAGGGAGAGACGCATGTGCCTCATGCGTCTCTAAGTTGCATAAATCAGACGAGGGAGGCAGTAGCTCCCGCATAAGCGAGAGAGAAATAGTGGAAGCGACATAAGGCGATTTCTTTGCGATTTCTTGGTGATATTCCGTTATATTCCGGTAAGTTTACTTCAATCTTTCAACATTGCTCCATTATTTGTTGTTTATTTGCATATTATTAGGGTTTTTGATAAATTTATTTTAAACTTACTAAATTAGGGTTTATAGAAAAAAATTGTCTCTAATTGTTGTTGGTTTGTATATATATATTTTTGCAGAAATCATGTCAGTATTCGTGAGTTTATATTGGGGTGGTAGAATAGTTCAACTTCCTCAAGTGGGCATTGGTTATGATCCACCTCGTGCGAGAGCCTCCATCGTATTGAATTCATGTGTTTCATTTTCTGAATTAGTTGCAATAATATATGCTAAGATAAGGATAGATTCAAATCAACACTCCATCGATATATCATGGAGGCATTGTTTCTTGGGTACCACGAGTTATATATGCACTGGGGTTGACAGTGATGACAGTGTGATGTTTATGTTCAATGAGGCTCTAAATTCTACTCGTCATATTGAATTATTTGTTGAGTATGCGTCTGTTGGAAATGCCTTAATCCCACTAGTTGTTGATTATGGTGTTGGATCATCTACGAGGGTTGAACCTCTGAGCATTGATTGCGGTATGAATGAGCAAACAGATGTTGCAGATGCTGCTGATGTTGGATTGAATACTCAAGAGAGGGTTCAAGAGCATATTGATGTTCATGTTGTACGAGGAGACCTTGATCCACCATTGTCGTCATCATCATCTGATGATATTTTAAGTGATGATTCATGTGATCTATCTAGTGATGAGGAGTTAGTGTGTAAACCCGTCGTGCAAGGTGAACCACTTCCAGAATACGTTCACAGTAGGTTGAAATATTTTCACAGACTGCCGAGTGGTCCTTCTGAGGTACCTGAAGTTGGTAATGAACGCAGTACTATGTACTGGGATGAAGCAAACCCGTATCGGATTAATGCGGGAACAAAATTTGATAGCAAACTGCATGTGAAGACTGCTATTACTGTGTGGAGTCTGAGGCAACACCGACAATTTAGGGTGGTTGAGAGCAAATTAAGAAGGTGGCATGCCGTATGCAAATATCCAGCAGAGAGGACAGAAGATGAGATAGCTGTTATCAGCAAGACCGACGCTGAAAAAGCGAATGAATGTTCGTGGGAAGTTTCTGTTACACAAATGGCCCATGATTATATGTGGGAAATTAGGAAGTGGGTGGGACGCCATAGTTGTGAAGGCCATCGTAATGATAGAGGACATGCCAACTTTTCATCACCAATGATTGCTTTGTGTATTCGCCATCAGTTGCTAAAAAATGCCGAGTACAAAGCCGCAGCCGTAAGAAATTTTGTTCATGACAAATTTCATGTGGTAATCACTTATAAGAAGGCATGGTATGCACGAAGAAGGGCTTTAGAGATTGTATTTGGTGGATGGGAGGAGTCATTTAGGGATTTGCCAAGCTACATGCTTGAACTGCAGTCTAGGAATCCAGGCACAATTGTTGAGTGGAGGCATAACGAGTTGTTGAGTCAGGGCCGTAATAAACTCTTCTATTACGTTTTCTAGGCACTTGGGCCTGCTATACATGCTTTCCAAGAGTGTCAACCAGTTTTAACAATAGACGGGACTCACATTCGAGGAAGATTTAAAGGTAAGTTGCTTGTTGCTTGTGGTGTTGATGCTAACAAGAAATGTCTGCCTATTGCATATGCTGTTGTTGATGAAGAAACTGACGACAGTTGGGAGTGGTTTTTAGATCATGTCAGAATTCATGTGGTGAAATACCAAAGGGAGGTGTGCATCATTTCGGATAGGCATAAATGAATCCTTAAGGCTGTGCGTTCTGATGAATGGAAAAAGCCGCCGTTATGTCACCACAAATTTTGTTTGATCCATGTAAGGAAAAATATCTTGACGAAACTTAAGGGTAAGGGAGCTAGAGTGAAAGGCATGGTATGGGCATTGGGTGTCACAACTCAAGTACGTAAATACATGCACTACGGGAGGAAAGTTTTGTTGCGATACACGAACTCAACAAAGCCAAAAAAGAAAACTGGTCTCTTTGTTACGATGATGAACTGAGATGGGGGGTGCCCTCAACAAACATGTCAGAGAGCTACAACAACGTGTTGAGAGGTATAAGAGAGTTGCCAATTAGAGCTTTGGTTGATCTGGCATTTTGGAGAACAGTGCAATGGTGGGCAGATAGAAAGACATAAATACAACATACCGAAGGTCGGTTGACCCCGTGAGCGAAGGACAAACTTGCTGCATATGATGCGAAGGGGCAACTACATTACTGTTCAGTACTTGACCGAGGACTAGGCCATTACCAAACTCTAAGTCGTCCACGTGTCGAAAATGGATAGGCAAAGGGCAATAACAGACAAGTCGTCGAGTTTATGGATTCAAAGTGCAGTTGTGGGAAGTGGCAGATGTGGAGAGTTCCTTGTTCACATGCGTGCACCGTTGCCAGAGATAGAGGTAACTCTATGTTTGAACTCATTGATAAACACAACCACAAAGCTACATGGGAAGCACAACACAATACCTGTACTACTCTGTAGTGCAGGTATTCTTCTCAATTTTTGAGTTCATATATTTAATTTACCTTTATTCTTAGACTGTTTGTATGAATGGAAGAAGAAGATAAATTTGTGTTTTTTTTATTTTGTTTAGGATCTGGAGACGAAGAGGAATTAGCAGGAGATGAATATTGTTATGATGAATTGTATTTCTTCTATCTGTCACAAATTAGACGATATTGTTTTACTAGAATTGTTCCTTTTAATCTCTTCTGTGTATCCATTTCTAGTTGTTTAGTTGCAATTTTATTTATTATACAGTAAATGACGCTGAATTTCCCAAAAATTTAACATGATCTTAACAAAATAAATTAAAAAAACACGTGCCGGAGACTATTAGTTTGGGCTTATTTTGGAAATTTGCTTGAATTATTTTAGGAACTTGTGATAATCAAGTGCAAAATAGAACTTTTTACAATATGTTTGAACATTCATTTGAACTTGTGATAATCAAGTGCAAAATAGAACTTTTTACAATATGTTTGAACATTCATTTGATCTTGATTTGAGAGAAAATCTCAATTATTTGATCTATAATGGATAACTTGGACGGTACCTAATTATCATTCATGTTATCAATTAGATAATTCTAGACATTCAACGTGGGTTGTGGTCCCAGCAAACGAACATAACCCTATTCATACAGTAATACCTCATCATTTTACACATTTCATCAAAGAATTCAACAAGAGAGAGAAATCCAAGAATAAAATGGCAGCTGCTGCAGATTTACGCGTGGGAGAGCTACTCCAGTATTCTTTATCATGTCACAAATATACAACTCCTAATCTTGATTAATTATCTCCACAATAAGATAACTCACAAACTAACCAATCAACTATACAAAGAAGCGCTAGGATCAATCGTAATGCTCTCACAAGAGGACTCATTCATGCTAACCGGCTGCATCTCATCGTTCCACTTGAGAATCTCCCGCCCGTACCGGAGAGCCCTGTCAAACCATCTATTACAGTTCTTAACTGATTATTAAATTTTTGATACACCGGCTAACTTAAATAAACAAAGTACCTGAAAAATGTGCTACTTATACGACGATGGAGTGTATTTCGACGGTTCAATCCCCTTATTCTTCCTCGATGACAATCTCTTGTACACTTTGCTCATGATCTTCCCAACCCCGCCGCATGATGAACCCTCCGCAGCTGGTCGAGGTTGGACATGGATGCTTTGAACAACGTCTTCTTCCTCATTTTCCTCCTCTATGCGGGAGCTACTGCCTCCCTCGTCTGATTTATGCAACTTAGAGACGCATGAGGCACATGCGTCTCTCCCTAAGACGCATGATGCTCTTGCGTCGTCTAATAAAATAAAATAAAAATAGCGACGCATGACGCTTATGCGTCTTTGCATGTGACACCCTTTGCCGCTCAAACTGCAGCAGCAAATGCTATTCATACAGTAGTAGATCAGGGTATGCAACGAGCAGAAGTCATGATAAAAGGTCCCGGTCTCGGAAGAGACGAAAAAACTTACTATCTTTGGGATCTGATCCTACACCGCTGCTCAAGACTTTAGTGGATCAACTCTATTACATAAGTGGATTCATAGTTTTTATCTCACATCACGAGATAAGTATATCTACCATCATGACGCTTATGCATCGTTAAAAAAAATTCGAAAAAATTGAGAGACGCATGTCCCTCATGCTTCTCTATAAAAGACGCATCTCCGTCATGCGTTTCATTAAAAGGAGACGCATGAGGGTCATGCGTCTCTCCCAAAGGCGGAATAAAAAAAAGTCCAGTATACTCGAGGAATGTTATTTGTGGTCTAGAAACAAAAAAGAAAAAACCCATATCTTTGAGTTCATTTAAAAACACCCATGAACTAGAGGAGTAGCTTTCATATAAAACAATGCCATCTATCTGAATGTGTTTTAAGGATGGAAAATCAAAACTGGTTGAAGCCAAAAACTAAATTTTATGCCTATAACTTCATAGCCCACTTACTTTTAGCAAGAGCTTGCCTAAGTGCAGATGGCAATATTATTTGTAGGAGGAAAAAGTACTTTTGCTTGGTAAATAGCGACAAGATGCATCAAGTTGGGTTCAGGGTTTAGGGTTCAGGTTTTTTTTTTACACACACATCGGAGTTCGAGATACATTGGCAAGCGAACCAGCCTCTTCCAGCCCCTCGTGGTCACGTCTGAACTAGCCCACCCCAGCCCCTCGTGGTCACGTCCTTACTAGCCTCCTCTTGGCTCGTAAGTTGACTACCCTCAGGCGGGTCCCGGGCATGTAAGTTGACTACCCTCAGACAGGTCCAGGCATGCACGCTTGCAAAGTCCCAAGGCAATAAGCCTTGAGCCCACAGGGAAATTAATCCCAGGTTGCGCCATCCAGGATTCGAACTCAAGACCTCTTGGATGGCGCCATATCCTTGCCTCCCTTCTCAACCAGTTGAGCTAGGAGGCTTGGATGGTTTAGGGTTCAGGGTTTTTTTTCCCTCAAAACACCATCACGGCGGAGGGTTTAGGCGGACCCCAAACCTGTATATATCAAAAATCACTATAAGAACATACATCAACCAAGCCCAAAAGTGACTCGGTCCGCACGAGAGATACAAATCACAAGAGCTAAAAAAGCTACTATGGTATCCCCACAGACCGGGTACTAACCATCTAACTAACGAGAAAACAAACATAACAAAGCTATACATCAAAATAATAACAAGGGTGATGGCCAAAAATTGGCCAAATCCAAAGGAAAACAAGAAAACATAAGTCAAAGCCATGAACCATGTGAAGTAGTCATACATCTCGATATCTGAAATTCGGATAGCCCAACTGGTCCATTCTGACGAGCGACTTCAAATACCGAGGCGCTGAATCCGCATCAAAGAAAGTGATGGCAGGGGTCTGGACCCCCCTACCTGCCAAAAAGTCTGCTGGCCGGTTGCCCTCTCGATAGATGTGAGAAAACATAAACTGTATCTGTGCGAGCAAAGTACGAATGCGAGCCATGCGATGTCTCACATCCGCTGCTCCTCCGCATCCTGAAGTGAACACCGCGACCACTGCTGCCGCATCCATCTCGACCCAAACCTGCGAGGAGAACTGCATAGCCAGTGTCAACCCGTGAAGAAGAGCTAAAAGCTCCGCCTCGAAGGCCGACCCAGCTACGAGAGGCGTACAAAAGGCCCCCAAGAGAGAACCATCTGAGCCCCGAACCACTCCCCCACCGCCTGCCTGTCCCGTCGAGCTAGTAAAGGCCCCGTCGGTGTTCAGCTTCACCCAAGGATCGTCGGGTGGATGCCAAAGCACTTGCAGGGACCTCAGAACTCGCCGGCGAGGAGGAGCCAAAGGCATGAAGTCAACGGCCGGGGTGCAACCGCGCCAATGAAGGGGGACTAGCACACCCGCCGCCACCAAGATCCGCAGGTGCCGAACAACCTGCCAAATAACATGTGAAGAACGAAAAGAAATGCCGCGATGCTTGCAGCTATTCCTCTCCGTCCAGATAAATCAGTATACCAAACAGGGAATGATGAAGCTGATGTGCAAGGCGGTGGCCATGTGAGAGGACCTCCACCAAAAACCTAATCTATGTGCAATATCAGTGCACGTGTGAATGTGTGTGCTGATGTAAGGGAACCAGCCATCAAAGTAATCCCAAACCGATCTCGCCAGAGGACTCGACACAAACAAATGCTGAAACGACTCGACTAAAATAGAAGAGACACAACAGAGACACTTGGATGCAAGAGAGATACCACGGGCCTGAACATAACACTCAACAGGGAGCCTCTGGAGGAGGAGGCGCCAGATGAAGACAGAGATGGTAGGGGTCAGCCCAGCATTCCAAACCATGCGAAGTCCAAAATGTCTAGGGGACCGTATCCGGATGAGCTCCCAAGCTGAGGCCGTCGAGAACTCGCCATCGCCAGTGAGGCTCCATCGCATCACATCCCGCCTGCCCACCTCAATCGGAACAGCCCTAATAAGATCCAACACATGCAAAGGCACACCATACAAAGCCAGATAATCATGCAGTTTTTCAACATGCCAAGTATGATCATGCCAAAATCTAGAGACCTCAGCGGCAGGAAGATCAGTCCCGGGCGGACAATAGGTCCTAAGGGGGAGATCCCCGACCCACACGTCGTCCCAGAAACTAATCCGCCCTTCGCCTAGGGACCACCTAATGAGACCATGAACCTGACCCCTAATGTCCGTGAGACGATGCCAAATAGGACTATCATGCACAGAGTAAGGAGAAATGAAAGCACGACTAGGATGGAAACAATACTTGCGCATGGTGAACTGCGCCCAAAGTGAATCCTGCGCGAGAAATCTCCACCAGAGCTTGATGCTGAAAGCTTTGACGACCTCGCGGAAACGACGGATGCCGAGGCCTCCCTCATCCAACGGCAGACAAATCTTCTTCTTCCAGCTAACCCAGTGAATCTTCCTCTGCTCCCCAACCGTGCCCCAAAAGAACCGGGCCAAGATCTGCTCCAACTCCTCCATCCAATACTGATACGGCTTCAGGACCTGGAAGATGTGAAGAGGGATGGTTACAAGGGTGCTCTTGATCAGAGCGAGGCGCCCTCCAAGAGAAAGATGTCTGTGAGACCAGCTGTGAATCCGGTCCACCATCTTCTGTCGGATATCTAAAAGGTAGCCGGCCTTCAGCCCCCCCTTATAGATAGGGACACCAAGGTAAGTGAAAGGGAGGAATCCCTGCTGGAATCCACTCGCCTCTGCCACCTCAGCCGCCCAAGCGTCGAACTTCTCAAAGAGGTAGAAATGACACTTTCCCCTGTTCACCATCTGACCCGACACGGCAGAATAGTGCTCGAGACAATGAACCAGCCTCTCCACGGACTGTCTGTGCGCCCTGACAAAATGATAACGTCATCGGCATAAGACAAATGGGATATGGCCGGGGCGCGCCTAGCACATCTATACTCCATATCGGGCTGTGTGTCCACAAGCCTGTTCAAGCTCCTCGAAAGATAATCTGCAGCAAGCACGAACAGCGACGACGATAACGGATCTCCCTGGCGAAGTCCCCTCGTAGACTGAAAGAAACCTGCCGGAGCCCCGTTCACGAGCACTGAGAACCAGCAAGAAGAGATGCATCGATCGACCATACTCACCCACGCTGGCGGGAATCCCATCCTCTCAAGCACCAGGAGGAGGAAAGGCCACTGCACTCGATCATAGGCCTTAGCCATATCTAGCTTGAGGGCCAGATTAGGCGACTTTGCCTTCTGAATGAGCGACCTGCCGATATCGTGAATCAATTCCTGAGCCAAGAGCACATTATCACTAAGCAAGCGACCCTTTACAAAACCGCTCTGGTTCGGCGCCACAACCTGAGGAAGCAGCAGCGCCAAACGCGATGTCAAGATCTTGGAGATGATCTTGTTGGTCACGTTGCAAAGGCTGATCGGCCTGTACTCTGCCCAGGTCGTCGGGCTTGCCTTCTTCGGCAAGAGAATGATGGTCGTGGCTGTGAAGCTGCGGGGCATGGGAGCTCCAAAGAAGAAGTCCGCCACTGCTGCCACCACCTCTGCTCCAACGATGTCCCAACAGTACTGGAAGAAAAGAGACGAGAAGCCATCCGGTCCCGAGGCGCTGTCCCCACTGTTGCCAAAGACCGCCGCCCTCACCTCATCATAGTCGGGAACTGCACAGAGGCCCTCGCGGTCCACGGACTCTGGGAGACCGCGCAAGAGATCAAGGTCCGGCTGCTCCAAGTGCTCAACGTCTGACGTGAGAAGCCGCTGGAAGTAGTCAACCGCCGACTGTCTGATGTCCTCCTCCGACGTGAGAGTCTGTCCTCCTGCCTGAATGGCGTGAATCCGGGACTTCACCCGCTTCTGTCGCACCCACCCATGGAAGAATTTGGAATTCCTTTCGCCTTCCGCCGCCCACCGAATGGCAGCCTTCTGCTTCCAGAAATCCTCCTCCATCCTAATGCGGAGTACGTAGAGGGCGGTGCAATGGCTAAGCTCACTCCTGTGGGCTCCTGTCGGGTCCCCGTCGTAAGCCGCATGTGCAGCGGCAACCTCCTCCTCTGCCTCCCTCAGCTTGTCAAAGATGTTCCCAAAGACCTCCCTGTTGCATCCCTTGAGAAAACCCTTAACTCTGCTGAGTTTGAACTGAAGATTAAGCATGGCGAAGAAGCCCGTCTCCGCCGTCCACACTCTGGCAATCTCATCCCTGAAAGTGTGATGCCTAACCCACATATTCTGAAACCTAAACGAAGGCCTCGGAATCTGAGCCGTGAGCTGGCACCGCACTAGCAAAGGGGCATGATCTGAAGAGATCCTAGGCAAATGAGTCACCCTAGTAGCCACAAAGGCGGTCGTCCAGTGCTCCCCTAGAAGGACTCTGTCCAATCTCTCCCAGAGCCCACTCCTCGTCCAAGTGAACGGTGGGCCATTAAAGCCTGGGTCCAGGAGCTGGCAGTCTGCGACGGCGTCAGCAAAGTCCATCATCTCTCCGTGCCTATCTGTCGTACTGCCCCGTCTCTCTTCCTCCAACAAGAAGATGTTGAAGTCGCCTCCAACAAGCCAGGGTGCCCCGTCAGTCGCTAAGGAGATGTCCCTGAGCTTATTCCACAAATCGTATCTCCCCTCCCTCGAGCACTTAGCGTACACTACGGAGAGAAAGATTGGAGTAGGGAATATAGGGTTTAGGGTTTAGGGTTTTTTTTTCCCTCAAACACCATCACGGTGGGGGGTTAAGGCGGACCCCCAACCTGTATATATCAAAAATCACCAAAAGAACATACATCAGACGAGCCCAAAAGTGACTCGGTCCGCACGAGAGATACAAAACACCAGAGCTAACAAAGCTACTATGGTATCCCCACAGACCGGGTACTAACCATCTAACTAAAGAGAAAATAAACATAACAAAGCTATACATCCTAAAAAGAACAAGGATGATGGCCAAATGCGTGCCAAATCCAAAGGCAATAAAAAAACCATAAATCAAAACCACTGACCAAGTGAAGAAGTCATCCATCTCGATATCTGAATCTGAAGTTCGGATAGCCCAACTGGTCCATCCTGACGAGCGACTTCAAATATCGAGGCGCTGAATCCGCATCAAAGAAGGTGATGGCAGGGGTCTGGATCCCCCTACCTGCCAAAAAGTCTGCTGGCCGGTTGCCCTCTCGAAAGATGTGAGAGAACATAAACTGAATCTGTGCGAGCAAAGTACGAATGCGAGCCATGTGATGTCTCACATCCGCTGCTCCTCCGCGTCCTGAAGTGAACACTGCTGCCGCATCCATCTCGACCCAAACATGCGATGAGAACTGCATAGCTAAAGTCATCCCGTGAAGAAGAGCCAAGAGCTCCACCTCGAAGGCCGACCCAGCTACGAGGGGCATGCAAAAGGCCCCCAGGAGGGAACCATCTGAGCCCCGAACCACTCCCCCACCGCCTGCCTGTCCCGTCGAGCTAGAAAAGGCCCCGTCGGTGTTCAGCTTCACCCAGGGATCATCGGGTGGATGCCAAAACACTTGCAGGGACCGTATCACTCGCCGGCGAGGAGGCCCCAAAGGCATGAAGTCAACGGCTGGGGTGCAACCGCGCCAATGAAGGGGGACTAGCACACCCGCCGCCACCAAGATCCGCAGGTGCCGAACAACCTGCCAAATAACTTCGAATAACATTGTGTGTTTTTAGGGTTCAGGGTTCAGGGTTTAGGGTTTAGGGTTTTTTTTTTTTCCTCAAACACCATTACGGCGGGGGGTTAGGCGGACCCCCAACCTGTCCATATCAAATCAAACGATAAAGTGTCATACATTGACCAAGCCCAAAAGTGACTTGGTCCACAAAAAGAGATACATATCAAAAAACTTATCTAAGCTACTAGGATATCCCCACAAGCCGGGTATTATCCATCTAGCAATCGAACTAATAAAGCACATAATAACTTGGGCGATGACCAAGGAGTGGTCAAGCCCAAAGGAAATACAAGAAATACATATCAAAATCCATAACAAAAATAAGAACTCATCCATCTCGATATCTGAATCTGAAGTTCGGATAGCCCAGCTGGTCCATCCTCACAAGCGACTTCAAGTACCGAGGCGCTGTATCTGAATCATAGTAAGTGATGGCAGGGGTCTGGACCCCCCTACCTGCAAGAAAATCTGCTGCCCGGTTACCCTCTCGGTGGATGTGAGAGAACCGAACCTGCATCTGTGAGAGCAAAATGCGAATGCGAGCCATGTGATGTCTCACGTCCGCCGCTCCCATGCGTCCCGAAGTGAACACTGCGACCACTGCTGCTGCGTCCATCTCGACCCAAACCTGTGATGAGAACTCCATAGCCATCGTCAACCCATGAAGAAGAGCTAGAAGCTCCGCCTCGAAGGCCGACGCAGCTACAAGGGGCGTGCAAAAGGCCCTCAAAAGAGAACCGTCTGAGCCACGAACCACTCCCCCACCACCAGCCTGTCCCGTCGAGGTAGAGAAGGCCCCATCTGTGTTCAGCTTCACCCAAGGATCGTCGGGTGGATGCAAAAGCACACTCAAGGACCTCAGAACTCGCCGGCGAGGAGGAACTGAAGGCATGAAGTCGACAGTCGGGGTGCAACCGCGCCAATGAAGGGGGACTAGCACACCCGCCGCCACAAGAATCCGTAAATGCCGAATCACCTGCCAAATAACATGGGAAGAACGAAAAGAAACGCCGCGGTGCTTGCAGCTATTCCTCTCCGTCCAAATGAACCAATATACCAAGCAAGGAATGATAAAACTGATGTGCAAGGTGGGAGCCCTGTGGGAGGACCTCCACCAAAAACCTAATCTAAGTGCAATATCAGTGCACATGTGAATGTGTGTGCTAATATAAGGGAACCAGCCATCGAAGTAGTCCCAAACAGATCTCGCCAACGGACTCGACACAAACAAATGCTGAAAAGACTCGACTGAAAAAGAAGAGACACAACACAGACACTTGGATGCGAGAGAGATACCGCGGGTCTGAACATAGCACTCAACAGGGACCCTCTGGAGGAGGAGGTACCAGATGAAGATAGAAATGGTCGGGGTCAGCCCAGCATTCCAAACCATGCGAAGTCCGAAATGTCTAGGGGACCGTGTCCGGATGAGCTCCCAAGCTGAGGCCGTCGAGAACTCGCCATCGCCAGTGAGGTTCCATCGCATCACATCCCGCCTGCCCACCTCAATCGGAACAGCCCTGATAAGATCCAACACATGCAAAGGCACACCATACAAAGCCAAATAATCATGCAGTTTATCAACATGCCAAGTATGATCTCGCCAAAACCTAGAGACCTCAGCGGCAGGAAGATCAGTCCCAGGCAGACAATAGGTCCTAAGGGGGAGATCCCCGACCCACACGTCATCCCAGAAACTAATCCGCCCTTCGCCGAGGGACCACCTAATGAGACCATGAACCTGACCCCTAATGTCCGTGAGACGATGCCATATAGGACTATCATGCACAGAGTGAAGAGAAATGAAGGCACGACCAGCATGGAAACAATACTTGCGCATGGTGAACTGCGCCCATAGTGAATCCTGCGCGAGAAATCTCCACCAGAGCTTGATGCTGAAAGCTTTGACGAGCTCACGAAAACGACGGATGCCAAGGCCTCCCTCATCCAACGGCAAGCAAATCTTCTTCTTCCAGCTAACCCAGTGAATCTTCCTCTGCTCCCCAACCGTGCCCCAAAAGAACCTGGCCAAGATCTGCTCCAAGTCCCTCATCCAGTACTCAAACGGCTTCAGAATCTGGAAGATGTGAAGATGGATAGTGACAAGGGTGCTCTTGATCAGAGCAAGGCGACCTCCAAGAGAGAGATGTCTGTGGGACCAGCTGTGAATCCGGTCCACCATCTTCTATCGGATATCTAAAAGGTAGTCGGCCTTCAGCCCCCCCTTATAGATAGGCACTCCCAGGTAAGTGAAAGGGAGGAATCCCTGCTGGAATCCACTCACCTCTGCCACCTCGGCCGCCCAAGAGTCGAACTTCTGAAAGAGATAGAAGTGACTCTTTCCCTTGTTCACCATCTGGCCCGACACGGCAGAATAGTGGTCAAGACAATGTACCAGCCTCTCCACGGACTGTCTGTGCGCCCTGACAAAAATGACAATGTCGTCGGCATAAGACAGATGGGATATGGCCGGCGCGCGTCGAGCACATCTATACTCCATATCAGGATGTGTGCCACAAGCCTGTCCAAGCTCCTCGACAGATAATCTGCAGCAAGCACGAACAAAGACGGCGATTAGGGTTTAGGGTTTAGGGTTCAGGGTTTTGGGTTCAGGGTTTTTTTTTTCTCAAACACCATTACGGCGGGGGGTTAGGCGGACCCCCAACCTGTCCATATCAAAATAAACGATAAAGTGTCGTACATTGACCAAGCCCAAAAGTGACTTGGTCCACAAAAGAGATACATATCAAAAAACTCTATCTAAGCTACTAGGATATCCCCACAAGCCGGGTACTATCCATCTAGCAAACGAACTAATAATATACATAATAACTTGGGTGATGACCAAAGAGTGGCCAAGCCCAAAGAAAATACAAAACATACAAATCAAAATCCATAACAACAAAAAATACTCATCCATCTCGATATCTGAATCTGAAGTTCGGATAGCCCAACTGGTCCATCCTGACGAGTGACTTCAAATACCGAGGCGCTGAATCCGCATCAAAGAAGGTGATGGCAGGGGTCTGGACCCCCCTACCTGCCAAAACGTCTGCTGGTCGGTTGCCCTCTCGAAAGATGTGAGAGAACATGAACTGTATCTGTGCGAGCAAAGTACGAATGCGAGCCATGTGATGTCTCACATCCGCTGCTCCTCCGCGTCCTGAAATGAACACCGCAACTACTGCTGCCGCATCCATCTCGACCCAAACATGCGATGAGAACTGCATAGCCAGTGTCAGCCCGTGAAGAAGAGCTAAAAGCTCCGCCTCGAAGGCCGACCCAGCTACGAGAGGCGTACAAAAGGCTCCCAAGAGAGAACCGTCTGAGCCACGAACCACTCCCCCCACCGCCTGCCTGTCCCGTCGAGCTATTAAAGGCCCCGTCGGTGTTCAGCTTCACCCAAGGATCATCGGGTGGATGCCAAAGCACTTGCAGGGACCTCAGAACTCGCCGGCGAGGAGGAATCGAAGGCATGAAGTCAACAGCCGGAGAGCAACCACGCCAATGAGTGGGGACGAGCTCGCCTGCCGCCACCAAGATCCGCAGGTGCCGAACAACCTGCCAAATAACATGCGAAGAACGAAAAGAAATACCGCGATGCTTGCAGCTATTCCTCTCCGTCCAGATAAACCAGTATACCAAACAGGGAATGATGAAACTAATGTGCAAGGCGGTGGCCCTGTGAGAGGACCTCCACCAAAAACCTAATCTATGTGCAATGTCAGTGCACGTGTGAATGTGTGTGCTGATGTAAGGGAACCAGCCATCAAAGTAATCCCAAACCGATCTCGCCAGAGGACTCGACACAAACAAATGCTGAAACGACTCGACTGAAATAGAAGAGACACAACAGAGATACTTGGATGCAAGAGAGATACCACGGGCCTGAACATAACACTCAACAGGGAGCCTGCGGAGGAGGAGGCGCCAAATGAAGACAGAGATGGTAGGGGTCAGCCCAGCATTCCAAACCATGCGAAGTCCGAAATGTCTAGGGGACCGTGTCCGGATGAGCTCCCAAGCTGAGGCCGTCGAGAACTCGCCATCGCTAGTGAGGCTCCATCGCATCACATCCGGCCTGCCCACCTCAATCGGAACAGCCCTGATAAGATCCAACAAATGCAAAGGCACACCATACAAAGCCAGATAATCATGCAGTTTTTCAACATGCCAAGTATGATCATGCCAAAATCTAGAGACCTCAGCGGCAGGAAGATCAGTCCCGGGCGGACAATAGGTCCTTAGGGGGCGATCCCCGACCCACACGTCGTCCCAGAAACTAATCCGCCCTTCGCCGAGGGACCACCTAATGAGACCATGAACCTGACCCCTAATGTCCGTGAGACGATGCCATATAGGACTATCATGCACAGAGTAAGGAGAAATGAAAGCACGACCAGCATGGAAACAATACTTGCGCATGGTGAACTGCGCCCAAAGAGAATCCTGCGCGAGAAATCTCCACCAGAGCTTGATGCTGAAAGCTTTGACGACCTTGCGGAAACGACGGATGCCGAGGCCTCCCTCATCCAACGGCAGACAAATCTTCTTCTTCCAGCTAACCCAGTGAATCTTCCTCTGCTCCCCAATAGTACCCCAAAAGAACCGGGCCAAGATCTGCTCCAATTCCCTCATCCAGTACTGATACGGCTTCAGGACCTGGAAGATGTGAAGAGGGATGGTGACAAAAGTGCTCTTGATCAGAGCGAGGCGCCCTCCAAGAGAAAGATGTCTGTGAGACCAGCTGTGAATCCGGTCCACCATCTTCTGTCGGATATCTAAAAGGTAGCCGGCCTTCAGCCCCCCCTTATAGATAGGGACACCAAGGTAAGTGAAAGGGAGGAATCCCTGCTGGTATCCACTCGCCTCTGCCACCTCAGCCGCCCAAGCGTCGAACTTCTCAAAGAGGTAGAAATGACTCTTTCCCCTGTTCACCATCGGACCCGACACGGCAGAATAGTGCTCGAGACAATGAACCAGCCTCTCCACGGACTGTCTGTGCGCTCTGACAAAAATGATAACGTCATCGGCATAAGACAAATGGGATATGGCCGGCGCGCGCCTAGCACACCTATACTCCATATCGGGATATGTGTCAACAAGCCTGTTCAAGCTCCTCGAAAGATAATCTGCCGCAAGCACGAACAGCGACGGCGATAACGGATCTCCCTGGCGAAGTCCCCTCGTAGACTGAAAGAAACCTGCCGGAGCCCCGTTCACTAGCACTGAGAACCAGCAAGAAGAGATGCATCGATCGACCATACTCACCCACCCCGGCGGGAATCCCATCCTCTCAAGCACCAGGAGGAGGAAAGGCCACTGCACTCGATCATAGGCCTTAGCCATATCTAGCTTGAGGGCCAGATTAGGCGACTTTGCCTTCTGAATGAGCGACCTGCCGATATCGTGAATCAATTCCTGAGCCAAGAGCACATTATCACTAAGCAAGCGACCTTTTACAAAACCGCTCTGGTTCGGCGCCACAACCTGAGGAAGCAGCGGCGCCAAACGCGATGTCAAGATCTTGGTGATGATCTTGTTGGTCACGTTGCAAAGGCTGATCGGCCTGTACTCTGCCCAGGTCGCCGGGCTTGCCTTCTTCGGTAAGAGTATGATGGTCGTGGCCGTGAAGCTGCGGGGCATGGGAGCCCCCGAGAAGAAGTCCTCCACTGCTGCCACCACCTCTGCTTCTACGATGTCCCAACAGTGCTGGAAGAAAAGAGACGAGAAGCCATCCGGTCCCGAGGCGCTATCCCCACTGATGCCAAAGACCGCCGCCCTCACCTCATCGTAGCCGGGGACTGCACAGAGGCCCTCGCGGTCTACGTCCTCTGGGAGACCGCGCAAGAGATCAAGGTCCGGCTGCTCCAAGTGCTCAACGTCTGACGTGAGAAGCCGCTGGAAGTAGTCAACCGCCTACTGTCTGATGTCCTCCTCCGACGTGAGAGTCTGTCCTCCTGCCTGAATGGCGTGAATCCGGGACTTCACCCGCTTCTGTCGCACCCACCCGTGGAAGAATTTGGAATTCCTTTCGCCTTCTGCCGCCCACCGAATGGCAGCCTTCTGCTTCTAGAAATCCTCCTCCATCCTAGTGCGGAGTACGTAGAGAGCTGTGCAACGGCTAAGCTCACTCCTATGGGCTCCCGTGGGGTCCCCGTCGTAAGCCGCCTGGGCAGCGGCAACCGCCTCCTCTGCCTCCCTCAACTTGTCAAAGATGTTCCCAAAGACCTCCCTGTTCCATCCCTTGAGAAAACCCTTAACTCTGCTGAGTTTGAACTGAAGATTAAGCATGCCGAAGAAGCCCGTCTCCGCCGTCCACACTCTGGCAATCTCATCCCTGAAAGTGTGATGCCGAACCCACATGTTCTGAAACCTAAACGAAGGCCTCGGAATCTGAGTCGTGAGCTGGCACCGCACTAGCAAAGGGGCATGATCTGAGGAGATCCTAGGCAAATGAGTCACCCTAGTAGCCGCAAAGGCAGTCGTCCAGTGCTCCCCAAGAAGAACTCTGTCCAATCTCTCCCAGAGCCCACTCCTCGTCCATGTGAACGGTGGGCCATCAAAGCCTGGGTCCAGTAGCTGGCAGTCTGCTACGGCGTCGGCGAAGTCCATCATTTCTCCATGCCTGTCTGTCGTGCTGCCCTGTCTCTCTACCTCCAACAAGAAGATGTTGAAGTCACCACCAACAAGCCAGGGGGCCCCGTCAGTAGCTAGAGAGATGTCCCTGAGCTTATTCCACAGATCGTATCTCCCCTCCCTCAAGCACTTAGAGTACACTACGGAGAGATAGATTGAAATAGGGAATATCCCAGCAGAAACTCGGACGTGAAGGACCTGCTCAGAGTCATCAATGACCTCGACCTGCCAGTCCCTGTGAGAGAAGATCCAAATCTTGCCATTTGTGTTCGAACACCTAAACTGCAACCCAAATCGCCTACTAAAGAAAGAAGACTGGGGATCCGTCTGGGGCTCAAGCACCGCGGTAAACAAAACACTGTACATATCGATAATATTCTTGAAAGTGCCCTGGGTAGCCGTGTTCGCTATCCCCTGGGCATTCCAGATCATGAAGTGAGAAGACATGGGAAACTCAGTAGGCTCCCGAGGCCGAAAGCCTCGCCTTCTTCGATGAACCCTCTGCGGGAGGGGAAGTGGGTCCAATGTACTGCAGCACCGGATCGTCGGGTTCGAGCCTCTTGTTCGGTACCTCACAAATCATATGATCCTGGTGGTCATCGCTGTCCGCCTCAACCTCGGCCTCATCCGAGGGAAAATCCTCCAAAGCCCCGAACATGTTATCACCGTGCAAAACCATCGCAAGAGGCCCATAGCCGAATCCACGTGTAATAGAAGGCGATCGGGATCTAGAGCCCCGCTCATTCCCTGACGAGGACTCATCCGCCTCCATGCCCTGCTGTCCCTCTCCCTCTGACACTGTCCTCGCCGAGGTGGTGTTCGCCTGTTTCTTCTTTCCCTTATTCTTCTTGTTGCCCTTATTCTTCTTCTTAGGCACGACGAAGCCGTCGTCCCCTGCAGCCTGTGAACCCTCTGCGGCTGCTGAAGAAGGCCCATGGTGTGAGAGGGTTTAGGGTTTAGGGTTTTAGGGTTTAGGGTTTTAGGGTTTAGGGTTTTAGGGTTTGGGTTTAGGGTTTAGGGTTTAGGGTTTAGGGTTCAGGGTTCAGGGTTTAGGGTTTTTAGGGTTTAGGGTTTAGGGTTTAGGGTTTAGGGTTTAGGGTTCAGGGTTTAGGGTTTAGGGTTTAGGGTTTAGGGTTTAGGGTTTAGGGTTTAGGGTTTAGGGTTTTTTTTTTTATTTTTTTTTATTTTTTTTTTATTTTTTTTATTTTTTTTATTTTTTTTTTTTATTTTTTTTTTTTTTTATTTTTTTTTTTAGGAGGATCGACGATGGTTCCCCATCTACCCTCCGATGTGACTCGGACCCCCGACCTAACAGTTGGAGGTGAAGCGTCTTACCCCGTAGGTGCACTTCGTTGTCATTCTGGGCCCACAGGCCCAAGGAGAGTTGGAGGTGAAGCGTCTTACCCCGTAGGTGCACTTCGTTGTCATTCTGGGCCCACAGGCCCAAGGAGAAATTAATCCCCAAATCTGCACTTCCTAGGATTCGAACCTGCGACCTCCTAGGAAGTGAAAGCTCCCTGATATCAACTCCCAAGCCACTAGAGCAGCTTGGTTGGATGGGTTTAGGGTTTTTTTTTTTTTTTTTTTTTTTCTCAAACACCATTACGGCGGGGGGTTAGGCGGACCCCCAACCTGTCTATATCAAATCAAACGATAAAGTGTCGTACATTGACCAAGCCCAAAAGTGACTTGGTCCACAAAAAGAGATACATATCAAAAAACTTATCTAAGCTACTAGGATATCCCCACAAGCCGGGTATTATCCATCTAGCAAACGAACTAATAAAGCACATAATAACTTGGGCGATGACCAAGGAGTGGTCAAGCCCAAAGGAAATACAAGAAATACATATCAAAATCCATAACAAAAATAAAAACTCATCCATCTCGATATCTGAATCTGAAGTTCGGATAGCCCAGCTGGTCCATCCTCACAAGCGACTTCAAGTACCGAGGCGCTGTATCTGAATCATAGTAAGTGATGGCAGGGGTCTGGACCCCCCTACCTGCAAGAAAATCTGCTGCCCGGTTACCCTCTCGGTGGATGTGAGAGAACCGAACCTGCATCTGTGAGAGCAAAATGCGAATGCGAGCCATGTGATGTCTCACGTCCGCCGCTCCCATGCGTCCCGAAGTGAACACTGCGACCACTGCTGCCTGCGTCCATCTCGACCCAAACCTGTGATGAGAACTCCATAGCCATCGTCAACCCATGAAGAAGAGCTAGAAGCTCCGCCTCGAAGGCCGACGCAGCTACAAGGGGCGTGCAAAAGGCCCTCAAAAGAGAACCGTCTGAGCCACGAACCACTCCCCCACCACCAGCCTGTCCCGTCGAGGTAGAGAAGGCCCCATCTGTGTTCAGCTTCACCCAAGGATCGTCGGGTGGATGCCAAAGCACACTCAAGGACCTCAGAACTCGCCGGCGAGGAGGAACTGAAGGCATGAAGTCGACAGTCGGGGTGCAACCGCGCCAATGAAGGGGGACTAGCACACCCGCCGCCACAAGAATCCGCAAATGCCGAATCACCTGCCAAATAACATGGGAAGAACGAAAAGAAACGCCGCGGTGCTTGCAGCTATTCCTCTCCGTCCAAATGAACCAATATACCAAGCAAGGAATGATAAAACTGATGTGCAAGGTGGGAGCCCTGTGAGAGGACCTCCACCAAAAACCTAATCTAAGTGCAATATCAGTACACGTGTGAATGTGTGTGCTAATATAAGGGAACCAGCCATCGAAGTAGTCCCAAACAGATCTCGCCAACGGACTCGACACAAACAAATGCTGAAAAGACTCGACTGAAAAAGAAGAGACACAACACAGACACTTGGATGCGAGAGAGATACCGCGGGTCTGAACATAGCACTCAACAGGGACCCTCTGGAGGAGGAGGCGCCAGATGAAGATAGAAATGGTCGGGGTCAGCCCAGCATTCCAAACCATGCGAAGTCCGAAATGTCTAGGGGACCGTGTCCGGATGAGCTCCCAAGCTGAGGCCGTCGAGAACTCGCCATCGCCAGTGAGGCTCCATCGCATCACATCCCGCCTGCCCACCTCAATCGGAACAGCCCTGATAAGATCCAACACATGCAAAGGCACACCATACAAAGCCAAACAATCATGCAGTTTATCAACATGCCAAGTATGATCACGCCAAAACCTAGAGACCTCAGCGGCAGGAAGATCAGTCCCAGGCAGACAATAGGTCCTAAGGGGGAGATCCCCGACCCACACGTCATCCCAGAAACTAATCCGCCCTTCGCCGAGGGACCACCTAATGAGACCATGAACCTGACCCCTAATGTCCGTGAGACGATGCCATATAGGACTATCATGCACAGAGTAAGGAGAAATGAAGGCACGACCAGCATGGAAACAATACTTGCGCATGGTGAACTGCGCCCATAGTGAATCCTGCGCGAGAAATCTCCACCAGAGCTTGATGCTGAAAGCTTTGACGAGCTCACGAAAACGACGGATGCCAAGGCCTCCCTCATCCAACGGCAAGCAAATCTTCTTCTTCCAGCTAACCCAGTGAATCTTCCTCTGCTCCCCAACCGTGCCCCAAAAGAACCTGGCCAAGATCTGCTCCAAGTCCCTCATCCAGTACTCAAACGGCTTCAGAACCTGGAAGATGTGAAGAGGGATAGTGACAAGGGTGCTCTTGATCAGAGCAAGGCGACCTCCAAGAGAGAGATGTCTGTGGGACCAGCTTTGAATCCGGTCTCACCCATCTTCTGTCGGATATCTAAAAGGTAGTCGGCCTTCAGCCCCCCCTTATAGATAGGCACTCCCAGGTAAGTGAAAGGGAGGAATCCCTGCTGGGAATCCACTCACCTCTGCCACCTCGGCGCCCAGAGTCGAACTTCTGAAAGAGATAGAAGTGACTCTTTCCCTTGTTCACCATCTGGCCCGACACGGCAGAATAGTGGTCAAGACAATGTACCAGCCTCTCCACGGACTGTCTGTGCGGCCCTGACAAAAAATGACAATGTCGTCGGCATAAGACAGATGGGATATGGCCGGCGCGCGTCGAGCACATCTATACTCCATATCAGGATGTGTAGCCACAAGCCTGTCCAAGCTCCTCGACAGATAATCTGCAGCAAGCACGAACAAAGACGGCGATAACGGATCTCCCTGGCGAAAGTCCCCTCGTAGAGTGGAAGAAACCTGCCGAAGCCCCCGTTCACAAGCACAGAGAACCAGCACGAAGAGATACATCTCCTGACCATACTCACCCACCCCGGCGGGAATCCCATCCTCTCAAGCACCATGAGGAGGAAAGGCCACTGCACTCGATCATAGGCCTTCGCCATATCTAGCTTGAGGGCCAGATTAGGGGAGTTAGCCTTCTGAATGAGCGACCTGCTGATATCATGAATCAATTCCTGAGTTGGATGGGTTTAGGGTTCAGGGTTTAGGGTTTAGGGTTTAGGGTTTAGGGTTTAGGGTTTAGGGTTCAGGGTTTAGGGTTTTTTTTTTTTTTTTTTTTTTTTTTTAGGAGGATCGACGATGGTTCCCCATCTACCCTCCGATGTGACTCGGACCCCCGACCTAACAGTTGGAGGTGAAGCGTCTTACCCCGTAGGTGCGCTTCGTTGTCATTCTGGGCCTGGGCCCAAGGAGAAATTAATCCCCAAATCTGCACTTCCTAGGATTCGAACCTGCGACCTCCTAGGAAGTGAAAGCTCCCTGATATCAACTCCCAAGCCACTAGAGCAGCTTGGTTGGATGGTTGGATAGGGATGGGTTCAGGGTTCAGGGTTTTTTTTTTTTCTTTTTTTTTAAATTAACTTCATATATTTATATCATATATATGAAGGAGGAAATTACAAATCAACTCCTATAACAAGGAGGAAAGACAAATTACGCCACCCAGGGTTCGAACTCGAGACCTCCAGGATGGACGCAGTATCCAGCACCCTTTACCGCTAGGCCAAGGGGCTTGGGGTTTAGGGGTTTAGGGTTTAGGGTTTAGGGTTTAGGGTTTAGGGTTTAGGGTTTAGGGTTTAGGGTTTAGGGTTTAGGGTTTAGGGTTTTTTTTTTTTTTTTTTTTTCCTCAAACACCATCACGGCGGGGGGTTAAGGCGGACCCCCAACCTGTATATATCAAAAAATCACCAAAAGAACATACATCAGACGAGTCCAAAAGTGACTCGGTCCGCACGAGAGATACAAAACACAAGAGCTAACAAAGCTACTATGGTATCCCCACAGACCGTGTACTAACCATCTAACTAAAGAGAGAATAAACATAAACAAGCTATACATCATAAAAAGGACAAGGATGATGGCCAAAAGCGGGCCAAATCCAAAGGAAATAAAAAACCATAAATCACAAACCACGAACCAAGTGAAGTAGTCATCCATCTCGATATCTGAATGTGAAGTTCGGGTAGCCAACTGGTCCATCCTGACGGAGCGACTTCAAATACCGAGGCGCTGAATCCGATCGAAGAGGCTGATGGCAGGGGTCTGGACCCCCCCTACCTGCCAAAAAGTCTGCTGGTCGGTTGCCCTCTCGAAAGATGTGAGAGAACATGAACTGTATCTGTGCAAGCAAACGTACGAATGCGAGCCATGTGATGTCTCACATCCGCTGCTCCTCTGCGTCCTGAAGTGAACACCCGCGACCACTGCTGCCGATCCATCTCGACCCAGACATGCGCGGGAGAACTGCAACTAGCCAGTGTCAGCCCGTGAAGAAGAGCTAATAGCTCCGCTTCGAAGCCGACCCAGCTGCGAGAGGCGTACAAAAGGCCCCCAGGAGAGAACCGTCCTGAGCCCCGAACCACTCCCCCACCGCCTGCCTGTCCCGTCGAGCTAGTAAAGGCCCCGTCGGTGTTCAGCTTCACCCAAGGATCGTCGGGGTGGATGCCAAAGCACTTGCAGGGACTCAGAACTCGCCGGCGAGGAAGGAGCCAAAGGCATGAAGTCACCGGCCGGGGTGCAACCGCGCCAATGAAGGGGGACTAGCACACCCCGCCGCCACCAGATCCGCAGGTGCCGAACAACCTGCCAATAACATGTGAAGAACGAAAAGAAATGCCGCGATGCTTGCAGCTATTACTCTCCGTCCGATAAACCAGTATACCAAACGGGAATGATGAAACTAATGTGCAAGGCGGTGGCCCTGTGAGAGGACCTCCACCCAAAAACCTAATCTAGTTGCAATGTCAGTGCACGTGTGAATGTGTGTGCTGATGTAAGGGACCAGCCATCAAAGTAATCCCAAACCAGATCTCGCCAGAGGACTCGACACAAACAAATGCTGAAACGACTCGACTGAAATAGAAGAGACACAACAGAGACATTTGGATGCAAGAGAGATACCACTGGGCCTGAAACCATACACTCAACAGGGAGCCTCCTTGGAGGAGGAGGCGCCAGATGAAGACAGGAGATGCGTAGGGATGCGGGGTCAGCCCCAGCATTCCAAACCATGCGAAGTCCGAAATGTCTAGGGGACCGTGTCCGGATGAGCTCCCAAGCTGAGGCCGTACGAGAACTCGCCATCGCCAGTGAGGCTCCATCGCATCAAACATCCCGCCTGCCCACCTCAATCGGAACAGCCCTGATAAGATCCAACACATGCAAAGGCACACCATACAAAGCCAGATAATCATGCAGTTTTTCAACATGCCAAGTATGATCATGCCAAAATCTAGAGACCTCAGCGGCAGGGAAGATCAGTCCCGGGCGGACAATAGGTCCTAAGGGGGAGATCCCCGACCCACCCACGTCGTCCCAGAAACTAATCCGCCCTTCGCCTAGGGACCACCTAATGAGACCATGAACCTGACCCCTAATGTCCGTGAGACGATGCCAAATAGGACTATCATGCACAGAGTAAGGAGAAATGAAAGCACGACCAGCATGGAAACAATATTGCGCATGGTGAACTGCGCCCAAAGTGAATCCTGCGCGAGAATCTCCACCAGAGCTTGATGCTGAAAGCTTGACGACCTCGCGGAAACGACGGATGCCGAGGCCTCCCTCATCCAACGGCAGACAATCTTTTCTTCCAGCTAACCCAGTGAATCTTCCTCTGCTCCCCAACCGTGCCCCAAAAGAAACCGGGCCAAGATCTGCTCCAACTCCCTCATCCAATACTGATACGGCTTCAGGACCTGGAAGATGTGAAGAGGGATGGTTACAAGGGTGCTCTTGATCAGAGCGAGG